>NW_024103785.1:479384-1679384 GCF_003945595.2 Pipra filicauda | reverse complement strand
CTATATTCATATTTTCTTCTGTAAGATGACATTGAAAATGTTTTCTGATATATATACACTTTAAAAACAAGCTAATTAACTCTGCAGCTATTCCTCAATCATGACTTTAATTTGTTTTCTGCTAAATTTACCCTTTCTGTTACAGCAATTTGAAAAGATGCTTAGCTCTCTTGGACATGACTGCCATTTCTAGGACTTCCTTGTGCCCAGTTTCTAACAAAGATTATTACGCATGTTTGCTTATTTTTGAGCACCTCATTAGACAACTAAAGGGCCATCGAGTCTCTCATGTTGCTAAAATTAAGCTTATTCATAGGTCTGTTCAGGATCAGAGCTTGAATATTTAGATGACAATGTGATTTTTTTTTTCTTTTAAATATACCAGTCATAGATCACACATACAGCTAAAGCAGAGACAAGGTCAGGCAGACTAATTTATTCAGGGCTCAATTTTGGCAAATTCAATTTTGACACAAAATCTACTGAATTGGGGGAGCTTTTATACCAATTTGGCAGACTCAATGATGTACAGTAGGCATTTTGGTTTTAATAAAGGACTTAAATTCTATTTAATTTTGCACTCTAAGTAAGCTACTGTGAAATACCATAGATTATCAGCTAAGGGTTGTGCACAAATTTATACATTTCTCAATAATTCAATGCAAAGGTTTGTTTGCTCATTTGTTTCTTATGATCAATAGTTTATTTTGAAAGCATTTTCTCTTATGTCCTTTAAAGGACTAGTAAATACTTGAAAATTAATCTTCAGAGTGTTAATATCCAGAAATAGAGCTAACCACTGACAACATTCCTATAGCATTCATTATTTACACATGTCTTCCATCTAAGATGTAATTATAAATGACATAATTTCTCCCATGCCTTAATTGATTATACAAAACACTCCATGCCTATGTGCAATACATAATTAACATAATTTCAACATATACCTTCTACCCTCAGCTTGGAAAAGGAAATAAACCCTATTTGCCATCATTAAAAACATCCAATCGTCAATATTTACTCGTTAATGTAAGAAAATGTCCTGAGTGGATTGGAGGCACTGTAACACACACGGAGCATGACAATGAAAACATGCTCAGGCATTAAAAATACCCCATAATAAGTAATTTCTTTCCTTCTTGGGGGGAAGGGTGAAATGAAAGAGAATCACAGAGTATCCTGAGTTGGAAGGGACCCACAAGGACCACTGAGTCCAACTCGAGTTCTTGCCATTCACCAGACATGCTTAATCTGAAAAGCCCAAGGTCAAGACGGTTAAAAAGTGGAACCAAATGTCAGAAATCTTCTCGTGATGGTTCTGGTTGCAAAGCCTTTCACAGTTCAAGAATATTTTGTGCTTTATCAGTACAACTTACTAATGAACTAAGCTCAGGTCACCCACTGCTGAACTCACATTAACTTCGGGGAAAACAAAGCACTTTGTAAACACATTTACTTTTAGACATAGCGTAGAGTATTATGCTGAGCTAGAAAAAGGAAGGAGGTTGGGTGATGCTGCAATCTACAGATCATCTTGTGTACACAGCCATCAACAGAGTGAATTGTGCTTGCTCAAGTAATTTCAGTGTTTGAGACTTAAAAGATAAGTACAGTTTTGAAAGGTAATTTCATTTAATATATGTCCTCCTTTAAAAATACAGTGTTCATGTATCTTGTATTCTAGTGCCTCTAAACAAACATGTCTGCAACTGTTAATCTTCCTTAAAGCAGAACTTAGTTAAAAGGAAATTTGAGAGACTGAAGTTAGGCTTTTCTTCATACTGGAAGAGGTACTACTTCATACTTCACATCAGTTATCATGTCAAATTCAATGCTTGATGTTAACTGATGAAAGCATTTTAGATTCCAAAGCTATATTTATTTATTTTCTTTATAGTATATTTTATATATCGCTATTTTAGTTATATTATATAAATAGATTTATATTATATCAATATAATACTTACATTTATGCAATCAGATAAATAGGATTATTTTCTTATATATGGATTTCAGGCACACTCCAGACTGTTGACTTCCATTTCTTTGTGGGTCTTTCCTAAGCAGTGTTCTTGCCCTTTACAGTGGATTGAGGTCTAGTGAACAGAAGGCTTAAAACTCTCCCACAAAGAAAGTGAACAAAATAACTTACACCAGATAAATTCTACAAAAAGACAAAGGTATTTGAAAAGTAACTCGGGAATGAATTTATATTTATTATGCCAAAAGCACTGTTTGGTTCACAATGAGTAATCTTAGCTTGTTTTGATAACTATTTAAACTGGAGCAGACCTTGAGAAATGACAATAGGCAGAACATTTCTAGAAACTCCCTGCTGAAGACAATGCCCTTTCTACCCCTTACTCTTTGCTTCCTCTTTCCTCCTTCTCCCACATTTCTCCCACAATTCAGCCTGGAAAAAACCAGTTGATGGGCAAGAGCAGCCCATCCATTCCACTTGTGATCCTACTGGAGAAAGTGCAGTAACTGTGAACATATATTGGCAAAGCATAAAACTCCAATTTAGCAAGAGGAAATACAAGTGCACTTAGTGAACATTACTGCCTCAAATGCTTTTTTACCTTAACCCTCTTTTTTTGGCTCCTACTAATTTTCTGACTGTGCAGAGGACACAATAAATAAAACCGTTCCAAAACCCAGGCACCCAAAGCAGTTATGCTCATCCCCTGCCTTTTAGGCTCTTCATTAACAGTTCCACTCAGGCCAGATTTACACTTTTTTTCCTTTTAAAACAGCTCAGGTCCTCCCTCCTCTGTGGAATTTTTCAGTCTTATAAATAATAAATGTATTTTCCGTTTAATCCCATTAAGGCATCTCGAAGATCAATAGTGTGTGTATATCAGATCAATGTATAAGCCATTTCCCAGTAAAAATTATCAGATATATTTCTTTTGCAGCACTAGCAAAGTAGACCTATGGCAAGGCAATGCCTTTTCCAGGAAATGGGCTATACATATTGCTAATGCATACATTTGTTAATTAAGCATTCGGAAATGGGCATACAAATTACCTACAGATTTCTTTGACACCAGAGCTAAATTATCAGTTCCAAAAGAACCAAAAAGCCCTACTTTTTCCTTCAAAGTGCTTGCTCCAGTTGAGCTATGTTTCAGTCATGTTTGGTTTTGCATGACTGAATTTTCCTGGCTTTTCTGGGTTTATTGGGCAATTTGAACACTGCAGCAGCAGTCACAGTTTGACCAGGAGGTTACATGCATCAATATTACTTCTATATATTTGTCTAATCAGAGAACAGCATGATATAGTACAATCTATCCAACCCATTTCGAGTGGATGATTCTTAAAATAAATACCTAGGAAGCAAGTATCAGTCAATGAGATTTTATACATTTTATGAAAAGCAGAAGAAACAACCCCCACAACTACAAAGATTACAAAGGTCACTGGAAAGATACTATACCTGTTAAATTAGCAGTTCCTGGATAAAAATGATTAGTCATGTTGAAATTATTAAACTATCCAGACTAAAAAATCAGATGTTTTTAAGTCATCTTCCTCCTTCTGCCACTACCTCAGGTCTACCTAGGATTAAAGTGAAGCATTTTGAATTATTGACGTTTCTTCCTCAACTGCAAGGAGAAAAGTTACTGTGCACAAGGCTTGCTGCTGAAAACCAACAATGGCAGTGATTTCAGAGGAGAGCAGACAGCCATTCCACAGTATAATAATTACTCATTACAGTTTTATGCATACAAGCTAACTACTTTAATTAGGTAAATACATGGAAATAATGGCGTGCAATTAAATGCAGTGGCTAATTACAGCTATATAACTAATAACTGTGATTCTGAATAAATATGATGTTTGGCATAAATACTTACAAAGCATGAGAAAAACAAAGTTCAGTCACTCATCTTGCACAAGGATTGAGCCTGTAGTCATGTATTTCATTTTCAGAAGAATCTGACTATTAATCTTAGTTATTTTACATACCTTTGCATGCACAATGGTGTATGTATAAATAGGTTCTACTGTTGAAAGTCGTATTTTACAGGTAGTGAGCTTGATCAGATCCAAAATCTACCAAACCAAAAAAATATTATTTCTGCCTCCTTTCTCTGGTATAGAAAAGACAAAAAACTGAACTATTTTGTTCCCATGTGCAACAATTAGCACAGCACCATTTCATTTGAAAGTAGGGTGCAATCATGGTCCTATTATACTGAAATAAATTTTAGCTCAGCCCTTTGTTGCCAACTACTTTCTTGACCATTTTCAATTTGGGTGTTACAGACTATTCAGTCCTAGAAAATAATTCTTAATTATCACCATTATAAAAACAGATTTAAAAAGGAATGGTGATTACACACCATCTGGAAATGTACTCAAGCTGTCAAAAGAATCTGTGGATGGCTCCAGTATACAGTATTCACATTTCAGCAGGAAATCACACTTGGTCAAGCGGGAAGAATTCATTCAGATTCATGCATTTTTTAAAATGTATTTGGCATACCAAATAAAGTTCAAATATACAGTCAAATAATTTCACTTTAAGGGATTTTAATAGGATGCCTGTTAAATTTATACACTGCATACATTAACAGACAAAAGAAATAAATTAATCAGTCCTAAAAGAGCATTCATAAGATATTGGGACTGTGACAAGTGCATTATAGATATGAAAGAATAAGGGAGAAAGGAAGGAAAAGGAACTTTAGGAAGAAATAAAGAACAAAAAGAAAAAATAAAAATAAAAAAAGAAAAATGAAAAGCCACCCTTCCCTGATGGAAAAAGAACCTCAGAGTATCACCAACTTCTCTGAGCAATTCCAGATCACGAGAGCTCCCCTGCAAACACTCAGCCCCTGCTGATGCCCGTCGAGGTACCCTGGCCTCAGCGTTTCCAGGCAACGGGGTCTTCGGAGACCCTTGGTGGGGACAAAACCGGCATTAAGCAGTCTTCCATGTCTAACAACCTGGCACAGCTTTATTAGCTCAGATAAAACCACAATTAGGCACATCCACTCGCTGGCAAATGTACAGCAAGGAACGAGGAAATGAGGTTCATCCTTGCTGCTGGTATTCGGTGCGTGCACACCGTAAATAACAGTCACACAACCACGGTCCTGGAGAGGGCAGGGAAGGGAAAAAGGTTCTACTTAATGACGTTATTTTAAGAGCACGTTGCGTACAGAAGTTTTTCTCAGGTGCAATTATAACAGGAGATGTGAAAACAAAGTACAGGAGAGAGGATGGTGACATGGGCAGAAGGCACCGGGGACTGTGGGGCAGGGAAAGAGCAATGAGGTGAATGAAACCTGGCTGGGCTGCTGGAATGTGAGCATCAGTAGGATTACACCACTGTGAGACACAGCAGCCAGCAACATTTATGCTGGTTTGTCATTTTGAATGCATTAGTATCTAGAGAATCGGATTTCTAAGTCGTTGCCCGTTATGCCTTATTTCAATAAAATTATGTTTTTAAGGAAAGAAAACAATGATGAAATGTCATTAAATATAACCAGCTTGCTCACAACAGTTGTACCTCTGTCTGTGTTTATGTTGGGACACTTATATATTAATTTGAGCAATCCTAAAGAAACTCAGACACAGATGTGTTTGGTTTTGCAGTATGTTCATAAAGTTGGATGAAAGTTCAAACAAGTTACAGCAAAAGATATTCTAAATCTTCATGCTTAGAAAGTAAGCATCAATCAATTGTATAGATTTTACAAAAAGCAGAAGAAGCAACCTAAATAACTACAAAGATTAAAAGGGTTGCTGGGAATATATTATACTTTTTTTTTCCTAGTTATTTATCAATGTAACTAAAAGCAATGTGAAATTCCAGAACAATACTCTTTCAGGTCTCAGCAGTCACAGTGCCAGATTTACCAATGATCATTTAAATACCTTCTTATTTATCTATTAAATCATTTTCCAAAATAAGAAAGCTGCCCAGAATGCAAGTAATAAAAATGTTGATTATATACAATGTCTGGCAAACTTAATTTCAGAGGAATCAGGTAAATAGAAAGTTTATGATGGTCCACTCTAAATTAAATGCAAAAGCAGTCACTTAAGCTAACATGCTGTTGTTCATCTAATTTCATAAAATACTATGAATCCTTCAGATTTTGTTGATAAATACCAAAGAAACCCCTTGAGGGAAATTAATAATTCTGTATCAGTTGCAGCATTTTGATACAGCACCACTACTTAATGATGAACACAATGAAGAATCATTTAGTGGTTCCCCATTCAGCAAATGCTTTCTCCCCTGTGTGGTGATGAATGCTGTTTTCATAAGGAGGTTTACACTAAATGATTATGCAATGAATGACCACAGCAATGCTTACACAAAGACAACACCACAAGAGAATGGCAACTCAAGTTGTGGCTTCTTTCTAACTTTAGTGTTTGACTTCAAAACCTGAAGGTTCTTGTTCTAGGACTTTACATGTAAACGCCATATCAATTATTTAAAATATTTGGTCTAGCACTAAGACTAAGACCAGACAGCATGTACGTATTTTGGATTAAGATACATATTTGTATCATACTCGTACTGTATTCAGTTTTACAGAGCAGAGGGAGAAAATTGCTTAGAACTCAACTGAGCTTAAGAGGAAAAATTATGCATTAAGGATTGCACTTACCACCACACACTCTTCAGACAGTAAGTGACCTCTAAGTGTTTTTTTTTTCCTCAAGAGAAAACTTTAAGATGGCATAACCATGTCTTGAATAAAAACATTTAATAGCTGTATTTGCTTCTCAGGTATCCCCACCAGGCCCAGAAACAAAGTTGGGAAAAAGAGCATACACCAGCCCTTCTTCTGTAATTTATGGACTATAAATGGATTTCAGTTTGATGGGAAAACTCAGTGGTGAAAACAGATTAGGGGCACGGGGTTATAACACATAACAGTGCAGACAGACTGTGAGAAAACACTTATATTTGAGGTATATGAAAGCAGAGGGGCCTGGGTGAGTACCTATTAGTTTTTTGTGCCATAAAATGCACAATAATTTTTTTATATTTTTATTTTAGAGTCATGAGGTTTTCATTTGATTTGGTTTGGTTGGTTTTTTTCCCCCTACAATAAAACTACCTGTTGATCAGAGAAGTAGGTGGCTCATCAGTTGTACTGACAGGGTTACTACTTTTTACAGTCTTCCCATCAGCTTTATTTAAGAGTCCTGTGGGAACACACACATAAGAAGTGGAGTTATCAAAATGTTTTCAGTGAAAACATGTTGGATTACATCGGAGTATCTTATATACAGAAATGATTTAACAAAATCACCACACTTAGAGGTTACTTTCTAACTGAAATGTCTATGATAATGAGTTATATATATTAATATAAAATTCTTTGTATTACATTAATTCCCCACTTATTGTTCTTTGGTTTAACAGTAAAGACAAGGAAAACAAGTTAAAAACTAAACTGCATTTCATGCCTTTTCCTACTTCAATTGAATACTGACAATTTTTAATTTTTCCTCTCATTCTCATATTTGATTTCCCAATTTGTAGAACTTCCTCAAAAAAATTAAGGTTTTTTTTCTTTTTTTTTAGGGTTTATTTTTTGCCAGTGTAAGTCTTCTTAAAGTCAAAATTTTCCAGCTCACTACACAGAGTGTAATGAATATCCCAAACATTTGAAGTTGTCTTACCTCTATCCAAATATTTATTTTTGTATAAGGAAACTACCCCTACATGAACACAACAAAGAAGCAGACTAGTTTGGGAATCAGTCCTTTTTTCTGTCTCTTACTTATCATAAAACAGTCTAGGCTGACAGTGACCCCAAAAAATGCTCTGGTCCAACCTCTCATGGGAAAAAGAATGCAGATTATCTAGCAGCCTGCCCATCTGCAGCTTGAAAACCTCCAGCAATGGGAATTCTACCATGTCCCTGAAGTGGTTGTCCCATTGGATATCTGTTCCTACTTTAAAAATTTTATTTTCTGTATTGAGATAGACCCTGTCACAGTGCAACTTATACATGTCACTCCTTGTCTTCTCCGTGTAACTTCTTGGGAAGAGAGAGACTCCATCACCTTTTGTATGTGCCTTTTAAGTACCAGGAAGGACCAGGAAATTGTGATGAGGTCCTTCCAAGTCTTCTCCTCTCCAGGGACAAAAAACCTAATTATGCAGGTTAACTCACTCCTATGTTTAGACATCTGGAAATTTAAATACCTGGTGAGTTTTGAGTCATCTGAGTTTATCCATTTATCTGTGAGTTTAAACCACATGTTGCTATGACAGTGTAATAGCCATTGGCCATTTGTTTCCATATTTTATAAGGACAGTTTCCTTTCCCTGGAAAGGACTATGTATCCCTCCCAGCTGAACTGCTGTTAGCACCACACAGATCTGTAACTTCACTCAGGATTTATGGAGGAAATAAGTCAATGAAACACCAGTAATTTTTGACATGCACGTGTCCATTGAAATGAAAGTGAAAAACCTGACAAAAGGAAAACTTTTTCCTTGTTAAAAATGCCTATTCATCAAGCAACAGTCTCAAATGCAAATTCTTCAGCTGGGACTTGTCACTAAGGAATTGTCTATCAAAAACATCAGTCTTTGACCCATTTTTTTCCATTAAATAATACATTTGGTCTAAAATGGATCCTTTTTCCACCAAGATGGGATTATTAATCAGTTGGTAGTAGATCACAAGACTTTTTTTTTTTTTTTTGAGTAATTTTACATTTCATAAATATATGAAAGGGAAATACATCAATGTGGTGAACTGGAATCAGCTGTATATACTCAGTCATAACAAATTCACACCCAAATCTGTTACTCTTATTCACTGACAGTTACAGATGTTGGCACAAACTGACCTGGAATTAGCAACAGATCAGGTCAGACAGCAAACTTTGGAAAAATGAAGTCCAAGACCAGTAGCAAGGGAAGAGAAAATGTAAAGCAAGGCCTTCCTTCTCCAGACATGTCTGCCAATAAAAAAACAATATAGAAGACAACTCTGTGCTCGTGAACTCTGCAGGAAACAACAACTGGTTATGGCATGTACCTTAAGTACCACACAGAAAGACAGAAAGTAGTTTTTAGGCACACCAGGCTGATTTTGTTTCTAAAATATTGTTGTGATATTTCAGGTTATTCTTTTTGAGATCATGTAAAGGTGTGGAGAAGTGACCACTACTTTCACACAGCTTTGGTACGAGCACTCAAGGAGTTTGCACTGGGAAGTAGATGAATGGGTGTTATGCTTTGCCCTCATCTGTTTTCCAAACCCTTCAAGGACAGCGAAATTTTCAGGACTGTTTCATGTAATCACTGATTAACTTATGATATTCCTCCATTATATAAGTCAGCCAAACACTTAAATGTTATAATTTACTTTCATGATCCAATGTTCCTCAGTTTTTTCCATTTTCCTATCCCCAAGAAAAAGGTTTGTGATGCAAAGGAGTTCTGTCTACTTTGCCTCCACCGTGTATTCTTCCCCCCATGAAACAACAACTAATTTTCCCCCATGAATTAGCACTTCCAGCACTGACCTGTCACTATGGAGACCCTTGATTAACGCTTAACAACTTAAGCTGCTCTACTTTTGCTGAGTTTTCTGGGTCTAAATTTAGCATGGAAATCCCCTGTCAATTTTCAACACACTAAATATTGCATGTTGCTACACACCTGTACTGAATATCAGGTGCATTGACCTGTTTGCTTTGCACACAAATGTCACTCTCATAAAAACCTTTTACATCCACTAAAAAAAAAAAAAAAAAAATTGAAAATTGTTAAGAATTTTATTTTGTATCTTCACTAAGAACATATTTCTTAACAGTGGAATGGTAAATTAAATGTGAACATAAAACTGGAAAAATATATTAGAAAGTACTAAAAATAGTTTTTCTTTTTATTTCACAACTTCCACGTGAAATAATATTCCTACCACGTGTATTTCATGACATGTATTAGGAAAAAGTTAGCATTTTAATATTGTGGTGATGAGGCTCTTGGAAATCCCTTAAATGGATATATTTAGTGAGGTATATGTGGAGAATATACTCCACAGGAAAGCAGGAAATACTGCACACAGCACAGCCACTCTTCCATTAATAGCAGTAAAATTTATTTTTTTTTTAATTTTTCATTTTGGGATGAAATTTTAGAACTTGTTCCTAATAAGATTTCACATCTCTGCAACATACAATATTAATTCGTATGTTCATCCATGTATTAAAACCCCATTAAAACATTTCATTTAATACAAAGAATCCAGCGTTAAGGAGTCAGTAGGTCTCACAAACATCTTAAAATTGAAAAGATTTATTTTCAGGATTTATTGAGAGATTCACTGGCCTTTACAAGCAAGACTGTGATATGTTTTAAGGAAGAAAATACGAACCAAAACACTGGGCTGAAAGTAGTCCAGCAGCAGAATGCAAAATTCTGTCTATGGATGCATAAATACCTAGAAATTACTCACATTTGAGCACTACTGTAACAAAACTTGTTTATTCATATAATCTTTATGTGAAAAATTAGGTCAGCTGCATAAGTTATTGAAATACCTCACATCAGCTAAAGTGATAGGGATGTGGAATGAGGAGATTCAATTCTCCAGGTGTTTAAGATTTTTATACCTGTCCTGAAATAGTTCCTAAAGATATCTGCCTCACCTCTTTCTGTGCTGCACTGTGGTTGCTGTACAGCAACTGAAGCTCTAGTGCCCCTATAATCAAACTTCTATCACATTTTTTTCTTTAAAAAAAAAAAACAACATGAATTTGATGATCTGCAGCAAGCATCTATGAACATTTTAAGACATTCATACTTCAAAAAACATTCACATAACAAAAAGTAGATGGATAAGACCATAAGAGATTGGTTACATGCTTGGGACTGCCCACAGGGGTTTTGTTTAAAAAGAGAAAACTCTTTTTTAAGTCCCTTGAATATCATTACTGGCAGTTATGGTTTTAAATTGCATCTTGCTCTTTCAATCCCCCTCTTGGAGAAAGGATCTGCAGGTACCAAGACCCTGAAACTTGTTTGACAGATGTCTAACTAAATGCACAACAACTCTTTTCTCCACAGAAATAATGGCAGTAAAACTGGAATGGCACGTTGACATTATGAAAAAGGGTTTGTGTGAACATTTCTGTTGCAATATCTAACAGATCACATCAAAGTTTCTGATTGGTGAGCACCCAGCAAAAAGGCAAAAGGAATTTAAGAGCCTGGTAACTCACTCCAGCAGAGGCTAGTGGCAGAGGATTAGAAAATTTACAAAAACAAAAGGCATATTTAGAGGGATCCTTCAAACAATGCTAGAAAAAGTTCCACTCTGTTCCCAGAGAGCAATTAAAAGAAACAAAATTTAAGCTCAATTTTTGAGCTTAAGGATGATCATGGAGTGTCTCCACATGACTGAGCTGACCCATTTTGACCAGTGATCTTCAAGTCACTGACACAAAAGGATTCACAAACCTTGGCAAAGAGCAAAACCACGAAGAGCTCCAAATGCCAAACCTAAACAGAAGTAGAGAAGTCAATTAAGAGATATTTGCATGCAGGTATTTTGGCAGCAGGTTCTCCTCAGTAACAAGTAGTGGGTTCAATGTTCTGAGGGGTTCTATTAGAACTCATGTCTCTGAGCAGGGGTCCACTCAAAGCTGAAAGAGTAAGCACTGAAAATATGTGTAGAAAGAAGGCATAAAAAAACCATCAAAGGAAACCAAAGAGCAGATCTTTCTGCCTTTACATCTGGTCTCTGTGCATAAAACAATTCCCTTCCACTCCAGGAATGAACACTGCATTTATCTGGACAGTTCAAAATCAACTCAAACATTTGCGTGATGAACGAAAATAGTTTGCTTTGTTAGCTAACTATTTTGTTATTTTATTAGTCAAGCAAACTCTTATCACTGTTCCAACGACCACCCAGTGGATCTCTGTTGCTCTGGGAAGTTGTCCTTGGCAACTGGGCAGGTTCCACAGTTCCAGAGCTGATTTCTCAACATATTCCACCGTTTGAACCAAGAGAGAGTATTCAGAATACCAAATCAGAAGCTGCTAACTTTATCTCCTGTGGTCCTTCTTGCTCTTCAGCCCTGCAAAGGTTGTGATCATGGGAAAACACTGACACACGAAAAGTAGCATTATGATGTTCTCTGGCATTTCAAGGCTGACATTTCAGTGACACTGGGCCAAGTTTGACCAGATTTTCTTTGTACGTTGGTAAATCTATGCAAAATAATGTCTTTCCAAGTTGCTGTTGCTCACTGAGGAGCTTGAAGCAGCAGCAGAGAAATTCCCTAATTCTGCATTGATATTCCAAGTGTCATTCAGAAAGAATAATCCAGACAAGTCTGTATCATGGGTTTCTTTTCAGGAACAAATCCTTTGAACAGGTTAATTAAAGTAAAACAAGACTTTCCATTTTTTAAAACACTAATTAACAGATCCGCTAGTTAGACAAAGCTCAACAGAATGAGATCACTAGAACTAGGTTCTTTAAGAAGTAGAATTTCCCTCTACCATTTCTATCATTCCCATTAGGAATATTGGTTCACATGCATTGCATACAGCAACTTTATAAGAAAATACTGTGCTTGAATTCGTATTACCACAGAATACAGCAAGTTTGGGTCTCTGGAAAATGAATACAGTTTCTCTGCCTTCATCCTAATCATGCAGTTTTTCAGAAATCTCTCATCCCTGAGCCCTGTGCTGCACTATCCATGTACCAATAAGCTCAGAGAAAGAAATTCTGGTCTATTCTGAGCCAATAGCAAAGACTACGCTGATTTCAGTTGTTAAATCAATGCTCCTGTTGCCCGAAGAGAAAATGTGTTCAAGTGTGTCTGAAATTACAAATCACAAACTCATTTGTAACAATCGTTACCCCCTTCTTTTGAGGTGCTTCAAAGGCAAAGCCAATGAATCCATATTTTTAATTTTTGTTTATATTATACAGTAGGTTTTTACAGATGATTGACACCCATTTGGAACTGATATCCCCATCTACCTTTCAAATTAATATGGAAAAAAGGATATGTAACCTGAATTGTATAGTTTCTCTGTATAAGAATTGTTGTGTGTTTTTTGGTTTTGCTTTGTTGGTTTGGTTTTGTTTTGTTTTTTTTTTTTAGTTTTAACTGGTTTTCAATGTTTAGCACTAAGAATGTTTATAGGAAAAGAAACTGTTTCCATTCAGAATTAACTAATTTCTTCAATTTAGATAATATCTTAATGCAGATTATCATGTGCATTTTATTATATTTTGGGCTTTTTCCCTACTCCCTTCCTCCCCCCCTCCCACCACCTTGCCCTTCTTTAAAAAACAAAAACAACCAAACAGAAACAGTAAAACACACAAGTATACAAGAAATAGTTCCCTTCATCTCTTCCCTCCACATGAAGTTCAGGAAGTATGCTCTTTCAATTAAGAGCTCAAAGCAAATTTCTCCAAAATAACCATTTTCTTCAAGGTCCAAATATTTTATTCTTCCTTTGGTCACATCAGTAAATCCCAGATATCATCAACCCTTCATAAAACAAAGATGGCAAGAAGATGTAATGAATGGAAAACTGCAGTGATGTTTTGAGTTTATATCAGAACAAGGCATTGACCAAAAGATCTCTAATTTCATTTTTTTATAATGTGATTCAATTCTTTGCTTTTGAAAGAAAGCAAAAGCCCCCCTCTTTGATATCAATTAATTCAATTTGGCATTCATTCAAGTCCAGAAATAGGATTACATCAACTCCTTCTTAAGTTTAAAACACGGTTTTTAATGCAGACTTAAATATATGTATAACCAGTTAAGAATTTTGAATTCTCTTCTGGGAGTCTCCAGAGACTTTTTGTGTCATAGAAAAGGAAGCTGATGTCATCCTCAAAGTGAAGTTGGTTTCGTCCTCAGAAAAAGGTTGGACTTGATCATTTAAAGGTCTTTTCCAACATTAATGGTTCTATGACTAATATAAGCCAATGCTATTTAGATAAGCTAATTATGAAGTCTGACCTTCGTATTTCTATATTCACTATACAACAGTATCTGTACATTAATACAGAGCAGAAGATACAGACAGCATTGTACACATCCTTGTTAATGGGAAGCTACTTAGGAACACTAAGAGAGGCTGGAAATTTTGCTGGAGCTAAACAGAGCTGAGGGAAGGAGTGTAATTCTTTTGGACAATCTTGTGCTATCAGCCTAATTCCTTGCTGGGCTTGGAAAGCATTACTGTACATTTATTGCAAAACTGCAAATAAACCCCCCAGTAGCTCTGGCACAACAGGCTGACCAACATGGACATCAATAATGCACAACCCTTCCAGGGTCCACGGGGCTCTGAGTGAGCAGAGGGCTTGACTGCAGCACTTCTGGAGGAAGGCTGTGTGTGTACACCGTGCACCCATAATTATAGTTTGAGGTTAAGGATGGCTTGCCTTCTAATCTCCCCTTCCTAGTAAATCTGAAATATGTACAATAGCAGACATGCCCTGTAGCAAAGTAAATCTAACTCAGGGGCAAAAGCAGGACAGAACATTATAACATGGTTTAGTGTATTTCAGTACTATATACTTTATTTTTTTTAATGGCATAATATATTATTTTTAAAAAAAAAAGTATTTAAGCACAATATCAAAGAACCACAGAGAGAGGGGGGAAAAAGCAAACCGCAAACACCAAAACCTAAAAAAAAAAATCAATAACCCCTCAATTAAGAAGCTAAAAACTTGACCAAAACCTAGAAGCTCACACTATCCTTAAAACCCCTCTACCTGCCCATTCCCCCGTCCTGCTGACTGATAGTGCTTCCAGCAGCTCATTAGCATAGCACGGAGTTAATCAGCGCTGCTTCAGAAGGAAAATGCCACCTAATGAATCCCCGGTGGCACTTTTCTGTGCACCAGGTGCTTATGCTGCAGGTGTACCAGCCTGGAACAGATCAAGACTCACCTGTTTAATTTGTGAAGTCCGACATGCCCCAAGCTGTGCAGGGTTAGGAATGATGAATTCAGAGGCACTAATGAACCGTGCACTCTCCTTCTTTGAAGGCATCCTGATGCCAGGTTAGACTCTTAAAATTGGTGCTATGTGAATGGCAACCCAAGTAGTTCCACTTTTAAATATGTTACTACAGAAAACAAATAAACTCGAGTGTCTGCTTCTGTATGAACCCAGATGATTGTTAAATGCTTGCAAAACTATAACTAATGTAGATCTGTCTTCTTGTGTATGATTATACTATGGACATTCACATAACTGGCAGATTTATTTCTGAGCCAATATTGTTGCCTGACACTTTATGGAGCAAGATTTACAAGTATAAATCAGTTAAAGCACAAAAGATTCGTAGGAGAAATCAGATTCAATTACAGCAGGGAGAAAACAAACAAAAAAATGCCTTGTAAAATCCCCAAGGAACTAATTTTAAATTTTTTTCCTGTATTTTTGCTGGTTTTAATGTCAATATTTCTCTAAACTTATATGCCTTTCTCAAAACAAGGAACTTAAAGTTACCTTTATGTCTCCTGCTGGAACAATAGCTGCTAACAGCTAATAGAACATATGGTTACTTCTGGGTAGTGCTAGGCACACCTGGAGGATGGAAAAGGCTGCACTAGACACCAACAATGGTGCATGACTTGCATCTTCAACAGAGCTGACCAAATTCCTCACCTATACAAAGCAAATTAGCTGTACTGAAGTCTGCAGCAAGTTTATGTCACTGATTAAAGTGTTTTAAAAAAAAAAAAAATTAAATTAAAAAGTCAAGACCTTGTTGTTATTTACAAAGGATTGCTGTTTAGAAATGATGTCTATATTTAAAAAGCTTAGTTTATGGCTTTGAAAGCTTAAAATATAATCTCTTGAAATAAATTTTTTAAGGTCAGAAGAAGCTGTTTTTCACAGTGTTAAACTACAAGATCAGCACCACTTCACTAAAACTTTGGAGGAAGAGAGTGAGAGGCAATATTTTAGCTTTCTTTTAAAAAGCGATTCTCTTCTAACTGCCACTCAAACCTAACATCTCTAGTAAACAGGAAGCAGAACAACAGCTCTGTAACAGTATAGTTATAACTAACACACGATAGTTTTATAACATTAACTCGTGTTGTCGCTTATCTCGAGCAGTTTAAGGAACAAATCCATTATTAAAGCAGTTTTATTGTGATCATTATGTTCCCTCAACATAAATACGTACTGCTTAAAATTCAAGGTAACATTTCAATTCCCTATTTGGGAGGCTTCAGAAGTCTATTTTAAATGTCATTGAGGCAATCACACTGTTTGTGGGTTCTTAGTGTTTTGTTCCTTTTAGCCTTTCTCATTTTCTATTCCTTCTGTAGAAAGCTACATACTGATTTGGGTCTTTCACCTTATTGTGGAGCTTTCCCTCTTCCCTTCTGGGATCTCTCTCAATAGAGAAACCAGCATGTTTTAGAAATATCTGCTGAAGTTTCTTTCACTCTCGTTTTCTATTTAACATAACAAGGCATAACTTAGGCAGAAAATAAGTAACAGCCTCAAATTAAGAGTTAGAACTGCAATGGTTCATGAATCAATTACACCTGCTGCTACAAATGGAATATATTCTCATGCTTGAGAGAGGACTTTTCTTCTGGAGTAAATGTTTTTATAGTTTAAATTAAATTTGAAAAAGAAACAATAAAAAGATATCTGAATAATAGTCAGTAAATATGTAATAAAAGCTTATGAAGGAGATCTAGGTACCTCACATTATTTTGAATGATAGAAGGTTACAGTAGGTTAAAAAAAAAAAGAGAGAGAGGAAAAAAGCTTTCTAGAAAGATATATGACTTCAGGAGAAAAGCTGATATTAGGTATACCATAGAGAAATTTTACTTGAAAAAAAGAAGAGCTTAATTATATCATAATTAAAAGAATGCCACAGTACATCATGAGAAGGAAATGGTAGAAGCATCTGAAGAAAATGTAGATGTCTGTCTCATATGAGTAAAAAAAGTTGTTTACAAAACAGTTACCATGACTAACTAGGGAAAAGCTAAGGTCAAGAAATACAAATCCCTGGGCCTGAATATCTTGGCAGCCAGTCAGTGTTTCAGACAACAAAAAGGAAGCTACTGTTCTGTTAAATGCTTTAAAAGTAAACAGAGAGATCCAGATAACTGGAAAACTTGGCAGCTTGACATAAACCACAGACAAATCCAACACAGGATGGGTAAAGGTATAAGAAATTTTTAAGGAGTGGTGTTATAGTTAATGCCAACAGCATGAACAAGTGAAATGCAGGTCTTAGGAAAGGAAAATAGGGTAATTTTTGGTGAGAATACAAGATTTTTTTGTTTGTGGAATATTGATGCAATGCATTTAGACTCTGAGTCATTTAACTTGTCATTTCATATCTTAAATGATATTGGAACTCTATTTCACAGATAAGCAAATTAGAAGCCAGTAAATATCCAGGTTTCATAGGTAATTAAGAAAGAGAATGCATGCTTCATGGGCTTGTACAGCCCGTCTCTAAACAAATAACTTGGGGCAGGGGGATGAAATGCAAAACATTTCTCAAATGCCATAAAGACTGAGAAAGAGGGAACAAGAAAGTTGTATTGCAATTACTGAAAACTTTCAGAATTCACACCCTGACAAATCTCATTAAAAAGCTCTTCAATCTCTGAAACTAGATCATTATCCACCTTAAAAGAAGGGTTTATTTAACAGGAAATGCACCAGATACAAGTGGCTAATACCTAACACATCACAGTTTCCCTCAGTGAGGTGGCTCCTCTGTCCCTGGGTTGACTGAAAACCTGGGGACCTTCCTGGAGTGCAAGTGATTCTGGCTAGGCTTGTCTATCTATCCATGGTTTTTATTCTACAGATGGATTTGTATTGATCTCCTTGAGGTAGAACTAATTTTGCTGCAACAAAAATGATATATGATTAAAAGATGTATTGTGCTAAATCTGGGTGGCAAGAAGGCGTGAGGTTAACTATTCATAGCAGTCTTCAGGGTGCTGTGCTTTGCACTTGTGTCTAAAACAGCATCCTTCTCATGGACTGAAGTCCTTCAGGAAACAGCTGCTTCAAGATCAAGATTTGGCCCTGTGAAATCAAAATGACCTAAAAATCAGGAAGCTACAGATAGAGATTTTTCTTTTGAAATGCTTCCTCTGAGTTGGATTTAATTCCAGCTAAATTTTTTATTTGAAGTCATTGAACAATTGTGTTCTTCCTGCTTTGTCTGTATCAGTCACAAGTAAGCTAAAGAGTCCTTGTGTTCTTGATCATATCTCAAGTCTGAGCCATCTCTTCTACTCTGATCTTTTTTTTTATTTTTTAAAATTGCTGCACAAGACCAGAAGTTTGCTTTCCTAGAGATGTCTGAGATATTTGCAAAAAAACAATTTGCTAGAAGCCAAAATGAAACAAAGGAAATTAAAATTAATCCTCATATTTACTGGCATCAACTAAAAATACACAACGGTTATTTATTATAAAGACTTTAAAATGTGGAATTAAAGTGTTTGTTGTTTTTTGACCTTAAAAATTCTTGAAAGAAACTGAAGCACAACTAGGGGACAGCTACCAGGACAGCTGAGGTTGCAGGACTTGCCCTGTGAGGGGAGGCTGAAGGACCAGGGCTTATTCAGTCACTTCTTCCCCCAAAAGGACAGGTAGGCAATGGCAGAGGTTGCTCAGAGAGACTGTGTAATCTCAGTCCTCTGAGATTTAAGACTCAGCCAGAAAACATCCTGAATAACCTTGTCTGACCTTATAACTGTCCTCATTTTGAGCAAAAGTTTGGTCTCAAGATTTGTCAAGGTCTGTTCCAACCTGAGTTGTCCTCTGACACAACGAATATATGGCAAGCAACTTAGAAACAAACAAAACAACCTAGTTGTTCTATTTATGAGATTTTTGTGAAAAAGGGAGAGCACAATCAGAAAGAGCACACATTTACATTAGACAATGGCGAAAATTATCGAGTTGGAAAGCAGAATATTTTGCTTGCATAGCCTAGCAGGCTTGAAATTGCCATAGTTCAGTGATAATCAAGAAATTGGTTTTTAGTTCTGTGGGAACAGACAAACATTGGGAACAGTCTGTTTCAAAAACAGAACACCACAACAGCCCTTCTCCCAACACTCCCCGTGAAGTGAACTTTAAGGAAAAAGGAGAATACCAGATGATCCAAAAACGTTTTTTACATAAACTTTTCATTTTGACATACATGCATATTTAATATAACAGAGAAATCTGACTGAGACGCCTAATTTTAAAATGTCATTGAAGCCGACGCGAGGCTTATTTTGTCCTTTTTTTTCCACAGAGGAATTCTTGATATTACGAAAAGATTCACACTGAACAAATGTGGTCCATGCCTTGGAGAGCACTGCAAGCTCTGCAGCAGCTGCAGTGAGATGCAGCCACTCCAAGGTAGGTGCCCCACATCAGCAAGCGGAGCGGAAAACAGCACAAATTCGGCAACCCACCAGCAGAAACAGTAACTAAAAAGCACAATTCCCTTTTCCCTCAAGTTCCAGCGGAACATCCCAGATGAACATTAGTGTAAATAGCTGACTAGCAGACTATGTGATTTCAACCCCCTTGGTGTGGCTGATACAGCCCATAATACACGGAATATTCGTGCTGATCTGCTGCTGGAGGATGGCAACAGGGATGAGCCGGCGGGCTCCACAGCCAGCAGTACATGAGGGATATGTCACTGCTATTTATAGAGGGATGTCTGAATACAACTTACATGTATCACTAGGAGGATAAAAGTGTAACATATTGATTTAACACAGGCTCTTCTAGAACTGAGAAGGTTAAACACTGTTGTTTGCCTGGACTGATTTTTTTAGTAGCATTTTATTTCCTGTGTTCTTCTGAGAACTTCGAAATTTTATCCCTGACCCTGTTTTCAATCAAAGGAAACTTAATACCAGTGTATTCCTAATTTGTTCCAGTAAGTAATTTTAAAAGCTCAACTGTGATAGAATTTTTCCCTACCTTGGCCTTCAATCACCATCTTTCCTTCCTGCCTTACCTACATACGTATCAAAACAGATTCTCTCAAGGAAACTAAAATCAGGATAAAGATTTGATTATTTGTTTTTAAAGCTGTGGAGAGGAAAAGAAATTATAGGTAAGTATTCATCACTGGGAAAAATAACCTCTTTATCCCTTGTCCAAATAACCCACACCCTGAGAATCTAACAGAGGAACAAATGGAGTAACCAGCCAAGTAAGCCTGGAATCCCAGAGCTGATAGCTTGCAGGAATTAAAACAATGAATGTCTAATTTAGAGAGCAACAAATAAGAGCTGATAAGTAGAATTATGTTCCATGTACCTCAAAGATGCAGAAAGAGAGCCTGTTATCAACTTCATTGTTACACAACTCCAATCTGGTGTCTAACTTTTGTAGGCATAAATAAGACTGAATAACTCTTTAAAAAAAGTAACTAGTTTTCAGATAAAGGGCAGATATTTCTGAACACCTATTATTCTCAAAGTCCTTGTTTTCTACCAGAAAAAGTTCTCATTTAAGTCAAAATAAAAGAAACATATATATATTACAAAAAAAAAAAGGGGGGAGGAACAGAGTCTAACAAACTAAAAAATATTTAAAAATCAGGTTTTAATTGCTCTAGTTATAATTTTTATCTTATAGCCATCTAAGCATGGAACAAAATACATTTGAAATACTTTAGTTAACATCTTTGCTACTTGCAGTAAAAAACCAGAAAACAGACACCTCAAAGTCAGCAGTGGTCTGCTTCCTCCTTTAAATTAATCATTACTTTGTCTTTTAAGATCAGATTGCTTTTATCACCTTATTTTTTATCACTGATCCTACAGGTAGCAGAAGTTTAAAGACCCATTTTTGAAAGCCTCACTCTTAGTTGAAGAAAACTTGGGATACAAAGTTTAATGCCAAAGTTTTCACTGTAAGGAGATTTCAATAATAAGAAATAAGAATAATATTTTGTTAATAATGGACAAAAACTCTGTCAGATGATTGGACACCTAACAGTTGGATTTTTTTCCCCCTAATGGGTTTTAGTTTTTTGTTTGGTGGTTTTTTTTAAGGGGTTGGCTTTTTTTTTTTTTTTGTCAAGCCTAAAAGTAGAAGTTACTCATCAAGAAGCCTTATCAAGGAGAACATTTCAGCCACAAGTGAAATTAATTATGCAGCAGTGCTGGTAGAGCAAGGCTCTATTTAAAGTAATTATAACCCCAATTAGAAATCAAAGAGAATTAATATCAGGATTTTATTTGCATCAGGTAACTTTCGTAAAGTTGTTTAGATCCCATTATAAGTTTTAAGTTTGTAAGGCAAAACTTCAGCCCTTTTGTGCAATATTTATGTGTAAAAACCCCACAAACAACAAACAAAATCCCCACACCTCCAGTAAACAAACATAAAGGGAAACCTTTCTGTTCCTCCTTTTGTTCTCAACATTTGTGATTATCCCTCACCTCCTACAGGGCCCGGGATAAAATGCTTTGAGAGACATATGAAGACCTGTGAGGTTCTTAGATCACTCCATCCTCTGAAAGACTCACCGACCCTATTTAGTCAGTCAAGGTGATTATTACAATCCTTCCGTGCCCTACTGATGCACCCACTGCAACAAAAGGGCTTTTGCAGCCCTGCAGATACAGAAGTCTTAAACAGGATTACTTATTTCTGCCAAGCTAACCCTTCTTCCAATTAATCTTCTCCAAACTTTTTCCCACTCTGGTATTTTGCTACCTGTGAGCACCTGTTTCATCATTACAAGTAGCCAGCAGTTTTTAATGTCTTGAGGATAATACTTACTTTCACGTACAGATCAACAGCCAAATTCCACCAGCATGCTTATTTACCTTGAAGAAATGCCAGATATCACTTAAACTGTTATTATTATTTGAATTTTCTCTGCCTGTAACAAAGTTCTTGTCACAGAGCATGCAGGGAACTCAGGTAATGGATGTGCCTTTAGTTGGTGAGGTTAGTTTATAAAAACCACACAAAGTGCTTTCAAACTATCTCCTCGTGGTATTTATGATGGAAGGAATATTGGGCTACGAGATAATGCCTCTCTCCTAATGTTAACAGAGATAATCATGAACTGATTTTTGTTTGTGTGCCTGAGTTTTTTCAGTTCTGCACAAAGGTGTCAGGGGATATTTGCTGCTGCGCATTTGATAAAGTTGATTACTCAGTAATGCTTTTTTAATTATGCTTTGTTTTTTCCTTACACTATTTTCCCATAAATAAGCATTAAACATTCTCTCTGCGAAGTCCTGCTTAAATCTGGATTAGTCCTCAGCCCAAATCAAAATGCTCCTGTAATGTTACAGTCAGAATAAGCAATTCTGGTTTAATATTGTCCATCCCCATACATCCAACAGCATGGCAATGTAAATATAAAAGATCTAGTAAGCATGGTTGCAGTTAAAGATACGCCTTCCCACCCTAGTTTTAAGCTGCTTATAATTTAACCAAACTACTTAAACAGTCTGGTTTGGTGGATGCATTAGCATCTTTTTCCACTGGAGAAGTTGATTTAAAATAAGCTCAGCTATGCAAGAGTGAGTGACAATAGCAAAACATTGTTTTGATGTATTTTGAAGGTTAAATATACAAAGCTGTTGCCTCCTGAATCCTTCAGAATTTTCAGTTTCTTACGGTAACCGATTTCGAATTAGAACTTCATTTTTGTCAGGTTTTCGAAAGAAGCTGGTGTTGTTGCCAACAAATAAATCTACATTTGCAATTATTTTTATTTTTTATGTTATTTGTATTGACTTTTTTAACCTGTGATTTATTTCTATTGGGTGAGCTGTTTATTTTGACAGGTATTTCATTTTAGCATCCTCAAATGAAGTATCTCCATCGACAGTATCCATTTCACATAAAAGAAATCTAGTGGATGATCTAGAACAGGGAGTGCAATTGCAGGTGCTACAAGGGTCCCAAAAGTGAAAGGAAAAAAGCCATCATAACATGCAGCAGAGGTGAAGTGTGTTAGAACCTCAATATTTCAGCAGATACTTCAAAGGAAACTGTCTCAGAGTAACACAGAACTGTTTTTCTCATATTGCAAGAATATAGAATGAATTTGTTCTGAAACTTTGATGTCTTTCTTTTTAACCTGAGGAACCAGGCATTCTTATTTTATTTTAGTTGTTTGGTTTTTTTTTTTTAAATCTCATTCATACTTAAAATCATATCCACCAATCGAGATAATAATTCAACACTGTTTTAAATAGGTCATTTTCCTTGTCTTTAATCTGCTGCCTGAATCCTTCACAGATTCTTTGTGTAATACATGTTGACTTCCTTTTCAGGAACAAATGTATTGGTAAATGTGAAGTAAAAAATTAGAATGTGGCAGTAGGCTGTAAAAATATTCAACATTCACAACCACATAAATATTTTGTTTTTTTAAAAACTGGGACAGGTTTGGTTTATTTTGTTTTAGTTTTTTGGGGTTTTTTTAAGGCACAGAGCTATACACTACTTGTATTTATTGTAAGAGTGATTCTTAAATTGGCAAAGAAAAGCTACAACATCACATAGACAACATAATTTCAATATTTGATGAATTATTCTTTTCACTTTATGTTTAAAAAAAAGGACTCGTTGCATTACCCTTTTCCTCCACTTACTGTTTTGCATATTTAGTAAGCAACCAACCAATAGTAAAATTTGCTGCTATATATGGTACCAAATATTGACAGAATAATGCTACCAGGATTCAAAGTGACTTCCTATTATTACATACTACTGTGGACAGTCACCTTGTTACCTTCAGTAATCTTGTAACCTTTAAGAGTATGGGCTCTGCTCAGCCTTAAATCCTGCATTTCCCTTATTTCATGTCTTTGTTCTCCATGAAGTTTCTCCTTTATTATTTGTCTTTTTTTTTTTTTTTATGTCAGCTTCTCAAGTGCTCCAGAACCCTATTTATTTTGCTGGTAAGCTACAGACCAGTATAAGGCTAAGTTCCTTCCACTCGTTTTATTTTGGCAAAATTTAGAGAGAGACTGCCCTTTCAGTAACTTTGAGAGTTATCAGAAATGAGTATTGGTGATGTGCCACAATTGCTTTAAATATTGACCTCTGTCTCTCAGTTTTAAACTGGTTTAATGCAGGTGCTCTTGACTTTGTGGGTTCCCTGCTTCGAATTGTTCAGTTTGCTTTCTGAGCAATCTAGCACTTTCTAGATATGGAGAAAAAGAGACATTCTCGAGCCAAACAGGTATTTAAATAGTCTACAGAATAAATCTATTCCTGTCTAAAAGAGAATATCTGGTATTTCTGACAGAAGCAACAGACACTGAACAGACGACAGGAGTGAATTGGGTCCCTTAACTTTCCAGACACAGTAATTATATGTTGAATTGCATATGAGCATCTCTATCGTATGTGCCAGGAAACAAGATGTTCATAAGTCAGAGAGGGATAGAGGAGAGGGGTGAAATCAAATATATGACTCCTTTTTTTTTTTTTTTCCCTTGGAAGAGGATTTTGTATCTGTTTGAGGAGTGGTTTGTTTGTTTGGGGGTTTTGTTGTTGTTGTTTTTTTATTGTTGTTGTTTTGTGTTTGGATTTTTTTCTGTTCATCAACTCAACCGAGAAAACAAGTAATTTTCACAGTCCTAGAATGGTATCCCAAATCAATTACACAAAAAAAAAGAAGTCAAAATTACAAGGTCTAAGTTAAAATAAACCCTTAAACCAAGACATATTTTTTCTTCTGGAATGCTGTAGGTGACCACACTTGTGTTCTATAGCTTCTCATCAGCACTGTGACATTCTGAATAATTCAGAAATGTTGGAAATGGGAGACTGGTCTTAAGGGTATAACATTTAACATGGAAATATTTATTAAAAACATGATCTTTTAGAAATTGGAAATAGGTCTAAGCTACTCTTGTTTATGTCAGTTGGCGATTTAGATAATAATATCCATCAAAGTCTGACAAGGTGGATTTGATACTTCTGGGAGAACTACATCTAGCCATTTCAGATAAGAAAATAAGAGCATGGAAAGCACACAACAAATTAATTCAGTTTGAAGCTAAATCACACTTTTCAGAGATCACCTATATTAAAGATACATAGCAAGATGCTGAAACGTTGTGGAAAAGATGCTGTGCTTTCAAGTCCTGGGTTTTCTGTATATTTTTGTCATCTGAGATAAGTGATGTTTGGCAACAGCCACTAGGAATCAGCAAGATGCTGCTTTTTCTGAGTTATTTCAGGTTTTTGAGGATGTAGCAGCAGATACTGAGAGCTAAGAAGCTCTCTTGATCTAAATGAACGGAAATCTAGGTGTACTGATAGACAGAAAATACACTTTTTTTACTAGCAGGTTTCTGAAGTGAAACACAGGATATACAAGTCACTGCCTAAGGATTGACTGCCTAGGGCTAGGGGGGCTCTACTGAAATGATTAGTTGTACATTCAAGAAAAAGGTAAATAGAGGAGGTAGTTCATGTCTGAATGCACTTAGGCTCTGGAATTCCTTGCTGCAGGTAACAGGAATCCCATTAGTTCATCTGCACTCAAGGAGACACTGGGCATGTTCAAGAGAAATCCACTGTATTTCTAAATACAGAGAACCACACAGCTCAAAGAGGACTCTGAGCTGAAAGCAGCAGGGCTGGAGAGACAGAGAACAGACCAATCTTTGGCTGAACCTGGTAAAGGCCACTCATACTCCGTATTCTAATTTTCATTATAGAGTCTTTCCAGCGAGAAAGGAAACACAGGTTAAAAATACAGTGATAACCATAGAAAAAAATACTGCTATAAGTCTAGTTAAGTGATTTGTGCAGCCAGCGTGAATTAATACTTTCAGACATGAACATGCTTAACAGATGCTGCTGAAAACAGATGTGTGAAGTAAGGCTACCACAGAAAATATCAGGAGTGAGAGTGAGTGAGTCTCTGCTGCTTTTCCCAGAGCAAACAGGCCACTTTCTTTCTTTATTCTGGATGACATATATATGTATGTATGTGTTTGCTTCAGTAAGAACAAACACTAATTCTAATTAATTTCTTGCTCTGGCAAACCTGTTTGACTTTCTCTCAGTTCTTCAGTGTGACTGCCCAGGAGATCTGCACAGCAAAGGAACAGGTAACTAATCTCAGTCTACTCTGGTTGTCAACAAGAAGCTAGCTCAGAAGTAAAACAGTTATAGCTGTGAGGGTCTATATGTATAAGAAAGATCTTTAATACGGCAAATTGATAGATATGGAGAAAAAACAGGTGAGCTTTCCAGTGTGAGAGCTTTTTTGGGTATAAAGAAGTCTCTTTACACACAAAAAAAGTCTTCAGTGATGAGAAGTACAGTTTTTTGCAAGTCAGACATACTAGTCTAGTAATTAGTACAGGCTTCCTCCCCCAAGATATGTGTGTTGGTCTCACAGTGGCACTTCTGACAAATTCTCTTCCTCTACAGTTATAATTGGATGAATGCAGGTAATTTAAAATTAAACTTGTCAAATACCGGATAAGTAAGAAAATCAGTTATGTTAGTTATGATTAGAAGCAGGTATGTGCCAGTTTTATGTCAGGTATGAAAGAGTAGATTGAGAATTCTGCAGATATTTAAAAACTAAGCAGCAAACCCCAAAAACTGGAGATAGTAAAAAAGGGACACATGGTACAGACAGACTCATTGCAAACATTGAAGACAGACTTCACTACTCTGACATACCAAACTCAGTGCTGCAAGTCATTAGTGCTGCAAGTCACTGCAACAGGTAGTCAAGTTTTAAAATAACACTAGCTATTTAAAATTTCACTTGTTCTAGAAGTTCTTCTTCCACACTGCAGTAAGCATTTTTTTTCTTGTTACTTTCTGGTTAAGACACTGAGAAAAGTAATTTTCAGTAACTAGAAAAGTAATTTGCTGTGGGATAATGTAAAAAAATGGTTTTATTCCAACAAGCTTGGCTTAGAAATAAGACCTAAAATATTTCATTATTGAGGGTTTAAAGATCATTATATCAGCATCTTCCTTTAATACAGGAGAAATGGCAATTCTGTGAAATGGCCTATTCACATGACCAATTTCAAAATATTCACTGATACTATTTATCCAATTAAGGTTTGACCCTGTTGGGTATAAGTAGCAGAATATCATTAAGGGGACATGGTAAAACAGTTACCTGAAGAAGCTGCTTGAAGAGATCTGTAATAGGAAGTACTTGTTTACAACAAAGGTAAAAAACACCAAGATTTAAGAAGGAAGGAGGAAGGATCTGTCACAGGAGACGCTGCAAGAGGGATGTATTATCATGGAGACTGCAAATGTGACAGCTAAATCTTTGCTTTACAATGCAATTACTCACTTTCTGTACTAGAAGCTTAAAAGAAGTAGTGATTCATTTAAAAGAAATACTCATATGGCAAACCTTTACTTGTGTATCCACAAAAATAATGCAAGGAACAGAGTTAAACTGCTTTTCTCAGACATGATTACGGTGATGATTTCACCCATACATGGGGCTCATTCACTAGAATTACCTTTTCCTGGCCATTCATTCTGCATTTCTTCCAGGGGGTTGTTTAATTTCAGTCATTCCACACTGACCAACATACAGCTGTCAGTTTAATTATAATGTCACGAGTTATTTCTGCTTCGAGGCATTTTTTTGGTAGGTCAGTCCTTTTTTCAGCACATATTTTGGAGGACAAAATAAGGGCAGAGATTAAATTGCCCCTCATATTGTTTGTGTAACTCTTCACGGGCCTTACTTTTTATTGGAACAAAATGAATTTTAATATCAGCGTGCATGAAGACGTGGTACACATTCAGTTTAGGTGTTTACATAGATTCCTTTTGTTGTAAGTGTTCCTACAACTAACTGAAGGTGAAAAATTCTGCAGAACGTCTGTATAAATAATTGCAGGTGCAAAAAGAAGGCCTGTTTAAGCACAGGTGTTAAATAAAACTGTAAATTACTGATATTAAAGAGCCAAGAAGAAGGATTAATCATGTGTTTAGGAGCACCATTAAAATTCAAATCAAATCTTTTCTTTGAAGTCTTGATTTTACCTTAAGGTAATTGCAGCAAGGTGAAATCAGACTAATTCAAGCTTATCTTGTTTTATATAGAAAAATCTATGTATTGTCTCTACTCCTTGATAAACACATAACAACAAGCACTTTTTTGTCCATTATTCATAAAGGTTAAATATACTTGTAACTGCTTAGAGAAACACAAAACATTAAAGGTGGAATTTTTAAAATACATAGACTTTAGCCATAAAAAATTAATTCATATTTTTTTTATTTTTAAAATTTTTAAGTCAGACAAGGTCTAATTATGGAATAATGAACTCAAGAGGACCTTGTGTCCAAAGCCAGAAACACAGAAAGTTCAGCTTCTGTGCTTACATTCTAAAATACTTTTTAAAGTATATTTTAAAGTATTCAGTATTTCAGTGTATACTGAAAAAAATAAAGTATTAAATCAAAATGACTTTTTATTACACATACTACAATATATAGGGCTTTGCCTTGCACTCCCATTTCTGTATCTTTCTAGGTCTTTATACCTTTATATCAGGATTTCTGGTCACTGGCAAAAAGCTCTCATTTACTGTACATTTTCCAGCTTTTCAAATATTAGCTACAAGCCTGTAAACTGCAGGAAACAGTGCTAATAACACCATGAAAGAACTGCAACTGTGCCTTCCACGCAGCTGAAAACCTTGCTGTGGAATTGTTTAAAATGACTCTTGATGTGGGATTAAAAAAAGGCGTGTATGATTTTGTTAAGGGACATGGTTGTACCCGTGGCTATGTGTGTATATACGTATCTGGCCTCGTAAAAAATTGCAACAGAACCGTTCTGCGTTTGATAAACTCTTCCCAACTAGTCATGGAAGCAAAAGCCTTATCCAAGCAACAGACACACCCCCAAACTCAAAGCTCAACCAAAAAAACCCCCGTTCCTGGACTCAGCACAAAGGAGACTGGGGTGCACGTCCAGTTCACAGCACAGATGGGACTGTGGGGAGGAAGCTTTAATGGCTGGAACCACGGAGGCTGGATCCAGAGACTGTGAACCAACACTGGCAATTACGAGCTCGAGATTTCCTCCAATTCCTCCCAAAGTAAAAGGCAAAAAGGTAACCAAAGCATTAGTCTTAGGGCAGCAAGGTGCTTATTAAGATTACAGGACGACCACATACTTTGTAGCTCTCGTGGCTGATTTCATCAGGGGAGGGCAGTTGTCTGCAGTATTTCCATCTTCTGAAGTCACTGCATCTGGCTCTTCTCCCCTACCTCTGCCCCACAGGACACCCCCATCAAATCTACATCAAAGTGTCCTTTTTCAGTGGTTTTGCAGTCCAGTTCAGCATAGTGGCTTACTTCCATTTCTTTTCACAGAATTTTACAGCCTCCTTCTTGCCAGCATATTAAACTAATTCTCTCCATCCGTTACATGCTGTCTGCTTGACTTCTGCTTCTATTGTTCAAATTTGGAATCTTTGGTCTTTTTATTACCATTCATCCTGTGCTTTATCACCTTATTTTACCTTCCCTACATATGGCTTTATTTCAACTGCTTCACTCGTAACATCTCTCTCCCAACAATAAATCTCATTTTTCTCAATTTCAGACTGACTTTTAACCATTTTTGGTTAAGTTCATTTTTCCCCTCTTCATACCATATATGCAAAAATATGAAGACACAAGGACAAACAGATCGATTAGGATGGATAAAAAATAAAACAGCAATTAAAATTGCTTCCCATTTCCTTTGGTAAGGAGAAACAAAAAGCCTTGTTTATATATTTTTAATTTTTATTTTTTTTTTTAGTTTCATCTTCCCCTGCAAATTTGAGTTGACTCAAAACCCCTGGCAAATATATGAGACCCAAGGAGGACAGCAGTCCCAAGGGAATAGATGACAACAGTGTTGATCAGAGGAGGCTGGGGTGAGTGCTCTACACTTGCAGGCAGCAAACACTTTTACCCTTACATGGTCAGCAGTGATCCTCAACATGTGAAAGAAGCTGCTGCTTTTTCCTTAAATGTTTCCTTTGCCTCACACACTTTTGTTGCCCACTGAACCCTATAACTGCTGGCAGATTTATGTTCTCCTTTCCCTTTGAGCTCCGTTGTTACTCCCCTGAGATCAGAAACCCTGATAACCAGCCACCAGGTTGCATTCACTCATACATCTCCTGAGAAGGACATAAGATTTCCTCCTCTTAGGTTTGCACTTTATGATCCCTCAGGCCCTTATCATCTGTCCCCCACGCTCAGCACCTGTGGGCCAGCCTTCACCATCCAAAACCATGTGGCACCTAAAGTCCTCATTTGCTGTCCCTGCCAGAGTCAGCACAAAGCAGTCAGAGCCAGGATGTTTTTCCACAGTATTTCAAGAGGTAAGTGATCTTAAGAACAAAATTCTTCGGTGATAGAGGTGTGGAAGGAGGAGACAGAAGTTTCTCCTATGTCTGCCAGACAAATTTTATTTTTCCTTAAGATAAAGGTTGACGCTGAAAACACACCTACCAATTTCTGAGGAATCTACCCAAGCAGATCATTACCACAATCCCTGTAAAAAAGAATACTCATGTAATTTTTTTGCTAGCCTCAAGCCCAGCACAGAGTTTGCTGCATCATTTTGCTCTCCTACAAATGTGAAGAAAACACCAGTTTCAAGATTTCTTTTTTTATTTTACTTAAGACCACAGCTTTAGGTGACAAACAGCATGTACCACACCACTATAAACCCCACCCTATTAAATACTCATTTGCCCCAGATGAGTGCACGTGTCTGTGCCCACTCTCATATGCACCCTATTTCCTATGTTTGTGAGCAGAGGTATTCCCAGATTTACTTTATCCTGGATATTAAAGTTATTCTATAATGTTTCCAGGCCCTGGTCAGCTGACCCAACTAAAACCCCAATACAATCATTGAACTCTAGTTAGAGGCTATGATTTTGCTCTCAATCATTCCTCAAAAATTTGTCAAATAAAGAAAGTCACAGTAGTTATTTCAGGGATTACTCAGAATCCCAATTATGTAATTTAGTACTATAACTTGATGTACTCAAAAATTTTCCTGTAATTTTGATAACTACATCATAAAACAAAAATCAAATTGCTAATTTTAAACGCTTTAGAGTTTGATTTGTTAGTGCACTGTTTTAAATGAAAGCACCAGACAAAAATACAGGGGAAAAAACCTGCTTTTTTAACAACTCCCCATAAATCACTTAGAGCATAATTCAACTGCCTTACCACCGAAAAAGTTATAAAATAGATTCATAATTATTTTTTCCCCTTATCCTTTTGTGAAGGATCAGACAAAAAGAGAAGAAAATAAGTATCAACTTAAAGTATGAAACGGTGAATAAGACTTCTGTCATTAACTAGTTATAGATCTCTTTCAGAATTCTTACACAGTTCTCATTCCCAAATTCACTTGGAAGAATACCTGAGAAAAGGTTTGTAAAGTGAATGAAAGTAACTCTCAGCTCTTCAGTTTGCTCACTCTGCCTTCTTTACCTACTTTGCTTTCAACTACTCCTTCAGTGGGAAGAGATGTTTTTTAGGGAGAGGGACCTTTTGTTTTTCATGGAGTTTTTCATGAAGAAAAAGGGTGTGTATTGAAGATGAAGGAGATGAGGAAGAGTCTGTTAACTGGGGAACTTGTCAAGGCACGTCTCAGAGCAGAATTTGGTCCAATACATTTAACAGCTCTGGAGATTTCAGTGGAAAGCTGTTTGCAGAGCATGGTGCAACACAAGATTTGATCTGAGAAGAACTGCAAGCTCAACAAGACTTTATGACTACTGAGCTAGTTGATGTGCATTGGTGTGTAACCAATAGGTAAAAAACATAATAAAAAAAAAATCTGTGGATCTTTGCAATCCAGTTTGCAAAGGGGCTGTTTGCAGCCTCCTGTATTTGTTTGTTCCAGATCTAAAAACTACACGGAAAAAAAGTGCTTAAATCATTATTTCCTTCAAACCTTCGAGAGTTGTGTTTTTTAATAACTAGTTAAATATGTACAGTGAAGTAGCTGTTAATCTTCCTGTCTGTGTTTTGAAAGAAATACCATCACAGAACTTGCTCTGTGAATCAACTCAACAGCCATTTATTAAGCAAAGGAACTGCAGTCTTTCCATCTCATTTACCTTTGCTACACTTGTAACAAAGAAAATGTACAGGGAAAAAATGTAGAAAAATAAGTTATTCTCAGCAATCTGTAAACATAATTCAGCTCTTAGAAGCAGGACCAGGCAATGCCATGCAACTAAGTCTTAGTAACACACCAATTGTTTCCATGCATAACAGAACTATCCACACAAGTCAATTTTTCAAGAATATTATATCAGATTTGGTGCACTGATGCAAGAGGCATTGGAGGTCAGTTTATATCTATATTCTCCTACCAAGCTTGCTAAAGTCCTGAAGTATTTCTAAATCATTTCAAAAGGACCCCCCAGAACAGGGAAGACTGTTTTGACTGTGATGTTTGTTTATCCAATGTCCTTATTATCATCTCTTGTTTCCCAAAAAAGAATGAACAATGGCAAAAAACCCCAAAAATTACCAAAATGAGTGATGATACTCTAGATATCATTATATGAAATTCTCTCATACGTGTGATACTGTGAAAGAAAACTTTCAAATCTAAAAAATGGCAAAGGCTATTCTGAAGGGGAAACCCCCCCCCAGTTTTGAAACTAGAGGAAGAAAATTCAAACATATCATTGAGCTTCATCATTATTTTAATTCATTCCATTTCAAAAGTGAGTGGAGTTTTATGAGACTTTATAGCTTTTAAAAAAAGAGTTGACCAACCTTTTTTTCAGGTCTTAACCCTGATGTTCAAACTGTGCTTTGTCTGAACTAAGGAAGTGACTCTTGTTTTGCACTATCCTTACAATACATCTTTAGTATAATTATAGAACCTGTGAATGGCTTAAAATACACTAGTCATAAACCTTTGCCCGACTTACAGTTGTTATTGAGATGGCACTGTAGTGTTTGCAGTTTCATAATTCAAGTATGATAATTAATATTTTCATTTACATAAAAATGGAGCAACTCTTTTAATAGAATCCTCAGCGTGCCTTGAATGGCTCATTTAGGTTCACAGTCCTACCAATGCCAGAAGGTAAAATGTAAAAACACAATTTGATTTTTGTTGTCTCTTACTAAGATGACCTGTCAAAAAGCAAATTAAAAACCTGAACTCTCTCTCCCCCTGCCTCCACATTCTGCATTTCTGGTACCTCCGCTCTGCTTTCAACTATTAAAAATCTTCCAGGAGACATTCACCATTAATGGAGGAATGCTGACACAGGAGCATGATCAGACACATTGGTGGAGTTGCTCACGTTCCAGCGTGCACAAACAATTTGTTCTAAACCAGTTTTACAAAAATCACGCGATAAAATTCCTCTCCCCGAGAAAACCTTTTAGTTTGAAGCATATCCAAATAGTTGTAATATGATTATTCCACTCTGTGTTTATCTCTAGGTCTCCAGCTGGAAGACCAGGCCTGCAGTGGTCACAGCCAAAATAAGGCTGCTGACAGCTGATCAAGCATCCTCTGTGCTTGCTGGCTGATGAGCATTTCCCCCCTCTTTTTAAGGGAAAGCAAAGGGTGCTTTTATATTTGGGTGCATTAGATAATACTTCCTAGGCTGATGTAAATACAGACCAGAACTGCCCTGAGACTATATGTAAAGGTAAAAAAAAAATAAATTATTATTTTTAAATTAAATCTTGATTTTATCCATTTCATGAGGGGTGAACAGTTCATTATATTTCCTAACCTATAGAACTACACAAAGGTTTTCTATTAGTGTCTCAGGGAACAGGTTGTCCTTATCCAAGAGATCATCTTTGTGACAGCTTAACAAAGATGGGATTAATGGATCAAATAAACATCTTTGAATTTTATGAAAGTTGGCAATAACTTGTCTTCCAACATCTATTTAATAAAGCCAAATAAAAAAAAAAATATAGCAGTTATTATGAAAATTGAATTTGCACTGCCCAAGTTTCCATGCGCTGCTGACCAGACTGTTTACTGACACCTGTAAGGGGATGACTCTGAATATGAACCAGAGCATTCAACTGAATGGAATTCTTCACTGCACCACAATAGCTGAGGTTGCCTCACTCTAAGGCAGAACAGAAGGCTCAGCTTCCACCTAGCAGCGTGTCACAGAAGTACACACTTAAGTTTAAAGATATTAAACCATCTCTAAAACGACACCGTGCACTTCCTCAGTGGTAAGATTTAACTAACAAACAAATTAAGAGAGCTCATGCCTTGCAGGCAGCTCAAGTCGAGCAGAAACACCATTATTCCATTGATAAATATAACAATAACTGCTTTTAGATGACATGATGAAGACACAAAAAAAAAAAAACTGGCTTCAAACTTTTCTATTCGGGATACCTCAGCTTTTGCATGCTGCAATAATTAATTTTTCCAAAACTATTTGCTGGTGTTCAAAATTTACACGCCACAAGAAGTTTCATAAGTTAAACAAATAGTTCTAAGCAGAGGGTGTACAGTTTTTTTCTCTTAACTAGACTCAGTGAAGTGTGACATCCCTGTGTTCCCCAGCAACTTGCAATGATATTGCTTATGTGCTGATAGAGACTCCAAATCTTGCAGGTTTGTTCTGGATTTTTATGTTTTCTTGGTTGGTTGGGTTTTTTTGTCCAGATAGACCACGGGCACTCAGTCATCTTAATTTATTACAAGTCTACACAAATTTACTCTGTGGCACAACTCCATAGCAAATTGCCTTTCAAAACAGGTTATGAAATAAAGAGATCTACTGAGTAATCTATAAAAGAGGCCAAAAAAAAGGGGGAAATTGTAGGACAAAATAGTAGAATTGTCTTTTTTATTGCATAGCTCATTTTTCTTTAATTTGCTGCTTGATTAAAATTACCAGGCAATATATTTTATTGCAGAACATTCCCTCATGCAAACAGCCTGAGAACAACATAATGCCAGCTACATGCATTGACCTCCTTCCTGCAAACTTCTCCTCCCACAGATAATTCAGCTCTTTCCAAAAGCCAATGCAATCAGATACTGACATCTGTGTTCCTCACCCATCGTCCTAGCACAATTAGAAAATAAATTAATTGAAAACTGTTTATTATAGATGAGCAATGAATAGTAGAAGCTGTTCTCCAACTAGTTCATTTGATATTGAAGGCGAACATAGAAGAACTGAGACTAAATCACTCAACTGTTCCTGTTTAGTGCACGTTACAAAAACATACAGTGGAACTATTTTGCCCTCTCTATGGTTGGAAGCCATGATGAAAGATTAGAGCAATACTCTGTAAAACTCCTAAGCAATTTCAACTCCTTGCAGAATAAGTATCGGTGTTCTTGTGTATGTTCCAGAAGTATGAATGGAAAGTATTGCAAGCCATCTATACTTTTGGTTTATTTCTGTTTGTTTCCAACTCCAGAGCTTTATTTCTGCTTTCGTTCTGGAATTTAACCTCAAAGCTCCTTAGAAGAAAGAATTTGCAATTCCTTTTAGGTCTCATGTTTCTGTCCCAACTGGGAGACCCAACAGATGTAGAATTTTTCTTTTTAATGCATTCTCTAATGACTCATTTTTAAAGTGACTGAAACACTATCTCTAATTATAGTTGCAATATGTTCCTCAGCGAATTTCACATCCTGTCTAAGCATCACATTATGTTCTTCCAATAATTGTAGCCTTTCTTCCATCCTTTTTTCTTTTATTTCAAGCCAGTCAAAACTTAAATTCAGTCTTTAACTTCATTAGCTAAAGCTTCTCCTCCATACTAGGTGTTCTTTAGATGTTCAAAAGTAGTTGCTGTTTAATACCACCTTATAAACATTTTAACATATTGATTTTTCCCTGGTGGATACATGATGTACTTCAGTCTGAACTTTCAAACCTAAAGTTTAAACTTGATTCTGAAGGCTGTCTTCACAAGGAATCTAATTTACATGCACCTCTATGAAAGGATGTATTTTAAAAATAAATAGGTATAACCAAATTCACTGTATTCCTTTATCATAAATACCCCTTCCTCTCATAGGAGATGGGGTCAAGAAAGATCACTGTCACTAATTAAAGGTGTTATAATAAATAAGCTGGGGTTTTTTTAATAGATAACTGTTCACATAGTGAACACACACACACACTTCTCAGAGTTGGAGCAATGGCTGGGAGGTCAACCCCAGCTACTTAGTGGAACATCACATGGGTGCATCACTGACTTTTAGGACAGAAAGTCCCTCAAGGGATTTTTCTTTTGGCTACACAGATGTGTAACTAATCCTGTCAACTCTGTCTGCACAAAGCAGGCACTGTGCTCTTGGATGTGGTCTGAATTACACAGCCTGTCATCGACACTGGTACTTGCCAGCGGCCTTGCACATTTTCAGCTGATTGTGTCTCAAGTTTAACAGTTCTTGGGGATCCAACAGGGCCATTAGTCTTTGGACTGACGGATTTTTGGGAGCCTTTCCCATGTTGGCTCTCAGCACGTAACTCCCTCCTTTTTTTGGGCCTTGTTTCCTGGCAGTTGTTTCTCTTTTTAGATATGTAGGTACCTTTAAAAGATAGAACCCACATGAACTGACACAGAGGGCACTTTCACATTTTCTTCTTAAGAGGATCTCAAAACTATTATCTTACTATAGCCTGTTTTGATGTATTACTTCACCCTGACAGGAGGGCATCTAAAGACTCATTTAAAATGAACACTCACAGAAAGTGAGGAAATATTGAAGTGGGAATATTTAGTTTGCAGATGATATATTGATTCTCCCCAAAGCATTATGTTCTTTTCAGTACACTTCAAAGAACAAGAATTTTATCTTTATTTTTTCTCCAGTTGCTAATTTCCTGGGGTTTGCCCTTCTTTTTTCTTTAAGTAAGGGAATTGAGTAGATGCAGAAAGCTCTTATTTCTGGAATTTCTCTCACTTCCTAACCACAAGGAAAACAGTCAAGAGAGGTATCTTTTCTTGAGAGGAGCACCTTGGGGTTGGACTAGATGACATATAAAGGTCTATGATTCTATGATCTTCCCTGATTTCACACTTAGGCATCCACTGAATCAGAAAAAAATAATTGCAGGAAATAACTTTTCCCTCTTTTTCAAAGAATGGCCAGAATTGGTTTAAATTTTTCTATAACAATCAGAATTTTCACGAACTACATTTATTGGTCACTAGCATAGAAGTTACCTATTTGCCTCATACTCCTCCAGCCAACACTACAGAATATCTATAGCTCTGCAGCACTAATAAGGAATTGAAAAAGCTTGGCCTGACAAAACAAAACATCAGAGCAAAGTATCCAATAACACAGTGTCCTGGATTGACATTTGCCCTAATACAGATCATCCAGCCCACGCACTCCTCCCTTCCAATTTCTAGAGCAAGGTATAGCCGAGAACTCATCACACTCTGGGGGTACCTCATCATGCTATATGTACTGTTGCACCTCAAAATGCCATTATCAATCTCAGATATCCTAATATTCCTCCAATCACAGATTTTCATCATTATTCATTTTAGTTCAGACGTTTTCTGGGAATACAAAAATACATTCCTGGACTATTGAAGTCAGTTATATGTTCTTCAGGGCAAGAACAATAAAGTTATGATTAGATTTCAACCTGGACTCAACTGATTCAGCCAGAAAATAAGTGCATTCATCTTGTTAGTATTAAGAAAAGACCAGCTAGTCTCAGGTACACGTACTTGCTCCTGTCCTAGATGACTGAACTGCTGATCTTCGGGTTCCTTGGCAGCTATTTATCCAGGATGCTATGCCTGTGTTTGCTTGTCCTTATGATAATTTGCCAGATACAAGTTTTTGGAAGGGTGTCATGCTGATTTAGTGCAACCTTAATGCATCCTCTTGCCAGACATCCCTTAATGAGAGCTAGTTATAAGCTGTCCAACAAATGTGAAAATTTATTCTTGAGCAGCAAAGTCGCAAAGAAAAAATAAGGGTGGAATCAATTAAGAGAGCTACCAGTTAAAATTAACTCATCCAGTTGATCAGAGGAAACTTCACAGGACTCATAAGGATGGCATAAAAATATTTCAGCCTGGCTGTCAACACCAGCATGAAAATACTTTCATTGACAAGGGAAGCATGAAGCAACTGGGTCTCGTGACAGCTGCCATCCACCACTAGCAACAGAAAGGGAGGTAAAAGGGAAGAGGTTTTTGAGAAGAGAACTTAGAATAATAAAATAAAAGTTTAGCTGCAGAACTTAAGGTATTTTGAACATACAGCAATGACCAACTTCAGCCACCAAACTGGCCCCACGGAGAACCTGATCTGGCACAGCCACACTTACTGCAAGTTGTTCTATACAAAAGGAATATACTTAGAACTAGCTGAGCAATCTCTTCCCACGAATCTGATTTCGTTTATTTCAAATTCAGGATAAAGGCTGGCCTTCTGAATGACAGGGATTCAGGCCTTTTATCTCAGTCCTACACTAACAGTACATTTCACCCCATAGTTTGCATTAGGAAAACAGTAATGAAGAAAATGTCCATTCTCCATATTAATTTCTAAAGAGATATTTCAGAAAAGGCAAGAAGTATTCTGGGGGTTTTATTACATATATAATTTAAAGACAGTTGCTTCTACTTACAGATGGGATTTAAATGTTAACAGCTGTGCATAGCCAGTTCAGTTTTGTGTGCATTTTCTCTAACAATCTATATAATTGGTCACACTTTTTGTTTAGTATTGTTAAAGAAGACTGGATGGCTTGAGTAATGGCAATAAATACAAATTGTATTTATTTGTGTTGTATTTATACAAACTTGCAACTTCAGATGGCAGTAAAAATGATACATAAATGGGAATTAAGATACATGAGCATCTGTGAGATATTATTTGAACATAAATACACACAATAAAATTGTGTCTGGTTGAGTTCCAGGTTGGACAAGATTTTAAGAGCCAGGAGACTTGCCACACTCTCAAATCTTTGCAATCTCTAATGCTGGAAGGACAAATTGAAGCCCTGCAAGAGTTACAGGACTAGCATTTTTCAGTGGGTCTTTTCACTCTCCAGAGTAGCAGAACGTGTCTTTACTGCAGAGTCCGTGCCTAGCACAGTGTACAGAGTTAAAGCATCAGTGCATGTATATATATATATAAATCTGTTTACACACAGAACACACCTAAAAATAAAAAAGCTACAGTTCTTTGTAGTCTTCCTAAGCATGTACCCAGTGAGAGATGCCATGCTGATGACTTAAAGAGGGCTTTTAAAAAACCTCTTTTGCCATTCATGCAAACAATTAGGTTTTCTCTTTGATCTATTTTTGTTGTTGTTTTCCCCCCTATTTCCTGACAGAATGGACAATTCAGATCCAAAATAGGACACAAAAATTACGTGTTGTTCACTGGAAGAGATATTTGCATTACATAAATACCTTGAGTAGGCGGGGAAAATAGAAATATAGAAGCCAAATAGAAATAATCTTTGCCTGGCTATAAGTTGTTATTTATCTCCACAAGATTAAAAGAACTGCTACATGGAGAAAACAAGTTGTGAAATAAGCAAACCAGGAGGGGAAGAAGTGGAATCACAGAAATGAAAAAATGTGACTGCAGTCTCTTGCAGCTACTATGAGGGAACAACAGACGTTGAGTTTTTAAAACCATACCAACAATACTTTTTTTTAGCACAGTAATGAAAGCATTGGAATTAGAATAATAATCCTGTTTAATTAATTCCCTTTGGATCAGACATTCCTAACCTTGCCATCCAGTGTTTTCATTCCAACCCACCATTTCTTGAAGAACTACAAGCAGCTGAGGCAAACCAGCTAGGCACAGTCGCCTGGAAAAATAAAGTATTTCAGGGCAGGTTATACTACACAAAAAGAAATACAACTTCTATCTACTCATATATTCAGAAAGCTAACTTTTTCAGCGTGTAATTGATTTAAATATAAAAGCAATCTTATTGTATGGGACCAAACTGAGGGGAAAAAAGGGGTGGAAGATAAAAAAACCCACGTGTCAAAAAACCCTGCGACAGCAGGAGCTCAGAAGGCAAGTTGCAAACACCAGTCTCTTCATACCAGCCAATTTGACAGCATTGCAGAAGACATACAGATGTTATCAAGCACTGATTGTTCCATTAAAAAAGACTGGAAAATACTCAGAATTAGCGAGAAGGAGCTGAGATTGAGATGGCAATGTTGAAAGAGGAAAGCGAGACACTTAAGAACAGAAGATAAACAGGGCAGAAAATGGAATAACCTATCAAAATGATTACTCAGTAATGGCAATTACACTTTTAGTGAGATGAGACTACGCCAGTAAATTAGGATCAGAGTAGCAGCTAATAAATTCTAAACTGTGTGCCGTCCAAGTAGCTGAGTTATTTGATACATTTCTCCACAATGGCAATTAGAGTTGTTGTAGCTTACAGCATAATTGAAAAAAGCCCAAGATCCCAAGCTTACACATGATGAGGTCACAAACCTCAAATTTCAGTGCATGGAACCTGCACATCCTGGGTGCCCTAAGGTCAGACCTTCAGCTGGTTGGAGAGGAACACAGTGCCACGTGAGTTAATAAAAGTGTGCAGGTTCACAGCCAACAGACTGACCACCGTCCAAAGGAGAACAAACCTCAAACCTAAAAGGAGCCCTGGGCTGGGCACCACTCTGTCAAAGTGTGTCAGAGTGCTCTACCACTGTGCTAAATGGAACAGTCCTGCCTCTCCTGAGCCTGCCTCTGAATCTGACCTCGTTGCCAACTATTATTTTGAGGTAGACATCTTAAAACACAGACATTTCAATGTATCAGGTGTCAGACCACGTTGTTTTGTACATCAGGCATCTCCTTCTTTTGGGAATTTTTTTTCCCCCCAGAGTAATGGCTTCTGCCATTTTACTCAGAGCTATACAGGGTGTTTCACTTGCTTGAGTTCTTTCTTGCTAACTCAAAAACATGTCTGGGTTGTGTTTGGTGAGATATGCTTCACGGATTTAAAAGAAATAAAAAATAATAGGGAGGGGAAAAGTACCATTAATATGTCTAGAAGTATGATGTCCCTAAAAACCCAAACTGAATGAGAAGTACACAATCCCAACAAAATTCAACGTGGCAGCTGTCAAATCCAAATGCCAAATGCAACAGTTAATTTGATAAGAGAATTTTATTCTAACTGAATTTTTTCTTTTAACAGATTTAGTGGGAAACTTTCTCAGAGCTTTTCCTATGGAAAAAAATAAAAAATATATAATGTTGGAAAAAATAAATAAAATCTAATCCTTCTTATATGAAAATTATAGGAGAGAGGCCATCCAGAAAGGATCTATTGCACAAGAGAGGAATTGTCACAGAAACCATAGATATATATGCTCATCATATAAGCAAACAGACTGATAGCTTTCATAACTGCTTTCATAACTGTGAACACTACCCACCAGAAATCATATCCTACAAGCTTTCCAACAACCCAGGGAAATTCTGTGAATACTTTTTAGCAGTTATCTCTCACTCTTGTGCAGCAGATTATTATTATTTTGTCAATCTTTGTCTTGTTCCCTGTTCCTGCCCCACCCCACTTCTTGAAGTGAAAAATCCCTGCATTATGATTCGTGCTGATCAGGAATTAGAACATACCTCCGTTTTAACCACAGTTCTTATAATTTCATGTCTCATTTTAAGTTATTTTTTACTTTCTGTCTTCTGAATTTTTTTTTTGTGAAAAACAATGGATCAGAGGGACATTGAACAGCAAAACCTAAACAATAGCTGCATCTGAATCCCAAGGTTATCCACCTGGTTCTGTCTTTGATTGCAGGTACAGTTGCAGCTCAGTTTCTTTTCTGCTCAATGACCAAGCTACATGAATGTACCATTAGTATTTTTAGGTATTTACATATTTTATATATACTTATATTTAGGTATTTGTTTTTAGACCTGAAATATAAGAAACATATCCAATTAATCTGATGTTTAAAAATGCTTAATTGTATGAGGTCAGCTTCCTAAACAGTATTTTTCTTTTTCTCATGTCACATGGCTTGAAAAACAAAGAATAAATCCTAGAGTTAACACCAACCTGTCAAAAGTCAAAGAACAATGCCTTAACAATATTGTGGAGAAACTAATCTGCATTTTTAATGCATTTTGAGGTCTTCTAACTTGGCTTTATAAACCTGAGAGTAACAATGCTGCATTGCACAGAAATTCTGATCCTAGAACATCTCCTTTTTTTTTTTCTCTTAAAGTTTGTTCAAACACTATTCAAGTAAATCATTTCATAAAGATGACTATCTTAAACTAGTCACTTTAATGCAGAAGGGAAAAAAAAAAAGCGAAAAAACCCCAACACTAAAAAACACAAAACCAAAAATTAACACCCCAAAAACCCACAGAACCCCCCCCCCCACAAACAAAAAAAGCCCACGAAAACCAATCTCAAACAAAACAAACATAAAAAGGCTTCACTGCAGAAAATCAAAGTCCAGCAAACACTTCCTCGTTTGTGACATCTTTTGCAGTAACAGCTACAGCAAGGTCAGTACCAGAGCAGCTCCTTCTAATCTGAACATGTATTTGTAACACTGCAAATTTATTCTGAACACCTTGACTCTGTACCCAGCCCTAGGCAGTAAGTTTCCAAAGAGTTGGACAGGGGGCATCACTTTGTTACTGCTTTACACTTCAGCTGTGTCTTAAAAAGAGTGTTGGTGCACACTCAGGGTGCTTTTGGAACCCATAAAATCCTGGCCCACGCGTGTGAACCTGATTACTTGAGGTTTTAACTTTGACAGGTTAGAATACCTTGGTATCTGCTTCAGTTCCCAATTCCATTTTATACCTCTCTGCTTTCTAAAGAGGTGCTTAAGCACCTGTAATAACACTGAAGGGGGAGATCATGTAGAGAGGTTTTTATAACCAACTGCCAAGGGTGAAAAACATTTTCCCGTGCCATAAAGTCTTAGTTATCTGAGAGACACTGGGGCTTCCCATGAAAACCACTGCAGGTAGTACCTTTAGTTTTGGCAGTTTGCAGCCTTGAGATGGGAAAAAAAAAAAATTGCTGGATTAGACCAAGTGGCACTAGCCAGCATCCATCAAGAAATTTCGTTCTGCATGCCATTAACCCAAGAGTTGTTGATTTTGGTTCCCTGCCATTTCTCTGTATCTAATTATGAATCTTCATCCCACTTTATAGGCAAATGCCACAACTAGACAAATATACTTCTTAGAATTTGAGTGAGAGGTGTTAGACTGTAGGTTCATGACAAATCACATGGAACTAACTCACTAAATATTTATTTTGAGTCTATGTATATTATGTCATAGGGCCTAGTAGTATATATGCCACCTCTATCTCATGCTACTGTTTAGCCCAGAAAGGAGAGAATAATTTAATGTCCAATTTTTGTAAATATTGTATTTTTGTAAATATTTTTGTAAACGTTTTCTATTTATTAAACTTTATTTATCAAACTCCACAACGAACCTTGAGAAATAGAAGACTTTTCCCATTTAAGAAATGAAATATGTATAGGGTAATCTTTATCCCCTTTATTGAACACAAAACTATGTACTTGCCTGATGGAAATCAGTGACTGTTCTCCATGACTGAGAGTTAACCTGGTTGACAAAGATCCAGGTAGCATTTCAATATTTTGATATCTGAGAACAATAGCAGTGCTGGGGAAAAAAAATAGACCTTTTTTTTAATATGGTCCCTTTACACCATTTTATTTAAAACAGTTTTGTTGACTAAACAAGGATTGTCAGTGTAGCTCATCTTCCCTATACATGTCTAACATTCATCAGACCATGTACTGGTCCTGTCTAGCAGATTTTTTCCTCCCTGACTGCACTTGGATAGGCTGAAGTAGGGCAAATTTAATACTCAGCCTCATTAAACTCAAAAAGAACCCCAAACACCCAGAACAAGGCACCCACACAGAGCAAGTACATTTCCAAACTAAGTTTTATATTTCTTCTGCGGAATATATATATATATATTGCAAGAGTGAATTTGATTAAAAATCTGTACTTTCTCTCTAGCAGTACCACATTTGGATCTGCAAGGAGTAATCACCCTGGACTTCCATTTTTTCCACAAAAATACCTGAATTTCAATAATTTACAGCACTTGAGAGTTTCCAATCAAAAATATAAAATAGCAACCGTGATCTCCCCCTGCTCCTCTTGTTAACTACTACCTCTTTCTCCTAGTCCCATGGCATTTTCTGTGGTTGTTGTTGTGACAGTCCTGCTAGAGCATTAGTTATTTTTCTCATAGGAAATCCCCAGGGCAATGTCACATTACACTGCATCAACCTGGTAGGAGATTATCAGCTTCAAACCTCTTTCCAGTCCCTTAACAGACTAGTTTCTTTCCTGTTCATCCCATGTGGCACAAGTACCTTCTGCTCTTTGCCTCTCTCTGGACAAGTAAAAAGGTATGAATATTACAGTAAGTACACTATTCTACCTTGTAACAGAGATATCAAAGTACTTATCTTATACTTCTAGTTTCATTCGTTTTTAATTTCTATCTAGGAATCATACATTCATTTGACCAAAACTTTAACAAGATGAAAACACTTCATCTATGCTAATAACCTTATCCCAGATTGGAAAAATCCATGTTGTCCAGATGGATAAAAGAGTAACCACCACACACTCCAGCAGTGTAAGCACAGTGATGTTTACTACAGTTTTGCTGCTTGACCAAAGCATTTAACAGGAAATTCTTTATGGTGATAGAAGTTTTTCAAGTAACAGAAACCTATAAATAAATAGAACTAAATTTTGCTCATGAGGAAAGAATATCAAAGTTGAAGTTTAACACAGAGCTAAAGTTGTGAAATTACAAATTTGTGCACCTTAAATCTCCTTCAAGTGATCAAATACTCAGAGAGTCTATAAGAATTAGACATCTAAAAGATGTGCAAAGAATATGCATTTAACCATCTTCAAGTCAACTGCAGTGCTTCATGGCTCTGGCTTCTTCAGTACATTCATCAGAAGTCCATTTCCTCAACTTAGACTCTCATTGACCTCAAAAGGTCTTAAGTGTTGAAGAACTAATAAACTTTGTCTTTATGTTTATCATTGCTCTTCCCCCCTTTTCTCTCCCACTTCCTCTCTAAGCCAACTGCTTACTCACTATTCTTCCACAGAAAAAAATTAAACAAATTAATCTATTTTAAGAGATCACTCTCTGTTGTAAAAGTTGACACTCCTGCTTCCTCCTGGGTTCAACCATGGCATTCACATTTCACACACCTACTTTTCTCTTCATGAGAAAAGTTGGTGGCTACTGAATGAGATGCTCCTGGAAAGCAGATCCGATATCCCAAAGTCTCATCCCAGGTGAGACCAAGGTCCCAAGTTGCAGAAGCATCATGTTGAAACATTAAAGCATAATCCAAGCTCACCGCATGGAAAGGTGCATGCATAGATCTCCATCTACCTCAGTGCTTACTAAATGGGAAAGAACAAAAATCAGTAGGAAGAGAAATTGCATTTTCAGGTTTCAAAGTGCTGCAAGTAATGCAGAATAAAAAACTATTGGAAGTAAAGCAACCAGCAGTGTCCTTTCCATGCAGAACTTACTTTTGTTTAGCATTTGCATTGGTGATTTATGTTGATGTGGCTATGGCTCAGAGTAATGGACTAATCTAGAATACTTATGAAAACTACCCACTAATAAAAAGAGCTAGATGTATTATCATAATCTCCCTGTCTGCAAGAAACCTAATAGATAATTATGAATATTTGAGTGGGATAAGTATTTTAACAAGTGGTAATGACCTCATAATTCAGTGCTGGAAAAAAGCCACCAATTCCTTTAATTAGTGTTTTTCTCACAACCTGCCTATTGGATTCAGGGAACAATGGGGAAATTCTTATGAAACCACTAAGTTCTAATTTATTGCATTTGCAAGCATGGCTTTGTCACTTGTAATGAGTGGAAACATTGACAGCTTATATTATATTTCAGATTTCTGTTTTTCTCCTACAAGTTGCTCAGTACTTTTACTTTCAGTATCACATGAGCAGTTACAGTTTGATGAAAGACTATTTGAAAAGTATTTAATAGAAGTATTTAAATGCAATACAGACATTTCACAAAGAAATGAAGCAATTCATCACTCTTAAGACAGATGTACCCTTCATTTCATGTGGACTTAGGAGATGTGCTTTGTTTTTACTACTAGGTTATCTGATTCTCCATTAGCTTTATATGCTGTAACATGTAGTTCTCTCAAAATAAAAAATGGACACTAAAGCTTTTTTTTTTCCATTTCTTTTTTTTATATATTTTTTTCCTATTAAAATGCTATAAACACTAGCAAATTCTGTGGAAAAGTGTTAGGAAAGTCCAGTGCAAACAATTTTTTTTAATTATCTCTTGCAATGTAGCCTTCAACACGTACTCTTTTTATTTGTTTGCCACTTAATTGTAGGACATCTCTGAGAAAGGGAATAGGTTGGTTTTTTTTTTCCCTCTGGCCAGAGCACAATTTCTGTTCTATCATTAATGCTTCCTCTCTAAGTGCAGGATGAACAGTGCTAGTGGTTAACTTTGGGCAATAAATACCTACTCCTGTTCAAACTTATACAAAAAAAAGAAGAAAACTTGTGTTTTGAGGATCAATTCCTAATTCTTATAATATATATCTACACCCTAATGGCATCTTCACGCTTCAATATTTCATACATTGGTTTAAACTCCCATCTCCAAAGACACTTTCAAGTATTTCGTTTGTCTTTCTCATGCATTCATTGCTATGAGTATCAAGAAAAAAAACAAATCGGTCTTGAAAGGATGGACAGCATATTACCACGACATCATTTAAAAATGAGAATCAACAGTCCTTTCCTAAAAATCATATGCCACCCTCAGATTTTCTGTGGAACCCTTGCTCAGTCAGATAATTTGAATAAATGAACAATTGTGGACCTCAGCACTGACTCCCCACCGTTCTAATTCCACTGTTGCTGGAATAATCAAGGCTCAGCTTTCTTCTTATTTTCCCCTTACCTGTGACTTCCAAAAGCTGTAAAGCCCCAGGCTGCAAAGAGTGTGCAATGCCAAAAGCAGATAAGTGCTCCTACGCAGCATGTGTTCACACAAAAGGTACCCTGTTATACAAACATACTATTTTTAACTAGGAGTAGTGGAACTGAACTGGAAATATATTTCAAGTTATCAAAATAAGGCTCTCCCAACTTCTACTGATCTACATCTGGGAAAACAATAATTATATTGAAAACCATAAATAATTGGACCAGTGAAACCCCTGTGTGGGGATTCTGTTTTATTCAGCTCTATTGACATGCACACTGTTGTGTCAGAATGGGAAAAAAATTGTGTCACCCTTGGGTAGCATTATAGCAACATATTCTAGGGGAAAAAGATGAAAGCCTAGTGTATCAGTTTAACTGTGCCAGTAGAATTACTGTGAGCTCAGGACCAAATTAATTAAGGTACTATAAGCAAATAAAACAAGGCCTTGGCTAAGGTTTATTACTAACCAAGATAAAAGTTTTTCTCTGTAGAACTCCAGTCTTTCTTTCTTTCTAGTTTTAGCCCAGCCAAGGGTATCGTGCTTTCCAAGAGTCATGGAAAATAAAATAAAACTTAAAGGAAAGTGTGGAGAAGCAAGATTCAGGATGGGAACAGTTCCAGGCATGGAGAAAAGCATACAGCAATTGGCAGGACTTTCATATGGACTTTCACTGTATTCATGCTACACAGTGCACAACTGCACATGCCTAGGCTTCCTCCTCCCCCTTTTGCCTGTGCCCTGTTCTGATTTGCTCCCCCATTTGTCTGTCTGATAGCCCACTCGATGTTCTGCCCCTGCCCCTGGCGGGACGGTTAAGAATCGGGCGCACGCCTGAATAAACAAGTCTGCTTGCACCCTCCCTCGTGTCCTGTCCCCTCTTCCCTTCGGACCCGCAACAGATGGCGCTCACCGTCGGGCAGAAAAGGTTTTTACCTTAAGAAAACCTCTCCCACGCCACAAAGGGCTCAGACAGCGCCGAGAGAAGCGTTTTCGCCTCGCTGGTCCTTCCCGGTAGAACCCCAGATTACGGCAAGATAGCCACCGCACCGAGAAAGGTGAGCTCCGGGAAAAACCTCTAATCCCATCTCCCACTCTCACAAAATAATTTCGCAATGGGCCTCTCGCTATCTACCCCTCAAAAGTTTGTATACCGCAAGCTTAAAGACTTTATTTTGGAAAATGGACACCCTTTAGACAAAAAATCCGCAAAATCCCTTGCTAAATGGCTTGAAAACAGAGGGGAAGCAATCTCCGACAACATGTCCCTGAAAGACTGGGAGAAAATTGGATACAATATCTGGAGAGCGAAAGAGAGGGGAGACAAAACGGCTACTGAAGCGTTAATTGCTTGGAGATTGATTTTGATGGTGCTACAACATCAAATAACCAGTCCCAATGAAAATCTCCAAGAATCTGAGCAAAAATCCAAGCCCCCATCCCCGACAAAAGACAAGCCCCGGAAAAACGAGCACGGCGGGAGGGAAAAAAGCGGCGCAGGGAACACGCGGTCTTGGCAACATGGCGACGGGGGGGGTGAAGGGCGCTTGCACGCGCACGGGGCCGAAGCACGCGGGGGGAGATCGCGGGAACGCACGCCGCGTGGCAGCACTGCGCACAAACTTTTCGCGCGCGCTCCGTCGGTCCCGCCCCCCAGCCCGCCTGTGGAAGCTCGGCCGGCACCGCCCCCCAGCCCGCCTTCGCGTCCGCCCCCCTACGCCCCCGGCACGCCCAAGGACCCTCCCACCAGAACGCCCTCTCCCTCCAGCGCTGCTTCTACCCCCACGTCATCACCCTCCCGGGGTAGACGGAAACTAAGGAGCAGGACCAGAGCCTCTCCCGACGATAACACCCGGGAAGATGGCCACGCCCATGAAGCCTTTGTTACCGAGGCTCCCGGTAGTTGCAGGATGACAAATGCCTCTCTTCCATGCAATGATATTTGGAAAGCTTTCCGGACAGAAGCTGCACAGGCTAACGATGCCGAGTTTTTAAAAGCTTTTCCAATTTACCTAGAGGAAGGTCGTGCTCCTGAGTGGCGTCCGGTGTCTTATACCATGTTAAAGGACATCAAAAAAGCGATTGTAGAGTACGGTTTAGGCTCACCCTATACCGTTGGACTTTTTGAATCGTTTTTTCTCGCCTGCCACTTAATACCTTATGATATCAAAGCCGTAATTAATGGACTGTTATCGACTGTGCAGGCATCCATTTTTGAAGCGGAATGGAAACGTCTTATAGTTAAATATGTCAATGAAAAGATGGAGAGGCGTGGTATTCCTGTAAAAAATGCTATTGATATGCTGTATGGAGAAGGCAACTATGCCAGCCGACAAGACCAGGCTCTTGTGGATTTAAAATACTTAGATATTACAAAAGATCTGGCAATGGAGGCCTTTAAAAAAGTTGCTGATGCATATGTCCAAACACCTTCCTTCACCCTAATTCATCAGGGCTCAACAGAACCTTTTGTGGACTTTATAACCCGGCTAAAGGAAGCTATAACACGGCAAGTCCAGCAAAAGGAAAGCCAAGACATTCTGTTTAATAAACTTGTGATTGAAAAGGCTAACGAGGATTGCCAACAAGCCTTAAAAATGCTAAAGGATCCTACACTCCTGGAGATGATAGAAGCTTGTAAGAATGTGGGGTCTAATTCTCATAAAGCAAGACTAATAGCTGAAGCTTTAGCTGGACCACAAACCTGTTTTCACTGTGGAGAGACAAGACATATTAAAAAGAACTGCCCACAATTAACTACAAAGACTGAGCTTCCAAAGATGCCGTGCAAACGATGTGGGAAAGGCAGGCACTGGACTAAAGATTGCCACTCCCGTACTAACATTTATGGACAACTGCTACCCCCGAAAAGGTCACCAGACTTGAGAAGAAAAGTGACTTTTAATTCAATGCCAGATCTTAAACAGTGCACCTGTGAGCTGTCAAGAAACAAGGCAGCACCCCCTCAACCGCGTTCCATCCTGCGTAGCCCATCCCTTCAGCAAGTGCCAGCAAACCACAACAATCCCTACAGTTCCCTTATCACGAGATCCCAATCCTAAATTCTCCCTTCTAACATGTTCTGCTTACTTTCCAGGATCTCGTAGTCCACAGAAGACCACTATCACTAAGCTTTTAGACACCATGGAGCAGTGGCATCTCGGGCTGGAAACAATTTTAGGGGGGGGAGTCACTCAGCAAATGCAGCTGTCCACTTGTTTTGAAATTTTGCTTTCTCTGTTTGTTTTGTTACTAACTATTTCTTGTGTCACAGCATGCTGCAAGAAGGACTATCGCAGCAGGCATCTTTCAAACTAATAAGAAAGAGTGAGATGTGGAGAAGCAAGATTCAGGATGGGAACAGTTCCAGGCATGGAGAAAAGCATACAGCAATTGGCAGGACTTTCATATGGACTTTCACTGTATTCATGCTACACAGTGCACAACTGCACATGCCTAGGCTTCCTCCTCCCCCTTTTGCCTGTGCCCTGTTCTGATTTGCTCCCCCATTTGTCTGTCTGATAGCCCACTCGATGTTCTGCCCCTGCCCCTGGCGGGACGGTTAAGAATCGGGCGCACGCCTGAATAAACAAGTCTGCTTGCACCCTTCCTCGTGTCCTGTCCCCTCTTCCCTTCGGACCCGCAACAGGAAAGACTGTCTTTTGAAAAGAACACAACACTTCAGTTGAAAGCTGGTTCTTTCTGCTTTCTTACTAATAATTTGCTTAAACCAGTATGTAAATAGTTACATGTCCAACAGTAAATATGCTTTAGATAGAAGGATATGTTAGTGGTAAAATGATAGTATTGCAGTAATACTAAGTAGCTGAGATTATCACCATGACATTGATCATATACTTCAATAACAGACCATCTCTGTTATTAAACTGAAGAAATTGAACTTCAGACTGACATTCTTCAGGAGAGAAATATTTATCAAGCATGCAAAAAAGTTATTTAAGTAGCCTTCCAGGCTTTTTCTTATGGCTATATTACTATATTACTAATTACTTGCAAGATAATTTTTTGCATTTAAAGCAGCATCAGAAACTTTTCAGATTCATTCAAGGCTTGCCTTTACACATAGATATATTTCAAATATTTAAAAAGAAAAATCCATCACATAAACAAACAAACAAACAAAAAAAAAATCAAAGCCAAATTCAATACCAGGACACTGAGGAGTTTCAAACAGAGGGTGAGATGATTTAAAAAATAAACAAACAGAACAAAGCCAACAATGTCTCTGACTTCTGATAGAGCCTCACACTTCAGAAAGCAGCCAAATCTGTTGTGTGGTATAACCAATGCAGCCCTTACTGCTTTGAAACTTAATTTGGTCCTACTGTAAGTCTTCTGTTCTTCAAGCATTTGTATACTATGGATACTATAATATTACTTCTCCTGGTTGGATTTTTTTGGGTCAATAAGTATTAAAGTAACCTTCTGGCAACCTCATGCCAGTGGCTACAAAATACAGCTTTTTGGTGTTTTGTTGTTTTTTTCAGCGTCTTAATTCAAAATAAGAAAGCTCAATCCTACATTTTTCTCAGGAGATTTATGACCATTGTTTGCAAAACTCTGAGGAAAAAAAATGCTGCAAACCTTTTTGTTTGCAATTATTCTTACATATTACACAGAATTACCATCGTGCACTATAAAAATAAAATGTGTAGCAAGTCCTCTTTGTAGGGAATTTCAAACGCGCCTTATTGCTTTTGTGATTTACAAATGAAATACAGCCAAGAAGTCCCTAGTGGTGCACATTATTTGTCACTCACAGTGACAAATAGGTTTGGTCTGTCATCACCCAGCGTAGTGACAAATGGGTTCCTGAAAATCTTTGAGACAACTGGAGTGCCAGAGAGCAATGCTGAAATTTTTTGCAGTCAATAGAAATCCATATGCTTGCCCCTGGTGAAGGCAGCTCATATTTGCAATTTAAAAAAAAAAAAAAAGAAAAAAAAAAAGAGTCTATAGTTAGGTCCTTCCATCAGAATTGTATTTTGACAATTTTAAGAAACTCCAAACTTTGCCTCCACTTTCCCCCCGCCACCCAGAACATGTTTCTGACATCTTGTTTTATTGCAGACATACATCAAACACGTATATCCACCTTCAAAAAAGCTTTTTGGGGCAACTCCATCCATTAGGACTATTTACAGAATGAAAGCTTTCAGAATAGAAACAAAAGCAAACTGAAATTTCAGTTGCAACAATGAAATACCTACACTCTATCACGATGATACTTGCAAGGAAAATATTTCTCACCAATATGGAGATACAGATTTTCTTGGAAAATGAAAAACACATTAATGTGTACAACCTGGTTGGAAAAAATATCCCTGCAATATGAACTACCAGCAGCAGTTTTCCAACAAAGTTTCTGAAACATCACTGCTCCAGAAAAAAAATTGTTTTTCAGAGCCAACATTTGACTATTTCTACTGCAAAGACAAACTGAGCTTCTTTTGCTTCCTGAATAAAATATCATTTCAAGAAAAACTATTAGATTCTAATTACTTCATATCCAACTACAATGCTGTATTAGGTCTCCTGTAAATATCTTTATCCTGTCAATAAACAGTTAAAAGAGACACTCATTTATCCGATACTTTACAGTGTGATTTTCCAGTAGATGAGAAATGCTCAGTTACTAAAAAATACACGACTAATTAGTTATTTATTAAATGATTTCATTAATGAATAATTGCTTTGCTTTAAAGAACTAAGTTGTAGAATTATGTGGTTTACTTTGAACGGTCTCCACATGAGATGTAAAGAGCACAGAAACAGCTGAACACATAAGCAACTTTGCCCATACCTAGACACTGCACCAGCTCATCTATCCTTTACTTGTTGCAATTTTAAAATTTTTTATTTTGGATTTGTTTTATTACAACTTGCAACAGGGTCTCAGCACTTTGGTCTTAGCCAGAAGCATTTGTCTCTGGACCTTGTTTAAAATTCTGCTCTGTTGTGCAATGAAATTGCAGGGTCCTACAGCACAGGGTAATAGATGGGCTCAATAAGAAGGGGATAACCTAAATAAGACTGTCCTGAAGATGCTAGAAGGAAAGTGTGACAAGTATTCCCAAGTCCAAAAGAAAAAAAAAACCAAAAAAACCAAAATACCCGCAAACAACAACAAAAAAAGGGGTTTCACTGGCATTGGTTTTCTTGTTTCATTGTTAATTCACATTAGACTTCCTGGCTTTTCACCCCAATTTAGAACTTCATTATCTCTAGGACATCGTTATACCTCTGCCTGGAGAACTGGAGCACGCCCATACCAGGCAGGCCGTGGAATTGAGAGTAAACTCTGCCACAGAGACATCCTGAAATAATTAGAGAAAACTCCTGCATCACCTCCCCAACACCAAGGGCAGTATCTCAATTCCCAGCTTTGCCAGCACAGCAGAGTCCATAAAAGAGAAAGCTAACAGTGTCACAACCAGGTAATGCTGAAACAAGAGAAGCTGGTTCTCTTCCCAGCCTCCCACGTGTAACACAGTGAGAGGCAGAGGCTGCTAAATAGGAGAAACACTGAAAATAGTCCCCATCAAGAGGATTTATCATCCAGTTATGATGTTATTGAACATCACCAGGCTCAGCGTGCAAGAATAAGTGATTATTTGTCTCTGCTTAGCCCTATTCTTAATTACTTGGCTTTCATTACATATTAAACTTTCATTAGACGTTAAACTTGCCACAAAAAATGGAAGAGGAAACTGAAGTGTAAGAGCATTCCACTAATGCAATACAGTGTTCTGAGGACTTCTGGATATTTCTGTTAATCTATTCATCAGCATTCATCAAGTATTTATCTTTCCTGTCAACACAGTGGATTCCTCCCCTTATTTGTTTTTTCTTTCTAATGTTCAACAGTAGCACTGGGAAAGAACTACTCATGTTTAACTCCCAGTTTGAAGCTTGGAACAGACACATTCAAGAGGTGGGAATTTTTGTGCATTTTTTTAAATACAGTTTACAGTTTGTTTAGTTTAAACATTTGGACTTTAAAAATGTTCTCCATTACCCATATAATAAGTATCTTGCTTCAAGAATTATGTAGCCTGCCTAATTTCATTTAAATTTTTGAAGTGCACTCGAGAGATGTTCATATTTTGTTTTGTCCACTTTCCCTGATTAGTCCCCAAGCAAAGTCTTACCACATTGCACTCATTAAAAGTTTACTGAAACACAGAACCTTGACTCATTTTTAAATTAGCTTAGAGAAAACATACCAGAAAAGTGATTACCAAAATGCAGATTAGAAACAGTCTATCAAGTTCCATCCAAAAAATACAGGAGTTTTGTCATAACACAACATATTAACTAAACACTGACTCAAAGAAAGGCTGATTATCATGCTGCAAAGGCTTGGGCAAATTGTTTGGGTGACACACTCGGTTCACCCAGCTGGAAAGAAAACCCTTGTGGTAATCACAAGGACAGAAACAGTGAATATATTTTAAAGACTACTTTCAAGCCAAGCATATCACATTTGCCAGTTTTACCAAGCTTTGAATTCCTCCCAGCTTTGATTTTATGCCCTTATTTGTGTAGCTCGTGATCCTGACCCGGTTATGATGGTCCCACCCCTCCCAGACACCTCTCTTCCTGCATTGCTGATGTTTATGACATCAGCATTGTGTATTATTTTTACTCTTGGTTATTAAGAAAGCAGATATAAACGAGCTCAATGATCTATTTACATTTCTGACACTGTCCCAGACATGCTTCTGCTGGAGTCATAGTTAACTTTATCCTTTAAAACCTCCATGAGCTGATGGCACCAGGATATTTTTTTCCATGCATACCATAGAACAGACTCGTGAGAAGCACTAACCAAACTCTAACAGTTCCTCCTGACATCATGTTTAGTGGGATTTGTTTGTTTAAGCCAGTTAAAGGGCCTCGAGGGATCCTTACAGAGCACATTTCACCTAATTTATACTTTGACCTCTGTCCTGTATGCTCAAAGCATTCCAATATAATTCAGCCCTCTCAAACACTACACCATGCATGAAAAAGTATTGCCATTTTGGTTATGATCACAAGCTTATTAGCCTGTCCCCTTCTCTCTGTCAGCAGGAGCCCAAAACAGCCTCCCTTCCTATGTGAGCACCTGGAATATCTATTGGAAAAGACAAGTCAGGGACTACAAATAAAAGGAGCCATGTGGCAGAAAGGGTTAGCCACAGGAAGGGTATAAATGCTGGAAGTGGGACACAAAGAGTCCATATGTGAACCCATACCTATAACTGTCATGTAATTTTAAGCCACCATTTCAACCCATATCACCCCCTACAAAACACAGTGATAGAAACCAAGAGATACATCTATGACTTTTACCTGGTAACAGATTAAGACAGAGTTAGAACTCTGGACTAATATCCTCTGCTCCTTGAATAAAATAATCTATTGTTTCTAGAAGGCAAAAGAAACTCTCCCTTCTAATACAGAATAAATATGCATGAAAGTGAGAGGTTTTTTTTTTTTAGTGCATGATACACAAATATTTTTGTAAGATGTGCTGCAATAAAAAGAGTCAAACAGTTATACAACAGTTCTATTTTTCTTAACACAAACAGACACAGGAGTCCAGACAACAAATTACCATTTTAAATTTATAAGGGAATAGCTGTTTAAGATGCTTTTAATATACCTATGTTTTATTTATTAGAAGAGGAAAAAGCTTTAATACTTCACTTTATGTAAAAACTAGATAACTTTTGAAATAATATGCCTAGGAAGTTCGTTGAAGTTCGGGGTTTTTTGTGGGTTTTTATGTTTGCTTGTGTTTTTTTTAAAATCAAGCACACACTCTGTAAGATAACCACATGGTATAGCAGTGTGCTTTCTTTTGGATCATCTTATAAAATTATAAAAATCTAATAAGACCAGTACACTTTTTTAATAACGCACACACAAAGGTTTTAGAGCAATGGGATTTGGATAATCGTTTGGGGTGTTTTTTACTTTCAAAAAATATGAGTTGCCCTTTCTTACTTAGAAAGATGAGGGATCTTCTGTGCTGCCCCAACAGCAGATCTTATCACATTGACCCATCTCATATTCAATTATTTTACACCTGACCTAATGAAAGTGCAATAATTTCAACCAAAATTCTCACTACATGGATATTAAGTTGTTAAAGAAAAATAAGCCTTCTGCTGGCTATTTTGTTTTAATGTGGTAGCACTCCCAAATTGAGGTATTTATCCTAAGGGGGCACACAGAGAAGTTATATTTGACAATAATACAGAGGACCAGTATTTGTTATACGATTTCTTTAAAGCTAATGAGCCAAAATAGAAACAATTGGTTGTCTTTACTTACCATAATATTGAATTTATGATTACACAAGAACACCATGTGGTTATAGTGGCCTTTATTTCTCAGTTTTGTTTCATGCAGTCTAAGTTTACATCACTGTTTTCATGGAAAACATGTTTTTTTCTAAGTTTATATGCTGTTTTCATGGAAACAACATAGATAACCAGAATCAAGATAAATTGTTGAGAATTTAGTACTTCTGCATACTTGGTAACTTTGATGACACATACAAGTGCCAAACCAACTATTATTTTAGATGCATACAATTACACCTTACAACACTCCCAAACTCTCTACCTAATCCCTCTTACATTTGTTTTTATTCCTTATTTTTTTCCAAGCAGACAGGAGTAAAAGATGGAATTATTGTCTGATGATGGAAACTAAAATGAGACCTAAAATTTCTGTTGATTTGAAAAGGGGGTAAATATTAAATCTCATGTAGTCCAAGTGACAACAACTCCTATTCTGCAGCATGGGAACATACCATCCCTGCAGTCTTTCCCTTTTCCTTACAACAAGGATCTTCACTCCCCTTTTGATTTTCCATTAATCTAAAAGGAATAAAGGGAGTAAGATGAAAAAGAGACCAATGTTTTCATAGTTCTGTTCCATTCTTCTCCTCTCAGGGCTCCCTGACACAACTCAAATGAAATAAGACTGTTTAACTTCAGTTTGCCCTCATTTGTAAAACTCTTCCAGCTGTTACATAAATACTACTGACTGACTAAGATCTCACAGCCCTGAACAAAGCCCTGCAGTCAGGCTGGAGATGTACATATGCAGTTCTAATTTTGCATACAGCAACAGGTCCATATCTGACAGAAACAATCACGATTCTGCTAATTTAAAGGGAGCCCTGAATGCTGCCACCATCCCAAACCACTAAAAAGTCTTTAAAGGGATCAGATAAAAGGGACTTAAAATCTCTATGGCAGTAATAAGTGAAAATTAGCTCCTTGCCTGCTTTATAAGAAAAGCAGGTGAATACATATACAAGCAGGCATAAATTTAACTTGGCCTACTTTCCTCCCAACCCCCAAAGAAAACTCATTCAGCCAGAGACATCATCAGTTACACCCGAATTTTGCCTCTTTTGAAAAATAGATTTTATTTCGTAAAAGAAATCCAAGACAACAGAAAAGCTGAAGAGCCTGAAAAACTTAAATTACAAAAAGGTCATACACAAACTGTACACAAAGCTTTTCATACCAGACCATTGGTACAGTGGTTTACACATCACAGGACAATCATTCTGGGTATAGGTACTGCAGTGATGGAGACCCTACAAAGTCAAGGTGGCTTTTAAACTGAATTAAATAATGTTCCCTTAAGAAGGGTCAGAGAGACTAAGCTGAGACAACCGTGATAAGAGTTGGGGTTATTACAATATTTCAATAGCATTTAAAAGAACAGTGAGCAAGAACAAAAGCCCTACAGCTTCTAATAGGACACAGCTGATCTCCTGGTGAGTGAGGTGCATTTGGGTTGTCTGAGTTGTCTCTAGGACTGTAGAATAACCCACAGAAATACACCACATAGAACCCCTGTGTTTATTTTCTTTGACTTTAACATGTCATAACTGGGAATTTTATAAAAACAATCCTATGGGGATGGTATAGCAAAGCTAAAGAATGCATACTAGGTTTTATTAGCATGCCATCTAATACCCATTTTTCTACAACCCTTGGATCAGAAGTTCTGTCTGAACTAATACACACAGCTACCTTTCAAACCCCACCATACAGGGATACAATTTTAAAACAGATGTTATATGTTTATAGACTGTCAACAGCTACAATACACAAGAAAACTGACAAGCTGAAATTCTTTGGTGGGTTGTTGATGGTTGCAGTTAAGCGCTGCCTTTTCTTAACCACTTTATTTTTACCATATCAATACCCTTTTAAATCTAATCCGTGGGGAATTTACATGGTTGAACAAGCATTGATTCAAAACCCCAGTATCTGGTGTTAAACACAATACTAAAGACTATCTCATTTTTCTTTTGCTGCAACAGCAAAAGACAGCTTGGACAAGCTCTGGGGGAAGAAGGGGAATCCCATACCAAAATAAATCGGCACATTCCCTATTTTATTAGTCAGTGTTCCATATGGCCACATACACTTAAAGGTTTCCTTGCTTAAGAAATGACACAAACCTTCCCATTCTAATTTTATTGAAACTTGAACTCCATTTTAACATGAAAGCAAAGAAATCAAAAAAAAAATACCCACAACATATTTTTCAGCAACAGTCCTATTTAGGTACAGCACCGAGGCATTCCGTGTTTCCTGTGGCCCACATAACACTGTCATATGACCAATATCATTGCCTGGCACTCCAGTAAATAAAGTATTAAGGACTTGTGTTGTTTTTAAAAATGAGTCCTTTTTAATAATTTTATTTAATACACTTCATAGGAAAAAGCCATATCACTTACTTAAACACAGCAAATTTTTTAGAGTAGTTTTATATAATAATAGAACTCTTTGAAAAAATCATCACGACTTGAGTAGCTCTTTCTTATAATTTATGTAGGTTTTCACTAATTGACAGAATGAGGAATTGGTAATTAATTTTTTAAAGATTGAACAGGGAGCGAAGAAAACTTAATGAAATAATTTAGAACTCATCACGGTAACGCTGTACCCCTCAACTAGGAAGCAGAAATAATGTACATGATTCCAAGGAGCTGCCTGAGGGGATGAGTTTTATTAGCAATTGTTTGTTTCACTACCAGGTGGCCACATTCCTGGCCTTGCATAAAACCCTTAAAGTTGCTCCTGATTTAAAAGGCAGGAAATAAAATATAGGCTGGACCCAGGTGGCATCGAGGAAGGGTATATTCAGTGATACTCAAAGCCAATTTAATGGAGTCCAAGAATGTCCTGAGTGGACACGTGCAACACAAATGGCACCACCATAGGAGCTTGAAGACAGCAGCTGTCTGCTGTAGAGACAAATTATTTGCATTGCACAAATCTGGCTGGGTTGCAATTACTCAGTTAGCCTGAGTGGAGGAGAAAAAGAAATAATTCTAACTAGCGTTTCATCTTTGCCACCCTCTTTTCACCTCTCCAGCTTCACAACTTCTAAGTTTTGTCCTCGCTTCCAAGCTGTCAGTGATACATTATAAAATGAGGAGCTTGAAGTGTTTGGCTACCTGGGGCCATAAACCCAGCAGGTCAGAAACAGGAAAAACTGCTGGGGGACTTTCCACGGCTTTTTGCTGGAATTAAAACAAAACAATCAGGAGGAAAGCGTCATGGGTACAGCGGTAACTTATTAGTTCTAACACACATATCCCTGCAGATCGCTGCAACCTCAATCTGCTTAAAAAATGGCTTCCTTGGGTAGCCAATCTTTCTATTAAATAGGTTGGTCTTCCCTGGAGCCAAGATCTGCCTCCTCCTGCATGGCTTATTATAACAGCACAGGCAGTGTTTTGTGCTCTGACAATTTTCAAATAAAAATCAGTCCTATAAAGGCTGAGATTGTTTATTTTTCCTTAGGGTATTCCGTTGTTCTGATTAGGGACAGAGCAGAAGAAAACTTGGATATTAAAACAGCAAAGCTGTTGTGAACCTGAGGTGTAGGTTTTAGTTTAATTAACAACAGAGGAAGACACATAAATCAAATTAAATCATACAGCACTTAAGATACACAGACAAGGATATACTATGTGACCTACCAGGAAAGATCACCGTGATAAAGGCAAAGGTAGTAAGAAAACTGCACAACTCCGGAGCAAAATGGGGGGAAAAGTAGGTTATTTTAACTTATGACACTGCTATCCAACTTAGTCACTGTGTAGCTTTATTCCAAAGACACATTTTAACATAGTTGAAGCTTCCAAGTTACCAGCAAACCCAAAGACACGCCGTTCACATCCCATAAAACTCCACATCCTCCATAACCACAGAAACACCAAAATGAGTGAATGCATCAAACAAACCGAAAACACACTCACTCCATTTCACACTCACCTTTTTCCTTGGAGCTCCTGAACTGCAGAAGAAGAAAGGCCTTGAACTACTCACATGCTGCAAACTGCTGGGAAGCAACAGGAAGAAAAGGTTTCTTCCCAGACCATCGTGGCTACAAACAATCACATTTACACCGTATCACCTGAAGATCACAGCTAAAACTTTAGGCAGCCTTTGCAACCACTAAATGGAAACCCTAAGCCTCTTTCCCAAACTTGGATCACCTCATAGCTGTGCTCATACCATCTTTACTTCAGGAACCTTCTTTCATGGAACATCCAGTTCCTTTTTATAACCTCAACGGGGTCTACGACAGCACCTTGTTCTGTGGCTCAGTGATAATGACCTTACATCTGCGTGCAGAGTTAAAGCACCTGCTGGCAGAATGACTGGAGAGGAGCTTTGTGTCCCTGGGAAGGGTCTTCAGTTTTGTCCTACTGCAAACAGCTGATGCATATTATCAGGTTTCCTATTAGATCCTAATCTTTTAGGCTGGATTAGGAAAATGTCAGAATGTCATTCTGTTTATGAATGATTCAGAATAATTTACAGTAAAGCTATTATTGGCACCACTATGACCTGAAAGTATTTTAATTTTTGAAAGGCTGTAAGTGAATTTACCTCTACCTAAATGAATGTTACTGTGATTTTCATATCACCATTCACATTTCATGTAAATGTTATATATTAAAGACAGCAAACAAGCCTGTTTTGAACTGGGGGTGTACATAAAACTGTACATGAATTACTAAACATGCTGATTTTTAGAACTGCACAACTAAAGCTCATCCAAAAAGACATGAAAAAACAGAAGAGCTTTTTTTTTTTAATTTTTTTTTTTTTTTTTGGTGATCTTTTTGTTGCTTTCTGGGAAATTCCAAACACACGGTTCTCCATTTTATAGATAAGTTTGTGTTTAAGAATAATTTTATGCAAGGCATCAATATGTATACATGAGCTGACTGAATGCTTTAAAATGCTTCACCTTTGCTAATCCCCAGCACTGTTTGTAATTGCCGTGACTAATCCCAGCTAGTCACTTGGGATGATTTCTGCTTCCTGACAGAGTGAATCCTGAGCATTTAAAGAATATTCTCAGCTCATTGGATATTAATATTAGCAAAATTATTTAGCTCCATGATGGACCCAGGCTCACAAACTCAGGGAAACTTTTTGTTGTTTGACTTCAGAAGCCAAGGTTTGGATCATATCAACTGCTGTTCTTAAAAGCATTTATTTGGGGTAGGAGCAGGGAAGGGACAGAAGGGAAAATAACACAGAAAGAGCAACGGATGCATCTTTTATGAATCTGCTCCACAGGACCCCAAGACAATCCAAAATAGCAGAAAACTAAGCACTTTTTCCATTCTATTACAGAAAAATGCAGGTACACAAGAAGGAGGAGGGGTGGGGAAGTTTTAAATGTACAAAAATAGACCCTTAGCACATAGTTAAAGTAAATTCTTTTCCTAGCAGAAAACTCAGCAACAAACCAATTAAGACCAACTTTAAATTACATATTAGCAAAGGCAAAGCATCTAGAACATTTCCAGCCAGATTTATGTAATAGTAACACAAAATAAACTGGCAGCTGTCACCTTAGCTGTTACCAAGTACTAGCTGATAGTCCACAATAAAACAAAGCACTGTAGGTTTTTTCTTGTTTTAATAGACTTTCTTTTCCTGATTAGTTGCAATTAGCAGACTGAAACACTAAAACAATCTACCAGGCTAAGCAACAAAATAAAGATTAATGGACCGGCCTGTCCTTCTTTTTTTGTCTCAGCCATTTCTCCTAGTATTTCAGAAATATGTGTTTCTGGACTGTTAAATCAATTCTAGTTATTCCTAGAAATAAAGAAATTCTCATCCATGTTATAGAATTTCTCATACTGCTTTCACATTCCTTAAAAAAAAAAAAAGAAAGCTTAAACAAGTAAACTAGCAAATCAAACCCCTGAAAACCACCAGCAGCCCTACAAATATAGTTTAAAACCATAGCTATAACAGCAAAAATCACCACAAATGCTGCATATTCGTGTTCAGTTTGCATCTGTAATTCCAGATACACAACTGTTGCTGCTGCTGCTGGAACTCTTTCTGGATCAAGAAAACAGTTTTATGTCAAACTCAGCTATTTCAAGCAGAAGCATGAAAGTGTTTCAAGCAGAAGTCCTTTCAGTTAAGGAAGGTTCTGAAATGCTGGTTCCAGTAATAAGACTTTTTATGTATCTATGTGAACTTTCTGCAAATTTAATGACGTTGAGAAAAAATAGTTTCACACTTAAAAAAAGCCCCAAACCATAAATTAAGGAACTTCACTAATAGCAAATAGAGAATAGTATCTTGAGAAATTTGAAGAGAAGACCTGAAAGCTTCCATTTGGTCTGAAGCACTTGCTGTTACTTGGGCAGGAAACAAGGGGAGAGAAGTGCAGAGTGACTGCAATGAGTCATCTTTTCTGTGGTTCAGAGACTATGCCATCATCTGGCAAGCAAGGAAGAAAGGGGTTCTAGGAGGGTGGCAGAAAAATATAAAGTCCTGTTGTTAAATAATTTAAATCCACTTGGTACCTGAGAGTCTCCTTCAGTTTACTGCAAATATGCCCCAGTTTCACTGCAGAGGAGGAGCTGAGGGACAGCAGCAAACACTACAGTAATGCCCTCGTTCTTGATGTGTTACCCCAGCACTTGTGTCTTCAATACAGAAGAACTGTATACACACAGAAATGGTGGTGACAGACTGGTGTGGACAGACCCACATCCCTTACTGAACTGTACCACAGAAAAGGACCCCTCTCGACCTCCAGAGTAGCAAAGCAAGGAAGCAAGGATAGTGGGAGAGGGAGCTGTCATCCTCATGCAGATCTTCAGTAGAAAATGAGGGTGGTGGAAGAGAGACAAAAATCAGGCAGGGTGACAACCTGACTCCATCATTAGATGCTGCCTGATGCTTTGGAGGAAGGAAAACATAATTCTTAAAGAAATAAGTGTATTCGGAACAACCTGTACAAATGTGAAGGTCCCAAGGATTGTTCCACGTCCTTGGTGCTGTAAAACTCTGGAGTTCTGTTCTTTGTCCATAGGTGGGAACAAAAAGTACTCAGTAATTTTTTCAACACACAGTCACAAATCTGAAAAGGGATAAGACTGAGCTAGCAGAACTTCTTTTCTATGAGAGGTGAAACAGGAAGATATTAGTACATTTCTTTAAGGAGACTGATTGATTTTACACCTGTTAATCCCAAATTTAACATTGGTAGGCCTAGTTATTGCAGTGACAGTGAAGAGAACTTGCTCAGAGCAGCTCTTTATGTGTGGCAGGAAATGTATACAATGAATCAAGCACTCCAGCTTGATAAAAGAACAAAAGAACAGTTGGGCACCTATGGTGTTTTCTATACAAATGGACAAGAAAAAGAAATTAATGAACAGGAGAGAAATATTTAGCTTTGGAAGAGAGTAAATGAAAAACAAACTCAGTATGAACCTGTCGAAAATTCTGTATTTAGGGTCAACCTAAATATATAAAAAGCTTAGGTGAGTTTTGGTAAGTGAAGATTATTCTCCTAACACTTAGTTGTAGGTGTCTGCCCCAGCCATGCTAAACCCTATCTGTCCTAGGACACATCTCATGGTAAAATCTACTTCACTACAAGAGGAACCAATCTCTATCTCTCTCAGTCTGGGAAGCTTTTCAGTGTTGCTGATGCCTAAAAACTGTAGGCATCATTACAAACTTTAGAAGGCACCTAAATTTGCCTCAGGGTTTCACAGTGTTCGGTTTTGCCTGGGCCTGGAAAAATGCTCCTGTGAACTGTTCCATCAAAATATCTCAGCTTTGAGTGCTGAAAATTAATCACCTGGCTAAGTACTTCACTAGGTTCAAGTTTTGTGTTTACTGTAAGTATTTGAAGTCATTAAAATACACAGCATGAATGAAAAACAAATATATATGATGTTCTGCAGAGAGTTCATTTTCATGAAAATATAAATGCTCAATGCACAGGTAAGATGATTAAAAATGGAAAAGACAAATTGAGCATAAATATATATGGTAACTACACAGCAGTAACTGACAATAGTGCATCTATTTCGCAGAACATTTAAATCAGCAAAAAGCCAAGATACAATATTTAAATCAGCCTTTATCAGAAAACCTATCTTGAAAGTTCCGTGGAAGAGTAATATCAGCTAGGGTATACTTTAAAGATTGTAATTGGACTTTATCCCAGAAAAGGCTAAATAAATTGAAATATGTTTTATATCATTATGCATATTCTTTTGTGATAAAAATGGTTTTATATTTCGTAGCAGTTCAAAAAACTGCGCAACAAGGGAATAATAATAAAGGAAAAGAAGCAATCAAAATGAAAAGGGGGAGATTTCTTGTATCCCTCTGCAAAAGAAATAACAAATTACTTCTGTGAATAATTTCAAAGAGTTGAATAAGCTGCACGCATCTCCCAGATGGCTCTTGGAAAAAAAAATTAAAGAATTGTCTGAAACACTTGTAGAAAGCATATAAGACTTCTTTTTGTAATCTCGAACATAAAAATGCGCGAACTACAATATTTACTGACACAGTTTTATCAGATAGCCCTCTAAGAGAATCCTACAATAGCATAATATCAGAAGTCTATAGTCCATGAAATTCCTTCAGTAAACTGAAGATCCTTCCCACCAGGTCTATTCCTTCATAGAGTGCTCAAGAAGAAAAATTTCTCAACAGGCTTTTAAGGATTTTGAGCAGGGAGTGATTCAATACCTGTAAAACAGATGTAATCTACCTTCACTCATTTCAAAATCACTTACACAAAGGGCCAATTTCACTGCTGTGTGACAGCAGTACTCTGTTTTGCAAGAGAGCACAAATTTTTTTTCACATATTGGACATACACAAGCAAATGAAGAACTTAATCTGACAACTGTTTAAAATCATGTTAGCTATGAGTTCCTTAAAATTCAGCATTTGTAACTCAAAACGAAGATAAAATAGATATATGATATTTTACAGACATATATTTAGATTATTTATTTATAAACATTTAGAAGTGTTCTATAAAGCACTTGGAAGTATGTTTTATATGCAGACTCACAGACACACACTCTGCATCTTCCACATATTCTTTGCATGCTGTCTTTGGTTGAGAGAGGCGAAAGCTTTTTAATTCTGCTATATTATTTTGCAGTGAAAAGTTATTTCATTGCAGAAAACAGTCTTCTCAAAGGCCACTGGAGCAGGATTTCCATCTTCAATCTGGACTAGAAGTCACTTCTAAAACTGTTTCAGAGCAGATGATCAGTTCAAGCAGAAGGCAGGCTGCTATAAATTGTACTAGAACGAGACCAAAGCTGACATTTAAGGACTTGAAATGTTTATTAGGAATGGAAGTGGATTTTTTTTTTTAATGTAGTTCAAAGTATCTCGGTCACCTGCAGGCAGAAGAGGGCAGGAAGACACAGGTGTCTGTGCACCAGTCACGGGGAAAAGAATGTAGAGCAGTACCAGGGAGGGTGGCAGAACTACCAGTTATTGAGTTGTGGTAGACTTGGGTTTTGGCACTTTTTCTCTTCCTGTTACCCTAGCAGGGTACAAAAGAGGCTTTTTATCTTCGCTCATATACGGTCTTAAAAATGTCAAATCAAGTATCTGCACCACAAAAATTATTTTTTTCTAAAACTACTGGTATAGATGCATAACTTCACTCTTCCCTTTGCCTTCCCTTCTTTTCTCCCCTTTCCTTTCTTTCTTTTCCTCAAAACATAAACACAACAAAACAAGGCATTCACATAAACAGCACACACAAATACACTTGGGTACTCATTCCTTACTTGCTCACACTGCCTCTTATTTTCTCACCTCAATAGGTGATGTGATGGTTACTTAGGTAGCAGCCTGTGTTGCCTATTTCTTTTGAGCCCCTCTGATGTGTGTGCACCCACGCACAAAGCAGTGGCACAGCTGCTGGGTACCTGCTTTTCCACTGTGCATCCCTCTAAATCAAAAGCTGTGCTAAATAAATTGCTGAGTGCTGTCCCCACGAGGATGCATTTTTTACAGTTATCATGATCTTGAACCTTTCCATGCCAGCATGGCAGTGAAACAGTGTTTCTCATGGGGAAGCCAACACTTTGTCTTTTTCAAAATGTCCATTTTTACGGGACATACAATATACCATTAAGTTACTCAAGGGGTTAATAAGCCTCAGAATCACTTGCCTTGTCTACAGTGAAGTGGAATAATGACATTTCTGCTGAATTTTTTTCCTGTAAAGGGGGACAGAAAACTCACTGGAGAGAAATGAATAGATGCCCTAAGCCCCTAACCAGCACTTCCAATGCCTTTATAGGGTACCTGAGAGCATATTAGGAAAATAAAGAGAAATCTTCAACTTACTGACTTAAAACGATTTTTTCCCCCCTATTCTCTATTGACTTCAAAACTGAATCCCGAGGACTTTAAATTATATTTTACATGCAAAGCTTAAAACCTAATTTACCATATTGCTATCAGCCAACAGATAAAGTCTATAGCACAGTGGCAGATAACAGTTTCCAAGGGCAATACCCATGCCCAAAGCTTTCAAAAGCTATAACATGGAGGATACAATAGAGAAGGTGATACACATCAGGCTACTTGTCCCTGGACCCTTCCCTTTCAGCTTCAGGCCAGCTATGTATCTGACTCATCTGAAATCCTCTCATCCCCTGGAGAGTGCCACAGGCACTAACATATATGGATTGCTGCAACCTCGTTTCTGTGCCAGTGCCACAGTTATCTCAGTTCAGGGACTCTGAAAGAATCACAGAGCAGAGAGATAACTATATTTAAGCCTCAAGAATTGCCATCTTTGTGAGGGGTAGCTTCACTCTCCCATAAGAGATAAAAGGCAACCTGTTCCGAGACAGGCAAAATTGCAAAGACCACAAGGTAAAGGCTGGAATACCACAAAAATATGTACAGAAATGTCTTACAAAAGCACAAAAGTATTGAGAGCATCGATAACTTCCCGAAGCTGGCAACTCTAGTTCAATGGAGCCATGCCGACCTACTCCAGCTGAGCATCAGGCCTGCGCTCTTGGAAAACAAAAATAAACATTTTATGAAATCAAACCTTCTCCTTGATGTGCTTTTACATGAAAGAACTTTTCTCAGCAGGCAACACTCTGCTATTGCTGAATATAGCATTTTAGAGGCACACTTCCTAGGTGCTTTTTGCCTGAGAGGGGAATTTTTCCTTCCCGGTCTCCCATCACTGTAGGCAGCCGGTGCCACGAGCACCTCAAGCTTTGCATTTCTGTATTTCTTGGTGTATTATTTTTGTTACTTCCATCAGTTGTGTGCCTTAACCCTCTTCCAAACAGTAAACAATCAAAGGGCTTGGACTTTTACAGCAGCATTAAAATTAACATGCCATGAATATAAATTAATTCCCATTTCCACCTTTTGAGTAGCAACGTGTCAACAAACGACCGAGCTCATGTGTTTCAGCTTTCAGGGTGGCCAACCTCTTTGTGGAGTTTAGTTTCTAGCCTATACAGAACCTGTCAGACTTTGATCCATCACAAAAAATATGACAGCACTGCGAGGTGTCCCTCCACATCTCAGCTGTAATTGCTCAGAATTTTGCTTAATCAGGAAATCCTCAGTACCTGTCAGGCCAAAGTCAGGGCAGGATGCTGTGACAAGGGTCATCTATTTCTCTCTGCCTGCTTGATATTAACACAGTAGACAGTCTCATATTACTAGATGTGCTGCATTGGCAGAGAGATAATAAAGCTTGCTATAGACTCCGGAATTCCCTTTGGGTTTCAAGTAACAGGCTTGCCAGTCACCTTATTTTTTAAATATTTTATAGCTGCATAAAAAGTGCCAGATGCTGTTTAGAAACTGGACTTCGAGGTAACCACTCAATCAGCAGAAAAAGGAAACTGAAACAACTTTTATCTAGCAGCTGCCAATGTAAAGGAAAAACCCCAAACGAAACATCTATGCCCATGGTACAATTTGGGTATGAAACCACTGTTAAAGTGACATACTCAGAACATTTTCCATTCAATTTGAGATGGCAGGTATTGTACTTTACACGCAACAGACTTATTTTGTAGTCAAGATAGCTTTTTCCTTGTGTCAGTGGAGTAGATGTTTGACCACCTGTTCTCAAAATTGGAATGTTTCATTAAAGAAACGTGCTCATTATCTGTCATGCAGAAGACAGGCCGTATTAATGCAAACTTGGAAGAAAAATATAATGTAAAGAGAGAGAGAGTAAAATAATTAGTGGCAAAGTGAAGACAGGAAATGTAGTATTTCTGGATTTTTCTAAACATTTGATAAGGTTCCCCCACAAAAATGTATTTGAAGGAAATTAATTCAATATTAGCTCAGAAAAGAAGCATTGCCACATTAATGAAAATCTGACTTTGTTGTCCTAAAATGTGTAATGATAAATGACTATCTACTGATTGAGGTGGAGGACAGATGTTTTTGGGGTACTACAGGCTTTGGTGGTTGCTTTCCTGCATTGACAGATATTAGATAAAGGAAATAATTTAGTCTTCAGTTCTGAAAGATATTATATTGCAACAACAATATTATTAGGAAACAGGTGGGTGACTCTAAACACGTGGCTGAAAGAAAACTTTAATTTCAAAGACATGCATGAGATGATTACATGAATGATGGTATTAAATGTAGTTTTTTTAGGTGATAGCATGAGAGAATAATTTCACCTAAACTGGACCTGATAGAATAGGTATGGTATAGAATAAGCATACTGGTAGATGTTAGATGTGAGACTTCTAAGGTAGATGTGGAAGCGTTTCAAAACAAAACAAAACAAAACAAAACAAAAAAATAAAAGATGATTCACTAATCTCTGAACAAGGTTTAAGGTACCAAAGTCCAGTGGGAATGGGAAGAGAGGAGGGGTAAATTGAGGACTGGGTAGCCATCTGCAGGAGGTTAGACAACATAAAGCTCGTTAAAAAAAAGGTTATTAAGACTAGATAAAACGATTCAAAAAACTATAGCCAGGCACATATATAAGGAAAAAGCAGAAATTACATCATTTGTGATGAGACACGCTCCCTTATCAAAAAAAAGGCAATAAAATCTTTTCACTAAGAAATTCCTTTTCAGGGTGAACAGATTTGTACAGTGAAAGCACAGAAGCCAGTGGAGTTATTATAGTTATGCTGGGACTCGATCCAACAGGTAAGGAATATTGCAATATTGTTTTGGTAGCTACAGTTCAACTAGGGAGAGCTGGGAAGAAACTCAGAGCATTTAAGAATCCACAGGAAATATAAAGAACAAACTGCAATAAGTTCTCTAGTTTATTTCAAACTCCCAAAGAGCATATAACTGTTGAATAACAATCTAAAGTATTTCCACAATACCAGTTATCTGAAAAGGAGAAGTCTCTTCAAAAAAAAAACAAAGACTTTCTAGATGAAAGGAAATTTGCTCTTATTGAGTCATAAAGTCTGGATGAAGCAGTGATCTACTCCCCCATATGCTGAAGACAGGTTCTGGATATGTTCTCAGTTCCACTGACTGTGTTTCTGTGAGGTAAACAGCATCTGAAATATATATGAAAAATACAGTCATAACCTTAATTACACCTGGTTAAAGAGGCAACAGTCACTGGCTGGTAGAGTGGCCCAACTCTAAGGATGATATATACTACAACATAACCTGTGGCAAGGTCAGGATAGAAATACTGAGCCTCTGTTTAAAAAAAATCACAAGCACATATGGTTTCTTATAGCAAGAAGGTATATTTTAGGTCATAATCACTGAATAAAAGTCAACACAACCAAAGAACATACCAACTGAAATGCCAGAGTGCAGCAGGAATCAGGGCTATGTTCCTTGAGTGTCCAGCTGTAAAGCTATTTGCCAATTTGTTAACACTGACAAAAACGACTACAAATTATTCCCGCTTTCTAATTGCTACCCTCAGCTAGGGGGAACGGGCTTGTTTCATTCACAGCCTAGGATGATCCACCTTCCAAAAAAAAAAAAAGATTCTTAAAGCTGACATCTGCCTGCAGATGAAGGATATATGTACAGCCACAGAGCAGAGCTCATTCCTTAGCCTTGGGAGGTATTACCAGTGTAATGAACAGGTATCATCCTACAAAGTTCATTGACCCTACAAGTTCACAAGGATAGCTGAAGGCTGTAGGGTAGCCCACAGAAACTGTACGTTCAGAGTGGGCATGAGTGAGCCATAAAAGCATTTAGAAATAGTTACCTTAAAAAAAAATTATTATTTTCATTAAATTCCCATCTTTTATCATTGTTTGGAACATTAGGAGCCTAAATGGGAGCTAAGCCACTCCATCTTCTTTGAACACCTTATTGCTCTGCCAGACATGTCACTGTCAGCACAAATGCAAAGGTAAAATGCAAGTCTCAAAAATTTTTTTAAAAATTACTGGTGGAGGGAAACTGTGTTCATTTGTTGGGGTATTTTGTTTGTTTTGGCTTGTTTTTTTCCTGTTTCTTCCTTTCCTGTTCATTCCCAGTTGGCAGCTGAACCCATTTGTTACTTCACACCCCCTTTACTACCTGCAGTGGGAGGTTCACATGAATATCTGAGGCCTTAATTTTGAAGAAATTTTATTTATTTTATTTTTGGTAAATGAACAAAGGAGCTTTCGGTAGTCTTTCCTCTCAGGAAGAAAACCCAGTAGAGATCTAATGCCATTACACCAGAGCAACTTTGCAGTGATATTATTTAAGAAAAGAGATCAAAAGCTAATAACCTCTCCAGGTTGGCAAGAGCTTCCAAATGATTGCCTTCTAGACAATTTATCCAGAGAACTTGCATTGTCCTGGTGGAGAAGAAACCAGCAGTTGGTCTTTGCAGCAAAGAAAGCCTTTTAAGCTCCTACTAGCAATCTTGTACAGAAGAAATGATTAAGGAAAAGTCACCTCCAGGCACGAAAAAAAATTCCTCACAATAAACCAGATGGGATAAAATTAGAATCTGCTATCAAGCCTGAAAAGCTCAATGCTAATGCTGTAATTGCAGTGCTGAGGACTGCTGCAGAAGGAATTAATACAGCTGCTTGGAATTAAAAATGGTCAAGGAGTATACCATTTGGAAATGAAAGGGTTTAAGAAAATTAGTTCCTCCATAAGAGGAAACAAACTGTAGCAATTCACCTGATGAAATAAGCAACTCATCTAATATATATCCATATTAAACTAACAAAATGAAACGAGTGCAGAGAAGATTGAAACAGTGACTTCTGTTGCTTCTTTAACTTCTGCCTTGCAGCAGTTGCAGGACTAGATCCTGCATTTCAAGCTGCACATCTCTGAAAGCAAATCCAATATCATGGGCATAATCATTGCCAGAGTTTAAAGTGTTAAATGGTGGATTACACAGACAGAGTGGGATGTAGTAGTAAGATTTGCATGGTGTTGGTTCCCAAAATATATCTGCAGAGAGGGATTTGAGTGGCCTCTGCAAAAAGCCGTGGGCTATGCAAGCTGGGGAAAGAACCTCAGATTAAGAAGTAAATGAGGTATCACTGGTGTGGAGTGCCCTGGCCAAGCCAGAGAATCCACACCCTGATTTCATCAAACCTGTACAGAAGACCTATTGTGCTTTATCTCTCCCTTTCTGTTCCCTGGATCCTGTGCACTCTATAAACCTGAATACCTTTTCCCCGCCTTTAATTCCCCTAAGATAAAATGGGTTTTCCCCTATGATGTAAGACCCCAAGATTTGTAAACCTGGGTTTTCCCCTTTTTACCTCATCTCTGTAAAGCCCCCAGTTGTAATAAGCCAGCCCTCCGACGAATATACAACCCCCACCATGAATATGTAGCACCCCAGACCCATAAAATACCAGTTTTTGTACGAATAAACCATTCCAGTTTCTTGCTGCCGAGCTGGGATCGTCTTAGCTTTATCAACCTCTACAGGTGGACATTTGCAAAAAGGACTGTGAATGTGACTGAGGTGCCTCCTGCATGTGCCAGGACAGGCGTTGCACTCCAGGCTCTCCTGATACAGAGCTTGATGGGCTGACTTTTGAATTTGCAATGCCCAGTGGTTTTGCTCTGCAGGGCTTAATGCAACCACTCCCAGGACCCAGGATTTCCATCTGCATGAAGTGAATGTGCTCTGTGCAAAAAGCAACTCAGCTGAAAAGAGAGATCTCCTCTGGATGTCTTACTAAAGACAGACATTTTGAAATATTGCAGTGTTTCATAAGCAAATTATCTTAAATTGACCTAAAATTGTTCTGAGATCTGGTGAGCTTAAGCTAACTTTCTGTGAATCTGTATCCAAGTTCAAATTGTAATGCAATCTGCAAGTACAACTGTTTCCAGATAATCACATTGCATACAAGGGGTTTTTATTTTCTTTTGTTTCTCTTTTTTTTCCCCCTCCCCTCCAGGATGCCTTGTATCACTTGGTGAGTTTTCTCACTGTATGTTTTATTCAGACTTGGAAATGGTAATTTGACAGCAAGATATTCTGGCTGACATTATTCCAAGTTCTACTCCGCTACCATTGATGGAATTTAACAGGGCATGACCTGGCCCTATGGTTCTAGTCCATCAAAACAGGAACTATATATGTTATTTAAAATTAAAAGGTCAGTTGTTTGATGGCAGATTTTGAGGCAGAGAAAAAATAATCTTGGAAAGATCAATATACTATGAAACATCTCTATAGAGAAAGGTATTTTTCTCTTCAACCTGATACAAGTATAGTCATTATCCATCTGAGACTATTCCACTGAATCATATTCTACTGAGACTATTTATATTTTCATGTATCTACCTTATAAGTTACATTTTTGTTTCAAAGTTAGTAGAAGAGGTAAAATCCTGTGGCCTCAGAGACACTGCTCTGGGCTGTTGCAGATTTAGAAAAAAAAAAATAATAAAAAAATAAAATCACAATGCTACTTACAGGATGGAGGTGACCTGGGTCTCATGCCTAAAGATACCTGCTTAATCTTTTGGAACATCCTGTGGAAAAGATCAATTTTCAATTGACAGGAACATTCACTGTTGCAAACCTCCCTGCTGGGATACAAAACTGAGGTCATTTATTAGAACGAATATAATGAATGGCAGGGATGATCCCTGTAGTTTTATGGATACATACCAGAAAAATCTATCTAATCAAAGACTGCAAATGAACAGTATGTTAAAATGGACTGGTTTAGTGTCTGTGGTTACTGACAAGTCACCAGATGCTCAAGATCAATAGATGTTTTGCATATTTTAATTATTCTTCTGGGTTTAGAAATTAATTACTCTTATGAACTTCAGGTAGTTTTGGCAGACACAGTTTACCTTGAAGCTGTGAGTTTTACTCGTGTTTCATTAGCTAAAATGAGGTGCCAGCATGCTGATGTAGAGCCACGTTTTTATTTCCAGTTGCTCATCTGAGTGCTGGAAGATGATACACAGAGATTCCAGAGTGCCTCTCACAACACAAGATTATGTTTAATTTAGTGGCAAATATGGGGAATCTGTTAAACAGAGAGCATTATTTTGTAATCTTACATTAATTTTCAGGAACAATACTTCCAGTCTTGTGGACACTGACAGGGCTCATAAAGAAAAGTTACTGAAAACATTAAATGTCAGACAGACTCAACAAGATGGGAGGAAACCAAAAACAACCTGCCTCAACCATACTCGAATTTAGGGAAGGAATTAAATTGTATGAATGACAACAGAATGAAAGGAATCTGCTTTCCAGTTAAAGAAAGTGTTTAGTTAATAATGAGTTAAGAGAGACTTGTTTTGTTCCTTTTAACATCTGATGCTGGACTAAGTCATATGGGAGTATACATGAAATACAGGTTACTAGCAGCTAACACGAAGAAGAAAATTTACTCCTTACAAAACTGTGTACACAACAGTAAATCCAAATAGAAGAGGCTGATTTGTTAAACAGCCACAACCAGTAATGCATAACATCAATCTCAAGAATTCTTTTCATAATTATATTGCACTATAAATTACTGGAAATAAGGATTTAGAATTGGGAGAAAAGATGCTAGAAGAAATAAATCAGATCGAAGATGGTAAGAAAGAAAAACATGCAAAAAAAAGTCATAACAACTCAGGGTTAAAACACATTTTTTATGTATCTGTGCACTTTCCAATAAACACTTTAAAATGATTGATGGGGATGGACATTCTATCAACACCTAAAATACTTAAAATTCATAATAAATCAATCAATCCAGAATGTAAGCAGGACTTGGGTGACATGGGCACTGCTCGTGGGTTTTTTCCCCATTCTCCCTCATTTCTCTAGAAATTTAGTCTTATTTACACATTTTTGCATACTATGAGCATTCATTTGTCATTCCATACTATTAGTCGTGCCTAATTCCTGCTGCAGTCAGCATTCTCCTTCAACTGAAACATGACATTAGGTTCTGTCTAAGTGGATTTCAGAGCTCTTTTTGTCAGAAATGTTTCCTGTTAATAACTGATACAATCTTTTGGGTGTCCTATTTGTTCTAGGTAATTTTTTTAAGTATTCTCTTTATTCTAGAAATGCTGTCATCATGATCCAATGCTAAAGACCCCCAACAGTTCAAATAAAAAGCTTGTGCATCCGTCCTGAGCACGTGGAGACAACACGGGAGCAGCAAAACGCAGGGGACAAGAAGGGTTGTGATGTTTCACACACTGAGCTGGCTCAGCTCTCCAAGTTTGTGTCCAACCACAGACTGTCCTGCCAATTCCACGTGGCAAGAAAGAGCCACGTGTGCACTGCCAGGGCTTGCTTGCAGCACAGCCAGCCACTCCCAGCCGTGGTGCTGTGCCAGGAGCTGTATCCAGAACATCCACGAGAACCCAACCCGCGGATGAGGGTTGCCAAAGCTTCCGTCTGTACTGCCCTACAACTCTGCACGACTGAAGAAAACCTTGAGGACCCTTATTTAAGAGGAGGACCATTCAGCTGTGCGTTGAGAAGTGGGGATGTCAGTGATCTGCTGAACGGAACACACAGAACCTTTTTCTTCCCTCTCAGCTTCCTCCCTCCCCAACTTCTATAACAATTTCCACTCTTGTTAAAACAGATTATTTCAAGTTCAAAATCCATTTCAAAGATCTCTTCATTGTATTCACCTATTCAGAGGCCTTGTGACAATGAACCCCATGAGGCCAGGGACAGAGTGGGGTGAGCTCCTGAACAGCTATGGAGGATGGTCTCACAGTCAGTGGCCTGGGGTGTGTGGATCAGATTTTCAAATGCATGGAGATATCTGAATTTACAGCTTGCAGACATCTGAAGATGCAGCTAGGCATGCCACGGGATTTACACAAGTGCCTAACCAGGAACTGGGTAGCTGCCACTGTCATTAAAAATGAGTTAAATGTTTTGCCTCCTCGTGTGCTTCTGTTAATCCTGCTAAGTGCTTTTCTGCCTTTTTGGGCAGTTCAATCTTTTTTTATTCTAGTCCCAGGTTATTAAGTTACCAAACGGTACTTAGATATATATCACAAACTCATTCACATTAAGTATATGGAGCTTCAGAAACCAGGGCCTTTTCTGCATTTCTTGATTTCAGTGGTGATTGCTAACTAATAGCTTTAGCATTCCTATAGCTGTGCCATCTGATGACTGCAAAAATCCCTCAAAATATTAATTAACTGAGCTACACAATGCACCTGTGAACTAGATTTTTATCATTCATTGGCAGATGGGGAAACAAAGACACAGAAAGGTTGAATGCTTTATCAAAGAGCCCAGAGGAGGCCTGTTGCAGAGCTGGAAACCAAACAATCAGAACCCAGATATACTAGCATTTGGTGCTGCACATCATTATTATTCTGTGTTACATCTCAGGTCTTCCTTTCAAGTCTCAGACCACAATCCTTCAGTAACTCAAAACTCTCCTACCTACCACTACTCCTCTTCTTCCTCAAAGCCCTTCATCTTTCTGTGGACAATACCCTGCCTGTCACTCAGCCATGGATGATACTTCTGACTGCTCTAGATTCTCGTGTTCTGTTGAAGACTAGTAGATAATCCTCTACCAGTTTTCCTATCTTGCCTTCACAGATAAAGCACTTGTCTAAAGTTTCATCATATATCAATAGCTGCAACCCTTTCCTTTTGGCCTTGACAAATGCAATCTCACACAATCAATATTCCTCCAGAAAACATTGCTCAGGATATCATTTCCGTAAGCCTTGTGCTTTGTCTTTGTCATCTCTTCACTGGTTCCCATTCGTTTTCTTTTACAAACATAAGCTCCTGCCTTCATTTTTAAAGTCCCTCACAGCCTATTCCTGCATTATCTATATCACTAATTCCATATAAAAAGATTAAGTCCTACCACTGATGTCAGGATGGTAAAAAGACTGAGAGAGAAAAGATGGGGCTGTTCGTTTGAGCAGAAGACTCTGACGCTGGGATTAAAAAAGTAGCATGTTAACAACTGGCAGGACAACTGGTAACAGCAAGAAATAAAGGAAAATGCTAATATTGCTATTAGTATGATGTTTACTGACTTATGTCTAACAAGTTAACTGTTAGCTAGTAACATTGTCCTCCAAACACAAATGATACTTGATTTTAACATGCCTATAATTATAGTTGAAGCAGATTTCAAGGCCACAAACCCCTCTTGCTTACATGCTTGCTATCTGTCTATGTATGTAGTTACCTACTGTGAAGGAAAAGTAACAACTCATCATCAAGGACAGAGAGAATAGAAAGAAAGAAACTCTCTACATCTTTACAACAAATAATGAATGGATTTATGAGAAATATTTCAGCTGAAAAGAAAAGCTGCTTTGCTGAATCCAGAATTTTGGTACCTAACCTGATTTGAGGCTCTGGACGTTCAAATCACAAACACTGATAAATCAGAAAAGAATCATCTTATTTTGAAAACCAAGTGAGACCACGCCAAAGATGATCATCAGAAACAAGCCAAGAAACAATATCTCCTTTTAGCTTACTGTGACATGACTGGGGCAAACAAGTCAAGACACATGCATTAAACAGTTCCTTTTAAAAATACCAAAATAGAAATGTTTAGATAACTGTCATAATGTCTTCCAGGGATCTTTGGTAGTATGCATCTACATCAAGATAGCAGAGAAAAAAACCCCACCATGACACACATGAACATAGCAGTAAGGGTTGTTCTATGAAGAAAATTTAAGGTTATGAAATAATTCTGGTAGGCTGCTATTTCAAAAAGAAAACCAGCTATAATAATTTAAATTTTTTTAGACATGCCATTTATATAAGTGAAAAGTACTAGATTTCATACTGTTCTACTGGTTGAAACAGGATAAAATACTTTGGATTGGCACTATTCAGTTGAATTTAGATAATTTAATACTATTCAAAATGCTGTCTGAGAGAGCAGTTACCAGAGAATACACAGGAAGATCTTTCCAAAGTTGGACATTTTCCCCTCTCTTCTTCAAACTGCAAGATTCACCAACTTCAAGATATTGTCAGTTTGGGATGTTGTGAACCTGGTGATGGTGGGACAAAACTTGACATCTCAAATGAGTTAGGAATGGAGAATGGGTACAGGGATGAAAATGGATGTACATCAAAGATGACAACCAGCAGCAGAGACATTTTAACAGCCACGTCTTAGGTTCCAATAAATTAAAAAAAAAAAAAAAATTAAAAAAAAAAGCAAAGAATTCTAGAAGGATTTGGTTGGTAAATAAATGAGTTAATAAGCCGTAATTTTACACAAGATGAGAAGGGATATTGGGAAAAAGGTTATATTTTTTGAAGCTTAGCTTAGGAAAAGTAATAACCCCCCCCCCCTGCATTCAGTCAACAATTTTCCATAGATGACAACATACAGGTAAGATGCTCCTTCTCACACACAAAGGGAAAGGGTATGAAAAGTTTTTAATCAATAATCAGTCACACAATACCCACAACAATCATCAGTATGCTCTGGTAGGCAAAAGTCTGCCTGCCCTCCTAAAATGTAGTGGAGAAGAGGGAGAAGATAGTGAGGCAACACTGTCGAAGGTATATGCAGCAGGTTTCCCCATAGGACAACCATCACAGGTAGTTGTCATTCTCGTTGTTACCACAATTTTTGGGGTATTTTTTTTTATTCTTAAAGTGGTATTTACACCAGGAACTCTGACTGGATGTTAGGTATCACTATCAGACTTAACAATGCTAGGCAATGGAATGTATGTAAGGCAGGGATCTTGTTTGGTTTTCATCCTGCTCTTTTTTTTTTGGTGAATTGTTCTTTTAAGGCGTAGTATCTCAATATCTGTGTTTACATTAACTGCAAAAGTCCTCTGAACAGTCATTATAATGACAGGGAATCTCTCTTCTTTCCTTACCTCTCACCTTCACCAAGAAGGGTCAAAAAAAAATAGGGATGGTAATCTGTAATCCACCTAGGAAATGCATCCTACTCATCCGGGAGAATTTGGGAAGGGGAGTGAGTCCTTTTATTTTTAGCCTTTTTTAGAACAGAAGCCTTTTTTTAGAACAGAAGCCTTGTGGGTGTGGAAGCAGACATGGTTGGTGAAGGAAGTAAGACATTAATACTGGAGTACGTGTGGCAGCACCATCTGTGAGGAGAAATCAGCAACAAGCAGGGAAAGGGGCCTGGGAATTACACAGACCAGAAAAGCTTTGGATTGCAGGGTAAGGTCCAAGGCATGTGAAAAGATTAAACTATAGAAGGATGGAGCACTGAATGAAGTGGGAATTGCAGGGCAAGGATATTTGAATTGATGGCTGGCAGTGCAGTGGATGGGAAAGGTTGGGACAGACTGGAAAGAGGCAGCAAATGAGGGTGTGGTCACTTCTGAGGAGAAGACAGCCTTAAAAATGGGAGAGCAGAGACTATGGAGTAGATTCAGAAGAACTGAGGAGCCTTGGGTATTAGGAGTTGGTGTGAAGGAGATGTAAACTGATTCAAAGCTGGAAGAACCGGGGCATTAGGTTTGTGTTTTCCTGAGGCACTTCAAACTGATGTGGTTGGAGGAACAAAGAAACATGAACAAAATTCTTTCAGGAGCAGAGATAATGTAGTCAGTCTTGATATAAAAGGTTACACACAAATGCCAGTAAACACTTGATAATAGTGTTCAATGATTAATTGAAGAGAATGTAATACAAGGGAAGAGTGATGGACAGAGATAATCCATGGAATAATATCTTAATACCAGCATTTTGCCATCTCCTGAGACAGCAGAATCTAATTGAAGAACTTAAATAAGAATGAGTTGCAATAATTGAAGTCCTAAAAGCATGTGACATCAGGCAGTGTTAAAAATTTTAATATCCTAGCAGTATTTCTTATTTGGCAACTTAAAGGGTGAACACTATTATTAACTTTTTATCAAAAAATTAGATCTATTAAGAACCTCAGTGTTCTTGGTCATATTGGATCAATTTGCTGCCTAAAAGGAGCTTTAAAGTTGGGGCAGATTTTAATAAATTCAAGCCAATTTTTAACATTTTCGTATTAAAAAGCATTAATTATTAACAACTTCTGTGACACCCACAGTTGCACTTTTGCTGAACCATCAAGCTAAATGTTATGAACATTTAACAGCAATAATTGAGGGTTTTAAAGACTTAACATTTGATGCAAAAAAAAAATCATGAAAACACCAGAGCTGACAACTCTTGAACCAAGTACTTTATGCAGCCTTCTACTTATTTTGAGCTGGAACAAAAGATTTGTTTTTTAAAGACCCTGCCCTTAGTGGAGCAAACAAGACCCAAAGAAAAAAACAAAATTGCATGCCAGTTACCTGAGATGTGCTGAAAAGCCCTTGTGATCTGAAGTCTCACAAGCTAATGACAGTTGCAGTAGAAAATAACACTAAAAGGAATCTCTTACAGACCCTTTGGCAAACCTCCATCATGTGGAAGGTTATTAATGGGATTGAAGTCAAAGAGACATTTCCTATCCAACTGTGCTCATTGTAAGATGACTGCCACAGGCTTACCACTGGAGCTGTTCCAACTTGACCCTCATGTAAAAATAGAGTATTTTAATAATGTCACAGTAAGCTTTCCAGATCCTTTTGAGAACAGTAACTCTCTTTTCATGAGGCATCTTTTTCTGAAGAACATCATCAAGCAGGCTCAGTTGTGAGACACTGTGTTCATTAATAGGTTCCACCTTGACTTCTGTAGAATATGAATCACTGACCTGTTCACAGGCAAGGAATTTTCTTTAAGTCAGATGGACAATTATTTTGCTTCATCAAATAAAAAGGCTCTACCTGACACTGAGGAAACTAGAATAATGAATCATCCCTACCCAGTAGTTTGAAAGGAGATCTTGTATTGTTAAAATTAAATACATCGAGACAGACCTATATAATCTTTGGGCACAATATGAAGAAAACTAAAGTATAGTTTATACTTCTTCAGGATTGGAAGTGGAAGGTGGGTTTTAGGTAGAATAGACTGAGTCAGAGTTCCTCCCTACAGAAGTTGAAGAAAGTATATTCTTTCTTTGGGAAAAACAAAACATTAAAGAATGTGTTTAAGACCGAGGAAATTTCTAAAAAAGGTATTAATGAAAGAGAGATATCAGGAAGAATTTTGTCATTATAGCACCACGTGAGATGTGTATTGAAAAACTGGATAAATCTCAAATTTCCCTGCCAGCACTGTATTATTTCCAGAGAACATCATGGATAAAAATGTGAGGGGAGAGGCTGACACTTGCAACACCAAGAAAAAACTTGTTACGTATTTTGACTGTTTTGAGTAGGGTGGATCAAAAGGCAAAAAGTCTTTCAAGACCTTCTATTCTGACTTCACATTGGAGAAAATGTATATTGAAACAGAATTGGGGTAAATTTCTATTTTTAAACTCAGACTGATAGAAAGATGCTTCTAGCTTTCTTGGTAGCCAGGTGATAACTGAGCACGTGAGAAATCTCCATTAATCAGCCACCAGACCTTTAATACAGGCTCATCTGTTTCTTGAAACAGTAATTACAAACCACGACCACTGCTGGTTGCTGCAAATATTCTCTGCTTTGGGGATGCATATTAATTACGTATTATGACACATGTTAATTTATGCAGTTAACTGATATCATTTAATCTTGACTTTCAGTTCTTCCTCCCTTTTTCTTCATCCTAAGATGCAGTATGTGTCATATGAGTTTGTGCTTCAGGAGTTAAGGGAACTGGTTACAGGAAGTTAATTGAAAATAAGTAGTTCTAAAGGAAGCAGATTATGTATGAAGCTTTTCCTTTTTATTTTTTCACTACATCCTCCACTAGTCGGCCTTTACTAGTGTAGACACTAGCTTTTTACCCACCGTGTCCTTCAGTAAAAAGTACTTTAAAACTCTTTGTAGGGAGAGGAGAGTTCTAGTTACAGTCTCTTAGACAACAAATTTCTAAATTATGCTAAGACTGAATGAAGTTTGAGATCAGAAACAACCTGCATTAGCTAATTCTGCAGGCAAAGCAGAAGCAAGCAATGACCGGCAGGAACAGTACATAAAACGTTTTGGTTCCTTTACAGAGAACAAGAATTGGCCAATTTAAGGGCAGTTAATTGAGACCTGAGGTCTAATTAATTTCAAGTGGTATTGCATGGGATGCAGTAATCTGGCTACTGCCCGTACACCAAGACTGTTGTATTTAAAGAGATTGTTGTATTTAAAGTTCCTTCAGAACACTGACATGGTCTAGCTTTTATAAGGATATCCCCCCCAGTAAAATATTGTTGAGTTTGTTGCCTCTTTTCACACCCTACCCTCCTTGGGTTTACACTACTGAAACATTATGAGATGCTCAGGAAATGCCTAATTAAAGCACATCAAATCCATGGAGATCCACGCTTTGGCTTCATTATGTAGAGACTCTCACTGAATATGCAAACACTATTAAAATTGGGACTTTTGTTCCTGTTTATTAGAAACAGCATTAAATATGCAGTAAAACATCTCAGAGTTCTATATGCATAATGGAGGGGATGAGGATCTTAAACTTCCCATTTTTGCTGTCCACGTAGCCACATTTGCACAAATATAATGGCCTTACAGCACAACAGAGAGATGGAAGATGATATACCCAAGCAGTCTGAGACTAACTCTTAGATATTAAAAAATAAAGTTTAGCTGTAACAGTAAGACCTCCTTCTGTGATGTCTGTGCTCTCATAGTATGCTGTTCCTGTGGGAAACACACAAGCAGTGCATTTTTTAAATGAATTTTGCTGAAGTTTGAGGATGGACAGAGTTGGATGAGATGAACTGTCTTTACAAAGACTGCTCAGTTCATGGGACATAAATAACAGTGTTTCAGGGAGACCTTGGATTCTTGTTAGCCTGAAGTTTACATCCTTTTCACTATTACTCCCAGATCTCTAAAGATATAGTAATTAAAACTGAGCTCTCAGATTTTACTTCCAAATATATTTTCTTTAAATGAAGTGAACCAAAGAACACAGCTTACCTATTCTGTTTCATCTTCATGAATCTTTATTCTGATCAGGTAAGTAGCCTCCCAGCACTATATAGAGACTGTACTATATGGAAATTATAGAAACATTCTTATTTTCACTGATACACTGTGGTGAGGATCTCCTCTGTTCTGTCTTCTTGGCATTGCTCCCAATATTTCCATTATCCCTTTGAACCTTCAGGCCTGGAGAACAGACTGTCAGGAATCTATGTGAACATAAAACAGCATGAGCTGTTTTAGCAACTTCCCCCTTTTTCTTCCACTCTCACGAAAATTTAAGTTAAAATAAAGCAACTCAACAGGATTTCTCTCAAGCAGAGTTTGGGCTCTGTTTCCTTCCTAGTTTTATATCAAATTTACAGGTCTTGCAGGGAAGAAGGTAAACAGAGAGGTAAAGCAAAGAGATGCAGTGGCTATGCCAGTCTAACAGTGCAAAGACACAAACCAAACCTTTGTAGCAGCAAAGACAGCATTTTCCAACTTGTTACCCTAGTGATCAAGTAATAACATACTGCAGCTTGGTCCTGTGACTGACAGCTGAGAAAACAAGATTGCCAGATGTGGGAGAGGCTGCTAAGGAGCTCTGCTACACAGCCACAGAGAGACTTCAGCCCTCTGTCTTTGAGTGCCATTTCAGATGAAGGAGAGGTTTTGCTTTTGAAAGATTCTGTGGGTTTTGTGCAGGGTTTTTTTGGTTGGGATTTTTTGTATTTTATTTTATAAATGTACAGCTCTATCAAGCAAATTTGGCACACCTTGAAATGAAGTGCATTAACAAGATAGCTTCCCTAAAGGGAAATACCATTTTCACATAGAAGCAGCAGGTACCTCTAATAACCTATTATATATATATATATATATAAATTTATAACATATCAGTGCAAGAGAAGCAGAGCAAGTTATAACTACTTTACAAGTTGAATCGTGTGTGTGCCTAAAAGCATTTTAAAAGCATTGAAACAACAGCAGAGAAAACTTCAGTTTCAAAACTGGAACTAGACAAAATTTTTATGCAGGTGTAAAGGCAGTATAATGCTTGAGAACAATTCTGCTGCCTCGTGCTTACCTGAGTTCTGCTTTTGTTTATCCTGTTAACAGTTCTGGGGAAGTTCACGATGAGTGCTGAGCCTTTGAGTTTGTCTGGTCACCTACAGCTTTTCTCTTCCTTATCAGTAATACTGCACCTGATACTGGATCCCACTGGGCACCTCAGCTCTCCCCAGCAGGGCTCGGGACAGAGAGGATTAAAGAAAATTAAGAATTTCTTAGGTTTCCTCTCTGAGCTAAGATACTTAGAGAGAAGTAGAGTACAGATTGTGCACAGGTGATGCCAGAGGGGTGTGAAGGGGCAGTTAGGACTTGGTAGAACAGCTCTGCTGCCTGTGGCTTAGATCTTTTTTTTTCAAAAAGGTGTTTGGTTTTGCTTGTTCGGTTGTTTGTTTTTTTTAACTGAATTAAGCTTATGAAGGGAAGAAGTGCTATGGAGGAAGAATAGAAAAGGGCAACCAAACTTCCAATCAGCTAGAGTAAATGACAGGTTTCTCTTTGTGTGGCTAATCAGCGATATTTGGATGCCAGAAAAGGAACGGTTTCTCAAAAGAATAAATATTTGCCTCTACAGTAAGCCCCAATATCAATAACAAAGCTGAGAGGCATGCCTTGGCCCTGAACCAATCAGATGAAATCTATACAACTTGATATAATGCTGAGAGAACAGATTTTACTACTAACAATATTTCAGGATCCTCATCATTGGTCCTATACCAAGACAATAAAATAATCCATGTAGTCATTTCACAGAAACCTGGACTTTAGTTCTTGTGAGGTAAAAATACCGAACCAGTACTCTCACATGCCTTACTGACACTCAGGTAACATATTTCCTAGGCAATGAACTCACCAAGCTCTTATCTTTGTTAACATTTCAGCTTGTTGATCACGAACAATTACTGATGGGAGCACAGCTTTTACACCGACGTAAAATAATCTGCTGAACCAGATTGCAGAAAATTTGTTACATCCCCTCATGGAGGAAATCAGAGAAATTAACTGGGTATGCCTCATGATAGCTTTTTATTTAGTATCAGTCAGTAATGTTAGATTGAAGTTCACATATGTTGGACTCCGAAAAGTCTTTATTTTCTAAAAAGCAGAACAAGTTTCTCACCTTTTCTTTTTCCTGGCTTACAGTTAAGCCCCTCTATATCTCTAGCTATTCTCATCCTTCAGTTATCAGAGAATTAAGAACAAGAACACAGATGACAGTGGGAACAGTCTTTAAGCAGTAAAAGGAGAAACACACATACTTGATGAGGAAGAACTGCTAAAATTATAAGCTTGGCCTGGTTTGCCTGTTTCTGCCGTCTGCTAGAAAACAGAATGACTCTGTCAATACTCCTTCCTCGCCTCTCTGCAGAGCACAGTGTGCATGTACAGGGCTACTGGGCAAAAAGAAGGCATCTGGGAACAGGGATTTGTCTCCTAATACTCAGCAGCTTCTGCTGAGATGAGACAGGTGCAAACTAATCTTTTGAATGAGAGGCCAGAATTCCAACACCAACAATATTTACCTTTAAGAGTTACAGACCTGTCTCTGGTCATACTAAAAGAGCACAGAGCTTGATCTCAGCTTGATCAATGACTGATATGGATAAATACTTCAAATAATTGTTTTGAACATGAAAAATAACACAGTCAACATTTTCAGTTCTTGGACTTTAGGCAACTACAGGTAAGTGATTCATTTACTCACCTTGAGGCTCAGGAGAGCAATTTTTTTTTCCTAAAAAAAGTTATTGAGTACTTTAAAACAGTTCAAGAGACAACAAGAAAAAAGTAGTTTAGCTGCCTTAAAGAAAGGAACACTCTGTTATCATCCAAAAGCGATATGAAGACTCTTACTGTGCAAAATTTAGAAACCAAATCAAAGTTCTAAGAAACCAGGAGAAATGACATGACTAAGTTGATTTGCAGAGGAGGTACCTGAGGGTATACAAATAAACATGGATCAAGTTTACAGATATCTTTCCCTTATTCATCCAATACTTCTGTACAGGTTCTTGAAGTGAGTGGTCTAACTCATGGGTAGAAATGCACAGACTTGGCAAAATTAGGTGCAACAAATGCACAATAAATTATGAGTAAAATCCAACCTGGAACTATCTAAAATTAATCTGAAGCTTCGGAAATTGTTACTTTAATGCTTATAAAGTAACAGATTTCCCAGGAGTTGCCTGGTAGCCCTGCCATATCAGAATCTAGGGACTGTAAAGTCATACTTCAGCTTTACAGGTTTTAATGCATCTACTAAGACAGTACAGTAATACCTCATTATGGATAATGTATACACTATGAAATTCTGTATGGCAGTACATATTTATGAAAAAATATGTATGTATCTGATTTTAAATGATTAAATACTTTCAAATATACAATATGTGTCCATTAGGAAAATATTTCTCTCTTATTTCTTAACTTTAGAAGGCAATTATTAATGTGTCTTCAAACTCTGGTTGCTATGAATACACCTTCAAACTCTGATTACTATTAATGCTTATAGTTCTGCTATTCCATTTAAAAAGCCTGAGAAAACAGAGAAAGATCTGACAGTTAGAGTTAAAATTTGAAAATGTTGGGTGGAGGGAGTGACAAGGAACAGAACAAAGAAGATTTCACATCTACCATGAAATTACCATTGAATTTACAGTTTAAAAAGGTTCTACCATATACTGGGAGAAATAAGTTTGTACTTGAGGTATTTTCTGCAATTTTATCAAAGGTGAAAAGCAATTGTTAGTGAAATACATGAAGCTACTGTAGCAGTGATTGAGAAAATCATTTTTATCATAGAGTTTATGCACTAGAGAAAACATGAAAAAGTACTTCAAAAATAGTTCATTGATTTATTTCCTTTTTGGCTATGGCTGCAAAGGAAATATAAGATACCACTCCTATAACATGCTTTGCAAAACTTTATCAGTCTAATACATTCCCAATTAGTTTACAAACACCAAGGAAGGCAAGAAATTGTTCCATCTAATTTTAATTCATTTCTAAATATAGATGTAAGATATATTGAACATTTCAGCTTCATATTTATAGTAATTTCTGATTATGATATAGCACCTCATATCTTAAACTTCCCTTCTTTATGTACAAATAGAGAAATATCCATACAACATATAAAACCCACCACAAATCAGCCTAAAATTTAAGTTCAGTAAGATCAAGTCTGTGATAATGGCACAGTTACTCACTTAAACAATAATCTGGTAAGCAAGTTCCATTAGAGAGCTCCAAGAAGTTCTGCTTTTGTTGGCATGGACTGTTCAGACATTTGTGCATTTATTTTGCTGCACTCCAAGCAAGCTGGATGTGTGCTACGTGCCATAGATTTATACTGAAAAACTCAGACTCTTCTCCAGTCACTCCCAATGTATTACTTACCTTGAATGTATAGAAAAACATGCATTTACATGCTTGAAGCAAGTTTGTAATTGTCATCTCCATCCCACCACTGCCTCAATATACTGGGAGAAGAGAGGCAAGGTATTTTAGATTCCCAGTGGAGCCTCACACTGATTCTCACAGATTGGAAATACAAACACTTTGCCCGAGTCCATTATCTGGCAGGCATGACATGAAAGAAAAACCTTATGAGGTGATGGACTGGACAGAGAGAGGTAATTCACAGGCACCATGGGAAGAGCAGGATAATGTGACAGTGAAGGGAAAGTATTTTTCCACAGCTTTAACTATGTGCCTAATATGATCATAGTTTCAATTTCCTCCTTTCTGTGATTCTCAAATAACTGTGTTCCCTTAAATGCATGCTCAAGTGTTTAGATGCTTGAGACCCTGGAATGATTCACTCTGCTTGTGCTACAGAAAGTGGAAGATTGCCAGAGAGAGACAGACCCAGTGCACAACTTACGCCGGTAACAATCATCACTTGAGCAGGAAAAAATAAAAAGAATATCGGTAAGAACACAAAGAAAAGCCCCACTTGAGAACCTGCTTCGTTTTTGAGGAGTTCACTGTCTTTTCATCAAAAAGGCCTCAGCAATGCAACCCGCTGTTTGCACATGAAAAAAAAAGTATTAGCAAATGAAAGATGTGTGTATAAATATATATATATGGAAATAACTGTGCTAAGAAGACACTTGAAAAATAACCACGCAATTATGACAGAAAGAAACATCTGCTTGATGCCTAGCAGATTCCTAGTAACATGGAAAGAGGCAATGCTATAAAATGGATGTAAGAATTGCATATTTTGCTGTGGTGTGTTTCCATATTCTTTTAGACATCTACTAGCCTTTCTCATTAAAAAGAAAAAAAGTAATTTGCATATAAATATTTTAAGAGGACCTGAAAGATGTGATTAACTTCCCCTATGCTAACACAGTTGTGGCCATAACAGTAGCATATTGTAACTATGCCAAATAAAAAATTGACATATGGTACTAAATGCATTTTAAATATTTTGAATGTTTTAATAGTATATTAAAAGATAGTTATTCACTAGTTATTAAACAATAACTGTTTTCTTCCTTTTAATAGTCATAATCATTTAATCAATAGCAAATGTTCAGTACATTATGATAACTATTTTGAAAATACATTTAATTCCCAGAGTAGTTTTAAATCACAAGCCTGTTGAAAACAAAAATATGCAAATAAATAATAAAGGTACAGTAAAACTCTATTATTTTATTGTGATTCACATTTAAATAATGCATTGCTAAGGGATTGTTATCTTCAGAAAACAGTATAATGGCTGGTTAATGAAAAAGTAGCATTAATTATAATACATTTGGAGTCGTAATGGATTAAAACAGAATATCAAAATAGAGTGAAAAAATACTTCAGACCAACAAGATTTAACCTGAGCTGTGATGCACAAGTCTGGACTTCTAAAGTTCATACACGAACATATGCACTTAACTTCAAATAATACAATTCCTCCCTCAGCCACACGGCATGTTGGTCCATGTGAAGTCCCTTTAGGACACACTCATTCCAATCTGTTCTAAAAGGACTTAAAACTTCTGTCACTGAGCAAATTTGGAGAAGGCAACACGTCTCGGAAAAGCTGTGTCCTACACCTGGGAAATTCTAACCTACTCTCACCTAGTTTTCACACTGGGAGTATTGAAAACCAAACTGGGGACAGTTTGGTTCCCCATCATCAATGGAGAGAGAGGAAGAGTCTCTCTCAGCACTCCACACTTCCCTGAAACACTCAGCACAGCAATTTGGAACGAGAGGGAGATGACTTCTCTCCCTATTGAGAGAAGCAGCAGATGTGCAGGGGGGCATACTGACCTTACTTAAGTTCTCCTCAGGTTCTTCCCAAAGGCTAACAATTATGGGAAACTGCTCTTCTAGCGTAAGAAATTCTCACCTGTGAGGTCAAAAATGGGAAATAAACTCCTAGATCAGTTTGTAAAACTGAGAACGTGCCATATAGCACAAGCAAAGTCCAGGCAGTTTCTGGTAAGATTGCTTAATGGGTGAGGAATAGGTATTTGAAGGTGAGCTGCTGTAAGCTGGGGACTGTGCCAGTGGAGAAATGAAAGTGTCCAAATGGTGGACAAAAGGTGAATCATTTTGCATCATCCTGCAACTAAATTTCACTTAGAGAAAATTCTGAAGAGTTTTTCCTTCATAATTCGGACTACTGTGAGCACAACACACTTTTTTCATTGTCTGCTATGAAAGACTAGATGGAAGCCTAAAAGGTCTTAGTTGTCAATCACAGATGACAATTTAGATGTCAATCATAGCCTGATTTCAGCATATATAAACAGTGAGATAAAGGTTTTAGTGTAGCCTATGGTTACCCACAACCATTCATTTTGTGGAACATAAAACTTACTACATCCCCATCAGGGAAAAAGTGCAGGTCCTCAGTCTTCCCTGACATAAAGAGAATGAAGGGGTGAAACAAGAAACAGATTTGTGAACTGAAAGCCCTGCTCAAAAACCCCTAGAAAGCGAGAAATATGAACTACACTTACAGGGATTAATCATCTCCTTGCTGAAAGGGGCTTGGATATCATTCCTCCCATGGCCAGCAGCACTTATGACCAGCAGGACTCCATCAGTCTCTTTGGTATGGATTGGGTAGTCATATAAACACAGAAAATGAGTAGCATTATCTGGCCCAGAGTGGCAATGTCACTCCTACTGAAGTTGCTCAGATTCAGAGGAAGAAAAAAAACACTCCAGAAGTGACTAGGTGAAATCACAGACAATTAAAACTAGAACAGGTTTCCCAGTTTTTTAAAGGGAATAATAAAAGAAAACCATCTCTGAGTAACAACATTTTACACTTTTGATCCATTAATTTTTTATTCTTGGAGTTTGGATTGCTATTTTACATTCAGGCATAAGAGAATGTCTATTATTTCTCAGCACACTATGTGTGGAATTTTTTACTGAACAATGTACAATTAAAAATATTGTTGTAAATGCCTCAGAAAACTTCACCAAAACTAAATAAATATTTTCCTTGGCACTCCTCGAATTCACTCAAAGTAAAGTATAATTACTACATCAGTATTCAAAAGTATATTAAACCACTATCTATGTTATACATTTGCTTTTACACATTAAAATATCTTTTTTACTTGAAAGGAACGTGAATTTCAATGGACTAGCAAAAGTTTTAACTAGCATTTTATATTAGTTGCAAGCCATTCAAGATAAATGCTTTCAAATTCTATTGTTTATAATTAAACACACACAACAAACAAACAAAAAAATCTGGAGATCACTCATACTGTGAGAAGATGAGTCTGACAGGAAGAGAACCCTGCAGCAGCTCAAAGGCTTTAAACAGGATCTGCCTGTTGTAGGAACTCAGCTCCTGGGATACCACTCGCTGCAGAGCACTGATGAGAGAGTCAAAACAAATGCAGGGATGGTTGAGAATGTTTTTTTTTAGAGACATGACTGACAAAAGCCCTGACACAACTGGGAGAGAAATGCATTCATACTTCTCACAGGAAGACATTCCGTGCATTGCCACCACCTTCTTGTCTGTTTATTTTCGTATAAACCTCAAGAAATTCTGGCTCTTGAGATCAGTGGCCTAAAAAGGGACCAAGACATACTTTTCAGCCTGCAGATCAGCAGGAACAGTGGCCTGCATGTGTATTAGTAACAAAGTGCTCCCTTCTTTGAACAACTGACTTCAAAAGGTGGAGACATTAAAGTAGTACAACAAAGCCACTTCTTCTGGCATCTTTTAAGCCATATTGTTTTCCCGTTAAAAATCTTTTGCAATTGTCTAAATGACATCTTGTTTTGTGCATGAGGAACATTTTGTGCTAATAAAAGCACTAAAATTATTTCTCTTTTCTTCCAGTTTCCCACGGGAATATTAAGTTCTTCAACACCCAGTTTTAAACCCTGAATTTCACGTGGCAACAAAATCACTGTTCAATGCAGGGTCACTGAGTCTAATCAACCCTAACCAAGAGTGAAGATTTGTTCTTTTCTTCAGGTTTTGATAGGTCAGAGGTAATTAATCACTATTAATAACTATTTCACAGGTACGTTAAGGGCAACACCAAAAGAATGAAGTATACATTATTTTAGGGTCTTTGTGGCTTCTCTTTTTCCTTGCCAAAAATTAATCAAGAAGCTCAGTCTGGTTTTCAATTCTGTCAATATCATCCCTAATCTTAGTGAAATAAACCTCTCCTGTTTGTTTTCTAGCAAAATGCATAAATGCATTTATCTTGGATTTCCATCAGTACCACAGCAAAGGACATTTTCCCTCAGAGTAAAACTCCCCCACAGTAAACTTCCTTTATATCATTTGCACTGCTGTTCTCAGCCCCTGTGGGTTATCTTGGGTCACTCAGCTTGAGTGAATGGAGCTGTGCCAGTCCACCCTGAGACTGGCTCAAACTAAAAGTGTGTGTGCCCGACTCCAGCATGGCTGCCTGGAACTGGAAAGGGAATAAAAAACGTGTATTGGAGGGCAGAGTGGAACCTCAGATAATTCCCAAGGCAGATGAAAAACCTGAGAAAATATTCGTGTGGCACCCTTGGGACAGGTGGTAAAGAAAAACCCAAACCACACACCAGAGTTCACATAAACAAAAGGATTAAGGCTTGCCACAATTAAAGCTTCACACTAAATGAAATAATTTTTTTAATGAAAGCCTCTTTTCTGTTAGTCACCCACTGTAATGTGGAACAAGAAAGAAAAAGATGTCCTTTGAGACAGGTAATTCCCTTCCCCACAGCCACACAACCTCAAAGAACTGCAGCAAGGGCACTGCTTACAGGGTTTGTGGGGTTACACCTCTAAACTTCCCCTATCGAACCTTGAGTGGGCTGTACCCTTTGAACAAAACAAATTAAGTACAGAAAGCTGGCAGACTGACTGCTGCAGGGTAATTCAAACACCTCAAGAAATTGTCCTCTGACTCCAGGGGACCAGCTCTTTGAAAGAGAATAACTGAATGAATGAACGAGTGAGTGAGGACATGAAGAGTCATCATTTGGGGTGTGGGAATACAGTAAAACAGCTTAAAATGCTCTCCAGAGAAGCTTAAAATCACCAGTTCTTTCATGGACTGAAGTGGGCTAGGAATCATCAGTTAAAGTAACTAAGTCCAAGGATGGTAACAAAATCCAAGAAGTGGTTAAGCCTTAAACCTCTCAAATGTGACCAAAAGAGTTTTTTGTGATTATGTCTGCAATGCTACATGGCAAATGTCTTGAGTTTTCAAAACTTTGCTTTCTTTACTCCAACTGGAGTCAAACACATTAACAGCAATGCTTTGCTTTTACTTAAATCTTCATGCTTTTAGCAAATTAATCCTCTTAACATCCCTGTTGGGCAGATAGGCAAAAACTTTTCTTGTCTGTAAAGCTGAGATAAGTGCCTTGCTTAAGGACATGCAGTTAGGACTGGGTAAAATAGGGTTAAAATTTACTCAACTCTCATTTGTGCTCCAACAACTAGTTTACACCATATAGATTGTGCCAACTATCAACATGAAATATAAAAAGATAGGAAAAAAAACCCCTAAGACAGATAAACCTTTCCTCATTAATATTCTCATGAATACTAGAGATGAAACACCTTATAAAGTATGTATTTTCCTGGCTATTGCTTGCATTGTGAGGAAAATTATTTTGAAGCAAAACATCAAGATTTTTAATAAAATCAGACATGTTTTTAAATTATTCAAAGGCATGCGGTAGGAATGTACCAAAAAAAGCAAACAGGTAATGAAATCAATTATGAATGGTTATGAATGGTCTTGTTCATTATGTGTTTACTGTGATTTCTAATTAGAACATTCAATATCCTTAATTTTTGTACATCATTTTAATGTAATAACTTTCAAATATGTTAATTTTAACCATATATAAAGTTATGCTTTCTAAATAATTTATTTTAGCAAGTAAATGTTGCTTACTATAATGCACATACAATCTCCCTCTAGTTATTATGACTCGAGACAAGGAGTCAGTATCATGTACCATTTGACACTTACTATGACTATTTTTTTAAAAGACATTTGATTTTTGATCATCCTGAAATATCTTAAAATGCTGTAGAAGTCAAATGTTATTTTCTTGATAATTGCAGTAAAATTACCTGAGTTAGGTTTGCAAGATGGTCTTCTAAAGCCTTGAAATAGTCATGACAGAATAGAATTTATTATTCTTATCTCAGCCTGTCAAATCCTGATAAAAGATTAAGAGAAGAAATACTCAGGTTTTTGTGTATAAAAAGGTGTTAACACTCATTGATACAATTTCCATTTTCATATAATCCCTAAAGACATTGAAAAAAAAAAAGGAAAAAAAATGAAATGACACAATGTACCTTTTTCCTGCCATACTATACCTTGCTAGAAGATTTCATGCTAGCAGAAACATGACACTTTATATCCATGGCCTTTCTATGTAAAGAATATCTATATTAGCCAAGACATTGCAGCTTTTACAGGCAGCATTTCAGAACAAGGCCCCATTTTTTGGATAGAGAGCAAGAAATTACCCTTTAACCAGATTACTTGAATAAAATAAGAAAACTTGCTTAATTAAAGATATACGAGCTGAGATTTGGACTGCCAAAGAAGTTTTCTATTTTATAACCTGATAGTTAGAGCAAACATTAAGACCTAAGAGGATACTCATATTTCTACCAAGTGTTTTCTGGCCAGTAAAGACAAAAATCATCTCCTATGACTACACACGAGCAAACCAAGAGTCTGGACATGCACACTAAACAAGATGCTTCTGGACATACCAGAGGTACCTCAGACATGCTGTGCAGGTCATATTTGTACATGTGGACACATGGGAATCATGGTTTCACATTCATTGCTTTTGTTTCTGAGCACAGGATGCCCAGTAGCTCATTCAGAGCCACTTTTCCACTCAGACTGCCAACCACCCGAGAGCTGAAGCAGTTGGCCAAGGTAAGGCTTCTTCCACTTAGAGAAAAACCTTTCTGGGAAGATAAAAAGCAGATCATGTGTGGGGAAACCCAAACATATGGTAGCCCTAATAACTATTTCTGGTTGTAAATGTTTATGGTGTTTATCACACGGCTATCACTTCCACAACAGTGTGCATCTAAGTATGTATAGTACTGGATTCCTGTACAGTACAGTGCACTGAACCTAAATAACTTAAACAGCTACTGAAGCTACTGCACTTGCTAAACAGGCAGTCTAACAGCATGTTCGGTGTTTTCCCTAAGTGGCTGAGCAGCAATTTCCAGAGATTAAATCACCTTTGTTTATAATTGCTTTACATTGAATGTTTCTTCAAATAACTTTTAAATATTTAATAAGACTTTCTTTTTCTACGTAATTTCCTAAATGTCAGTTAATTCTCCACAAACATCTTTGAAATACTGTTCTCATATCTTTATTAAGATTATTACTGTATTCTCAGTTTCCCACTCTATTTTTTTTAGGATTACCTTGGCATACATTATTGTTTTAAAATGCAATAACACCTAGCATAAAACCTTGGAAACAACCTTTTTTTTTTTTTTTTAATACATAAACCTCAGAGAAGCCTCATTTGGCCTTCCAGTAGAAATGTGCAAAATTCTCAATATAGTTTTGCAACAAACTCATTTAGTGCTGTCCTTATGTGCTACAGAAAGGCACCATCACACTGCTTCTTAGAAAGAGCTGCAAAGGGAAGAGAGAATCCACAAAAAGAACTGAAATGTAGTAGTTTTCAAATGTCCTTTGTGGATCAAAGTTTAATTATAGAATTGATATGGCTACAAAATAATTCAGTCCACCCCTCATTTGGGACCAAAGGTAAAGGAAGACACCCTACCCTTAGAAGTGTTCTGGATCACCAAAAGAAGCTGAGACCAGACAACTGCTTTGAACAGAATTATCTCTTTGTTATGCTTAGAGTTGCTTTTTAAAAAGATCCATCCGTAATTCTAATAGACGGTGTGTGAAAATTTCTTGCAAATGAATTTTTGTATTGTAACATTTGGAATTGAAATGTCAAATTTCCAGTGTCTGAACCTTGATGTGAAAACCTCCTTCCCAGCACAGGCACCAAAGGGAGGCCCATTGCTGCTGGAAGAGCCTGTTTTTGGAGCAAGGGACCCAGACAAGCACGAGGTTGCAGCCTTTTCCTCTTTCTAGTCTGGATTTCTTCAATTCTTTTCTGCAAAATTACAGAGGAGAGAACATTCTTCCCCAACTAACTGCGAGTGGATATGATTAGGCTGCGCTGTTCAGATGAAGGCAGGAAAAAAAAGGAAACTCAGAGGGAAGATCAAAGCCACAAACCTATTCTGAGATTTTCATGTCAGAGAAATGAGCTGACATGACCCTTATACACCACAATAAGTAGAAGTGCAAAGTCCTGCACCTGAGGAGGAACTCCCTTGTGCTGCACCAGTACATGCTGGGGGCTGACAAGCTGGAATGTCCCAGTAGACACCAAGCTGGACTCATCCATGGACACAAATGCCATAAATACCCAAACTATCATTGATGGACGTAAATGCCCAGTGGGAAGGGGCAATGAAGCAGGAAGCAGGTTTTGTCCAATGGTGCCCAGTGACATGAGGCAACGGGTGGATTCAAATGTCCATCTGAACATAAGGAAAAAGTTCATTTCACTCTTCAGCTGAAGGATAAGGGGGGTTTGGACGCTCTAAAAGAAATATGGGAATTCAGCACGGGCTGAGTCTTTGGCTGGAGTCCCAACTATGAATAATTACATATAAAGGATGGAGTCTTTCAGTGTATTACACTGAGTGGAAGGGGCTCCGCTTAATTCCCCTCTGGAAAATGCATTTCTCCAAATATTGCTGCCAGATCAAATTCTCAGAGATGTGCTGGAAGACATGTTCTAAGGACCTAACTGGGTCTAGTGATGAAAGAGGTAAAGTGCTCTTGGGCCCTGAGATGATGTTTTTTTTCTGATCATACTCTGAAATATTTCTGGGTAAAAGCAGTAGTAAAAAGTATTAGAGTACATTTCCTAGGAACCCTGTTGACACACTCTTTGAAGGAAAAAAGAAACCAAAAAACACTGTAGGTGCATAAAAGTCCCCTAATTCTCAATGTTGTTCCAACTTGAGAAACATGCATGCATTGCAGAATAAGGGATATATTTTTACTGCTTTTGCAGTTCTTCAGTGGGGAAAAATGCCCTATCACAGTATAAAACAGTAAAAATAAGAAACTAATTCGTGGGTGGTGATTTTGCCTTTTGGAGTTTGGTTTGGTTTGTAGCATTGGTCAGCTTCTGAGTTCTGATGCAGAAAGTTCTCTAAAAAGGTTTGCAAGAAGTACTTGCTTCTTCAAGTACTTAGCTGTGAAATCACTTAATATCCGAGAAAGATGTGCTCGTAATACAATGCAGCAAATAAGTATCAACAAAGATGTAAAGGAGATTAGAAGAGCAGATTAATTTTACAATTTCATAGAGTCAATTTCCAGCAGATAAGCTAAAAACTCTTCTTCTAAATTATTTGTATTGGTTGATAAACAAAGCACATGAAAGTAGAGGATTGATTACATTGCTGTATATAATATCTTGTGAACACAAAGGTGTCCTCTTCATGAATCTGTAATAGCATACAGATTACTTCTGTATGCAATGTTAGCAAAGAAATGAGATTCCACCCTTTGTAATTAAAGGGTATTTTAGAAAGGATTATATGAAAGTAGAAATGAAAAGGCAAATAGTACTGCAGACAAAATTTAGGAAATTAATCTGAGATCTCATTTTACTCCCTTTTCCCCATTGTTTTGATTAATTAAAATCTATTTTCTATTAAAACAAACAAGCTAACACACATACACAAAACTCCAACCAACACTGTTGAGGTGGAGAGGAAAAAGAGTTTTAACAATCTTCTTGTTCAGTAAAAAAACATAAGTAGAATTTGAAAGCTCATATTGAAAATATATACCATGAACAGATGATGAAACTTGCAGAAAGGAAGAAAAAGAATTGTTCTTCCTTCCATTTCTGTTCCTCAGAATGTGACTCCACACAAATGTAAAAATACAATTAACCTCAGGCACCTACAAATGGCATTGGAGTTACAGAGAGGATCTCCTTTATTTGTCAGCATTCTACGTGAAAAGATGTATTTTTTCAACAACATTTTGCTGTACTTTCCTGTGAAGTGCTGAGGTTAGACATTTCCTTGGAATAATCTGTACATCCTAACACTTCACCAGGGAAAATTTTCTTCTGATTAAACAGTTATTCTTTAAAGCAGACCTGACATCTCCCAAGCAAGGAAGCCTTAGAAGGTCACAGATTCTGTCTCCATAGGAGGCCAAGCTGTTTAGCAGAAACTATGACCTACTGTGGAAACCAATGACCTAGTAAAAAAATAAACAGTACTGTGCTGTAAAGTGGTGGAGCCAGCTGAGAAATAGAGAGCTCAGTAATGAACTGCCTTCCTCCTACAGAGATCAAATCATGTTAAGTGATGCTGTTAAAATAAATCACATTTTAAAAGTCTTTACCTGAGACATTAACAACTTAAATTATTAAATTATTAAAATACAAAAATATCTCTTTCATTTTCCAACATATAGGAATACAATTATTTGTTCTTTGCAACAGACTAAGTCCAAACTCTAAGCTTAACACCCACTCAGGAAAATATTTAAAATATGTATATAAGCCAAAGGAGCTTAAAAATAATTTTAATGTTTTGCCACATAAATTAAAATTTCAGAGAATTCTCTGCTGATTTCAATGAACTCTGAATCGTAACCTCAACTCGATAAATTCATTTTTTATTAATATTGTCTGATAGTACTCTGCTCAAAAAGCTGAAAACAAAGTGCCAGTGCATTAATTGGAGGTTAATTTTTTGCGTGTAATACAAATATGTGAGTTTAATTTTCAGAGCAGATCCTGACAGCACCCTCACTATCAGTGGGACTGTGACCATCTGCACTAGCGACAGCTGCCTAAAATAGATAAACCATATAATACCTTGTTGAAATTTCTGAGAGATGGACAATGCTCCATGGCATTATTTTAACGATGAACCTGGTCATCATTCTCCAAAAGAAATCAGAAAGCTGCAGAAAATAAAAGTAATTAAGTGCCATTGACTGCGTTTCAGCACGGTTATGTTCTTTCATCAGGGCAAGTTGATCTGGCTGCGGGTTTAAAAAGAGGACTAAAAATAACACACCAGTGAGGTCCAGCAGTGATCAGTCATCTAGAAATTGGGATGCTTACACAACTGTTAGATTCACATGTAATTACTGAGAAAGGTAGACATGCCAGTCAACGTAGCAGGTGCCACACCATGGGGTGCTGAAGGGAGCAATGCTGAGACGCTGTGACAGAGGCAGATATGATGGATTAAAAGAAAGGCCTTGGGATGGCATTTAGCCCATAGAGCCAGATATAATTTAGCCAAATTATTTTCAGAAGAACGAGTCTTCTGTGACAGGCTGAGTTCAGGACTCCCTTTAAAAAATACAGCTCCAGAGCTGAAAGCCGAGGTGTTTTCCCTGGAAAAATTGCAAACACGCTATTTATTCAGTAACTGATCCTTCCTGTGTTGCTAGACCAACAATAAACTTAAATAGAACAGCACTTGCAAGGCTATCATACTTTCTCAAGATACAAGAAAAAGCCACCTCTGCATAAGGAACATTTTTATAAGGATAGAAATAAGGTTCAAATAAACATTTTCGGTTACAAAGAAAATTCTGCATTTGTGCTTCATACTGATTTTTGGCTTCTAGGAGAACATGTTTATGAGCTAAAAGAGCAGATGTCCCAAAGCTCAGCAAGAGGAGGAAGTTTTTGTCATGCAGCTTTTTAACACATTCTAATAAGCCTTTTCACAGACTATATTTCGCAATCATTTCTAACCACATCTACCTACAAAAAAGTAGGCAGGCAATGTTCTCCTATAAGTCTAACCATCTGAGAGAAAAAGTTTTCTGATTATGTTGTCATGTTTTATTTCAAAGCAATGCCACAGATCCACAGTTCAACCTGTTTGTGACAGCCTTTGTCTTCCAGTCAGAGAAAGTACTGTATTTTCTTACTGCTACTGATGTTACAAGAGGCATTTTATAAGGCTTTGTGTCTGGTACTTTCTGCTAAGTTGCTTGATTTGTACCTACAGAATCCTCCCATGGCTTGAGCTAACATAAATTTCCCAGACAAAATCAAGAATTATGCCTACATGAAAGAGTAAGACCTACTAATGAACTAAACTTTACAGCAACTCTGTAATACATCTAATCATTATCACCAAACTTGTCATATCTAATACTTCCTTCAGAAAAATCAACTCCATCAGGTTTGCTGCCTGCTGCTTTCAGACTTTTTCAGTGCAGTGCCTCTGCACAGCTGTTCTTGGTGTGTACAAAGAGATCCACCAACCAGCTACCCATGACACATGGGAACCTGAAGAAGAACTGACATGTCCTTGTGAAGAAAAGAGGCCTATTAGCTTGGATATCAGGAAAAATTTCTTCAGTGAGAGGGTTATCAAGCATTGGGACAGGCTGCTCAGGGAAGTGGGGGAGTCACCATCCCTGAAGGTGTTTAAAAGTCATGTAGATGTGGCACTCAGGGACACGGTTTAATGGTGGGCTTGGCAGTGCTGGGTTAAGTGTTAAACTCTATTATCTTAAAGAATTTTTCCAACCTGAATGGTTCTATGATTCTGTGATCCAAGCAGAGCTCAGCACCTCTGTTAAGTGGTTGTGATGCTTAATAAATATAGATGGCTATCCAGTGGATACAAAGAATGAAATCCTCCACCACTGACTCTCAATCATTGGGCTAAGCATAAGACTATCTCCACTAACTTACACAAAAGCTACAATAACAGGGAAAATAAACTCTGAGATGGTATGAAAAAATACTCAAATGTTCCTTGACTCATAGCCAGCTGGGGATTAGACTATTTAATGACAAATTTACTATGCTTCCCTAAAACTACTTGTTAGGCCACATATTACAAACTTAGAAAGGCAACTAGGAAAAATCAAGAAATCAATTTCTAGTCCCTGTGGTGATGTATTCTAAGTGTGAGCTCTGTTATGCCTGGTGAGCACAGATTTTATCCTTAAATAGAAAAATTCTGGCTTGTCTTAGGTTTTTGAAATGTCTTTTAGTTCAGATTTTCTTGGGAGAATACGTCTTACTGTGAGAATACTGTGCTCCCATTTGTATTACCAGATATGAAATCCATCTCTCTCACAGAAAATGATTGTTATTAGCTCTTACAGAAGCAGAAAGAAGTTCAAAAAGTTTGAAGAAACGGAAAAACTCCCTCAGCTTTTCCTTCAACAACTCATTCCAAGTTTAAAAAAAACAAGGATGCTGAAGGTTTTGGAGAGGAAGTCGTATGAGGAGAGGCTGAGGTCACTTGGTTTGTTCAGCCTGGAGAAGAGGAGGCTGAGGGGAGACTTCAGCACCCTCCAACTCAGCATATTCTGTGATTCTATGATAAAAAGTAGCAAGGCCTGTAAACAATCAAGTTTTTACTATAAATAATATAAAATCCAAATACAACATTTTAAGTGTTGAGATAGAATTATAGAATCATAGAGTCGTTGAGGTTGGAAAAAAACCTCTAAGGTCATCAGGTCCATTAACCTAGCACTGTTAAGTCCACCAAAGCTGTTCTACCTTACTTTTGGAAATCAATGAAAGAAAGATTTAGGATTGGGTGAGAGACATCTGCTATCAGCTTCTCTCCAAGTATTGTACAATACAAAGAGGAAGCAAGAGGAGAAACCTGTCTGTTGTATTTCTGTGTCCAACTGTCACACATTATTGATTTACTTCCTTGAGGACTAATAGGAAAACAACCCAAAACCTCAAGTATGAATAAGCAAAATCTATTTTTAAATATATTTATATATAGCTAAGGCACAGCCTTTGTAGGTATAGACCAATATTCCACCTACACATCAAGTAGCCGTGCTGACAACATGTTGGAAGGTGACAGATGACACTGGCAGCTGCTGTAAAAGGGAAGGACTTTTGCCAGAGCTGTCAGAGCAGCTCAGAGCTGACAGCCAGCTCTGAGAGAGTCAGTCTGCCCTCACCACCCCAGTGTAAGAGATACTGGGGGGGAAGGTTTGACAAGCCCACACTTCACCACACAGTAAACACAAACAGCCACCATGTCAGGGAAAACACAGCATCTATAATTTCTCCTACAGATTAAGCAATTCTGAGTAAAAGGAACCAGAGTTAGCACATTACATTTCTAACAATGAGGTCAGTCTGAGATTTTTGTAAAAAGCGCAGCCAAACCATCACAACCAGAAGCAAAACACCCTCAATATTTAATCTCATTTGAACAGTTAGAACTCCCTAAACCATCCTTTTCCTTAAACAAAAACAAGTAACACAGGTAATAAAAAGCAGAGTATGCTAAGATTTGAGATTTTTAGGCTGAGAGATGTCATTATTGGGAGGTGAACAAGGAAGAGGCAAGCAGATAATAAGCTCTCACAAACTCTTGTCTTTCTGCTTCCAGTTTCTGAAGGTGGGAAACTGGCAGAATAACTGAGGAAAACAGCTTCAGTTGTTTCCAACTGGTAGAAACAGTTTTGGCAGGTTGATATATAAAGAAAATGAATAGATTCTATTTCAGCAAGTTGTCAAAATTAAAAATCATGACATCATCTTAAAAAACCCCCAAACCCAACAATCAAAAAAACCCAAGAAAAACTTTAAAAATCTTTACACCTTTCAGTGGTGTTTTTATTTTTCAGATTTATGCTCATGATATGTTACTCTTATCATTTTTGTGGAATGCTGTATAATTTTGATCTTTGAAAAGTACTCTGTTCAATGAAAGCTGATATTTTTCTATTCTTATTTAACTTAAGGATTTAACACAAGAAGGAACTTCTCATTTATCACGAAATTAGGAAAAAATAATCATGAGATCTTTTAATAAATAAAATAATGTATATTTAGGACATAAGATTAGCAATAATATTCATCTTGTCTAAAACAGTCTTACATCTCTGAGGTCTTGAACCTCTCTCCAACCTGCTACCAAAAATGTAAATGTCTGTGTGACCTGTAACATTGATATGACTAATTAGCTGCCATCCTTCTGCAGATCAGATAGAAGCAATGATTATGAGAAGGTCGAGGAGAGTAGTTGAAGAATTGGTACAACTTATGTTGACTCCACATAGGCAGTAGAGACTTTGGGGATGATATGCTTCTCTAACACAATAAATATGCCAGAGTCATTGAGAAGGAACAAGATTTCTGTCACTTGGATTGTTTTTCCATTCCCAGGGTATTAGAATACTGACTTGCAGAAAAGCTGTAAAGCTTATCATCTCCAACTAGGGCTGTAAAATCGAAGCCAAAAGAGTTCAGCAGATATTTATGCAGAAGTTGCCTACATTTAGGCAAGTTCCCTTGTTTTAAATGTATAGGACAGGTGTCTAGGTTTGGTTCAGTGAAGTTCTGGGTCACTCATTGATGAAGACATTAAAGGTAAAACAGTTACAGTGTGTGGCTGTTTCAAATCACAACAATCATTCAGAAGATTCAGATTTTCTCATTGTTAGATGCCCAGTGTCACTATACATTCCACTTATATTCTCTTCTGTGCCTCACAGAACCACTTGTAACATGGAGATTCTAGTTACCTAAACCCCAGAGAAATCCCAACAATCATCCAAAAGAACATACTGTGACTCCAAAGTGTTGAGATTAAAAGAAAACAAAAGAAGTGTAAAATACTCCATACAAAGGTAAGTAGTAAGTTCTAATGTGTGTAATAATTGCAGCACATACTAACAACTAGTACATTAGTAATATGTGGTTTAACATTAAGAACATATTTAGATAATCAGTTAATTGAGATTAAAACCACATTTCCAAGTTATTCCTAAATCCTCAGCCTCATATGTTGTTCATTATATATAGTGACAGTGTTCATTATATATAGTCAAGCTGACCATTTTCTCAGAGGCTCCTTCTGCCAAGGACAATTACATTCATCACAAAGAGAGTTAGGTCTGCCCATCTAGGAACACCAGCTTGGTTTATGCTTGGTTAACAAACTGTAAGCACAGTTTCCAAATAAACCTTGTATGGAATATCAGTGAGAACTAGAAGAGAGTATTATCACTAGTTGTGCTGAAGAGACAGCAATTATGAAACAGAAACTGGAATTTATCACAGTACCAACAGTAAAGTACAACATAAAATAGGTATCACACAGGCTGTGGTACATCTACAACAAAACCAGAAAAATATGAAACTAATTCGGTTTCTTAAAGTTGAAAAAACCTCATGGCTAAAAAAGGAATCTTAGAATCAACTGGGTTGGAAAAGACCTCTGAGATCATCAAGTCCAACCCTTGATCCACTACCACCGTGGTTCCCAGACCATGGCACTGATGCCACATCCAGTCTCATCTTAAAAACCTTCAGGGATGGAGAATCCACCACCTCCCTGGGCAGCCCATTCCAATGTCTGATCGCTCTCTCTGGAAAAAATTTCTTCCTAATATTTAACCTAAACCTCCCCTGGCAGAACTTAAGACCATGCCGTCTTGTCCTACTGCTGGTTCCTGGGAGAAGAGACCAACCCCCCCCCGGCTCCCCCCTCCTGTCAGGGAGTTGCAGAGAGTGAGGAGGTCTCCCCTGAGCCTCCTCTTCTCCAGGCTGAACGGCCCCAGCTCCCTCAGCCTCTCCTCCCAGCACTTGTGCTCCAGTCCCTTCCCCAGCCTCGTTGCTCTCCTCTGGCCCTGCTCCAGCCCCTCAATGTCCTTCCTGAGCTGAGGGCCCAGAACTGGACACAGCACTCCAGGGGTGGCCTCACCAGCGCTGAGTCCAGGGGCAGAATCACTTCCCTGGTCCTGTTGGCCACCCTGTTCCTGAGCCAGGCCAGGATCCATTGGCCTTCTTGGCCACCTGGGCACACTCTGGCTCCTGTTCAGCCTCCTGTCAATCCCAGCTCCCAGGTCCCTTCCTGCCTGGCTGCTCTCCAACCACTCTGTCCCAGCCTGGAGCTGCCGGGGGTTGTTGTGGTCAAAGTGCAGGACCCGGCACTTGGCCTTGTGGAACCTCATCCCACTGGAATCAGCCCATCTGTCCAGCTTGTCCGGCTCTGAAAAGCCCTTCAGCAGATCAACATGTCCCCCCAACTTGGTGTCATCTTAAATTTGCTAATGTTGGACTCAATCCCCTCATCCAGATCATCAATAAAGACATTAAAAAGGACTGGGCCCAACACTGACCCCTGGGGACACCAACAGTGACCGGATCCCAGCTGGATGCAGCTCCATCCCCACCACTCTCTGGGTCTGGCCCTCAACCAGTTCCTGACCCAGCACAGTGTTCCTGTCCAAGCCGTGGCTGCAGCTTTTCCAGGAGGATGCTGTGGGAGACGGTGTCCAAGGCTTTGCTGAAGTCCAGGCAGACACATCCACACCTTCCCCTCATCCACCAGGTGGGTCACCTGGACATAAAAGGAGATCAGGTTGGTCAGACAGGACCTGCCCTTCCTAAACCCGTGCTGGCTGGGTCTGATCCCTTGTCCATCCTGTAGGTGCTGTAGGTGTTGTGTGATTGCAACCTCTATACGCAAGAAGACAGCTGGAGCCATTTCTAATAGTCATGTTCCATGGCTTCAAGTAAACTAATTGAAAAAAAAAAGCAAACAAACCAAACCAAACCAAGAAACAGAACACAAACCAGAAAACAAACAAACAAATAATCAGAAAATAAGCAATAAACATTGTAATTATGCTCAGTCAGAAATCCTTATCTTAAAAAATCAGTCATTATTGCAAAATGGCAATTATTGTAAAAGAGTGCCTAGAAATAGTTTTTATGAATATCTGTGGAAAGTAAGAAGTTGAAATTATTGAAAGAGCTAGATTATTTTGGGTTTTTTATGTAAAATGATGAGATGTGTGTTTTTTTGTTTTCTGTTTCAGTTTTGCCTTAGCTTTTTCATATTTTTTTCTTCTCATTATCTATTAGGTCAAAAGTGAGACCTTTGAAGCTTCTTTCTTTCTTTTCTTTTTTTTTTTCACATGGGAAAACATTCACAAAACAAAAAGCAACCAGTAACATCATGGTTTTGAGAACTTCATGGGATACTAAGTTTGAAGTCACTGCTGTGAATCACATCAATCACTAAAAATGTGGCTCTTGCACTGCTGTGACAGATTCAGCTGCTGGCTGTGTTTTTGTGCAATCCCTCCCTATCAAATTAGGACACAGTTTTTTGTATCTTTTTTAATGTAGAAAAAACCCAAATATTCCTCAAAACAATACCATGAATCCAGGGCCAGATAAATGCTTCAACCTCTAGGCAAATTCGTGCTGGACCTGAGAAACAAGCGTAAAATTACCCTGAAAGTATTTCTCACAGGAGTTTACTCCAACAAATTTTCATTTACTATACAATAAATCTCTTCAAAATGAAAAAAAAAAAGTCTTGTCAGTACTTAAGATTATTGAATGAGAGGAAAGAGATATATGCAAATCAATCATTAAAATAATCATATCGTAGACAATACACTAAAGAAGCATATGATGTCCTTTATGATACTTTGATGGTACCATGTTACTTTTTATAGAGTGATAAATGCAATATTCTCCAATTTAATTATTTACAAATATCTGCAAAGCTAATTATCTTTCGATCTTTAACCTGGCTTCTTTGAATGTTTGTTTTCAGACACAATTATCCACATTAGAACAGTCAAACACCCAAGATCAGCATGGCATAGTGTTTTTCAGATTGTATGGCTATTTTCTGATTACAAATATCTGTAGCACTTTCTGTTCTGATACACTAAGGATATCAAGCAAAAACTTTGCATACAACGCTGATTTTGAAGGTCAAAGAAGCCATAAAGATTTTCACAATTAAATTAAGCCCTAAAAGTATTCTTATTGCTCTTTAACTTCAGTGTTTAAATTTAAATTTATTTAGCATTCATTTTTTTAAACTACTTCACTGCACTGGAAATCATTGAAGGGCTTTGTTTGAGTTTGAGAGAATGAGAGAATGGAGGCAAGATCATTCTTAGGGTTTGTAGGATTTAACATTGGTTTGCTCCTTAACATTCATAAACCCTCTTATTTAAAAAAAAATAAAACCCAAAAAAAGGCAAACAACATGAAAACAGGAAGAGCAGCTTCACAGAGTTCTGCAGTGTAGAAGACGACGGACAGATGAGATAACTCAGCTTCAACTAAATAGTGACAGAAAGTTTTTATATATCTAAGACACAGGAAATTAGAGGATTTTTTCCTGTGTGATTTCTGACACAAATATATCTAACCAAACATTTCACTTGAAACAAGCCTTTCTTTTGCAATTTTGATGAATTATTATTATAAGAGTGGCTGATAGCTGTCACCTACAGCCCAAAAGCTTTGATTTCCACCCTTTCTGGGAAAACACTGCAGGAATTGCCATCTCGCCTGGGATCTGTGAAGTTGAAGCCAGATGAAACAAACTGCACAGCAAAAGGTTCCTCACAGATGATCTCCTCCCACATCTTTTCATAGAGCACTGATATTTACCTCGGCTACAAAGCCACGTGAGATGTTTCAAATTCACATCTCTCTTAGCATTGACTCAAAATTAAAGAGCAATCAATGGTGATAAAGAGTGATAACAGACATAACTCATAAAATCCACTTTTCACATAATTTATATGATGATGTTTAAGGTCTGTAGGTCAAAATCGAACTAAAAGGTCACTTCTATCTCCCTTTCTACAGTATTCTTTGTGCACAAACAATTTTACAGTTGGAAATTTTTTTTTTTATCCTTTTTTACCTTTTTCTCCAAGGTACCAGCAGAGCTCTTAACTGAACAAGCCTTTTTAAATAGGAGGAATATTTTGCAACAGCTGTGGCATTTTTCAGAGGAGTTTCTTAAAGCATGCTGTGAGTTTGGTATTAAACCATTCCATATGTTTGCCTCCAATGCACTGCTAATTAAAACTAGCACCTTATCCCCTGTATGATCCTCCCAGAAAATGAGTCAAGGAAAAAAATCATGGAGTTCAGGAACCTGCATTTTTTTAAATATTCAGATTTTATGAACCACAAGGCCATCTCAGGGAGTGTTTCAACACCTCTTTCTCTTTTGTCCTCACTAGCAGCAATGTCAATGTGAGGTCCAACACAATAGTTGTATGACCACCTTACAGATTTCTGCATGTATCCAAATACACAGACTCTTCTGTAACAGCACTTAATTTGAAAATACTGTCTTTAATGAATTATATTTTCCAAAAAAGTTTTACTGATGAACTAAATGATAAAATTAATATTACTCTTAATTTTAATAGTACGTCCTTTGAATTATTATTTCTTTTCAAGAGATTCCACAAATATTCTGAAGTATTCACCTGAGATAAACTTATTTTAATTTATATTGTCTCTGTAAAGTTTACATACACTCATGAATAGCATTAGCATTTAAGAATGTCCTGTATCAAATCATAATTAAAGGTTAGAAAATATTCTATTACTACTAACATATCTCAATGACTGATAAAGTTGCACTGATAAATGATTGAACTCTATTTTTAAAAATCCTTAGAGATGGAATTTCCTTCTACTGTCGAATGGTTTTCTAGTTCAAAACATCTTTTTTTTTTGTGGTGGGAAAAGCTCGAAATTCTTACGGTTTGAAAAAAATAAGCACAAGTGATAAACACGACCCTGTTCCAACTCCAATTCCTCCCAAAAAAAGATATCTTTAAAATACTTTCAGGTTTTTGAAACCATTAGACAACACATTTTGGAAAATTACACTTTACAACAAAGTAAAACTGTGAAATATCCCTGCAACACGGGAATTTCATGTTTCAGCAGGATCCTTTCCTTCCCTGGCAGAATTATGGAGCACGCAGCAGGAGCTAAATGCAGCATTAGCTGTGATCGTTGTAACGGGGAGTGCTGATAGAAATTTGCAATGATTCATTCTACTCCAACCCTCTCTTCCCCTTGTTAAAAAGTGTGACAAATGAGAAGCCCAGACTTTCTACTGAAGAGGTAATGATGGCTACACGCAGATGAGGATTTATTATCCTACCCTTGGTTTTCCTTTAAACAGACATCTTTAATGCATGTTTCTTCCTGGGCATCCCACTGACACCTAATCTGTAGTTTTAACAGTCTAAACAAGCAACTACTTTATTAATATTAACAAGACATTTCAATATTTGCAGTACATAGCAAGACTAAGGGTAAGTGAAACGATGGGTAGCTCAGTATCCAGATACTAAATCTAAGTGACAGAAAATACATTATAAATGAGTACAAAGAGATGTTGAAGCTCAAAGAAATCCGGAAGGGAGAGGTGGAAGGAATATCTTTTGACTATGCTACAGAGCATCCTGCTTTCTAGATATACTCAGGTCTGCTCTAGCATTTGGTGAGAAATATATTTTAGCTGTACTTTTGCCACTCATATATAATTTTAATTTTATATTAATACATTGACATGCAGAAGTTTGTAACATTTTACAGCTATTATATCAATAAATGTCACTGGTCTGGTGCTACACTTTTCTATTCAGGTGTGCTAATGCTCAATCAGAACTGAGAGTCAAAGTAGATCAAATCCCAGTGCCAGCTTTCTTTACATAAACACAAACAAACAATCATCTAAACATAGTCACCCTAAGGTGCCTTACATTAGCAAAAGAAACTGATTTTTCAAGTTTCATCATAGAAGTCCATTTTTCCAAGGTCACCCCAAGAACACTGAACGAGTCTCACAGGAAATGACAAATATTTTGACCTGAAAGGAGATGGCTAAATTCCATTTACCAGACATATGATGAAACCCACTCATAACCATAACAAGGAGACAACACAATTCCTACATTCCACAGCGAATACAGTCATGCTGCTTTACTTACTGTGTACATGAAGTTCAGCCTCTTCCATCCAGAAGTCTCTACCCATCCCGACCCCAGCCCAAAGTCCAGATGTTTTTGAGTCAGCTGGATATGTTTTAAAGCCCAGGAGCCTGGCACCAGCTCTGCTACAACCAAAGCCTGGACTTCAGCTGCCTGAACCCACAGTGCCTCCTCCTCCTCTCACCTTCCCAGAGGACACAGCAGCCTCCCATTTGAGGGGCTGTGACAAATGAATGGGCTGTGTCCTTGCCTTTTGTACTCTATGGAGCTACTTGGAAATAAATTCCTTATGATATATATTCCCTGTACATGTTTAACTTGGTCTTAAACTTGCAAAGAAAATCTTTGCTTCTTCTCTTAACATTCTACATCACTTGGAATACTCTCTCTTTGGACCCCGACATCAGGGAAACCACTGTTTCCATCTCTTTATTTAATTCGTAGTAACATTACTTGTCTAATGAATCAAGAAAGTTGCTGCCTTGCCTTTATTTCCTTTTTTTTTTTTTTTTTAAGCCAGAGGTACTTTCTCAACAAATTAAAATATAAAGCAAAGTCTTTCACATCTTCTTGTGTTTTTGATTGGAGTTTTTTTGGTTTGGTTTGGTTTTGGGTGTTTGTCATTCTTGAAGAGAATGTAAACATATCCCTATTTCAGATAAATCAAATAATTCTTCTTCTATAAAGAGATGGATAACATACCCTCATGTTTGGAGTGTGTAGTTCCTTTGTTAACACCTACCACAACACTGGAACTGGATCTCTTTCTATTTTGTGACAGATTTTAATACTGCACAAAAAAGAAAATAATTGTGTTCAGTTTAGCATGATTGCCAGTTTTTAGCACAAAATCAATCATTACATGAACAAAATGAGAAATACACTGAATATGCAACAAATGAAAATTGAATTACATCTTCAGGGAGCATCTGCAGGTACTCAGCCAAATCACTGTGCCTAAACCTGATATTTCAGTAGGATAACTTTTACTCTTTTAATTTTATTATGCTACAGTTTTCACATACTGGTTAAACAACTCTAATGTTTCTGAACTTCTTGCTTTTAGACAGATCAGAGAGAACAAGTAAGTACTGACAAAAGCTCCTCTGCTCAAACCTGTTCTGCTTCAGAGGATCATGTTAGGGCGATCCTGAACATGAGCTAGTAGGATCAGTGTTTCAGACAGTATGAACTGTGCCTACAGAGATTCTGAACCAAAGCTTCCTCACATCCTTCAGTCAGACACTGGGTAAAGGAGCTTATTCCACTGTGCAGACATGCCTCTTTTCTCACGGATTTTTTCTTGTTTTTCCTTTTTGTCCTTCAGTTGTTTGTTTTTTTTTTTTTCCAAAGACATTTATCACCAAACCCTCTTTTATATTTCTACTTCTCCCTATCATTTCCATCCTTGCTGCTGTGCTATACAAAGGGCTAATTATGTATTGGTTTCTGCTATTCTCATATAGGAAATGTAGCCACTTGCAACATCTCGATGACTGCACTAAGCTAATTTTGGCATCTAGTAATTATTATCACACAGTGATGTCAGCTGTATAAAAAAATTAACCTGAGGAGAAATTGGATAGCTCAGAAATGGCAGTGGGCTACAGTACTACCCATACCTAATTAACTGGTTTAAATCCAGTGAAACATATTACTGATTGAAGCTAACAACCACGTGGAGACTGCTACAATGCAAAAGTCCCAACTTGAGTTCTGGTGCACGCAGGCATAAGTCATAGAAGTTATAATCAGTGTCACAATTTTGCAGATTTCTTCTTTACTAGAAGAAGTCAGGGCCATCGTGTGGTGCCGAGGGCAAGTGAGGCACAGAGCAGCCCTCCTCCCCCTAAACCACTTGACTTATCCCAGCAGCAGTTGGGATCTGTCACCACCACGTGCTGGGTGCTGACAGTGGCCACAAGCAGTGTTTGGGGCTCTGCTGACAGCTCTAGGGAGTTGGTGCCTAAACCCTCCTCAGCTGGCCAGAGCAAATGTCTCCATGGAGGTCAGTGATGGAAGAGGTTTTGGCACCCCCTGAGCACCTAATGAGAGCGATCAGTCAGCAAAACTTCCCTCTCCTCAAAGCTGACTGCCCACATCCAACTATTTTTCTTCACTCATACTTGTCCCATGTACAGACATCCACGACCAGCTTCCATCCTGCCCTAGTTGCTTCGTTCTGTGGTGGGCAGTGGGCAGACCACCTTTGGAAAGGCTGAGACTTGTGAGATCACTGGAGAAGATTATTTTCTGCTTCCCCTACAAGAGCTTAGAGGGTGCTAGCTGTGAGAAAAATTCCTCTTTTAAATTTAGAAAGACGGCATAAACTCATGAAACAAAGGATTTATTCAGTGCGCTGGGTCTTTCTCTTACCGAGTTTCCAGGGAAAAAAGACCCTTTGGGTTTAAATTCCATACATTTTATAGTTTCACAAAACCCCACCCTTTTCAGATAAGTTTAATATATTCATTTTTGCCTAAAAAGGTTTTTTTTCTCTGAAAAGGTGCTTTCCCTTCTTTCTGATTGGCTGCAAGGCATCCTCTGTCAAAAATGATGGATCTTCCTTTGTTCTCAGCCCAAAGAGAGAGAAGAAAACCCTGTGTACAAAATTTCTACATGGCCCTGAAAGATTTTAATTTTTAGGAACTTTTATATTTCTCTTATCCAGCCAAAAAAGACCCTGACACCCAGTCCCATTTGGAACTTGGATACCTTAAAACTTCACGATACACCTATGTATAAATAACCATATTTTATCTCTCATACTAGCAGAAGGTGGCAAAGTCTACACATGATGCCCAGCATGGAAAGTGTTTCAACAGATAACAACAGCTTGGCATTTTTCATCCCAAGGCTCACAAAAACCCTACTTACCCAGTGCCACACCACATTAAAATGTCAGACTCAACCTGACAAGAAGAGCATGTTGCCCACAATAAATTAGGAAATACTGATGCTGGTGGGAGAGTAATGACTAAGAAACATTGCCACAGCAGGGCAACATGCTGTACTAGGGTTAGAGTAAAAGATCCTGTAACAATCCATAAGTCCTTTTTCCTGGTAGTTAGAAGACAAACGACCAAAATTTGCCTCTAGAACAACAGTTTACAAAGAAGAGAAACATTTATTGATCTTCAGAAGGAATTAAAATAAGAAAGGTGTAAGCCCCTGATAGTTGCAATGCTGGATAATTGCTTGATAAATTATGCTAATAAAAAAATCTATCCTTTACTTCTTGCTTTCTTTCACTGCCCATTCACAAAATGGACAGAGCAGTACTGGTATGATGAAGCACGAATTTTTGCTCTACAGCTATCTTTATCTTAGCTTTATTGTAGTCAAACAGATGTCTTCAGTTTTCAAAACTACCATTTTGTCTTCTTTCACAAACAGCAGATCAAATGGAATTGCTTTTAACAGTGCTTATTTGTACCGCAAAACGAGGCATTTATTACTTCCAGTAAATAAAACTGAATCAGTCGTTCTGCGACAGTTTCTGTAGCACATCTATTTTTTCAAAAGAGGGATATTCAAACCTCATTTTAGAAAACCCAGCCATGTACCATAAACCCAAACTTGTTAAAGGGAAAAGGTGAAGGTCAGCTCTCAGTAATTGTTATGGGAAGGATTAGCATCATGCTAAAAAGCCTAGTCTGCTGTTTTCCTGCAAACATTGTTTGCAGCTCCAGGCATCATTTTGAATGAACTGTCTTGTCGCTGGCACAGAGGATAATTATCCCAGTCCCACCCAAAGAACTGAGCTTGAGCCAGCAAGGACAGCTGGAAATGAAACAAATTTCGTGTTGAAACTGAAGATATTGTACCGTGTTTCCAGTAAGATCTTGAGTTTTCAGCCACATTTAAATGCTACAGAGGGTGTCGTGTGCCCACAGCCTACAAGGAGTGTGTGAGAAGGGTAATACTGAACATTAGCCAGTTAACAGTATGAACATGGCTTTGAGAGAAATCTCATTCAGAGAGGCCACATTGAATGTACTACCTATAATCAATATTCTCCATACCTATGGAACTTGTCAAGCCTGCAAATTTTTTAGATAACGGCTAAGAAAGCTTATGCTCAAGAGCAAAAAGTAAATTACAGTAAAAAATAAAGTAATAACCAAAAATAATAGTTTAAAAAAACCTGCATCATTATGTAGCTTGATTCTTATGGAAAACTTTTTCCTAGCCTGACACAGCACAGCTTTAGAGCTGAGTTTGTGCAGAAGCAGAGGAAAACAGTATGTGAAACTCTAATGATTGCTTAGACCAATCCCAGTTACAAAAGAAGTGATTTTTTTGGATTTTGTTTTTTAGTTAACTCATTTTCAAGCTAACAACCTTTATTAAGGAATCATTTAAAATGGAATCATTGTGAGGTTTAATTTAGAAACTCATCAAAATCAAGCCTGAACATGAAAACTAGATTCACACATCCAACACTCAGTATTTGCAGAGATAACATCATTTCTTTTCCAATAAAGCTAATTATTTGTATGCAAGAAGTCTTTTCAAAGCTCAAAGACAGTATTAAGCCCAGTAATCAACATGTCTTCAAAATTTATCTTTTAGATGGTCAACTGTAGACAAACACCATATGATTATGTCATACAAATTTAAAGAGGGTCTCTAAATTCCCAACACACTGAAGATACTGGAAAATACACACATCTTTTCCACTGAACTGGGCCTTTCAATTCTCTCAAGTCTACATATCCTAGAAGATAACCTTGAATTTAAAACATACTGTTGTCCAATGAGCATGGTGAAAAAGAATATTTAATATTTAGAAGGTCATTTGACATGCTCAGGGAAGTTGCAGAGCAGTAACTGCAATAGACAAGGAAGTTCAGATCAAATTCAAATTTTTAGTCATGTTAAATGATTGCTTCTTGGAGGCCCTAATTAGGAAATAAAAGAAGAAACTTCTAACCAGGTCGTGACTAGGAGTAAGGTGTGGCTCACAGTTTATGGTTAAAGAGCTGCTTTGCATAAATCAAGCAGACAAAAATAGGTTGGACACCCACATAGGAATAAAAATATTTGCAAAGTCTACTACTGTTTGGTACTGCAAATTGTGAAATGCAGAATAACAAAGAATAAGGAAGTCATCAAAATGTGTAAAGGGCAGTCAAAAGAGTAAATTATTGCAGTAGGCTCAAAACTGTTAAAAACCACAATATTAGAGGCACAAGTCATATGCATACTACTTCTAAGAAAATTTATAGAGTTGAGAAAGTCTGTATAAATGTCAAAGTAGGAGAAGGTACTGAAATCAAGAAGTCAGCTTTCAAACAGTGAAGATATGTATGTGCAAATGAGGAAGATAGAAGGGATCACAATCTTTATCAGGTTCTAGCAGGCCAAACACCAGCTTGCAAAACAACTTAGGTGCCTATTCTGAAAAATCTTCCTTTGCAAGGAAAATATCAGTGATCCATCTCAAGCTGAAATACTGGTAGAAGAATTTATTAAGTTGACAAAATAATGGTTTTCCAGTAACAGATACTTGTCAAGGGAAATTAAGGTTAAACAGTTGATCTGTTACTCATAATAAAGAATTGAATTAGTGAGCATTAGAATAAAATACATAGTGTTGGTTCAATACAGTTCTTCTAAACAGAAATATTTCCTTCCAAGTTATGGGGGTCTTCTGAAGGAATGAACAACTACAGTGATAAATCAGATTTGTATATCAGTCACTTGGAATGTCAAAAGGTGTCTCATAGGATCACAAACTGAACACTTAAGAAAGCTGGGCATAGGATGATGGCAAAGGTCCTCACATGGTTGGAAAACAGAATCGTGACCAGTTTTCACAGAGCCATAAATGTCAAATGAGGAGTCATGAGCAACTCTGATGGTGTCTCAACGTATCTATAAAGGATACAAAAAGCTGGATGAACAATGAAGGACATAGTGTGTTGATGATACTAACTTATTCACAGTAGCAAAAATTATGGCTGTTTTCAAAGAACAGAGAAACTCCAGAAGACTCAGTGATTGGGCAATGAAATTCATCATAGATAAATAAAAAATTACCATGTAAGGAAAAAAAACAATTTCAACTGTACAAATACACCTAAAGGTTCAACAGAAATTTAAAAGGAACAAAAAAGAAACCCAAACCATATTTGGGAATAATCAGGAAAGAAACAGAAAATAAATCAGATATTATCATTATGACAATGTAAAAAACTATGCTGCACCTTCCTGTCGGATACTCTAAGTATACAGTGTTCCCACATCAAAAAGGGTGCACTGAAAATGTGAAGTTTTAGAGGAGAATGGCAGTGATTAACAAGGTAATAAATGTTTTCTGTACAAAAAATGTCAAAGCAGACTAGGACCCTTCAGCCCAAAACCAACCCAACAGGGGGAGGGGTACATGGCACAAATGCAAACAGCCACGAGTGGAACATGCAGATCAAGTAATGACCTTGTTCTCTCCTCATAAAGAGCTACAGTATTTAAAAATTGGTGCACATTTCAAGGAAAAGTCTAGTCCTTTGAAGAGGATAAAATGCAAAGCCTTTCTACTGCCTAGGACAGCCTCTGACCACGGGATGTTGGGACAGCAGTCCACGAAATGTCACTGCATTTTTGCCATGTTCTGAACATCCACTGCTGGCCTTTGTCAGACAGGAGACTTTGTCAGAAACAGTCTGACCTCATTTGGTCTCTCTCATGCTCAAGTAACTCTGAGAAAATTCACTACTGCCAGGCTGAGTGCAATTTTTGACTGTAGTTTCCATGACCGTGGGGTTTTTTTTACACTTAATGTACTCTGAAGAAAGACAGCACCAGATATGGTACCGATATATTTGACTAAATACATCAGAAATGGCTGAAACAGCATTTCATGTCACTTTGCACAATGAGCATAATGTATTTAACAAGAATCTCTTTCTGTAGACTTTTCCTTCTAATCATCCAGGTATGGCCCAATCACTTCAAAAGAGCTGATAGCATCAGACAGATCTCCAGCTGTGCCTTATCTGAAACCAGGAAACAGTGTGTAAGCTTGCTCATGGAATAATGAGCAAGCAATTAATAGAATTAGGACACTTTCCAAACAGATCCTGTCTCTCCCCACATGTCAGTGGTGCACTTCAAAAAATTCATGGATATTTTCATCTACTCTTCAATCCCTCTAGGGCTGGCTTTAGTGCACGTTGCATTATGTCACTGTTTTATCTTTGAACAGACAAGCATCGTTTTACCCAACAGCTGGACAGCCACAGGATGAAGAAGGCAGATCTGCCTGTCCTCTGCTGGCCCATAGGTGGTCTGGGATATTTTTTAACCTAGAAAATCTTTCCTTCTAGAAGACACGTGGTTTGCTTGGTTTCCTGGAGCAAACACTCCACCACATCTCAGGTTTGAAGGTCCCTGAGGAACCAGCTCGTGGTTCAGAATTGCTGTGTTCCTGCTGGGAGCTCAGCCCCTAACTTTGTTTCCTCCGAAACAGGTTTAGTTCATGTGCACCAAAACTGTGAGAGTCAATTAAATTCGCAGCAAACAGAAATATTCAGGTGATCCACTCCGAAACATCTGCGCCACACAGTACTAGGAACAAAAAATTTTAACATGTTTCCATATATATGAATGCTTTTGTTGAGGCAGGTCACATTTAAGTGTTAGTACTTCTTAGAAAGGGTATAATAATGCTCTACCACAAGGAAAAATGTAAAACAGAATTTTTAATAGCAGGTACTTAAGATACTCTTCAATATATCAGGTTAAAAAAACAATCCTAACAATCTTTACTTGTTTTGTTGGGGTTTTTTTCCCTTTAAAAAAATTGTCATGAAACAATGCTAAAAATAACTGAAACAAATAAAAAGTAATTTTTTTTTTAAGTATTATACAATTATATTTCTTCTGCTAGAAAATATATATTACAAATAATGAAGAAAGCACACAACCTTGGGAACTCAGGTGTCAATAATTTAGAAGTTAACTCCAATATCTGTGATTTCTTCTCTTTTTTTCAATTGTACAGTTTCTACGCCGTAAATCTCCCAGAATAAAAAAAAAAAAAAAAGGAAGAAAAAAAGAGATATTTAAAAGTCTAGTACTGTCTTAGAAATGTCAGACCTCCTTTTCAATATGAAATACTGGAAGGGTAAAGAACAAAATAACTGATTAAGCTATAAGATCGTACCACTTACCTTTGGGTAACTGCTGATTCTGGTTGTTCTCATGTGATTTAGTAGGTGTGCTGGAGGTCTCACAGAAGAAAAAAAAAACCCAACAGGATCACTGTATGAAATAATTCTGAAAATATCACTTTTTCTACAGTTTCCTCCTAGCTTGCTTTTTATTCCTACTGCATTTTATGCTTTCACAGTATTTTGGTTGATTTGACCCTTTTGATATCACACCACATTTTAATAAAAGGACATACATTTCTTGGTGAGGAAATGACAAAACTGTGGCAGCTTCATACACCAGTTGTTAAAACACAGTTGATGAAACATTCTGCTTGTTGTTTGGTAGCTTAGCTACTTCATCAAGCATTCTGCTTATTTCCCCTCATTACTGGAATTATGCCTTTCAGCTATGGAGACCAAAAACATTAATATATGATTTAGGCAACAAGAATATTAACAGTGTGTGTGAATGAAATACTGACTAGACTAAAAAGAAAATGGGAAAATAGACTTTTAATGCTGAGCATTCTCATTCCCCTGGAACATCATACAGATCTTACACATGGTTATAAGGGTACATGTTTGAAACAAAGAATAAGGTCCTTTAAATATATTAGCAAAAGTTGTACACAGCCTTTCCACCTGGAAAATAAGTAAACAAAATAAATAAATGAAAATTCTGCATTTTTCAGTCTCTTGAATGACACAAAGAACAAAATTTTATTTGAGAACTTCTTGATCTTTAGTTTGTGTTACAAACTAGTTTAACAAATACATTCTGATGGTTTTTGCTGACTTGCTGACTGCAACACCCTCAAACCTAAAATAAAACAACCCCCCCCCCAAAAGCAATGGCCACTTAAATTTGAAAGCATCTGGGAGTATCATTCTGTGATGGACACAAAGAAGACTATATGTCTGAATAAAGAGGTACATAATGAAAATTATTAATATAGGACTTCAATTGTAAGAATAAGAAAACTTAACATGACTTAACCCTTTCCAAGCAAAAAATATATAAAAAAAATTGCTGACTTAAAATTTAAAAACTTAGAGCATTTCCTTAAAACTTCAAAATAGATACTTTTGCCTTTTCTGATTATTTAATTCTTTTTCCTAAAAGATTAAGAGTAAATTAAGGGATTTCCTTCTCATTAACCTTTGCATTTTATGTTAATAAACCGGTTTCAACAGTACCAAGCAATAACTTAGAAGAAATTTGTAAGCATTCAAATTTTCAGAGCTTGGATGACTAACGTTTCTCAGAGTTGTCATCACTGCTCCTGCAAAAGGTAATGGTAAACGAAACTCCCATGATCCTTAATGAGATGAAATTAGGTCAATGCTGGGAGCTTCCACTCCCATGAAGCAAAAAAAAGCACAATACTACTGATATTTTTGTTATAAATCCAAAGCAGAGAAAGGAAACCTGCAATGTTTTTCCTGATATGTCCAGGAATAGAAGAGCAAACACCGTTTCACTGGCAGAGAGGAAGTTGTGGGTGAGGAAATAGAAAGAGCCTAAGTCAGATAAGCAGGGGTATCATAGCTGTGGAGGGCCTTAAAAATAAGAAAAAGTGATCTGAATTGGAATTGCTGTGAAACTGGGAGCCAAAGGATGTATTTGAGGAATGCAGGTGACATTATTGAAGAGGCAGTAAAAGTAAATGAGATTAGTACTGAAAGTTGTAGTGCTATTGTGGGTTTGATTGACAGGTAAAGGATGGTGCTATGCCATCACTGTGAGAAAAAATAAAGAATTTGGAAGGGTAAAGGAGAAAATTAAATTCTGGATGGGTAGACGGATTTTAGGAAACCAGATGCTATAAAGGTTATGGGGGAGGGGGGGAAGCCTGAAAGGATGAGGATAAATTGGTTCTGGGAGTATAATTTTCAGATTACTACACAGCTTGCAAATGTATCCAGTAATCAGACTTAGTGTTACATAGATAGATTGCTCAAGTAAGGTTTGTTGTTGTTGTATCTTCCTTGATTTTGTATCTTCCTTTTGTCTTCCTTCTGCTGGGGAGCAGTAGGAGTCTAAAATCTATCCCAGAATAAGCATCCTTCTTTCAAATTGCGCTTGGACATCCTAAGAAACAAAGCTTACTCAGGCATGCTGCCTACCTTCCCTCTTCAAACCTTTCCAATAAATCACCTAATTCCAACCATATGACTCCGGTTTCATCAGAAACATTAAGCCTGAGAAAATCAGCTTCTGGCTAGAAAAAAAGAGATCAAATTTGTATCCCCACAGAACGGGCAACTGTTTGAATTCTCATTCGTCAGCTGGTCAACCAAACAGCATACCTATTCATTTCAATAAATTAGCTCAGTAGTAGCCTGAAAGAAATCACAAACTATACTTTTTTATCCATCTGGGACCTGAGAAGGTCAAAGTCCTGTGGAAGAGCACAGGGAGTAGAGTCTGGAGCTAAAAGCGATTGCAACTGGGGGAGAAAGAAAGAGAAAACAAAGAAAAATATCTGTTACACTTTTTATGAGCTGTTTTTAATTTCTCAATGATGATGACTTAGATCAATTACAGATACATCAGAGCTCAGGTTAACTCACTCTACATCCAGCACGTTTGTGTTGTGCACTTCTACTACCTAAAATGTACTTATGTACTACACAAGACAAGACTACATTTAGATATTTATTGCAGGTGTAGCCTAAAAATTCTAGTCCCCTCGTGCCCACTCTGAGAACCTGTGCAGAAGGCAGGTCCAGTGCCACTGTCTTCATTCCCCCCATACCACCTTGCTGCTCTTTTGTCACCTATTAAAACATCCTATTAGCAGTTAGGCATAAATGAAGGCAAATCTTAGGAGACAAGAAAGATGTTACTCTATAAGCTGGGGTGGCATTGCCAAAGTACCCAGATGTGCTGACTAAACTCTTCTGTAAAAGATCTCTGTAAAGTTCACTAACCTATCTGACTAGTTAAAGCAATTTTTGACAAACGTTAGTTTATATTGCACAGAGGCTAAAGAAGCTCCAAGTTCCCATTCCAGAAAAGGAAACACCAAAATGTGTGTAATTCTACCTATTTTTTTTTAATTTATAAAATACAGTCTTTAAAACAAATTGAATTTTAATTTACTTGCAACATTAACTGGTGTTTCATGATAATGGTTTAAATACAAAATATGTACAGTACATTTATATGTCCAATCCTCAGTACATATATTATTCAGTGACTAGGAGCAAAATCCACTGCAGAGTAATGAGTTAAAAATCCAAAGATGAGGAATCAATGCAGATAAAATGACTGAACATATACTTAATGACATTCTCATGATCTAGATCTGGTATTTGGAGAAACAGAAAAATTCTACAAATTCCTTGATAGAGTTTAAGATATTTGTAGATCAATAAATGATGAGTACACTTCCATTTCAGCTAAGCAGATGCTTATTTCCAGTTAGAAACAAAGATTAGCATTGTGGAATGAACTTTGTTTCTTTTATGCATTCAGCTGCATACTTACACCAAAACAAGCAATCTGTGACCTCACTGATTTTGTTGAGACTTGGCAAAGTAAGCCCTGATTTATACTTAGGTTCTAACGAGGCTAACCAGATATTGTTATTCCTGTGGCAGGAATGTGCAAAGACATTCCATTGTGTTCCCAAAATCCCCTCCCACACCATGCACCAATACGACACTCAGCTTGCTATTTTAGAGGTATTCCTTGCTGGTGGGAAAAGTATTCATAGGTGGAAGAAGGATAATGAAGATAAAGCTGGAATTCTTTTAGCCCTCATGTGTTACACATTTTTGGAGCTGTTATGGAGGGGATAGGATTAAAATTCACGTCACTGCAGGTTTCAGGAATCAGATAACATCTTTAAAGGTTTTATGACACCTCTTGGGCTTCCCAGCTATCATGTAAAATTTTTATGCAGATATGTCCTGCATCAATCTTGAAAGAATAAAGTAAATTTATTTCTTATTCTAGGTAAAAGATCTGGACCAACAATTTTCCCTCATTTTCTAGCAATTTGCTTGCTCAATATTTATATTACCCCTCTATATTTTACTCTATCAACTGGGCTGTAGAACAAGTCTGTTTCCTCTACACAGTCACTCTCCAATAATACTTCACAATTTATAATTTTGGTGTTCATCTCTTAAAATAAATCCCAGTGGCTGAAGCCTGCAGTTTCCACCCCAAGTTAACTCAGACTCTGCAGCCATTCTTAAATCCACCTAATTCTGAAATATATTCCCTGTCATAAAGTTGCAGCCGAGAAAAAAATAATCCTGTATAGTCAGATCATGCTATACATGAGGACTGAGGGCTGGGATTTTTGGAAGGCTTTTAGCAGCCTCTAAGCCAGAGAAAACACAAATCATTTTCCACGCTTTCCATCATCTTGTGTCTGACTGTTATGAGATGATAACGTGATGATGCCCAGTGATACGGTTTCATAGTTTCTGGCTGACTTCTAACTTTGCAGGGATATGAATTAAGTAAGATTTAGGTAATGTCAGGTCTAGCTGATAACAGTGATAATGCACTTGCCAGCACTTCTGGGCAAGATAGAGGGCTTTTCCAAAAAAACTGGTGCCTTGGTATGCATTTAATATTACATAGAACTACTACCAAACTAGCACTGAGTGCTCCTTTCCCTTCTCTGCCATGCTCTTCTCTTAGTCCATGCAATGCACCAGTCTCACCTCCTCCTGGTGCCTTCTTGTGCTAACAAGAACACTGAGTAAACAGGGGTAAATATTTTGACGTCTGAAACCCAAATTGGGAGGCTCAGGGTCTGCTGTGATCAAATCCTTGCTCCAGGAGAACGGCTCACATCTGACAGAGTTTTATCAAGCCCAGGGGGTGTCAGGGATGGCACATCCTTGCTCATAAAACAGCTTCATTGCTTTTAAATATTTGTTGTGAAATCGTTAAATATTTCATTGTTTCTCACTTTGCATATGCTGGCCACCAATTCACATTTATTTCAACCCACGATGCATGGCCATTAAAATTTTTATCCAAAGTGCAGAATTTTGCCACCAACAAAATCAGTATTTTCTCTATGTTTTTTTCAGGCTGTGTTACAATAATATATTCTAGTGTTGTGAACACAGAAGGACTCACTGAGTACTAGAACCAGAGTTATGTGTACAGTGTTATACAAATACTTAATTCACTGAATTAGTCCCCAGTTATCCAACATTTCAATTCCAAGATCCCACTTATGGTACATAAGGCATTACAGCTTGAACCCTTCTCACATTGTTGGTACTTTGGATTTGTAGCCTCCTCCTCATATGCTGCCTAAATTTAATGCAAGATTTCTCTGTTATGACCAACACTCTAAACACAAGTCTTTTGAGGTAAAGAATATACATTTTTCTCTCCAAGAGAATTTAACTGCAAGGATTCATTGGTGTTACAGAATGAGGCCAAGAGCAGAATTCGTCCTTTTGTCCAAGAACTTTTAAAAGCTGGAACTCTCTGTGATTTTAATTAAAGAGCAAAAGTATTAACCAAGCTATTGCCTATTTTATTTTTTTTTTTAGGAACTTGGGCTTTAAGTCTTAGGTGTCTGAAACTACAAAAGCTCCGCAGAAATTAAACTAAAAATGTAGTGAAAAGAGCTTTCTCTGGTTTTTTGGGTGTTTTTTTTAAATTTTTCCCTTGCCCCAAAAAAGTGTCTACTGATTAAAAGAGTTTTCTGAACATTTATCAGCCTAATTGTGGCTTATAAGGGGAAAATTAATATAAGACTCCAAGGGGCAGCTTCCACATTCAGTTATATCATTTCATCCCATTTTAACTCGGAGATTAACATAACCCATCTGAAACTAAACAGAAGTGAGACTTAAACAAGGGGATTCAAAGAATGGGTATAATACACAAAGGATGGAGGACAGGATTTAGGAAATTAATTAATTAAAAATAATAAAAAGCTAAATGAACTTCTCCATTAAGTGAATAAAACTCTGTACTGGGAGATACAAATATGAATGCTGATGCTACACCTCTACATCCTCCTCTCTTTGCACTCTTATGCAAAACCAGAAATTGCTCAGAATCACCTACCCATTCCTTTTTAAAGAGCTGCATTATTATAATTATAACAAAATAATACCGCAGACTTAAATCTATCAGGAAATATAAATAACTGACACTCACTACAGTGCATGACCAACAGGACCATTTTGGGAAGGGACGGGAAGTGAAGAAAAAGAGAAATAGAGGAATTACGTTCTTTGTCTGTCAGAAAATCATTAATTCTGTTCCCAAAAATTATTTTTTAATTACAATTACAGAGACAGCAATGCTGACACTTTTCACAGCCATTGATATGAAGGTTTTGAAATTTCCCTTTTCTGTAAATTTTCACTTTTCATGAAGACAAGATGACATAAGAGGTTCGTGTTTGGTTGTTCCATAAAGATGAGGGCTTAGACTTAAAATAGAAACCTTGTTTTAGCCTTAACTGATGAAAATCTTATTGCTGCCTCTGGGTTTTTGTAAAGAATTCTTATCTGCCACAAACTAAAAAGTTTAAAATCCAAATGCATCAATCCTTGTTCCCAACAAAAAGGCAGTGGGCAACTGAAAAGTTCCCACAGAATAGCACCCATATATTTTTTAACATTCATGTTTAAACACGTGGTGGTGAAAACCATGTCCATATACCAAATAACAACCTTAGAGGCACAGAAACACTCTCTGTTGGGGATCTCTATTGCCACAGCCATTAACAGACAGCCTGGGGGCATGATTGTGAAAGGAAATAGTTATACTAGCAAGGACTAATGTCTACACTGGTAGGCAGAGAACACAAAAGAAATAAAAAACATTTTTTTAAGAATTATTGTATAATATCCCTTATTTTTTACTTGTTGTTCCCAATGACAACTAAGCACCACACTGGCCCATCCTGGATAAACCCCACCCCACCAAACTGGGCCCTCAGATCAAAGTGACTTGGGTTCCAAGGACTGACTAAATGTTTTCATGTAAAACACAAATGCTTTGATATTAGTAGCCAAATATGTACGTAAACACTCTTATTAGTTTGTTTTCAAAATACCAGTGCTAAGTAACCTGCCTTATGCCCCCTGTTTCAAAAGTTACCAGAGCCATGGATGCATTCTCTCATCCTTTCATTTTTGTGTTCACTCAGGTAATGACAGATACACACCGGGATGATTTGTAATTAAATTAAAATCAGCAACAAAAAGGTGTGTAAAATGCATTTACTCCAAAACAATAAACAAGTGCATGATTAATTGCTTGCAATATGCCTACCTTTGATGTGTGAAAATAAAGATGATGCAGCAGCTGATCACCTCTGAATCAATTCAACATCCACCTGGTAGAAAAGCACATCATTTACTGCTGATTTAGACAGGCTCCATGAAAGATTTGCAAGATCTCTGGTGGAAATTCACCACAAGAGAAAAAAATTATATACATTTAATTCTTCCTCCTCTGTGACCATGACTTAGACCAACTCCCACAGAAAAAAAAAATCCCCCAGATATCTATAAATCAAACTATGTGGTAGGGCAAAAACTAGAATACATAACTACACATTTTTAGACACCCTGATAACAGAGAAATATAATCACCATTTGCACAGGATATATCTTTTGTCATAATTTCGTATGTATTCACAGATTATACTCATATAAACCACAGAGAAATGAAATATAGAAGAGTCCCTTAGTAGTGGTATCTAATTTCATTCATAGCCATTGTGTTTTGAATCTCTGAGCACTCTGCTCTGTTACACTGTAGCGTGATAATACTTAATAAATACACCAATAGTCTGGGTATACAATGATATGCACCATGATAGTAAAGAGGAATAGATGTGGTAATAAGAAATACTATTGCTATTGTGTGCAAAATTCTATTACTCTGCTTGTAAGTTCAAAAGTGTAAGAGAGTTCACCCTAGTTACTTTTTTTTTTTTTTGATAACTAATATTTCTTGAGGAAACTTGGATAACTGCTGATTTTTTTTTTTGTTTTACTGGAGTAGCACTTCCACTTCAGTGGTGAGTGATGATAATACAGTTTATCTGAAAGCTTGTTTGGGGTTAATTCTTTACAGTATTCATCTACAACATGTGGCTGTCAAAGCAATAGTTTACACTGGATTTCAGCAGGGTGGCAAGTCAGAATCTATATCCAATAGATCTAGGAAGATACTTTTTCCCACCCAGATCTTACAGATATATCAAGAATGCCAGAAACTTAGGATTTTGAGATGTGAAGCAATGTAACAGTTCAATTCACTGTCAATTGAATAAGCAGGGTTTTGTAGCAGTGTTAAAATATTTGCACCCACATCCCCCCAATCTCTTTACATCTCACACCCAGAGATAAGTCACTCTTTTTTAAGAGGATGTAGAGAATAAAGAACAAAAAGGAAGTCAAGTCACTAGCTTCTAATTTTGTTTTCTTTTAGTAGCTGTTGGCTTTTAACAGTTTAATAACAAAAAGATAACTCTACACATATTCATATAATAGGATTTCACCTTCATAATGTCACATGAATCAGGAATTACCTGTGTTTGTAGCTTTTATAATGATTTCACAAATTCGGGAAAAAAGTGCATTTGTATAAATAGGCCTAATATTTAAAAAAAACAAAACAAAACAAAACAAAAACCAAAAAACCACCACATTTTGCTAAATATGAAAATACTTAAGAGATGAAGACTAGCAAAAGCAGCAATCCTTTCATTCCTAAGCAGAACCTGAGAAGCTCAGTCAAATGCAGGGAGATAACTTGCACTATGACTACAGGCAACTGGTGTTGCTAATGTCTGCTGAGCTCCTTGGAGATTGGTTGCATTCATTTCCTATCAGATGACCACTCGAGTTTCACAGGCTGCTCCACAGCTCTTTTTTACAATAGGGAGCATTCTGCCCAAGCCCTGGCAAGTTGTCATTGATTGTTTCAAACGTTCTGTATTCAGCTATTCACAGAATGATTCACTGGCTTTTCAAACTGTAAGCCAGCCTAGTGTGTCAAATATGCTTCTGAAGATAAAGGCATTTGTAAATGTAAAGGCATCTGTAAATGCTAAAGGTGCTTAACTGTGTATGCAGCCTTTACAAAGCACAGGCAGCAAGCAGGAGACTGTTCCCGGGGAGAAAGAAAATGATTCAGCATCATTTTTCCTCTTGCTGAATTCAGATTGCAAAATAAAGATTTAGTAGACTCCCACATAATGAAGTTAGGAATTTTAAACAATATATCAGCTCTGGCCTACCACTGTTTCTCTGTTTTCTGCACGGCAGAAATGCTAGCACTGTGTCTCCCAAGGAGCTATGAGCCCCTTACAGTGTGAAAAGTATATAAATACAGGGGCTGGGAGGCCTCAGTGGGCAAACCAACTGGCAGCAAGACAATAAACACTCTGGCATATATTTACAGACACAAAACCCCAGCTTGCATTTGCATATATTTGCTCAGGAAAAAAAAAGAAAAGAACCCAAGGTTTGAGTGGAGGAAAAGAGCAGAGAGATCCTAACATTTCAGTACTTAATTACTCCCCTAAAACTTCCCTTAAATCGTGATTCCATTATTGTCTCACTTCTCCCTTGTATTTCCAGATCTGTTTCCCACAACTCTATTCCTTTTAGAAATGGAGAAAGAAAATCATAAAATAATAAAATCATTAAGGGTGGAAAAGACCTCTAAGGTCATTGAGTCCAACCACTAACCCAGCACCACCACGTTCACCACTGAACCAAGTCTTACACCCACACACTTTTTGAACACTTCCAGGGATGATGATTCCACACCTTCCACGAGCAGCTCGTTCCGATGCCTGAGCAGCCTTTCAATGAGGAAATTTTTCCTAATATCCAATCTAAACCTCCCGTGGTGCAACTTCAGGCCATTTCTTCTTGTCCTATCACTTGTTACCTGGAAGAACAAACTGACCCCCACCTCGCTCTAATCATGGAATCCTCTGTGTTGGAAAAGACATTTAGGACCATCGAGTCCAACTGTTAACCCAGCACTGCCAAGTCCACCACTAAACCACGTCCCTCCATTTCACATCTACACCTTTTAAATCCACTTTCCTGGAAAGGTTGTTCAAATGCTTCACAATCCTTTCAGTGATTTTTTCCAATATCCAACCTAAACCTCTCCTAAGCACAACTTGAGGCCATTTCCTCTCATCCTGTTGCTGGTTACCTGGGAGAAGTGACTGTCTCCATCTGGCTACAACCTCCATTCAGGCAGTTGGAGAGAGCTATAAGGTCCCCCCAGCTGTTTGTGCCTGTTCTATCTAACTTCAGTGGTCTAAAATGTTGGTTTTAGGGGCAGAGTCATTCACACTCCCAAGTGGGGATAGTAAGGCAGCTGCAGAGGGAAACTTCTTGCACATTTTTAGCCACCTATCACAGGAGAGAATGGAAAATGCATTTTATTATAAAGTGAACCTAGAAAAAATACCTAAAATAAAATGTTAAATTCAAGTTACCAAATTTAGCAGGAAAAAAAAAAAAAAAAAACAAAAAAACCTAAAAAAAACCCAAACCAAAACAAAAAAACACTAAACCCCACAAAAAAAACAATAACAAAAAAACCCCATAGGACATTTTTTTTTCCCCCAAGTAGTTCAACTTAAAAAATTAGTTCATCTTCCTTTAGGATTAGTGAATGTAAAGTGAGTGTGTGCTGTGGAAGGTCTCCTAATGAAGAAGGAGCAAGAATATGCCCAAAGCAACTCTCAGTTTAAATAAAACATGGTGTTAGCATGTTAGCTGTTTTTCTCACTGACTTGTGAAGTTGTGTGATGTACTGTAACTCAGAAAGCCACAGTGATCTTTCACAGTTTTATAAATCTCCCTGAATCTTATGTGTGAAATAGCAGATCATACGGAGATGAGGAAAATGAGTGCAACAGGGAAGAGATCAAAAGATATACAATGCATATTTGAAGCTTGGTGGTACCTCTTGTGAAAAAAAAAAAAATTAAAAAAAAAATAAAAAGATATGTGGTGGTGGGAGGACATATAAAATATATATAAATATTTAACTTATAACATGTATAAATGCACCCAAAATAGAAATTTCATGAAGTAGAAGAATAAGTTGTAGAACTGTTGCATATCCCAAGAAAAGACAGAAATCCATTTATACAGGAAATCATTAAACAGAAAGACCAAGAAATAGCACAAGCACAAAACACTGCATAGAGAGAATTCAAGGCAAGTAGTAGTCGATGTGTACAAATGATGGGGCACAATGGATTCTGCCTACAGTGAGGAACTTCGTTATACCTACACCTACTTTCCAACTCGAAAAATCAATGCATCCTGCAGGATGTGATTGGATTATGCAGAGATCACACTTGCTGAGCCAACTGGGCAATGCCAACGAGACTCCAGTTTGTTTTGACACACCACCCAGCTTCACCACTGGAAAAAAAAAAAAATAGGCACGGAATTTGTCATCATAAAAAAAACTTTGGGCAGTGAAAAAATGCACATCGCGGTCGTGTTGGCAGCGTCAGCAGATGGTGTGAAATTGCCACCATATGTGATTCCCAAGCATAAAACAATGCCGAAGGAACAGCTGCCTACTGGAATAATTGCTGGGTGTCAAAACCAGGATGGATGCCTAAAGACTTAATGGAGGATTGGCTGAGCATTGTTTGCAGTGGGTGACCAGGTGTGCTATCAACAAAAAGGAGAAATGCTTGTCCTAGACACAATCAAAGGGCACCTACCACTAGCAAAGAGTATTATCAGAGAAGTTAATATGGTTCTTTGGTCACAGTGGGAGTAGGGCATTCACAGCTGCTTGATATATTAGCAAACAAGCCCTTTGAAGACCATTTGAAGCCTGTATATTCAAAGTGGCTCTAGAATAGTAATCATGCTATAATTACTACAGAAAATAATGTAGTCTAGGCACAACAGTGGATTTAGACAGAATGGTACCAGGTAAAACCAGAAGTTGCAGTTCAAAGTTTTAAAAAACTCCATATTTCATTTTCCATGTTGAAATCAAAGATGATTTGTTTGAGTTCAAAGTTGAGAGCAAGGAAGACATTGAAAATGGTCAAGAAAGTGTATATGAGCAGGAGAGAAGCATTGATGGAAACAAAGAGGGATGAGATATATAATAAAATTTTTTTGTTTATAATTTTTTTTTGTTTATAACCTTCTAATGCGGGAAGGAGAGAGGTTTTCTCCTATTCAAACTTGTCATCTTTCCCGGTCAATAAAGTAGAAGACCCTGATGTTCAGTCTCAACACCCCAGCTGCATCAAAAGGCAGGTCAGAGCTGCCTTGCAGAACCACTGTGTGCCGTGAACGAGGCCCAGCCACATGTCTGGGGAAGGGAATTGAATGGACAGCAATGAATCTTCTCCACTAGCTTTAATTTTATATGAACTGGCAAAATTCTGTTGGAAACAACTGCATTGCCAGAGCCCCTCTGTCTTTCAGGTTGAAGACAATAGCACAGAACACTCAAGAGTCAATTAACCTACCCCTCACAAAGCAGCTCACATTTTCACAACGTGGCCTCACTTTTTCTTGTTCCTAAACTAAAAAACGCAAACAAAGGACTAATCTCAGTCATATGAAGTGTCTCTGCACACAGGGAAAGATACAAATTCCATCAGAAAATACTTTTATGGATTTGTCATGTGTCCTCTGGAATTTTGCTACATCATTCGTGCCCATTTTTTCCCCCCTGAATACAGGATTTCATTAGTGACTAGGTAACTTCCAAATGTCTTGGGTTTTAAATTAACAATAGGATGCACATAAGAATAAAGTTTAGTGCTACTTCTGTATAAACATATCTAGACAGGTAGTCATAAACACACAGGAGTCCTTACAAAACTTCAAAGCCTACTCACTACTGAGTTGCTTTTTCCTGTTGTAAGATTCAGAGGCATATCAGTTTAAACATGCTGTTACGACAGTAGGCATTTCTGCAGAAAAAGCTTCAGCATGAATAAGTGCCTAACAAGAATATAATCGAGTCTGCAAAAAGAGATCAAACTGCTCCCTGCCATGCTTAATGTAGTCTACATTTTGTTAATGATAGTTCCTCCCAGAAGCATCCAAAATTTCTGAATTTAAACACAATGGCATTGGAAATTTTAAAACTTGAGGAGATTGACGCTGTTCTTGCTCATTTCTATTGAAGTAGCTCTGGGAGCTGATTCCTCGTTGCTGCTTATAGAGCACCCATTTTTAAGACTGTGGTTTAAAAGACTCGGGAGCTGGAAGAGTTTTAAATAGATTAACTGGGTATTTGTGCCTTTCCTACTTCCTAGCAGCTACACTAATTTAAGACTAAATCTTTCTTGTACTGTTTTACTTCACCTTCAGCTCTATCATTCATTCTCCTTCATCAGCACTGAGACTTCTCTTGGTAATTACAGGAGCAGAGTCAGTGTCCAAGCAACCATCTGAGTCATACAAAGACACCCTAATGTCACCTTTATTCACACAAGCTTTTGGTGTGATTCTTACTTCTGACATCACATCCCAAACTCAGTCTGCTTTATTTTAAAAGTAGTTCTTAGATCTAAAATTTAAAATGAAACTAAGTGGCCCAATCATTTAGTCTGCGGTGAATAAGTTCAGCTTTCATACATCTTGAAAAATATGAGGCTCCTATATTGAAGTTATTTTAAATCTATCCTCAATATGGCTTATAATTATCACTTTTTATGACATATGTATGTGAAGGAATGGTTCCATGGCTTCTTAAATATTGTTGTAGCTTTCCTGACCCAAAAGAGAAATTCTATTCATTATAAAAAGATTAATTTGCCTCTGACAGAATTGATAGGACAAATACCTAATAGAAAGGGTCCTTAAGAATTATGTGGGATCACCATGAGATAGAGCATGATGTGTGCGTCTGACAAAAGAATGAAAACAGTAGCTATTGACAGTGGGATATTAAAAGTATTTCTAATCTACTTATTCATACTTTTGTGTTCAGCGAGTTTTTGGGGCCAAAATTTTATTTTTTTTGTATTAAAATACTTCCAAGTGAGAAAAACACTGAGCTCCCCTAAACCTTATTCACTATTAGACCTCTACCTGCCTTAGAATGGCTTGTGTAAAATCAAATGTGGACCTCAGTCTGGTTTCCAGTCTATATAAAATCCACTGCAACTGACTCTCACTGTGCCAGTTAAGTAGCCAAGAAGTGAATTAGCATAGAGACAAAGGATGCTTCTGAGCATTAAGTTAGTAACAGATTTTTTGCAGAGTAAATAAGCATATGGTAGATCAGAGTAACAGAGGCTTCAGCATTGTATCACAGTAGACATCGTGCAACTCAAGGAGATTCCTAACAGACTTAGCAATGAATGAAGACTTATCCTTAGAGAAAATCAAACAGTCAAGATCTCAGTGTTCTTTCAGAAAGAAATCATTTATGCCAATTAAAAACATGAATCAGAAGATACATGTCTTTGTTGTTTCAAAACTAAACATCAAAACATTTTATCTGAGAATGACGAGACAAAATGCTCCACTTCCTAGGGAAAAAAAATAAATCACTTTTTTAAGCTTGAACATTTCAACAGATTCAGGGCAGATTATTTTCTTTAACCTTTTTTTTTTTTAGCAATTATTTATCCCCAAATCCTGCTTAATTTTAGCCGTAAGCATTACAGACACTACCGGTCACTCCAGCTGGTGGAGGAGTATTGGTTGGTGAGGAGTGTAAGAACAGGAGCTGTAGCTACAGGAGTTTGTTGAGACACAGTTTATTCCAAACCACAAATCAGCCACAAAGTCAGGGTAGAACCATCCAGATGGTGGTTCCTGTTCTACCACTATAGGAGCCTCCACCTGCAGGCTTCACAATTTGCCCATAATCCAGTTAGTCCCTGAACAGCCCAGCCCAGTTCCCAAGCTTCTGCCCAGGGACCTGCTTGTTCTGCAGGAACAAGCCCCAAGTGCTGTGAAATAAAAAGTGCATCTACCTGGAGGTGAAGCTCATGTTGGAAGGCACAGTGTTGCAGCCCAGATTTGCAGGAATGTGTGGACTGAAAGCGGGGAAAATAAAAGCTTTATGATCCAAACTTGTGACTGTGCAGTAGAACAGAGGGAAAGCTAAAAGGCAAATCACAGAAGATGTTATTTGTGTAGCTGCTGTAGCAGCATTGGGAAGGCAACAGGTTCCAACTGAGGCGTCTGCAGCCTGCAGAGATGGAGTGTGCAGCAGTTCTGGCTTTCAGGAGCAAGGGACTGTTCTTGGGGAAGGGAGAGGAAGGGATTGAAGCATACTCTTCAGTCTGTGTCACAGGCCTGACACAGACCTGAAGGCTGCTATCAACAGCCGCAGCCATGACAACTAAATTTGGAAAGCCTTGTTGAAACGGGACAGTGGCTTGAGTTTTATGCAGACCCCTAAACTCTGGCAGTCAGTTCTGTATTTGTGGCAACAGAACTTGGGCTTTGTGACCTTGAGATCGAGCTGTAAGGCTCACAGAAATATCAGAAGTAGAGAAATATATTACTTCTCAGTATTGCAGATGTTGTTTCCCCGTCAACTGTCACTGAGCTATTGCCTCAGAAAAGCACACTGAAGTGTCAGCACTGTCTGCAAACCTCAGTGAAAACATCAGTCACTCTAATTAAAGAGCATCCAGAAATTGTTTTCCTTTATGTGCTGTTCGCCATCAAAAAATATATTGGGAAAAGACCACAGTCTGTTGTTGGGATGATGCTGTTAAAAACTGAAACCTGGCTGATATTGACATCTTATGCTTTTGGCAGAAGTTATTATTCCAGATTCATCCACGTATTAAATATTTATCCATACAGCTGAAGAAGAAAGAAGAATCTCCGGACAGTATTAACAAGACAACATGGAAGTAAGAGCCCATTTAAAAGGAAGCTACTCTTAAAGAGAAGATCCTGCTGAGAGTTTCTCTCAGAGGACATAAAGGCCAAGACATCTATAGTAGAAAAAGCCAGTATTTGGAATATGGCTAAACCCTTACCACTCAATGCTTTGCTCTCCATCTCCAGAGTTTTAATACCTGATGACAGCTGCACTTGAATTTTGTCTCTTCCTCACTTACACTACTGGAGCCAATATGTGCTTAGTCTTTTCCACCATCTACTGAGTATCTGTTGTCCAAGAAAAGTATGATGATATCTGGGAATGGTAGCATTGAAATTATATTTATAAAAAACAGAAAATCTCCAGTTCTAGCAACAAGATTATATAATACTAACGACCTCAAAAGGCTGATGGCCCAAGCTAAAGGGTCAGGATTTTAGAGAAAGCACAACTATAAGATTATCCCATTTGACTAAAGTTTGCAAGTGTCAAAATATAAGGCAGTGCCATTCCTGTTACAGCAAATCTATATCCAACTCAGCAAGTTAAATGTCTTTCAAAGCCCCAAATCAGTGGAACATATGAATGGGACACTGAGGTGCTGTTAGCTTTTCTGGATCCACTTGTTTGAAGCATGACTTCTCTAAAATGCTTGCATCAGCCATCTACCTTCACTTCTTCGCTTTTCCAGACTAGGTAAATTATATGATGTAGAACAGATACACACACACTCAGATAAAAAGTGTGAGAGAAGAAGAAAGGCCTTGTTCTCCAGCAGTGCACAAGCAAATTACCAGTGACAAATCCAGCAGTGGCAACATCAGCCATTGCTTACAACCATCTACAAATCATTGCACATGTATGTTGCTTCATGCAGGGTGAAGAGGGGGGATGATGAAGAGAGACACAAGGAGGTGAAAAGACAAAGTAATATTTTAAGATTTCCTAGCCTCTTAGTTTAGATTTCAGCCTTAGTTATCAGTAGTACTTCTGGATCATAAAATCATATAGTTTAGATATTAATTTCAAACAATTTTGCCTGCTTACCGGGGATTGTAAAGAATAATATAAAAGTGCCTCTGCATATCAGTTATTTTCATAGCTTGTTATTTTTTATGTTAATTTTGTTTAAAAAATTAGGCTAAGGAATGAATTATAGCCCTCTATTATAGAGTAAAAGTGAAATGTAACAATTATTGATGTCAATAGTTTCTTCATTATCCTTTGTTCTTAAGTAATGCAGAATCCTGGGTTAAATTCTTCCAGTAGGACTCCATTAAATTTTTTCTTGCTTTTTAAATTTTATATTTGCTTTTCCTTTCTTTTGCTAGAAATTTTCAGGTAGACAAGGATATTCATGCTGCCTTTTAAGCTGAAAAAAAAAATATCTCCAAACATAAAATCATCACTTTTGCAAACTCACAGAACAGGGAAGCAGAGGAACCAAAGAAAGAGACTGAAAGCAAGAACAAGAAGGGAACAGTAACAGTGTGAGGGAGAAGATGAACAAAAGGACAGAAGAATTTACACTCTGCAATGTTTCAAAGGAACACAACAAGAAGGTGAATTTGTCAGTTCCCAACTGATGCTCTTGGTAGGGAAGGGAGGCCACATCTTACTAAACTTAGTGAGGAAAGACATAAGGCAAAAGTAAACTATAAATACACTACTTTATGAACTTACAAAGTCAGTGAAGATGATCTTGCCAATGAACTAAATAATTAAAAACCAGTCAAATTTTAACATGTGTATATATATTGGCAAGGGTTACTCCAAATTTAAACCTACAGTTTCCAAGAAATATTTTTTAAATACTAAACTGCTTCAGCAGGTGCTATATTTAGAAAATGTTAACATTATCAAGCGATGCAAAATAAAGATTAAAATTTATCTGACCTTCCTACTTGAGAAAATGCAGTATTTTGGAGCTGTATTTCACAACTTTGCATGTCTATGGGAATTTTGGAACACATACAGCAGTGAGTTGCATGTTCTCCTTCCCCTGTGCATCAGAAATATTACAGCAAGGTTAAGAAACTATAAAAAATATTAAGAGATATTACCTCGTATGGGGAAAGCAGTGAATAATTTGTATCTCAAAATGTTGATGGGACTTGGAATGGTCACAGCTTTCTCTTTCCATAAATCTAATGGAGCTGAGTCTGCTGACATCTCACTGATAATAGTCAAGTGGAGATTTTGCCAAGTGGGGATAAGGAAGGGCAAAGGATGCTAATAAGAAAGTACAAAATAATACTGCTGTGATTTAAGCCCAGCTGTGACCAAGCCCCACACAGCCATTTGCTCACTCTCCCTCATCCTGCCCCTGGTGGGAGGTGATTCTCCTCAGGGCAGAGAATCAGAAAGGCAAAAGTGAGAAAAACTCATGTGTCGACACAAAGACAGTTTAATAGGGAAAGCAAAAGCTGCACACACAAGCAAAGGAAAGCAAGGAATTCTGTCACCACTTCCCATGGGCAGGCAGGTGTTCTGACAGCCCCAGGAAAGCAAGGTTCCATCAGGTGTAATGATGACTTGGGAAGACAAATGTCACACTCCAAACGTCCCCCTCTTCCCTCCTTCTTCCCCCAGCTTCATACAGTGAGCATGATGCCATATGGTCTGGAATACCCCTGTGGTTGGGGGGGTCAACAGTCCCAGCTGTGTCTCCTCCCACCTTCTTGTGCACCCCCAACCCACTCACTGGTGAGCTGTTAAAAGAAGCACAAAAGGTCTTGGCTCTTTGCAAGCCCTGCTCAGCAACAACAGAAACCTCTCTGTGTTACCAACACCCTTTCCAGCACAATCCAAAACACAGCCCCATACCAGCTACTGAGAAGCAAATTAACTCTACCCCAGCCAAAACCAGCATACTCCACTAAGGACATTGTGGCATCTATAACGAGGTACAAAAAGTCATGGGATCTCTTATTAATGAGATAAATTGGCCCTGGCCTGGCTCCACTTGGTAATTTCCAGTGCTTGAGAAGAGGGTTGAAAGAAAATTCATTTTCCATTGCAGTGCAAGTGGGTGACCTGCCTTGTAACCCTGATCACCACACGCTGATTTGTATGCCTAATGGCCAACCCTCTCCAACACCAGGTCTGAAAGAACATTGCAAGCTTCCTATTAATTAGATAGAGCATAAAGTGCAGGTTCATTTGTTGCAGAAGCAGCTTCTTTTGAAGGTGGTCACCTTGATTTCTAAGGCTTTAACCTCTGACCAGTACTTGCCTTTACTGTTCACAAAGGATGCTTACGTTATGCAGTTACAGAAGAATTCCACCACTCCAGTCCTACGTGCTATACAGGAGTACAGAATCCAGAAATAATCTCTCAGCACCCAAATTTGACAGCAATCTGCTGAATATTATGTCAGATCTGTCTACCCAAAGTGTTGTCAGGTTACAGGTACACATATTCTTAAAATTTCTTCCTCGTCGTGTAAAGTTATCTTTTTGGTGACGTAAGGAAGTGCTGACATTCTTTTTCAAAATTCATTTCCTATAGCACAGCACTATGAGGTAGCCTGGTCACAGATATAAACTGCTCTGCCTAGATATATAAAACATACAAAAAAATCTCTGAGGTCAGTGTATAGACTAATCTGGCTCTTCTAGACCAGGAGACAAGTAGGCTTTCAAACACTCTCCTTTCTTCAGCACTGCTTCTTGACAAGTGTAAGCATCGGTGTGATGGCTATTGTGATTCAGCCCCGGGCATCCAACTCACCTTATTCACTGTATATGCATATGAGCTGCCTGCTCTGGCTTGCTAAATTTATAGTCTGGGCCCTTGCGTTGCTGTGCTTAGTCAAACAATGCCCAAGTTTCTTGTTAGTCTGGATGTAAATAATTTCTTTCCCAGCACGTAAATTGGAATACATTTAAAAGCCATCCACCTTGAATAATGATTTAGTTAAGCAGAAAAGAAAATATCACTATGTAATTGAGTCAGTGAGGTGAATGAAAGTCCCTCTACATGAGCAGAGAATAATAAAACTGTATCCAAAATGAAGTAGAGTGAAGATTTCTGTTCATACACAACAGTACCAATGCATCAGAAATTGAATATTAGAAACCCTTATAATAATTCATAAAAAGATTCTCTGCAGTAATAGGTAGGTTTCCCTATATAATATCTGCTTGTATGGCATTTCAAGCACATGAGTCTGAAGTGCTGAACCTTGAACCAACCCACGTAGGGCCCCACCCTACTCCCAGGTGTCCAACAATGGAAGCCCCAGGTAGAATATGAGAGAGTGCAAAGGAAAAACACAGTAGCATGTGGACATATGGACAAGCACATATCAGTATTTTCTCAGAATAGTTCTTCAGCCTCCAGTGATCTGTGGATCTGATCCTTAAAGACCAGTTGGTCAAATCACTGTACCAAGCAAGTTAGCAAAAGCTACGATTAGGAATAGTTGTTGCAGAGAAAGAGAGATCCGTAGAGAGTTTTATTTCTTACCAACATTTTGGAGAGGTTCTCAAGAGTCACTGTGGATTCTTCCCTAACAACACCACCCTGACATTCAGCTGCGGTCAGGTGGGATGTTAGGAATTACTAGGGACACGCAGAACCAGTAGATGTAACTGTGTTTTATAAACACAGTGTGCACTCACCATTTCGAGTGTCAGATACCAGTTTAGTCAGCCCATCTTCAAAAGAATCTGTTAAAATAAAATAAAAAAAATTAAATAGGCATAACCCTTAAAAGATTTTAAGAAGTGCTTAACGGTCTCTCAATAATTACTGTAAATATAAATGAACTTTAGTTCTTCAAGGAGACAGCAGATGGAAATGAGACAGAGTTAAAATAGTCAGAGGAAATGAGCACAACTAAGAGTGATCACCTTATTCTTGTATTGTTTCTTATATTTATGTATAACTTCTCTTCGTTCCTAAGCATCCAGTATGAAATAAAAGTCAGGAAGAAAGCATAATGTTAGGTGGGCTTTAGGTATAAATGACATGGCTTTATATTAAAAAAAAAAAATTCTCTTTTTCTTCAAAGCAACTTATGATGCAGTTAGGAATTTCACAGCAAGTTGTGCACATCTTATATTTAGTTGTGTGCTAAATCACACAATGCTGATATGGATATGGATTTTTTTTCCTAATATGTTTGTTTCCTTCATGAGACAACTCTGTGAAACAAAACTTAAGCTGAGTTTTCCTTTGAACTCCAATCACTTTTCAGTCAGCCTCAAGGCCAGGACTGCACAGACCTTCAACTGATGAAGTAGAGAACTGCTGGAGAAATGTGCTTTTGGTACATTTTTAAGATAAAAGGTAAAATGCAGACAAAAAGTACTCAGTAACATCTTGTGCTTCAAAGTTCTTGTAGACATGTGATCTTCTGAGTGATTTCTATTGCTGGGAGATTCAACCAAAGGAAGCCAAATGTTAGGGTATATGAGCAATGGAGTCATAGTGGAAGGCAGCTGGGTAGGTGGTATTTGTTATCTCATGATGAGGGGGGTGATGATTAATAATAAAATAAATAACAAATTAAAGGTATTAAACTGGAACACCCCCCCCTAGCTGAGGTGAAAACAGGCTGAGAGAGTTGGGGTTGTTCAACCTGGAGAAGTCTGCAGAGAGACCTTATTGCAGCCTTTCAATATACAAAGGAAGTTTATCAGAAAGACAGAGGGAAGTTTTCTACCAACATCTGTAGTGACAGATTTTAATTTAGGACAACAATTTTAAACTGGAAGAGGGTAGGTATAGATAGGACATAAAGATGATTTTTTTTTTATGATGAGGGTAGTAAGACACTGCAACAGGTTGTCCAGAGAAGCTGCAGATGATCCATCAGTGGTTGGATGAAGGTTTAAGCAACTTGATTCAGTGACAGATGTCCCCATCTATGGCAGGAGGTGAGATTAGATGATCTTTAAAGGTCCCTTCCAACCCAAACCATTCTATGGTTTCTATGATTCTGAAGTAATATCAGCACGCACAAATATTCAGTAATTCACAGTTGCCTGGGTACTTGTACAAAATTGTCACTGAAAGAGAAAAAAAACAACCCTGCAAGACAATCATTACCTTCACTAGTAGTTACATACCAGGAGACCTTGTTTCCTAGGCAGTCTTTGTGCGTGGGGAAATCTAATGACAGTTCCTGTTAAAATAACTAGTCAGCAAAATACCAGCTTTGTACAGCTCTGTGAATCAGGATGGGACTGCTGAAGTTCTTAATTTAAACATTGTTTCTCTTTTGATTACAGAGAAACAATGATGAAATTAAAAGTAATAGGCGTTTTATCCTGTCTGATGACAAACAAGGGAGAAAAATAGCATCTTTGTTTTCAACGTTATCTAGTGTGGGGAAGTAAAATGGAAATGGAACAGATGCCTTCATTGTACTGTAGGTTCTTTTTTAAACAGCTACTTCTATAATTTTGTAAAAAGAACATGACAATCCAGCTTTCTGAATTAGGAAAAAAAAAAAAAAGAAAAAGCAGGTTTACTTGAGTGATTTGCCACTGTGTAATTTTATTTGTGATAGCAGCTTTAGGATACTGCATTATAAACAAAGCACCAGTAGCATAGAGCAGTTACTTTGAATCCCTTAGGATTTTCAATTAAATCTGACAAAATCCCACAGTAAATGAATTTTATCCAAAGGAACAAAGTGGGGTTATCCAAAAAATATTATTATGATACCTCAAGAGACAGAGTGGCACATGATTCATCTCAGTACCAATTTTAGCCACGTGCACAACCAGGTACATAAGTCAGGCCACTATCAGGGTCCCAGGGAAAAGCAAGAGATGGATGTAAGAGGCCTCAGATTGCCATTCAGACTTCAGATGCTTCAAATCAAGACAAGCTTTCATTATCTTAGGAAAGAAAATAAGTCCACCTGTTTTTAGGGCTGTAACACACACATTTGAGTCCCTCACTCCCTGTATAGTCAGTGAAGAAAATTTCAGAAGGTAATTTAGTACAAGTGGTTGAGTATGACTGTTCTCTCTCCACTCATTGTAGAAGAGGAGACAAGTACTAAGGATCAGAAGAGCTCAGTGAGCTCAGTCTCTCATGTCTGAGGGACAGCTGTGCAATGAGACACCCATTTTAAAGACTACAAAGCACCTGCATCACCATACCCAATTCAGTGTCACTATAATAACAGCTTATGATACCTTGACACACCTTTTAAAATTTTAGTGAAGTTCACAAGTTCACAGCTCTAATTTGTCACAAAAGGGCAGTAAAAGTCAACTGCACTGGCAGAGAACACGCTCCTTTCACTAATTGGGTTTTTTTTGCATAAAATTTCCAGAAGACCCCAAGCACCCACACTGCTGTAGAGGACAGCCTTTCCTTGCTCAGTCCCCACCAACCTGATGCAACAGGTAAACCCACACCCCTGAATTAGGCAACTCTGCTCAGATGACACGAATTTGACCAGTGTTCTAGATGTGTCATGAAAGATGTGTGCATGTGCAGAAAACCAGTATATAAAAAAAAAAAATAAAAACAACTATTGCAGTACAGTAAAATACATTTTTCAGAATAAAGCAGCATCCAGAGTACAGCCTGGCAAATTTTTCTAATAGCTATCTAGAAAATTACCCTGTCACAGTCTACTCCCTCTGTGCCACTCCAACAGCAGGAAGACCTGGATACCTAACAGAAATATTCCTGGCATGGAAAAGCTAGCACCAGCTGACAGAAAGGACATACACATACATAAGTCCAACATACAAGCTTTGCCAGGGGGCAAACAGGGTCTAATCAGAGCATGCTGCTCTCCAATAACTCTTGGCTGTGGAGCATTCCCCTTGGTTCCACCACAGTTAAGCACAATTTAGAGAAGTGATTGAGCTGTTATAATTTATCCAGGAACCTTCATCCAGGGATTATGGGAAAAAAAAAAAAAGAAATGTCTTGAAGTCATTCTTCCCATACCTACCTTTTTCTGGAAAAGGGATAATGCAGGGGTGATGTAAAAATCACTGTTTTGAATCACAGCCAGGTTAAGGAATTGGTAAGTAAAAGGATTTTGCTTCTGAGAAATTTTTGGACCTTCCAAAGACATGCAATGAGAATGGATTGGTTATGCTGGAAAGATGAGAAAAAAAATAAATGTAGAAACCTTGAGATGAGTTAGATACTTGAATTTGATTCACCTTTAATTAAATGATTACAATCATTTATTTAAAAACAGGAATGTTTTCACTCACACATCCCAGTGCCCAGGAACTTACATGTTTCTCAAGTTACACATGCAAATTCCCACATCTCACAGTGATACTGTTCCTCATAAATTCAAATAGATTATTATCCTCAGCTGATACATCAGAACAAGAATTGCAAACCGTATCAGACAAGTGTAAAAATTCACAGAGATTAACGAATTTAAGATTCAAAACAGGCAGTGTACCTTTGAATAGAATGAATTTGCAGTTTTCTCTATAAAGATGGGTTAATTTATTAGGCATATGTATGAGCTGATACATTTCCTGAAAAATTTATTGCCATTTCTAACTGGCAGAACCTTTCCCTTTTAATCAGCTCTTCCCCACTCATATTGAATCGAGGTTGCTCCTTAACAAGGGTGTGATACCTAATGTCACAGCATACTGGTCCATGAACATACTTTGTTCTGGTTAGGCCTGCTGGATATATAATTCAAATTCTTTTCTAATTTTATAGAAGCAGGTGGTTACTGTAGAGTAAGGTACTTTTCTGTTTCTCTGAAGCTTGCTCCCAGAGCTTGGCAATAAATATCCAGAAGCCAGCAGCAGGCATTTCCATGCTCCAACTTTATTGCAACTTTTTGGTTTTGACACAATGCTTTATCCTAATGGGCTTTTATCCCCCGCATGCATTTTAATTAAACAATAAATAACCATCAGCAGAACATGGATAATTGCTGTAGGTACGTTAGAAATTAATATCTCATGCTATAACTGTCTCCAAGTCAATGAAAACATCCCTTATAAAAGTGTGCCTTATTGGAGATTTCAACTGCTCATTTAATCAGTGGCAATGCAACTAGTAGAGAGAATCTCTGTGTGTGAGGAACTGAAGTCACAAAGAGGTTAAAGACTTCAGGGTACATGAAAATTTACCCTTCTTTTTTAATACAAAGACTTCTGGGCTTCTTTATGCGTTACAGTCTTGTTAGAGAGAATGTTGCTGCTTCAAATTAACTATTGCTGAAGGAAACATAAAATCATCCACTATTCTTCTTACCACACAGCAGAAGCATAAAGGCAAAACATCTCCCACCCCCAGCCTCTTCAGAGTAAGAGAAATGTACTGATTTTGCGACTTGTGGATCATTTTAACTTTACCCAACAATACAGAAAGTGGTGTTTTGGAGTCTGTCTGTTTGGGGCTTTTTGGTCTTCACAGTTCAACACAACATTCTTTGGCATCACTACAGTTATTTATAGTATCTTTCCTCTTTTAATAAAAAAATATGACCCCCATCTAATTAATCTCTTAGCTCTTTTACTCAGAATTGCCTAAATCTAAAAACCTTTTTCTCCCTTTCTGCCCTTCCTTTTCTGACTAGGAAGAATGTTGCTGATACTAACCTGTGGTTTCTTCCTCTCCAAATATCCTCAGCATTTGACACTGCTAACCCAGCTCCCCCTGGACCCTGGAACAAAGTGTTCTGAGGCAAGTCTTTAGTAAGTCCCTCACCTTTTGGAGGGCAGCACCTTACCGTGCTGTCTGAGAAGGCATTTTTGGCTCCATGAAAATGTGGGTCAGAGTTCTTCACTGCTTAGGAAATGTTTCCAGCCGAGTTCATTCAATATAGAGGGATAAAATGCACATGAGACACATGGGTGACAAGAAAATTCTACAGTCTGTGTAAGCTATTCCACTGGGAACAGACCTGGTCTTTGAAAATATAATGGAGGTGAACATCATGGTCCATGTCAAAGGCTTTAAATTCATCTTTATGTAAAGATCCCAAGATCCCACTAATACTCCCCTAGTAGCAAAAGACAGGACCCTTCCTTGACAGCGTTCTTCAAGCATTTTCAGCCTGGGTGAGTAACACAAATATATGCCTTAAGACACAGCCTTAAAACCTTCCTGTGTTTGGAAAGGATCTTCTTTGGGCAAATTGATTCTCAATACGGATGTAGAATATAATTCAACTTCCCTCTGACACCAGTAGAATTTAATTTCAAAGGAAAGACAATTATGTAGGACTTCCAGGAAGCATACAACTTCAGGAAACAAGCAAAAGAAACCCCAAACCCACAAACAAACAAACATTACGTAGTCAAAACTCCAAATTTTCTCGGACTAATAGGCTCAATGGAAAATTTACAACTAAATAAAGACAAAGGATGGCAAGTTTTCTACAGAATGTCTCACTTATTCTTCTCTGCACAATCTGGTTCCCTTCACTGCAATATCTTCACCACAAATAGAAGCAAAGACATCTTAGTTCACCTTCAGCTATTAAATTTAGCTTTCACAGTCCCTGGCACCCACCCATCCTGTTGAAATCGCTACTCAAGTCTTAGGTTAAAATGTCTGAAAACTCTTTCTTTATTAATTTTTTTTTTGGTCCTTTTCCTTTCAACAACCTCAACCAGAATAGAAATAGTGACACTATATTTCATGTAGTGGAAATTAGGCAATGCACTGAGAGCATATTTCTGAGCAGGTGATAATGGATTCCCACCATAGCTCTCAACATTAGTCATCAAGTCACAATCTGAGGTCAAATAAAGAGCTTTTCAAAGAAAATGAGCATGAACTGGCAATTAATACATTTAGACTGGAAATCTGAGGGTTTCCAATTATAAGAATAGCAAGAATTTGAAGAAATTTCCTGAGTGATAATAGTGAAGTCAACAACGTACCCATTGCTGAGGGGAAACTTGATTTTTGTAGTCAGATTTGCCACAGTAGCAAGAACTGTTTTCCTGGATTTGGTGATCCAGAGGATTGCTTTCAATGTGTATTTTTCTAAAAGCTGATTTATTTATTAAGATTCTAGGTATCTTCCCAAAATATCCCAGCAAGGGTGAGGAGATGGGAAGGCAGATGAATCCCACTTTAAAATATATGGAAAAAGAAATGACTTAGGGATATTTATAAGCCTTTTTTAGATGGCATTTTTGACTGCTGCATAAAGCTTTATAGGGAAAGAGAACCCATGCTTTTCCAAAACCAGAAAACACTGCCTAATATTTTTTAATGAAAGATTAGATTTCCAAATTCTTATGCAGAATTAATTATAGTCCCTTATTATTTATAGAATATAATTTCTAAAATCAACATGAGCCTAATGTTGAACACCAAATGGTATTTTTGTAAAGTAGTCCAACTACGCTGCCAGTAACCAGTTGCATGTCTTTTAATTAGTTCTCATAATCAATTTTAATTAAAATGAATAATTCAAATATTACGCATTACAATCTCAAACATTAATCTTCTCAAGAAAGGTAAAGAAACTTAAAAGGCTATGATTTAAAACATAGTCTCCAAGTTTATAAGCTTGTGGGTGTAAGACAAAGAACCCACAATTTGGTTTGCCCTCTTATGTGACCTTTTCCTGCGCAGAAGTTGCTTGGACAAGCAAAAGTCCCAGCAGGGAGACTGGAGAATACTAAGTGCTCAGAAATTCATCTTCAGGTTTCTATACAATAGTCAAAGATTAGACAAAAGCCACTTTGAAAACTTGTTTTAAGCAAATATTTTATATTATTGCACCATCCAGAAGGCCTGGAGCCGCTGCGTGTTACGGAAAAAAAAAGCTTCAAATAAGATTTCAATTAACAAGAATTAGAGGACTGTAATTTAATAAAATTCTAACAGGGAAAGAAAAGCCAAAAAAACCCACCTAAAACCAATTTTTCCTGGAAAATGAGATAATGAGAGCAGTTCACCTGTAAGTAGCAGAGGTACTGTGTGAAGTTACAGTCATAATGCATAATAATCCTACATATTAAAAGACCGTCACATTTGTTCCCTGATAATAAAATATAGGAAGTGGCAGAAGAATTTTGTTGTGTTTCTTTCAATGAAGATCTCATATTTTGGGTTTCAAACAAGCTGTGATTGCATTCAACAACACAGTACTCCTAAATCCATTCAGAACAGTTCAAAACATATTTTACCCGTAGCTTTTCTTCTATTTTTCTGTTACAATGATTTCCGTCACTCGGGTCACTTCTATGGTACACAAGAGGTGCAAGGGTAAACACAGATAAACTTAGAAAAATGAAAGTATCAGACTGATCTCCAACTCCTCTAAACTGGTGAACTTGTATTGACTCGGTGAGAAGACTGCCAGCTCTGCTCCAGAGAAGCTGCTCACCCTAATCTTTCCCAGCTTCAGAGATGAAGACGCTTGCATTTCAGGCACTTAAGTAGCCATATTCCCTTTGACCCCAAATGCTTTCAGCTCGTGGCAATCTCCAACCTGATGTAATAGCTAAAGAAGTTTCTGCAAGCAGAAATGTGTATTATTGACATGCTGGTCTTGCCTCAAGTTGTGAAGTAAGTCCTTTCTGTGCTAGCCTCGCACAGGCTCAGAAGTGGAAAACTTCCTTCACGAAAGGAGAGTAAAAGAGCTTAAAGTATTTAGCAAAATAAAATGAAGAGCCAGAAGGCCTACAGCTGCTGTCCATAAATACCAAGGAAGAAAATGAGCTGTTTCACCCTGGCAGTGGTATTGGCAACACCGGCATTGAAACAAATAGATTCGGGCTGGATATTGAAAGAAGGCTTCAGACCATCAGGGAAGCAAGACTCTAAAACTACTTGCTATTAGAAACAGAGGAAAAAAATGATAATTTTCAAGTTTTGGCAAACTTATGATTAAAATATGACATGCCAGATGTGGGACTGACAGCCCAAGACGTCCTCGGCTATCCTGTATCCTGTAGCCCTACAAGGAAAGGAAAAATACATTAATCACTCCTGCTTTCCAAACTGAATCAATTCTACCTCGGGCAGAAAATTACAGATAACCCTTTTAAGAGTGAGTAATACTTGGTTCACGCTACTCCAGCTGTTTACCACAGCTGGCTGCTGTCTTCTCACCTCTTTTGCTGTGACCACCCTCAGCTTGTTCTGTGTAGCTCTCAAACCCCGGTGTGTAAAAGAGGGATGACAACATTTCCCTAACTTAAGGGGATTAGGAAATGCAATACCTAGACAGGGCGAAAGCCAAAGCAATTTATCATTTAAAGTTTATAAATGTAACACTGTTACCACTGCAGCTATTTTTGTATGCTAGGGGGACATAATATTGTTAATAAGAAAAAAGTTAGTCAAATGTATAGCAAATATTAATTAATTGAATAGCAAACAATGAGCATTCCTTTTTGGCTGATGAATACTCTTGTTTGCCCAAGAAAATTAATATCACTGTAAGCACCAGTATTGCTTCAAATTCAGAAAAAGATTGTTCATATTCTCATTTTAAAAAAATTAAAAGACCTACTTATGCATAATTCTAATGAGCAATTAAATTTTGAAATTGTGTTCACAAGTATTTACCAATTATTCAAACAAACTACCACCTAAACACAATGCTTCATTAAAAAGAGCACTAAGACAGAAAATTCAAGGACTAAAATATAACAAAACCACCAAACATAAATTGCTTATGTAATTTCATTTGTAACCCCTTGACCATAGTCAAGTTTGGCAATGTGATAGCATATTCTGACATCTACACAACTTCTGTCATATATATGCAGGAAATGAATGACATTCAGGGAACAGTATTTTTGTTAGGTTTATTTTTTTCTGTTTCTTTAATTATTTTTTTTCTTTTTCTTTTTTTTTTTTTTCTTTTTCTTTTTTTTTTTTTTTTTAAATTTCTCTGTTAGGCATGGTGTGGCCTAATTCCTTATATACCCCATTTTGTTGAAGCATGGTTTCAACAGCATTTTATATCTCTATATAGAATATTTTATCACCTTAAAGGGCTTCTCTTACTATTTTCTAAAAATCTACAGCATGTCTTTGAAGTGAGGAAGCTCTCTGTGAATATTTCACAGATGGGAAACTGAGTCATATATAAATATAACATTTAGGAAATCTAATTTGGGGTGTTAGCTCGATGACAAGATATATATTTTTTATATCAGAGAAGCTCCTATATTAGAACAAAATTCTAAGTTGTCAGCGTTTCTAACAACTAGGATTCAGGATGGGTTTCTTTCCACTTAAGTACATCTGAGTTAGAGAGGATTACATGAGAGGAAACAAGCACTCAGAGGTCAAATATCTCATCCAAAGGTAAAGAATCAAGGGAGGCATAACTCAGGTTTGAAAAGTTCCTAGTTCTCTCCATTGGCAACAAAGGGAGTCAAAATACCAGAACTCACATGCAAACATTAGGTGGACAAGCCAAGCCAAGCCCAGCCCAGAATTCCCATGTTTTTAACCCTTGACAGTTAGCATCTGAGAATTTCTATTAAATAGTGAAGCAAGAACGGTAAAGGGAGTTGTTCTCATGAATCTTTGTTCTCTGTCTTCACTTAGACAGTGGCACCAGCCATTAGAAAGAACTGGTGAACCTAGAAGTCGTATTAATGTCCTTTGTCAGTCAGCAATTTAAACTTCTCTTGTTCAGTGGGAAATGAAAGAAAAGTTAAACACTTCTCCAAAAGCACAGATTTGCCCAGTGAGTTACTAAGCCCTCTTATCTTCATGGTGCAACTGGTGGGACAGCCAGTTCAGTGAGAGAAAGCTTGCTCTTACATCTCCTAAAAGCTCTGATACGCCTTGTTCTCCTTTTTTTTTTTGCCGTATCACAGATGAAATCATGCAAACCTCGGCTGCCAAAGCTGTTCAGAACTCAAACAGAACGCACACACCCCCCCTGAGACTGTGATTTCTTTCCAGTGAAAACCTTGTGGGGATGGCGGGGAAGTAAAAGGACAATACAAACCTTTGCTGGTTATAAAGTAGAAAAGCAATGTTCCATAAAAATCTTCAGCAACATCCACCTGCCACTGGGAATTTTACAAGCCAAGTAGATGATTGTTGCATTGGCTGCAAGTGAAGCCCAGACCTCCCATATGGCAGTGCTAATTCAACCAACAAATGAGCAGTGCAGCAGGGAAAGGTCCTCTACCCCCCCTAGAAGCACTACCAGAAAAGACCTGTCTTTTCACCCAAGGTATTCTGCTTGCAGGATTGGATGTCCTGTGATTTATATTTTGAGTTTGTGTTCCAAATGTACTCAAACACCAATAAAAAAGTTTGAAAGCTTTACAACACAGGGGTCCACACAAATAGATAACAGAGTATTTTTCCTCCAGAGTATTCAAGCTTAAACAAGGAGGTCAAACATACAACAGTGGAAAATCAAACATGAAGAGAAGTTTTTAGGTAGGCACCTTCAATAATTTGCTAATTTATATAGCTATATATAAACTGCTTGTTTGTATAAAGCAGTTCTTTGATTCTTTTGATTTTTAGACAATTATAAAGCCAGTGACTCGGCTAAGTACAACCTTGTCTTTACAGACATAATGAAAAATAAAGTTCCTTTTTCTGCAAGATAGCAGGAATTGACTGAAGCTGTACAGTGTAACACCAGGTAGGGCCAGCTCAGAAGGGTGAGGTGAGAAGGGCTTGATAGCTGCAGAGAGATTAAAGGATTTTTGGGAGGGCTCTGAATGTTTCAGCCGTTTACTCAGTCAGAACTGATCCCATTCCTCTATTCTGCTCACAGCTGATTTTAGGTTTTATAGCCTCTCCTGTCACACAGTTTAGCAGCAGTGCATTCTGCTTTCCACAGTGCCTAATGTGTCACTCTTCCTTGCATCTGCATTCTCATTTAATTCCGGTGAATAACCTCTCCTCTTCCCCCGGCCCTGCCTTTCTCACGTCTTCACCAATCATTGCTTTTAAGGATGCTCAGCTATCAAGGGGGAATTAAGAAAGAAGCAGCAGTCCTTTGTACAACCAAGCTTCTCTTCATCCTTCCCACTCGCTCTGTTTCCTCAGGGGTACAGCAACATTATTGGGCATCACTTGATGGAGGAAGCTGCTGGCCTCTTATTCTCGCACTGGGGGGGAGAGAGCTCAATCACATGCCATTGGCATAAATGTTTAATACTCATGCAAGCAGAACTGTCTCATGGCAGCTTGCTAATTATCCACCATAACAGGCCCTTAGATTATTCTCCTTATTGGCTACGCTTTAAAAAATAATTACTTGTCATATTTTCACAAAAATCCAGTAGTATGTTTTCGCAGCAAAGGCTCCACTAGCAATGGGGAGGACACTAAAAATAGAATAGAAGAGGCCAGCGGTTTCTTTGATTCATTGGCACTGACTCCAGTTCTACAGTGTGTGACCAAAGTTTTTGCAGAGAGCAGAAACCCACTGAAGAGGAGATTTTTCCTCACACACAAAGCTGCATGCATTACTACTGTTGAATGAGCAATTAAGTGCAATTTGCAGAAAATTAGCAGATATTTTTAATGAGAAAAGTCATTTGTGTCTAGGATTGCCATTTTACATACTGCAGATTTGGTGGTATAGAATCCAAAATATAACTCAGCACTACAATTACAGCATTCACTGAGCATTGATGTGTGTCCCTAAAACACTGAATTTAAATAAGAATGACTGTAGAATTCAATATCAGACAAGTTGAAACAGACAATTATCCAAAAGGATAACAGAATTTTTTCAAATCTCAACATTTTGCTCTACCAAAACTGACTAAATATCTGGAATGTCAGATATTTTACTTTATCAGAGTCAAAGTGCATAGACAACCAGTAGAAAGAGACAGTTTTGACTGATCAGTCTATAAATCAGTGAAATTTAAAGCTACAATGAAACATATCTAGAACATGAGAAAATTTAATAAGAGTGCAAGAAGAACAGAAGGGGACTTGGACACCAAATTTACTGTCAATGTGTTTATGTAAGAGGAAATGTGGAGGCCAAAAGCAGAAACTGCTGGTATGGAAGAGGCTGTCAAACTTGCCTGCATTTAGAACCTCAAAAATTAGAAACAGCAGCAAAATAGAAAGAACAGGATGCTAATGAATTCATATATACAATGATATTAACATATATATACAATAATATTAACATGTGACTTACGGTTTGAAAATAGACATTACAGAATAACAGCTAACAGACATTAGCATGTTGGGGTATTGAAGTACAGTATATAAGGTTTTGCTTTAAGAAATGCTTCTCAGAATCATACAAATATGCCTTCAGCAGCTCTGCATTAAGAGGATGCAAAAATGTATGTTCAGTTCATATTCCTACAAAAGCATTAGAGATTATACGAACAAAATCATTTGTCAATATGGAGAATAAACATTCATTTACTCTAAACATTTGAATTAGCCATCAAACAAAGGAACATTCATAAATAAAATTCATCCTATTAAGAGGTTCCATAGTTTCTACTATGAAACTGTAGCAGACTATTACTCTCAAGTTTACTCTTTTTCAAAATCCTGTAAACTAGACATTTTAAACAAATAGTCAGTGTTACCATTTTCGATTTATCTTAAAAAAAAGACAACTGAAACTGAAACGATTTTTGCTTTCAAACCGTGATCAGCCCAAAACAAGATTAAAAAAAATCCCCAACCCACTGATAACATCTCTTTCCTGTAGCCAGGTGGGATGCAGAAAGAAAAAGAGACCCTTGGTACTCAGTGAGTGAGCAAGTGAAAACAAACCACCTTTCTCCTTGTCTCTTTATACTCCAAAATCAGGAGGAAACAGAAACACGAGCTTACACATTCAAGAAAGTGAAATCAGTGAAACAGTGACATACCACAAAAGATTATAGTGATTTCATCTAGGGTGAAATCAGAACCAAGTAAATCTTCCATCCTGGCAAAACTCTTCTGCTATGTTTTTTTAATGACTGTTGGCTGTGCTACGCCATACAGCATGCAAAAATTAAGTATTGTTATGGGAAGGATGCAACATATTTTTCATTTACAGGAAAAAATCTAAGTCCCTGTTTTAAATGCAGAACTTAGATGCCAATTGAACATGCAGCTAAATTCTGATGAGTTTAATCATGAAATCATGAATCACACCAGCTAAAGCACTGTTACCAGTTACCACATAGGCACCAAATCCCCAGATGTGGAATAGAAGACACGTGAAGAGCTGTATCCATATATGTATATTTATGCATGCATACACACATATAATTTCTAGGGAAAAAAAAAAAAAAGAAAATTATGGAATCCCTTTGGACTTCAGTAAAACTGATTTTTGCCCCAAAGCTGTGGGGTACTTGTGCTATTTTTTCCTAGCTCTTCAATCACTAAGGCTGTAGATTTTCCAGTGACAGGAAACAGCTTATATATAACTCCTTTCTACACTGTTACGTGGAACTGTTATTTGAACATGCCTATCAGATGAAGCCTCCCATTGGTATAAACAGCTTGAAAGAAACTACAACCACGGTAGCCATCCCTGAAACTACCTAATGTCCCAAACCATCAGGGTAAATTGTTCAACAGCTCTGACTTTTTGTTCTTAGCAAATTAAGTTTTTATCCTTGCAGAAAAGTGTCATCAGCTCTCTGAATTTCTCCCCCTTGGAAGATTTTCTTTGCATTTTCCTCATGCAGGAGTAATTTCTGTGCTGTTCCATCACAAGTCAAGTACCTTATGACAAGTCATTTATAAACTTTCTTAATGCTTTCAGACTCGTTCTCTATTATTTTTTTTTTCTACAGCTTCAACGATCTCTACAGAATAGCAAATTAATATAGGGTACAACTGCTGTACATGTGACCCGAATTTCTATGGGAAATTACTAGTCTGGGCTACCTATGGGAGGCAAATATACTTATACATCCAAGAGCAATTTAGACCAGGTAATTTCACCTGTTTCTCCAAAAGGTCTGCATTTGGAGCATATGTTGATTATGTAGACCAGTTTATATGGTGGCAAATGCAAGCTTTTGATAAGCCAGGGTACTATTTTAATCAAACATTGCCTGCATTTTAAATTACTACTATTTCCTATGCAAGGTATAATGAAGGATAATGCACGTCGCTTTAGAGCTCATTTTGAGTTTCAAAACAAGTTACAATGCAATCACCTATTAACCTTTTCATCCCAAGGGGTTTTCTACAAAAAGTTAATATCCCTGACAGCTCCTTGTTTATTTTCAGATCCATGCACTGTTTGGCACTAGTGACCTTGCAAGCAGATCCACACCTTACAAAGTCCCTGACCTTGAAGCCATTAAAATCCAATCACACGCTGGGCAGGTTTCCATATTCATTAGGACAGCAAGAAGATAGATTTGAACATGCCTCTGAAGTGACCAATACATTCATCAGCCAATTTCCATCTTCTTCAACAATTTCAGCTTGCTTAGGGATATTACCAGATTAATTGATACAGGAAATCTTTTGCAACAAAACAGTAGCAATGTTAAACCGATGCAATATGTTACTAATTAAAAAGGCTGTGATCAAACATAAGTCATAACATAAGTTCTTTTTGCTTATGCTTTTGTTCTAGGGGTCAGAGCATTTTTTCAAAATACGTTAGAATGAAACTAGCATCCGAAAATAAGAAAAGCCATGTCTACAACTAAAAGAAAATTCATATAGGATAGGGTTTTTCTTTTTTAAAATTCAAGCTATCACTGGAACGTGCTAATTAACCCTATTAAGTTCTTATGCATCTATTTCATAAACTCCTTTGAAAGGTAAAATTTCAACTCACAAATAAAGACAGGATTAATGACAGCCACAAAAAGAACAACAAAACCCGAAAGAAACAAAGATCTGGGTGTAACATTTTGTCCATCCTATTTTGACATACACTTGCCTTCACCCACACAGATTGTTCTCGTGGAGAAGTGAAATTTATGTGAATACACTTTGAGTTAAACAAAGGATTCCTTCACGTTGGGAATATGTAGGCATGATCTCTTCGGCATTTAAAGCAGGAAAGGTTTGAAAAAGGGTGGGATAAAGGAGGAAGTTTCAAATACATAAATAGCAAGCGTCAAATGAATCAAACAGGTTGCTCAAAAATCTGTGGTTGCCCTCATCACAGGTCACATTTCCAGCAATACTGTTCAAAACACTTCTGCATTTACCCAGCAAAGGCCATAGTTATATCAAAACATTTTCAAGGGGACTGAGCTTCAATACTTTGGTCAAAGGTCTCTTTGCACAGAAAGCAGCTGAGGGCAGGTTGCGAGCTCCTCTTGAATTTTTAGGTTTGTTGCCTTATTGTGAATGGGGAACCCATCCACCTGAGCTTTCATCAAACCACAGACAAGAAGCGTTAAGAAACCCAGGGCTCTTACTCCACGTCTTAAAGTTGAACAAAACTTTGCTAATTGGCTTTGCAGTTTTTCATTCCTTCAGCCATTCCAACTTGTTTTTTTTTCCCTACGATCTATCTGAGGTACATCAGTGACAGCAAATCAAACCAAGGAGTCACTGGACAGAATTTTTGATTCAGAAGGCTTTTGCCTGATTAACAGCTTCTGAGTAACATTTGAAAAAAATTACTTTTTACAGATTCCTCCAGCTGCCTGAGGCCAGAAGCCAAAGATGGCACATGTCCTGCAGGGGGTTGACCTGCAAAAAATACTGTCTTGTTGTGATCACAGTCCAGCATACCACCTACACATAATTTCAATGAATACAAGTTTGTTAAAAAAGAAAAAAAAAGAAAAAGGGAAAGAGAGAAATACTAAGCACATTCATGTAGAGACAAACAAGTTTAAGGATGAAAGGTAATTCTTAAACTGGGTTTCTAAGGAGAGAGGAGAGGAGAAAAAAAAAAAAAAAACAAAAGAAAAATCAATATTGCTTTGAAAATATATTCCCCTAAATAGGAGAAGGTCTGTTGTCTTGAGAATCTAGTTTATAACGGGCAACTGGTTATTTCCCCATGTTTGTTCAAGACCAGGTGATGAATGTCCCAAAACAGCATCTGTAACTATAAAACTAGTATAACAGACTTTCCATAGTATTGCACAGTAAACCTCTGGATAGAGTACAACAGTGTCAGTATCCTTTGTGTAATGGTCAGGTATTTTTCATTTATACTGCCCTTTCATAAGCTGTATTGTGCTCACATTGAGCCAAACCTCAAAGGCTTTGGCACCCAGTTACACCATAAATTGAAATAATGAGAATGATTTTATATAGTTCTACAAAATGTGTCCAGGGTATTGTGTGTACAGTGTGAACAATTTTGCAGCCAAGACTTTTTTTTTTGTTGTGGAGAAAACGAAGACCTTGAGCTTTCCTCTGCTTCTGGAGAAAGCAGAGATATTTATGGCAATAAACACACTGTTTTGAAAGCAACTAATTTTAACAGACCCATTAGTTTCTACTGAATTAATACGAATAATTTTCTCTCAAGAAAATTAGGTTCACGAGCATAAAGTCAATTATTTGGCATTACCTTTGCACACAAGAGAGACATTTCAAGTCATTACATCATATGTCCTACATACTCAGCAAGTTAAACCTGATATTTTAGGAACACAGTAGCTGAACAGGTGAGTGTCTGAAGCAGTATGTAATAACTTATTAATAAATTAAAGGTAGGATTTTAAAACAATAATACTGTTTGAGCACAAATCATACATACTATATCTTCTTGAATGCCTGGGTTTAGGAATATAAATGGAAAATTTCAGCACTCTTCCATTGTTTACAGAGGAGATTTCTCTCTTTCATGTCTAGAATTTTATTTTGTAAACTATTAACAGAGTATCATAATGTAGTTAACAGCAGTTATTACTTGAATGATGAACACCAAAAAAACCTGAAAAAAAGAATAAAAATAAAGAGCCATATATCCCCATTTTAAAAGAAAAACACTATAGAAATGCACATTAAAATTTAGGAACCGTGCATTCTTATATTTGACACTTTGTGTTTATACAGGCTGCATTTTTTTTTACTGGCATTAGCACTCTAACTCCATTTTTAAACACAGTTAAATTCACAAAGGAGCTGGGGATTATTAAGATTTTGATTTGCTGAGGAGCTGAGAGCCTACATGGCCTGTTGCCTTCGAATGACTCTGTGACCTCCTCTGTATCTTTGAAAAACTAAAATCACATTCTAAAACTTTCTCCCATGCATAACCAATCCTACAGCCATGCAGCCTGTATATATGAATGTGAGGCCATTAAAAAAAAAAAAAGAATCAATAAGCACACATGGAAAAAGTCAAAACAAGCCCAAGAGAGTATCAGCCCACGTCCCTTACCTGCAGAAAAGCAGGAGGTACAAGTGTTGCAGTGCAGGCCAGCACAGAGCACTATTTCATTTGAGTGGTGACAGCACTGATCAGTCTCTGGGTTGTATTGTCCATATTTGGACTGTATTTATTATCTTTTAATGTCACCTCTAATATATTGATAAACACCTTTAATTATTTTAATGATATTTTCCTTATTCGCTTCAATGTTATAATTATTTGACTGTTTGTTTTAAAAGAAACAGTTTTCTGCATCGGTTAGTCTCACTCTCACTTTTGTGTTGTTTTAGAATAACATTGCTACTCAGCTTCCAGATTTCTTCAGCAGTTTCAGAAGGCTTCCATCCCAAAGCCCTATTTGCTTAAGATACCAATGTTCTCATGTTTTCAGTTTAAGTGGGCATAACAATTACCTGGAAATATTTCATGAAATAACTTACTTTCATGCTACAATATTATGCTAAGAACCAATTCCCCAAAACTCATTTTCTTTAGACAAGGATGAGAATGCAATTGGGCATGGATTTCCTGTTCATGGCCCCATCTGCAATTTCAGATTTAATATAATTATTATTTCTGTGTTTACAAAACCTCTAAAGTGCTCAGTACAGAGCTGATAAGTGCTTAGAGAACTTGATAACAGAGTACAACTTAGGAAAGTAATAACGGTTCCACTTAAAAGGCAGAACTTAAAAATTTAAGGTTCATCGTCTGCCAAGTCACAGAAGTAGAGAAGTGCTTAAAATAACTATAAACCTAGGAAATAAAAAAAATCAAAACACTGACCTGATGCAAAGAAAAGTAAAGCAGCAAATCATGCATCCCAGGAAACAGAGGATCAGCTCAAGGGGGAAAAAAAAATCACATCAACAGAAATTCTTTGTTATGGATACTTAATAATTTACTTATTTGCTTGTATCCCTCCGTCCTTAAGGGTGACAGAAAATGTGAGCGTTCAAAATGTCTTCTATCTTTGCATGACCCCCAAGAGAGAAGAATCAGAGATCCCACATAATGTACAAGTACTGGGTAAAAATAAAAAGAAGAAGAGAAGGATTTTTTTGTTTGTTAAATTAGCCTTGTTAGGTTTTCTACCTTGTTTTTTTTTTTTTTTACTTTGTTGCTTTAGTGATCAGTCTTTTCCCCAATACTAACAGAAAACTGCCCTGTTTGGTTTTTCTCTTTTAGCATTCACAGGAATAGATAGCTAAACCTTCATAGATTATATTTTTTTTTTTTTTTAGACTTAGCTTTGGAATTAAATCTTTGTCTTAGAGAAAGGGGCATATTACCAATCTGCTTCAATATTATTCAGGCAAAGAATTTGCCACCCACTGACCAGCAGCCACAAAGCCTGCCATTCTCCTAGACTGCAGAGAAAACTGTTTATAGAGTCATAGAACCATTTAGGTTTAAGGTCATCAGGTCAAGCCATCAGTCCATCACTGCCACGTTCATCACTAAACCATGATCCTCTGTGCACATCATTTAAACACCTCCAGGGATGGTGAATCAACCACTTCCCTGGGAAGTCTCTCCAACACTTGACAACCCTTTTGATGAAGAAATTTTACCGAATATCCAATCTGTATCTCCTCTGGCACAACCTGAGGCCATTTCCTGTTATCCTGTCACCTGTTACTTGGGAAAAGAGACTGACCCACACCTCGCTACAACCTTATTTTAGAAAGAGAAACAATCATGATCAAATAAGAAAAGACTCTGCAGTAGATAAGAGTATAAAGAAGTCAGTAATTTCAAAGTTAAATTTAACATAAAATGATCCCAGGAGCTCACAATAGCAGCAGTTAAAACGTAGGTGGTGTTTTGTTGGTGCAGCAGTGGGTAGTGATTTTCAGGGCACTTTAAATTAGCTTCAAGTGTTCTACTGAATTACTGAGATGGTTAGGTGGTATCTTACCATCTCAAATAATTACAAAAAGGTATTTGATCTTCCATCTGACTAATGATTCCAAAAAGGTTCATCTAGAGGGAAGCTGGCATGACACTGAGTAGGGGACAAATGACAAAAATGAGAACAATCAGAAAGTTACTTTCGCTCCAGTCGAAAATAATGTGAAAAATTTGATGCACCTGCCCCACAGGGACTCTGCAATGCCAAGACAAAGAACTTTGATATTACTTTCCTGTACCTCATGCTGCAACAAATGCTTGCCAAGATACATCAAATCAGTATCGACATTTACAGATAAGCAACGGATCATGGAAGTTTGAAATGAACCTTGAGAAGAATAACACATAAAACATTGTCAGGACTTAAAATATCAAGTCATAGGGGGTGGAGGAAGAGAGAGAGAGAGATATGACAGGGAGCAAGATGCCAAAACTAATGATAAGGCAGAGTAGAGTATTGTTTGGAACAAAAAATATATTACCACAACTAGAACCCGAGAAAAATTTCCTACAGGATGGCAACTAGATGTTTGGATTTTTAAGGGCACAGTATTCCAGTGGAATAAGAAATGAAGACCATTCATCTTATATCTCAATTTTATAGCCCAGGAACACCCTTCAACAGAAAGGAAATGTAATCTTCACAAGTGTTTAAGACTACAAACATCAATATCTCATGAAAGAAATCTGGTGGTTACAAAGCAGAGTTTAGATAGCAAAGAAGAGGGAATACAGTTTTACAGGTTAGTATCCAAATACATTGTAACTTCATCCTGCAAAGGATCCACATCACTAAAATTGAAACTGTGCTTCAAGTCCAACTTTGAATTTATTATTCAAATTGTTCACGGGACATCTCACTCTGATACTTAAGCCTCAATTAAAATCTGCAGATGGCAAAATTTAAAGATACAGTTAAATAATTTTAGTTATTTCCCACGCTTAATTTACTGAAGTTTAACACACAAAGCTCTCAGGACAAATACACTCAAAGTAAAACCAGATTCTGTCCCTTGTCTTCTCACACAGATTTTTGAGAGACTTTTTATCTCTTTGATGAAATGAGGCCACTTTTGCCTCTTCACTGTTTTCCCATTGTAGCCTTCCCCCACTGCCAGCAGCTTAAACTGTCATCTAGTCCCACTGCATCATTTTAGCTACTGGCCTCTCCTGTCCATTTGCTCCTGGGGTCTCACTTGCTTCTATTCTGGAGGCTCTACTTCCTTGCCAAGACCAAACAGGGGAACTGGGATCAGTCCTGAAAGTGGGTGGATGACCACAAGAGAGAGACGAGTTTAATATCACATAAAGAGAAAAAAAACTGCCAGCATTCAAAGAAGACACTTCTCCTGTGTTCTGGTGGCCAGAACACCTTAAAATACAAACAAAAATCCACCATAAAGTAGCTCCATAGCAAACCCACAATGGTGGAACTGAGATAACAGGAATGAACAGCAATACATTTATAAAAGCTGACTCACAAAATAAAGAGAGATGCCTTTTGAGAGAAGCACTGAGGAATAGGGGATATTAGGATAAAACTAAATAAATGTTGAGCTCATAATAAAATCACATTGCACGAGAAACTTTTTTTTAGTGGTGTGTTTACAGGGCTCTATTTTAGACTGGTGAATGTCTGGAATATTGTAACAGCAGAAAAAGGCAAAGAAAGTTGAGACAGCAAACTAGTAGCGGCTCTTGAACATATGGCTCACAAAACAAAATTAAAAATATTCGTATTCTCCCTGAGGAAATCAAATTTAAAAATGAGCACAGCTCTGCATAAATACATGGGATCAATGAGTAGGCAAGTTAAGTGTTTAATTGAATACTAGCAACAAAGTGCAATGGATACAAGCTAACAAATATGGCACAGTTATTTTCAAAATTTTTCATATTTTTGCAGTTCAGAAATTAATCTGAAATATGTATTCCAAAAGCCTTTTGCACTCACAGATAATAGTATAATAATAATGGTATATATAAATATGTATATATAACCTGCAGATATGTGTGTGTATATATATATATATATGAACACATGTACATGTATAAGTATCCCAATTTACAGATAAATAATTTCATACAAGTAATTTGGAAATACAGTGATTAAATACTAGGGAAAGAAAAATCCATATTCATTCTGATTTCCAACAGCCATCTGTGAGAACTTACAAGAAGTAGCATTCAAAAAAATTATAACACACTGCCTGCACTGATCTTGAAATATCCTAGCTGAAGTATCAGATAGCTCTGAGTATTTCTGAGGTAGTCAATGGATGATTCAAAAATTGAGAACACCATATACATTTATTAGAAGTAAACTACACAGTAACACAAAGTACTGTGAAAAGGTATTAGATGTGATGAAAAATTGTGAACGCTTGGGTCAACTTTATCAAATCAAAGAGAGTTGTAGGAAAAGAGCCACTTGAAAAACAGCAGAAGCTCTAGCTCCCTGGAGATGGACTTTGTGTATGCTTGAGGGGCTCTTGCAACAACAGAAAGTACTTCATAACTCCTAATTAGTTGGGAAGCTAAAAAAGATTGGAAAACTTAGTCCTGATTCAGTAGGGCTACTGCATTAGTCTACTGCATCTACTCCAAACAAGTTTTACGTTCCCTAAGAGGGTTATTCTAAAATAGTTCCATACAACAGGTTTCAGATACTCTGACAAGGTACTTCATGTGGCTGGTCTCAGTTCCTTGTTGGTCTTTCTAACTGCACCCACACATCTGTTAAACTCTGCACAAACTTTCATCCCTCTTCTGCCCTTCCCTCCTTCTTCTCCCTCCATCTCCTGCCCCTTGTCACTGCTGTCTCCTTCCTACCCCTTCCCTGCAGTGCTGAGCCCCCCCCAGCACGGCTGTCAGCCCAGGCCACGGAATGAAATGGGATGAAAGAATAAAGGTGAGGACAAGCAGGCTTTATTTCTAATCTAAATCAGTCCTCTGATCTGATTTGATGCACTTCACACCCTCATAAGCAATTTTCAGGGACTTGGCAGTAGAAGATATGGTCAGGGAAAGATACTACTTAAACTGTCACTGTGGTATCAGGGAACTATATTCTCATTTTGTGCTTTAACCAGGTGACAGCTCAGCAAAAGAGTAAGCATGATAGGAGATACAGATGGACAATTCACTCCATCCCAGTATATTGCCACTCCGGTTAAATTCCCCTAAAAATGCACATTTTATTTTCTCACTTCTTAAAGTCTTAAGATTTCCAAGTTATCAGAGTGTCAGATGGATTTAAAGTGAGATTTCAGCATTCAGAACACTCTTAACCACTCATTTAGGTAACACAGCTAAAAAACGTCCACTACACGCTCTATTGAGTAAAACAAAGACTACATTAAAATAAAATTAATCCAAGATACCATCTATTATTTCATCTTAAATCCATAAAGAAAAACTGTTCGCCATCACCTGATCAATTTAATATTACTCTAATGATCTTAAAAAGCACCTCTCTCCCAATACAATAATTCATGGAAAAAACGCACTCTCTCACATGCACTCTGAAGGAAAGGACCCTTCTCCTGGGTTCAACATATTTGGTTGCCTTTCTGTAAATGCTCAAAGCAAGGCAGATTATAAACTCCATGGATTAGCTCTAATTAACTTTCAGAGTTGCAGCAGTGTGGCCTGGCACGAGGCAGTGAATGACTTGGGCTCACAGGCTGAACACCTGCAAGAAGGAATTTCTTGAGCAAGGCATTAGTATTGTCAGGGTAGGTGGAAAAGGAAAGGCTTTGAGCACAACTGGCCACCAGAGCTCTCCTGTGAATAAAAACAACTGCCATCATTAACCCTCTGTTTCAGAAAAAAACAGGGTTTTAGGTCATCCTTAAAACTGGGATTTTAGGTCATCTCTAACCTTTTGAATGTATATTGGTAAAAATAATCTCTTTATATATAATAATCCTTTATATTCTGATCTATTTTTACCCATTGATACAATGGAGTAGAATTTACTCACACTATACTTTCAGCTAACCTTCATCACTATCACTTGTAACACATTTCTTTCGTTTTAAATCCCCAGAAAATTTTTTACATCCACAAAATATTTGCTTAACGGCATCTGTGTGAATGCTAAGTCATCAAAAATACACTTGGTTATCACTTTTATTGCTGTTGAATGTGGACTAATGACATATAAATGGGAACTGAAGATATCTTTCTGCTTTATTTCGACTTAGCAAGACCAAATGTAGTTCATAAAGCCTCTGTTTTATCTTTCCTGTAAGTACTTCTCCGTTGCCTCACTTAGGTAAAGTTTTCTGGTAACATTAGTAGGAGGAATTATGCAATCTTAGCAGTAAGTAATTCTGCTGCACAATCTGACCTCTGCAGTTATCACAGTGCAGGCAACAGGGAGTCACGAGGAGCCAGAGGTTTGTCGGTGTTTAAATTCTGGCATTCAAAAACAAACTCCTAACAGCCATCATTGAAATTAGAATTTTTAACAGGGTGAATTCAACTAAATAAAATCACTCTCCATTTCGAAAGTCACATCTTAACTTCCACAGGACCTTACATACCTTCTAGAAGAGAGAAAAGGATATAACATCTAAATTTTATGCTGTTCGCCCACCTGTACTTTTCTGTCACGACAATTAGAGAAGAGAAAATCCTGTACCGAAGTTTGGCACAGCAGACATTTGGCCTTTAGTGTGATTAGGTTCTTCTATTTGAGTAATGGTCCCTGAAAACAGAATATTGTGTGTTACTGAGGGCCAAATCTTCAGATGGCATCACCTGGCATAACTCCATTGAGTCAGTGATATGGATCATAAACCCTCTGAGCAAAAGATGTATCATTTTATGCTTGGGATGCACCACTCACATTTTGCCTGTTATTGTAATTCAGCTGGATAAAAACTGCTACCAGCTGAAAACTGAGCCTTTCCAGGAAAACACGAAACCAGCTCCTAAGTAAAGAGTCCAAAGAGTAACTCATTGGAAAAATTAATCATCTTATAGACTATTCTGGCAACCATTTCTGGCAAGTTCAGCACCGAGATTGTCCTATGGCATTTTTTCACTCCGTAATAGTGTTCATTGGTAAGAGAACACCATAAACTCCTTTTCATTAACATGTAGAGTTTGATTTTAAGCCATGTTTTCCTGAGGCTGGCTGTTGGTTAATTTGAGTATTTCCATATGATGGAAGATACTAATGAAAAATCATGCACTGGGACATCAAAAAGGGAAGGAGGAGTACAACAATGGGAAAATTATTAATAGTGCATCCCGTGCAACAGGGATAGCTTTTAGACCTTCAAAAAGCTAAAAAGAAAAAGAGGAGGGGAAGGAAAAAGATATTTACTGACAAAAAGGCAGCACTGCAAGAAGACAATCCAGCAGCCCAAATCTGTTAAGAAAAAAACTAAATAATTGCTCATCTAATTCAAAACTGAGCAAGCTGTAAATTGATCCTGCAACAGGAAACTGATCAAGTGGTTAAAAAACCAGGAGGGGGAAATTTTCTGTGGTTGCAACTGGATGCTTTCTCATTTTCCCAGTTGCAGAAAACCAGGAGAATTTGAAACTAAACCCACAGGAATAAAAGCTATCATTTGCACCCTGAGCATATTCGGTTCTGACTGCCTGCTCCTAATAACCAGCTTGTCACCAGAAAATGTTCCTTATTAAATTGTACATGTCATAAATTATTATTATACTAATGTTTCTCTGTTTCCGGTCATATTAACGTAACCAGACTGGCATTGTATTCGCCACACTTTGTACTTTAAATGTAAATATTATCAATTACTTTCATTACAAAAGTGATGTACTGGTATTAATCCAATTTTCCTACCACCAGCTTTGCCCTTTTTCAGGTAACCCAGGTGATTACACTCTGACAGACAGAACAATCTCTGCTACCAGACTGTGGTCATGTTGGAGTTTAATGTAACTTTCATGCAAGAAAGTCAGAGGGAGAGGCAATAGGAGAACATTTGACAGCAACAGAATTCAGAGTTTACTACTATAATTTCAGAACATACAGGGGGAAATGGGTCTATCTTGCTAGAGCTAGCAATGTCTGTTGTACAAGTGCTTTGAGATTAGTCATATTAATGAGCTGTAACACATTTTCAGGTCTCTACAAGGAAAGCTGGCAAAGTATGAAAAGAGAATGGAGACAAGGGAAAGTCTCAGCCAAAGCGAGAACAGAGCTGAGGGAACTACAGAAAGAAAATGAATCAAATTTAGAAATCAAATTGAGATATATGGTATCAAAACGGAGACAAATTATAAATGTATTTGTTATGGCCTCGTGTTTTACTCTGAAATACTAATGCTGACAAATTTGAGAGAATACTTCAGTGTCTATTTCAAAATCATTTCTATGATTCTATATGACACTGTACAATAAATGCCTGTATGATAACAGGTGTGGAAATGTATGAAACTGGTTTTTTTTTTGTCTTGGCTTGTTTTTTTTTTTTTTAAATCTTTGCTGTCTTTCCTAGCTACCATCATATAATTATAGAGTAAGATAAAGAATGTTTAAACATCTTAACAGATAATTTTCAGATCTGTTTCCTAAATGTTCAAATTCAGAAGTGCTGGGGTCTGGGTTGATCACAATATTCCTGAAATTATCTCCATCATAACGGCATAAGTGCAAAGAAATCTAGAAAATTGCCCTTTAAAAAGACATGGCAATGGTCAACATCAAATTCCCAAAAGCATGTTATCACTCACTATTTCTAATGATTTGAAGATGTATACTATCAGGAAAATATCTTTAAAAAATGGTGAGATGCAAGGATATTGGGCTATTTTACTCTGCTTTGGGAAAGGACACACTGCAAGTAGTACTTTATGAAAATCTCAAACCAGAGAATTCTTTCCCTGGTCCCAATAAAAGCAGGAATAATAATCAAGAGCTCCAGAAAACCTCATTGTATTAGTAACAAAGAACAACAGGGGAAACATCAAAACAGTCTTTACATCAGAAACATATGCTACTTTTGTAAGTTTGACTCCAGAGAATATTCAAAAACTTTTTTGGATCAACTGCACAAAAAAGTAATGTTTTGAAACTGATAGTTTTCTGAAAGAATAACTTGTTTAAGTGCTTTCAATTGCTGACTAATTAGTTAGACTATAAATGATCAATACTCACTTGATTATATCTTGTTATTATTAGAAAACTACGGTATATTTTTCTGATTCTTCTGAAACCATAAGCAGAAGAATCTCAATTTAAAACTGGGATTTCTGCCCATTTCATATTTTTTAATGTTCGACTTCTACTTTGCACAGTGTTTTGCAGAACACAGGCCAGGCAAAAGTTCCTAATCCAAGGAACTCAAAATGCTTTACCAGAGCAGGGAAATAAAACATCATCATTCACATTCCACAGAAGAGAAGCCATTGTCAGAGGGAGATTTTAAATCAATTGCCTGAGGTCACAAGTTAAAGTCACTTGCAGGATCCTTCGTTAAAATTAAAATTAAATCCCCCATTATTGTAATTTGAATGAGAAAACACCCTTAGCATACTTCAGTAGTAAAATAGGCCCTAGAATACTAGAGACTCTTATTTGCAAGACACCTGAAAAAAGACTGTAGGGTCTTGACAGTAGTGAATAAATTGTACTTCGAGGAGTGGCACAGTAAGATGAAATCTGGACCTTGCTTTTCTTGTAAACTTAAACACTTTTGTCCCAGTGCTCTGATGACTGTGTGCCACAGAACCAGCAGTTCACTGTTTCACAGCCTGCCTCTTGTAACAGCTCAAGAGTTTCCAGCACAAGTTCTCTGTTCCAGACCTGTGTGGGTGCAGGGGACTCAGTGGCCTCGCGAAGACAGAACAGCATTTCCTCTTGCTGCCTCTGTCTTCAGACCTTCCAGCGCTGCTTGTTTCTCAGCACCACCTTTACAAGTTCTAAAGGGCACCTGTTGATTCTATGTTACACTTTTTTTAAAAAAATAATGGACTTTAAAATGAAGATAGCAACTTTGAGCCACTACATCTGCCTCTGTGAAAAAAAAAAAACAAACGAACATATATCCTGCTCTTCTCTGTGAAGGTTTAGTCTGTGTGAAGGCAGCAGCCAAGAAACCAGTCATTCTTCCTGCATTGCAACAGATCTTCTTAACACTGTTATTTACATACTATTGATTTGTTATGTTTGGCCATCTGTTTGTGGGTGAAATACTGTAGGCATATTTCAGTTTCTTTTGACTTTGCTTAAAAAGCTTACCAAAATCTTATCTTTTTCTTTTTTTTTTTCCCCCTCATAAATACTCTTATGTTCTTTTCATCCTGTGGGGAAAATGCTACATAATGGTAATCCAACACACTCACATTACCCTCACTGAAGTATCAGCAGCATGTTTCTTTGGGATGTGAATCACTGAATGCATGATTCTAAGTACTTCTTTCACTCTGGAGAGTTTATTTTTACACTTGTGCAGTTAAATGGAAAGCATGGTTTCACATAGTTTAACTCTATTTAAAATCCTCTAAACAATGCCAATAATTTTGAACTGGTTAATATCCTTAAACGGTAGATCAAGATTGCCTAAAAAAAATACACACTAGGCAAGGAAAATATGAATTCTACATTCCACTTCAAATTCAGCTAGAAGAAGACTTGCTATACTAATACCCTGGAAGAAATATCATGTATAAATCCTTTAACAGCAGCTGCTTTGAACAGAGTAGCTGATGTGAAATGCCCTCTGATTTAAATCCAAGTCATATACAAAGTAATCCTCAAACAACTGAATCCTATTTAACTTCTCAAAACATCTGAATTTGAATGTAAGAAAGGCAAGCATTTTTAAAACCCTACTTCTAAATACACATTTAGCCTTAATCTCTGTTTTCTGCCTTTTTCTCGAAATATACCACCTGTACATCCATCTCAATTATATGTTCATGTATATACATATATTTGAATGCATAATGTATGCAGCTTACTAAGAACAGATTCAAATGAGAATTTCCCTCAGTTCTAAGACTATTAATACAACTATCAATGCCTGATTACAGTTTGGACAGCAATACCATGGACAGCTCTGTGCTTTTTTAGCTGATAAGCAGGAAATATTTATTTGATATTCCTTTTTTTTTTTCCCAATACAAGGAAATTAAAAAAAAAAAAAAAAAAAAAAAAAAAAAAAAAAAAAAAAAAAAAAAAAAAACAAAAAAACAAAGAAAAACAAGTAAATCCCATTCCCCACCAGGCCCAAACCAAGACATTTCACAATTCACAGTAAGAGAACACTGGATAGCCACAAAAGAAAAATAAAAGAAAAATAATTTATAGTAAGGCATGTCAGTGTCATATCAACACTTAGACCTATTGGTATGGTAATGATTTCCAAACAAGTATTGGAGAAGGTGCAGAAGATTTGTGAAAGTCCTGGTTCAGATTACTTCTCTCTCAGCTGGCCTGAGGGGAAATTTAATCTCTTTATTAATCCATCACCCCTCCAAATCTAAGATGGCACAACTCCACTATATGGATTTCGAGACCTGAATATCAAGAATGCAGCTGAAGGAGCTTTCTTTCAGATACTGGCCTTCTGTCAGTGGCTGTTTTTCCTATCAACCTAAATCCATGACTGGGAGAGATGGCTATACCCTCTAGCCTACCCCACATCATGTGTGGAGAAGACCCACCGAAGCTGTCAACTCCAAATCAAGGAATTTATTAATTTTATAGATTGTGACACTCAGAAGCCTTCACTCTTAACCCTGAAGGCCCCAACTATAAGGATTCAGAAACTAGTACTTCTCCAGCTTCTTAATTTTCACCCCTTTGCTTGAAACTATGTCACACATCAGAGTTGTTGAAAAGGATCGTTCTGTGCTTCAGCCATTCCAGTCCAAAGCCCCAGTTCAAAGTTGTGGCTTTACTGAGCCACAAGAAAAAGCAGCAAAAGTAGAGGCAAGAGCCCACTTCCATCAGCTTTACTCCACAGAAGGTAAATTCCACAACGAGGACCAAAGATTGGAAATGGCACCTTCCAAGCAGCTGCAACAAGAGTTGCCAGCAACTATCCCTCAGAGAACTCAGTGCCTCTATAAGCTAACATCTATACTCAGTGTCTCTATATTTTTCACTGAGTACTTACAACTTAAAAAAAGTGGAAAAAATTATAAAATTCACAGCACTTGGTCTAGCAGTAGCAAACTAAACTAATTTTTAGCTTTCCATCTATTCAGCTGCTTTTCACAGTGTGATGGTACTCCTTCTCCTAAGCAGGAGTAAAAGCAGTAATTCATCCACTGTTTGGTTTTGAAAGGCTGAAAAACTTTAGTTTCTTTAGAAAGGTTTGCTGATACCGATAACTTTGCAGTGTGATGACACGCTGCTGTCACGTCATTTTATTTGTATCACACTGATGTCTATTCAAGCCCTAAAAAAAAAAAAAAAAAAAAAAAAAATCTGTTGTGTACTTTCTAAGGTTATTTCTATGGAACAACTTTTAAAATAAAATCAATAAATAATGTGACACGAAGGTACAGTGAGCTGCACAAACTGCCTATGTATCACTAGTGCCAGCCTCCCTCAGGCTCATAAACTTCCTGTCACTCGTCCAGTAGTGTCCAAATTCAACACAAATTTGAATGATTCAGCTGGACACACTGGGGCAAGTGAACTTAAAAGTAAAGAGTGAGAAACAGTCCTCTGGCGTGACACGAATTCTGGATTTTTTTCAAGTATGGGAGCCATTGAAACAGCCAAAACGAAAGTGACATTCAGAACATAGTGTGTCTCTAGATGAGATTTTAAAATGATTCAGAAGATACCTTTCTTCCCCTCTGACAGCTCCCATTTTTAATTCAGCCACTTACTCCATTTTCGTGAGATAGAAGCTTTTTGCCCCCCCCTTTCTTCTGAATGCCAGGCTGTTAAACTACCCCATGACATGCAGAGGGACATGACTTGGCATAAGCACATTCCGTGGGGCAAAGGCTCCCAGAAACACAGAAAGGAAGACAAGGAATTCAGCTCATACAAGTGGGAAAATACTGCTACATTCCAATGACTGTACTGACCCACACAACCCTGTGTCATTTCTTGCCACTTAAAACTGTGCCTAGAATAGAGCTGTTGTCTAAAATAACTATGCTAGCACAGCTGTTAATGCGAATTCAGTTAAGCTTTGCAAAGGTAGCTGTAACAATACATCTTGTACATCCTCCTGGATGGGATATAGAGGTCTAAATTTATGGTTATGCTCGTGGGTAAAGAAAGCCTTAGGGTAGGGACACAAAAACCATTTTGGATACTGTTGCTGTCTGTTAGAGTGATGTTTCTATACTGACAATGGCTCCAGTGTATCTGATGCTATACCAGTAGCCATCACATTAAGAGAAAGTTGTTTTCTGGGTTGGTCTAAGAAATATTGATGTAACACTTCTCTTGGTGTTAGCTTTATCAGCTAAATCATAGAATATTAGAATTGTTAAGGCCAGAAAAGACCTCTAAGATCGTAGAGTCCAACCCTTAACCCATCACCACCGTGTTCAACACAAAACTGTGACTCGAGTGTCACATCACACACCTTTTGAAACAGTGGCCTCTTTACCAGAGTTGGCATTACAAACACATAAGGACTAGTCATTTTAATGCAATACATACAATAATAATAATAATAACAACAATATTTGAAAAAATTACAAAGAAACAGGGAAGCATGACTACTGTTTCTTCTTGCTCTCTGTTTCCTTGCTTTTCATTGACTATGAACAAAAGTACATTTAAAATTCATGGGAGACAGGGGTAAAGAAAACCAGAAAAAACTCCTCACTGAACTGGCTGCTGGATGAGGATTCACAATTTCTGATTTGTCCTTAGTGCTATGATTACACCTGGACAAGAAGACCACAAAATAAGATACACTTGTATGTATCTGTATCATATAACTATGAGAGAAGTAAAAAGAGAAAGAGGAACAAACAGTTATTCAGTAAGTTTAGGACCTTATAATTAATATAGTGATGTCTCATCACCATCACTGAGCAGATCAATATCACAATCAATACTCTCATTTGCAACTTCATGGGTATTTACGGGGAACAAGGCATCACACACTTAAAAAACTCTCAAACCTCCTTATATAAATCATGCTTGGCAAATAGCAAATGCTTATCTGACTAACTTCTCTAATGTTTGCCTAAAGGAAACTAGCTTCCATCACTTAAAGTAATTCAACACCAGAAACAAAAATCTTCCAGTCCTGCAGAATAAGGAAGTTAGCAACTTCAAGAGATATATTTTTCTAACCAGAATAACTGCTTCCTTCAGTTCTTATTCAAAAGCTCCCTCAAACTTTTAACTTGTAAGTTAATCTAAGAAGCAACTACTTTTAGGTTTTTTTCCAAATTACCATTTAGCCTACTCCACACACAGACAAGTAGAACACTGAAGCAGTATCTGAATGATAATACTCATTTGCCCATGAGCCACAGGTGCCAAGGCAGCAGCAGTACATACCAAACCAATGGCACTCCCTTATTTCTCTCTGAAGGCTGTCAGTTATTTCATTAACAGTCATTATCATCATCCCCACTGTCTTTACATTCCCGTATGCAAAACTGTTCCGCTTTTCCAGAAAAACAAGTGAAGAAAACACAGCCAAACTCTACCAACATAAACTTGTATTTTCATCTTTTTGCATCCATAGAGAAACTGGTTTTGATGGGAGTCTGCTTTACAAACAGAACGAGCAGTCCAACAAAAACCGGTTTATTTGCCTGCTTTAATATTCACTGGTGTCACGACGTACACTTGGAGAAAGAACAGACAGAACTGAAACTTCTGCCTGTGGAAATCCAGCTTCCTGTGACCTAAAGCAAAGCACAGTCCTCAGCTATTTTAGTACAAGGCATGTGTTGAACCACTCTGATTCGATTGCACAGACAGTGGCATTGTATGCTGGTCAATTCATTACAATACCCCATTGCTCTCCCCCTCGACCCACGGATATCTACACTTTTTAAAAAAAGAAACTACATCTGAAAGAAGAAAGCCTTTCCTTGTAAGGTCAAGAGTGTATTACACACACTCTGAGCACAGATCATAAAGCAACACAACACCAAGCCTGTTCTTTCAACTGTGCTCAAAACCATTCCTTTGTTTTCTTGTTATAAAGAAAATATTGCACACATATCTGAACATTTTTTATGGCACACCTTATTTTCCATATGAGGGTGACATAGCAAAAGGATATGCAGTTGTCTCCCCTATATATCTACATTTTGATTAATTTTGTAACAAAATAATGATAAAATATGCAACTTGTGCAACTGAGAAGTTCCTGGCTTTTTTTAAGTATACTGATACAGGAATACACACACATATAAAAATTAGGCACTTTGCATTAATCTGGAATAGACTGATAAAACATACTTTGGTTAATGACTTTGCTGAAAAATAAGTTGGCAGTTATGACAAATCCAAATGTTTTCAACTGAAAACAAACACTGGGGAGGGCTAGAATAGGTGATTTAATTTTGCTTCAAGAAAAATTCAAATTTTATAGCAATCAATGAAGCAATATTCAGGTGACAGTCTTCTCTAACTTACATCTTCTTTCCATTCCCTTTTCTGCCCCTCACGTAAGTCCTGTAGCTAGCATGCTGACATGAGTCCTAGTCTTGACTTCTTTGGCCTTGGTGTAAAAGATGATCTTTTACTAGTCCAAAGGCTGTCCCAAATGTTTGAGAGAACAAGCTTTCCCTTGAAGAAATTCCATTTTGTAAAAAAACTATTTAAAATATACTAGAGCAAAAACCAGAAGGAACAAGTATGCAACCATGGAATTAGATGGTGGATGACAACAATCAGTCCAAGTATTTAGTGGATTTTGTGGGAGTCATCTAACCCCCTTAATCAATATAATTTTACACTTGTACAAAAATGCCCTGAAGAAATTTGTAAATTTATTAAAAAATCTGGAAAATTATTCAATCAATCTTCAGACTGATTCAAATCAATTAATCCTTAAGGGAAATCCTGAACAAAGAAAATATTAGTTGCCCTACCCCAGTGTAAATCCATGTGTTAGTCCCTGACACAGAAGTATTAAGTTGCCCAACTCAACAGCCAAAAGCTTCATGAGTACCAACAAGGAGGTGTGAAGAAAACACAGCACAGAAAGTCAAAGAGGAATGAGAGAAACATGAAAAGGCACAAAAACTTCTCCACATAACATACAGTGATGCACCATGTTCAATTGAAGAAAAGGAAAAGACATGAATGCATAATAAAAACAAGCATCAATGCTGACTGAAACAAAATGAGAAGACTGGGAGTTTCTGTTCTCCCTTATTTCCAGTTCAGGAATTCCTTCTGATAAAATGAACACCAGTTTAATTATCTGAGGGGTTTATGTCTTTTAGTTAGTTTGGTTGGTTTTTTTCCCAGATACAATTTATTGCTGAAGGATATTATTAAAACAGGAAAATTTTGCACATTCAGCAGCGCTCTATATGGAACAGCAACAATTAATGGCAACCACTCATTCTAGAAGTCTTACAAATTCAAATTGAGAGCCTAATACATTAGAGCCCAAATTCTGCTGCTTCTTCACTGCTTCATGTTTCTAGTTTGAAGTTGAAATATAAGAGAAGAAAGGACCACAATAAACAAGCTTGGAAACCACAGCCTAAAAGGAACATTATTAAATGTAATAATAATTGAAGATCAATAAAGATTATGCTGGGAAATAAGTGTGGCATATTATAGACTTTCTGGTCTCTGAAGCTTCTAAAGATAGTTATATCCAGAGACAGATTATTAAACCAAGCAGATCAAAGTATGAAGGAGTATGATTTTGCAATAAATTAAGAGATTAATCATTCATCCACCTGCCTATCTCACTCATATTTTGTACTGGCTCTGCAAGTGCACAGCTAGACAAACAATCTATACACACAGATAACTGTAGCTTTGGCTCATGGACACACAAGAGTAGCTCTTAATAGCTCTTCTAATAGCTTGTAAACAACGGGTATTATAAAAGGTGACAAGAGGTAAGCAGTTTCCCTAAGAAATATTACTGAATATTAATCACAAGGCATGGAATGAAACAAATACTAAGGATGTCCTTCCGTATCTGCTGACTTTGAATGCCAAACTGTAGCCTTAAGCAGCAGAACTTACATGTATGTATGCTAAAAGTAGTATTATTGGTATGTTCATACGGACTTGACTTAATATGCAGACTCAATGCTTGGATGTTACCTTGTTGTGCTTGCGTTTGTAGGAACAAAATGACAACCTTCATCCTACTGGGAATCTTGGACCTTGTTTCTCCTGAAACAAAGAAGAAAATCAGTGCTCCTTCCTTCCAGTTTGTCAAATTTTCTGTCATCTCCTCTGTGACAACAAAGAAGTTACTCCCTCTGTATGGTAATCAGCCGCCTTTTTCCCTTCTGGGTGTCGCTGAGTTAGAACCAGTGACGTACATTTTTAGTTGTCATCGTTTGGTAGCTAAACAAATGCAGCTTGGGAATGAATGGGTTATTAAAATATACAAAGGTTGCAGTTTTCAGGCTTTACTGAAGCCTGACAAAGTACATCACTCACCATCCGGCTCACGCTTTAAAGTTATTCTTTGCATTTTTATCAAACAGAAAGTTACTTTCCCATTAAATGAATGCTGAGACTCTGCTGCACAATTCATCTGAGTTAAAGAAACAATTTGGTTTTTTCTCTTCCTACTGTATATTCCCTCCTGTTCGTGCCCTGCTGGCATTTTTCAAGAGCCTTTTATTCCATTGTTTTGCCAGTGTTGCTTTTAACATCGCATATATAACACCACTCCTCTGCATTTGCTTGCAAAGCCACTTAATTTTCCATACTGGCCTCACTAAGCCCCGACTCAACAGAGGCTACAGCTGTGTGCTTTCCAGCTGAATACAGATAGTGTGTTTATTCCATGCTCAGACTCTTTTGCTGACCTGCAGGCAGTGCTTAGAACACACGGTGGGATAAAGCAGTCAGAAGGGAGCTACCTCTGCGTTATCAGCTGCACAGTCAGTGTACTCTGAGGCCATCTCTGTTCTGGAAAGCCACCTCACTTTCCCAGGCTGATGCAGTCAACACAGCATCACCTGCATTGTTTGGTAATCTCTCATACCTAGAAGCCTGACAGAAATCTGCCTCTCTCGTTACCTCTGCTGAACCTGAAGAACTGAGTCGAACATGAGCTTTCTGTACAGGAGGCAAACAGAATAATCTTTATATGGAGAAGTTATTCCTATAAAAGATGACATAAATTATTCTGGTACCTTTATACAGAGGGTCTCCCATGTTCCCACAAGTGGGTCATGCCAGTGTAAGTATTGATTCATTAAGGATGAATTTGGGCATCGCTTGACCAGTTCAACAAAGACACTGCGAAGGAACAATTAAAGTTACACTCTCTCTTGCTTATGAAAATGCACACTTGCTGCTGCTTTTTTAATTCAACTGCCTCATTGAGCACTGTCCATTCATTACCAAATCTAACTCACACTTGTTTTTGTCTTGAAAAACAGCTTTGGGATTTAATTTATACTTTACTTGTTGTCACCTGCCAAGTGCCCCCAAAATAGGTTTTTCTCTGACCTTATAGAAAATCTTTAAAGCCACTTCTAATGTTATGCATGACACTATTTATAAAACATCTGTCCTACATTTGACTGAAAGACCTTGCAAATTACTTGAAGTTTTGCTCATTCAAAGCTAATCTTCTAACTCAAAGCCTGTCAGTGCAGTACATCCCCCGATAGCTTTGTTTGTGTGCTGTTTGGCAAAATGATCATAATACTTTTTGACGCCAAACAAAGGAGATGTTTTGAATATCATGTCGTCAAGTGTCTAGTAAAACAAAAGCCATCCTTTCAGTCTCTGAAGAATATTAATAAATATTCATCTGTGCTATATAACTAAATGCCATTCATGTAATACTGGACATATTTTTGATAGCTTAGAATCAGCCTAGAGAACCAATGCTATTTATTTTTTATCTTCCTGACAGAACGTCTTATTTGATTTTCCTGCTCAGCCTACAGTACCCAAACCTTGTCTTAGCAGTAAAAACCAAACTCTACTTATTCACTCTTTCTCTGTAATATTACATAGATATTCATACATGGAAAATTGATTATTTCTGTTTTATCTCAAGCTGAGAATTTTTTCCACTATTAATTGGAATATTTGTTACATTTTCACCCAAAATACATAGGGCAGTACCTTATTCACTATTCCAGTATTCCCTGTTTAACATGACAGCAGTCAACCTTCCTATTTATATCACTTTCACCAGACATTTTAGCTACACTGAACAGCAGCAGAATATTTATGTACATTTCAGATGCTTCATTAGTTTCGTAAAATGTGGTAAAATAAACTAATTTTTAATTCAGCTTAGTACTTTAGGAAACTGAACCATATGCTGCTGTTTCCCTCTTCCTGGTCCATTCCATTCGGATGAATATCAGCAGAGGTGATCAGATTTCTGCAGAGGTGAAGACAGGTAGCAACAGCTGCAGAAAAAGGAATAGGAAAAAATTGGGAGGCTGCTACCAAAATTTGCCTGTTTTTCAGTGCTGAGTGCTTCTGCTGCCTGATTGCTATAGAGACTAGTCATCAGTCTAAGGAGGAGCTGTTATTAGCATCTGTGGGCAGGCAGAAGCAGAAGGGAGAAAAACATCCCTAGCTAAAATGAAGATTTCTGTTCCAAAGGGAGGAAGGATGAAAGGACTAGTGATGGTAGGGGGGAAAAAAAAAAAAAGAAAGGTAAGAAAAAAGGACAAAAAAAACTGAGAGAAAAGGATGAACTTGACAACAGTGGTGCACATGGAGAGCCATATGGCAAACCCTGACACTCCTTCAGGCTTAATGGGATGGGGGATTGCCCTAGTCTGTTTATTAGCATTTTCTGATGCGGTACATGCTCTCTGCCACAGGAAGATGCCTCACTGACATGCCATCTCTGATCAATGCCACATCCTTATTTTCTCATGTTCCCAGTAGAATCGCTTTCTACGTAAGCCCTTGATCAGTGAATAACCATGGGGTTATTTTGCTAAACCATAACAGGGGTTCAAAATTCAGAATCAGCAAAAGTAAATTTACAGTAATTATGGACTACATTTTCTAAAAATCTGCACAACTGCTGTTCCTGCAAGCTGCCTGTTATTTGAAGCATTTTTAATCATTGCTATTTTACGCTGTCTATGCACTACAAAGTCTACAGGACCAACAGAACATGGTCATAACCTGTCATACCTTGATTCATGGCTGGATCTCCTAGATGATATCATATGAAACCTAAAACATTAAATATTACTTTTCAGTGAACGAAAAAGAAAAGATAAAACCAAAGCAGAAGTCACTTTTCCCATGTTTCTTTGTTGCATATGCAGTGGTAGGTGCTTCACTGGCACACACGAAACAAAAACCCACTTGGGGAATAAGAAATAAGCATGTATTCCAGCAAAATCTCAAAGACAGCACTACATAAAAGTGTGGTTACTACAAGTCAAAGCCCAAATGTTCATAGATTTTCATACATTAGTACAAGTATTAAGGCTGGGGAGTTGCATTTTTTTTCCATTTCTGTAGCTCTCATCTGAATTCAAATGCTTGAAGTTTTGAGGATGGTCCTTTTTGCATGTGTTTGTACTTTTCCAGACACCCTGGGAGAATTTCCATGCTATGGAAAATCACAGGATTTCCGTGGCTACCCAGGGCTATGCCACTGCCTATAACATGAGGCATCCAGGTAAAGCAAAAAATACAGATCTGGTTATGTTTCACTGCTTTCTGGTACAACCTAAAGTAACAAGCAAGTTGTTTTCCAAACTGTATTTTGAGATTTCCCTTTTGTGTTTTTATGATTTGGAGTTTAGTACCAGATATGTAGCATTTTCCAAGATGCCCAGCACAAAGATTTTTCTTTCTTGTGTCCAGTTCAGCAGTGGTCAGAAACATCCATCAGGCCAGGAAGTCACATACAGGCAGTACTGTAAAGAGATAAAGAAAAATATTTTTTAACCACCTTCTAATATTTCCTCAGAGGGTCAGTAAAAACTGAAATCAGATGTGTCTGTAAAGATAATGCCAACACACAACACAGATAATGTTAGCACAAAATTATACAGGTGACTGTTTCCAGCCTGGTTTTGATGAAGAATAGCTCTGAATGAGAGATTAAATCCACTTGTATTTCTCTTAAATGGTAAAACCAAACCCTAACAAGAAAGATGTCCAAAACATTATAGGAATTATTATTCAGGAACAAGGTTGGGTTTTTTTCTATTACTTGAACTAAAACCAGTAGTACTACACCTCTTTTATGTCATTTAAGTAGCATCTTCATTTTTAATTTGTGTTTTATGTAATTTAGACATAAGTTTGTTTTCAAAGAGTACTTTGTCTTCTGAAAAAGTAACAAGTAAATCTTCAGGAGACAATGGAATTTTAATTTTGCACAGACATTTGTAAAGTACATTCTTTTGTAGTTATAACAATGAATGTTCTGTTCAACTACAGGGTTTTTTCCCCTTATAAGGTTGCAAAAAAGACAACATTGTTAGGTTAACACCTTTTGTCCTGAAGTACTTGGCCTAGTTCTAAAAACACTTTCTTTCTTCTGGTTCTAAAAACCTGATGGCAAGAATGTGTCTGATTCCATTCAAATCAAGTTCAGAAATCACTAGAAAATTAATTCACTGTGAGCTGCCCTGTAATAAGGAACAATTCAATCTGCTCAACTTCATAGTGTTTCCTGTCTTAATGTTGGCAAATTCAAAATGACTTTTTTTTGTCCTTCTCAGGCATCATGCTGCCTTATAACTTTAACTGATATTAGAGAACTTCAAGATTTCCATGGTCCATAAGTTTGGATGAAACACAGGCACATGTAGCAAGTTCTGTATTCATAGTAATTAAGACCACTACAAGATACTCTTCATTAGGTTATAAAATAAAAGTATGATCAGATGCAATGTATGACATTCTGGATTTTTGATTATATATATTCGAGGCTTCCTCAACAACAGAGACTCTCTGCCACCTTTTGTATCTCACAGTATTTGATTTGTGAAACACACATTTGCTATTGTAGGTGAAGTTGTGGTGCAATATGTGAATGTCAGTGATGCTCTAGACCTCATTACTTGAATTTTCAAATTTTTATAAAGCTGCAATCTTCGATTTTTCCAATACATATGCCATACTTGTGGCATCATTATGTACCATATTTCAACATTTCTATATTTTTTGTTTCTTTTTAGGATAGAGAGCTCTATCATCTCACACACCTATTACAAGCCAGGGAATCTCACCCAAAAAACTTCATGCAAACACAGACCTCCTGCCTGAGCTCACACAAAGAGTTTAGAAAGATGTCCATGGTAGAAATGTTAAAAGTACTTAATGTTACATTTCCATAGAAGCCTGCATACGGAAGCAAAGCAAACTGAAGCTACAGAGAAAGTTGAAGTATATACTGTGAATAAGTCATTAATCTTTTGGGAAGGACATACAAACTAGAATTTCTTCCTATAGGAAATGATAATGCAATTTTTGTTTTAGAAATGAATGGCAAGAAATTTTAGCTTACATAAGACAAACATATAAATTTTTTTAGACAGTTTGACATCAAATCTGCATGTGCTAAAAAACAGTGCTCCCACATCAGCCTATAGAAGATGTAGCACAATGTCAGAATAAAGTATTGAAAGTCTGTTGGATGAATTCTGCTATCACACAGAAATTTTGATTTGTATGGCAATAGGGGGAAATGAAGACATTTTGTATTTCAGCAGAAGAAAAGGTGACATTATTCTATAATCCTCATCAAAACTACTCTCTTTACTTATGCGACAGTTTTATTCTAGATAATGTACCTTATTTTAATATACACATAACTTCATTCAGAAACAGCTAATGGATAAGTAAAATCTAATTAGACTATATCTTGCACAAAGTTACACAGATTTTCCCAACTGATTACTGTAATTATAGATTATGTCCTAAAACCTCAGAATGGATTCTTGTTATTGGAAGTTTACTCTTTCATATTTCTTAATTTTGAGAGATAGCTAAGCTACTTGAATACTGGAACACAGGGGTTTATTACAGAATTTTATGTAAGCCTGTTTTTCTAACCCAATTATAATTAGGAATAGCGACTAGACACAGCAGCTGAGTTCCAGTGGTACTGTTGTTCTTCATTTTCCTACTAAATTATTATGTGAATTTGATAAATTTTAGCAGTCAGGGAAATGAAAAGCCCCCTTGGCTAAAGCCAAGAACAGTTCAGACATGCTAAATCAGGTTCTCCAAACAGCTGTGCCAATGGTCCTCCGTCCAAAACTGCTAGTTGAGTCTCAGGTCTTTACTGAGCAGTCTGCCAGCTGCATGAAGTAATGCCAGATTGTATGCAATATAAACAAACATCTACTTGGACTTATATTTAGACCAGCAAACATGATGTTTTTGTGTCCCGGGGTCAGATTTAAGCCTAAACCTCCAAAAATGTATCGACCAACTGTGCCATCTAGCTCTCTTTTAAGGTAATCTTATTATGTAATGAATTATTATGAGAGATTTTAGCACTGGTGAATTTGAGTTAAATAATCCCTCTAAGCAGTTGGATAGTAAAAGAAAATATTTCTGCTGTACCAGGGCCAAGTCTGAAAACAGCACCGTATTTTTCTTACCTTTCTTTTTAACACAGATTAATTCAACATCATTACTTACTTTTTACTAGGCAAGCATTCATGCAAGAGGCTAAATCTTGTACATTTCCAGTATAGTGCTCTAAAGAAATTAACTCAAAAAAGTTAATAAAACTGAAAGGTATACCTGCTTTAATCATGGATGTTAAGGAAAAAAACGGGCTTATCTCAAATCTTATGAAGTGGAAAGTCTTTCCTTTAGATTTTTATCACTTAATGGTCATTTAAACACCAGGCTTCAGCTAACAACCCACTGAGTGTGACACTGGAACAAAGATATATCACCAAAGCTGGTTCAACTGTCATCTGATATTAGCACCTGGAGGAAAAAAACCCCAACCAACCAAATGGAAAAAAAAACCCCAAAACCAAACAACAAAACCACTCCCAGATTGTTTTACAGGAAACACTTCAAAGGGCCTGGAAACCCATTCAGCAAACCAAACAAAAAAGAAAGGAGAAAATTACAACATTAGCATGAAAATACTGCAACTGCAAGACACACAATTATGGTAATTTAAGGAATAAAAGAAGTAGAGTTTCCTTCTGAGACAAGGACTCTGAGGTGAATCCTTCACACAGCCAGAAGGCTTGTACTTGATAAGCAGTAACTACTGGAGGCTCTAGATTAGGTGTTCCCTCAACAACTGCATATTGATTGAAAAAAAGAAAAAGGAAAAAAAAAATTAAGGGCGAAACATAGTTTATTAAATGAGGTAAAATCATAGAATCATAGAATCAGCCGGGTTGGAAAAGACCTCTGAGAGCATCAAGTCCAACCCTTGATCCAACACCACCGTGGTTCCCAGACCATGGCACTGATGCCACATCCAGTCTCATCTTAAAAACCTTCAGGGATGGAGAATCCACCACTTCCCTGGGCAGCCCATTCCAATGGCTGATCACTCTCTCTGTAAGGAATTTCTTCCTAATATCCAACTTAAACCTCCCCTCGCACAGTTTAAGATCATGACCTCTTGTCCTACTGCTGGTTTCCTGGGAGAAGATATCGACACCCCCCTGGCTCCCCCCTCCTGTCAGGGAGTTGCAGAGAGTGAGGAGGTCTCCCCTGAGCCTCCTCTTCTCCAGGCTGAGCCCCCCCAGCTCCCTCAGCCTCTCCTCACAGCACTTGTGCTCCAGTCCCTTCCCCAGCCTCGTTGCTCTTCTCTGGACCTGCTCCAGCCCCTCCATGTCCTTCCTGAGCTGAGGGGCCAGAACTGGACACAGCACTCCAGGGGTGGCCTCACCAGCACTGAGTACAGGGGAAGAATCACTTCCCTGGACCTGCTGCCACACTGTTCCTGACCCAGGCCAGGATCCATTGGCCTTCTTGGCCACCTGGGCACACTGTTGGCTCCTGTTCAGCTTCCTGCCAACCCAAACTCTCAGATCCTGGCTGCTCTCCAGCTACTCTGTGCCCAGCCTGTAAAGAATGACTCCGTGTGGAACGACCAGTCTCTGGGAGATGGATCCCGTGCAAGATTATGGTTTTAGCCAAACCACTATAAGCGGTAAGAGAACACACTCCTCACAACAAGGAAGTCAAACACAGCACTGAATGACAGCTGCTGAGAGGAGGGAATACCCAACCGGTCAGGAAGTCACCCCTCAAAGTGCTGAGGAAGCTGCTGTGGGGGCAGCTCACCTTTTCCTTGCCTAGCCCTCACCAGCCCTACAAAGGTACATGCTCAAAGGTGCAATGGATCATCAGGTTCTCCCACTAAAACTGAGGATAATGACTTAGTAGGTTTATGACCTGGCAGGTTTTTCTTGCCTGAGGGGACAGAAATACCAACTGTGCACACCTGTGGATGCACGTGTGCAAAAACACGCCATGTGGAATTATATCCACTCAAAACTACACATAAACTGCACTATTCCTGTCTGATTTCTTCTGTCTTAGGTCTGTCTTTAAGGCTTTCAAATGGAAAAGAGACAAATCAAGCACTGATCCTGCTGTTTGAGTGGTGCTCTGTCCCACATAGGAGATCTTGGTCTGCAGTGAGGCTAAAATGCCTGATGTCAGGCTCTAACCACCGGTGACATCAGGAGAAATTACGGCTCAGGGTTGCAGGACTTCAAACAGGTCTCTCATTAATCAATCCAAGCAAGAAGAAAGGGAGGGGGCTCAGAAGCGAATGCACAGTTCTGGGAAGTGAATGAGGGGAAAAATAAGCTACAGTGATCTTCTGGCCACTCACCAACCCTGTCTAGTTGATGTACTGCGGCCTCGGTGCAAGAGTGCTAATTAGGAGCCACCAGCAAGCCATGGTGCTCTTACCATGCACTTTTTCACCTGTCTTAAATAAGCTGAGAAAAACTTCACTGGTTTTCATGTCACTCAGAGGTTTCCCTCACACTAGGAGGTATCTTGGATGGAGAGTTAGGATATTTCAGCTGCCCTCGAAGCAGCACAAAGCTTGAGCACACCCCAGCATCTAAAGTGTACAGGAGAATACCAGCCCGGCCTCTAAACTAAAATATTCTGAGAGGAGGGGCCAGATTATTAAGGAGTGGATAAAGCCTCAGGGTATTACTAGAATAGTCTGCCTCTAGGTAGAAATGCAAGCTGAATGCTGATCACCTTCTGCACTGACTGAATTTTTCCCTTGAATGACCCCAAGGGAGAAAGTGGAATTCTCCAATGTAACCAGAAGATATCTAAATCATAGGCTTGGCTAAATTTTAAGCTCACAGGGGGATGAGAGAGGTATCCCCTTTGCAGTTTGGCAACATGTACACCAAATTAAATGTAAACTATGATAGTATTAAGCAAGATAAATTCAGGCTACGTGGCTGAACAATAAAAAGAGAGGGACACAGCAAAATGCAACTGTATATTTTAAGCAACGTTTCATTTTTTTCTTTGTATGGGCCTAAGGCAAATTGTCCTTCTACTGCTGTGTTATTTTGATGTGAATTACTTCTGTTTTGAAAGGGAAGAGGAGGGGAGGGTGATATTTGTCTATGGACATTCTGCACCAGCCCAAGCCATTTACACTCCAACAGAGACGCTGGTCTCAGCAGAGAAAAGGGACTATTAATTTCCTTATACTGATGTGTGAAATGAGAATAATTCACATTAAAGGCAGCTACAGGGGAGGATCATCACTCCACTCTTCCCTGCCATGATGCCACCTATCGAGTTTTTGCTATGTTTGTTAAATAAGAGAAAGGAATATTTTTCTCATTTTAAAATACTACCAAAAGCATAGCAGAAATGTGTATGTGACAAACAATCCGGAGGTTTTGAGAAGGAAACATATAATGAACGGATGGTAGTAACCAATTCTTTCTAATCGTTTCACACAATAGCTTCCCCACAACTTTTTTTTTTTTTTCAGGAAGACAAAATTGACAATTGAAGTTAAGAGACAGTTATGAATGTTTCGACTTATGGGAAGCAGAAAACTTAATTTTGGTTTTCAGACCATTACAATATCAAAAATCAGAACTAGCTTAGCATGCATTTTGTTCTTGGCCAAAACTAGTTAAAAACTTCTTAAATATAGGTATATTTCTGCATAATATCCTTTGACCCCATACGGAATAGGAACAAACACCTTGTTCCTGCACCAGTTTAAAACTGATGATAACAGTATATGTGATCATAAAATACAGTGCTTCTCTCAAGGGGAAAAAAAAACCACATCAAAACAATTCTAAAACACGTTTTAGAAGCGGAGTCATAAAAATGATTTAAATATACACACAAGCATAACAAAGGGAATCTGCCTCCTGGGACCAATATTTTATATCTTAGAGGGGAAAAAGATGCAATTGTAAGGCACTGAAAGCAGTGATCTATTTAACAAAACATGACAAAAGTTGTCTAGGCACATTTGTGAAAGTTTAGTTCTAGATTAACTTTAGTTTGTTATGGTCATGACCAAAAGTATAAAGAAGACAACAGCCTTTGCTGTATTGCTCTTGACCCAATAACTCATTAATCTCTTACACAAAAACCAACAGAAAATCTGTTACAGAGTGTGGTTACCCAAACACAGACAGACTCTGGAGACAGAATATTCAGAGTAAACAATAAACTTTTTCACAGGGAAACGTATTCAATCCGTGATAATGATGAGCATTCCAAGCAATGTTAATTGTCTACTCAATATGAGATTCCCCTAAAACAAGAGCAAACTGGACTACGCTGACGTGAAATTCTGGCTTTCTGATATGCACTATTCTAGTTAGCACAACCCACCTGTGATTTTTGTTTTCTAACCATAAGATGCCAAGGTTGAAAGCCAGATATTTTCATAAAAAATAATCTAGACAGAAATTAAATAGAATTTCACCTTGCTATGTTTCAATAACTATGCAGAACTGAAGAGAGTGATAAAATTAAAATGTCCTGGATGTCCCCCGTAACAGAAGCACACCTACACACACCTACGTGTGATAAGAAACATTAATTCTTTGAATTTTTGATTTATTCATATAAATTATTTGACGCAGTCAAATTTGGCCCCGAAAAAATCATCATTTAGTAGAAAAGCTAATTAGAAATGGAAGGCAGAGGGCATTTGAATAATACAAGCAATAGCAGAAAAGAAAATAGCATCCTCTCTCTTCCTTTAGATAATGCAAAGAGGAAATAAACCCAAGTATTTTAAAGACTATTAACATAGGTCAGACAATGCAGGAAACAAATGAAACAGACCAAAAAACCTGAATTTTATTTTTAGTCAGTTCAGTGCATACAGATATTAATTTATGAACTATGCCATGTGTTCCTGCTATTCATTTATAAATCACTGCCAAAGGATAAACATACACTTTCCTGCTTCACCTTAAGTCTCCTAGAATTATCTTCACCAATAACTGGCATGTGAATAACTCAGACAGCCAAGAATTAATACAATTAGAAAACAAACAAAAGAACAACCTTAATGTCCAGACCGCCTGAAAAACACTCACTTTTCCCTCTACTTTGAAATTTACACTGTCCCAAAGCCCAGAAATGGCAATACACAATCCTGTACCTGTGACAAGTCGAAGACTGATATCTTTTGACCTGTTAGGATAGAAATGGAGATAGAAAAGGAAGACCAATGTCTTTCTGACAGAAATAGACCTAATTTTGTCCGTTCAAAATGGTAACTTTTAATGCTACTGAAGTACTCAGGATGAAAACGGGACTTTAGAGTTTTAAAGCCTTTTTGGGGTACCATTCTAAACTATTTATGGGTGGTTTGCACACCCCCATTGAGAGGAGTCTACAAACAGAGGGATTAATTTTTTAGGCCCTAGGCCTGCACCTTTTGAACTTAATGGCATAGACTCACTCACTGTGCCAAATCAGACCCTACACTGCTTGTGCACCAACTGGAGGTTGATTTATTTCTTTATTTGCCTTTCATAAATATGACACATCAAAGTATGGGGAAGGAGGATTTAATTCTTCTCTAAGTGTCTAAACTGACAAACACAAAGCTGAATTCCAAGTGGGACTCGGAAAAGCATATGTAATAAGTGTGCATACAAAGGAACAAAAGCAGGGATTAGAAACGCTGAACGTTGGGTAATCCGTGGAGTGGATCGGTGTTTACATCTACCCTCACACCTTGTCTCTTTGACCAGAAACCAAGCCCAGCAAGGAAGACAAGTGTTTTCTTGTTCCCACTTCTACATTAGAAGGAGTAGTTAACATCCAGGATAAAGAACACTGGGTTTGATTGAAATGCAAACAAAACTCTTTAAGAGAGCTGCTAAGCACCACTTATGCAAGGAAAGTCTCAGAACAAAGTAACCGAGGTGGTGCCTGAATTATCACAACCTGCAGCTCCAGGAAAATGCAGGACCTAATGTATTACTCGTTGAATAGGCAGAGTTCCTCATACTGGTTTGTTTTCCCGAGTCCTTTTTCAAGAATTCCTGAAATAACTTCCAATTTAAAAAATCTAACTCTTTTAGATAAGGGCCTCCACAGTAAATCCAAAAAACTCACTAAGGAGCATTATTTCATCAAAAATAGGAACAAGAGAAATTTGTCATCATCTGTGAATAATTATTGTATACATAATTAAATCACTGAACTATCCAGAAACGTTTCAAATATTTTCATAATCAAATAGCACTCAGTGATGTCCCACACTATTAAGAAAAAAAATGGAAAGAAATGGTCAAGTTATTCTAAAATTGTTTAACATGCAAAAATAAGTTACTTTCCAGTCCATAAAACACTTGACAGAAAAGTTGTGAGATTTAGTCTTAAAAAATAATCAGACTAACTGTGTCCACCTGGATCACATGCTGCATTTTTCAGATCTCTCTTCAGAAAAGATTAGGAATTGAAAAATAATTAAAAAAAAATTTGTTCACTCCCAGACACAGTCCTGATGAGCATTGACATATAGGTTTTAGTAACTCATAATCAACATGAACATAACAGACAAGCACAGCATCTAGACATTTAAACGAACGTTTAAATATTAATTTAATTTTTCAGATACATTTACAGATCAAAATATATAATTGGTTGTGAACGTGTACTTAGCAAATATTAATGTTAAGGGTTTCTTTGGGGGGAGGGGGAGTTTATGCTGTTATTTGATTGCTAAAAGATAGATAAAAAATTTCAGCTGTTGTCTTGTGGTCATGGCTCTATTCCTAATTTTTCCTTTTTCTCTTTCTTCCTCTTTCAACAGTAGCTACAGTGTTCACTCTCTTTATGTTTTACTTTGCTTCCTGGCAAATGGGTTGCAATACTGTCTACACAAGATAGAACTTTTTGTAAAGCTTAATTCATTATTTATAAGGCACTTTGAGGTGTTCAGAAGAACAGCATATAGCAAACGAAAAGGAAGTGGAAAGTATCCAAGGATGCAAGTCCTTTGAAGGACTACAGCCTTTTAAAGGATTGCAAAGAACCCTTAATAAATGGCAACTTTTCATTTCCAAGGATTCTGAAGATATAGTCCATATTTTGATCTGGAAATGTTTGTGATCTAGATGTAGTTATGTTTGCTGATTCCTTGACATTTGTTTAACTCCATTTTTTCTAAACATGTAAGGCTTGGAGTTCTAGACCAGAATCTTAAAAAGAAAGCAGTCATAATACAGTATAATAATAATAATTTGTATGCTCAATGTCAATTCTTCACCATTGCAGTAGAAAGTCATGGTACAACTTTTCTCCTCTCATTCTCTCTCTCTGTAAAAACAACTATTTAAAATTTGTAACATTTTTTACAGTTTCTTATACAACATTTTTTACTTACTGTGATTTAGTGACATTTGTGAACTTGTAAACCATTTTTATATCATTATGTAAAGCAGACAAGACTAAGTAATCCATAATAATAAAATGAATTCTTCATCTCAAAAATTGTCATCTGTAATGAGAAACTGTAACAAGAAACTGGGAGAAGAACAGAGATGAATTAGAGATGATCAACCAAGATGGAAAAATTCCAACTGCCTTCTCAATATCTCTGATTAAAATGCATGAAGTTGCATGCATATTACTTGTAAGTTGTTTTTGAAAATGGAACCTATGCAAACCTGACATTTCTATTATAAATATTTCCCATTTCTCCCTCCTTCTCTGATATTACCTTCAAGCAATACTTAATATAGATGTAAAAATAAACAAAACAAAAAAATCAAGCAACCACCACAGGCAAGGCTTTTCATGGTGCTACAGTTCCAGTCTTACTTCTAAGCTGATTTAGGCTGCCACTAACTTGCTAGACAAGGAGTGAAGTTTAGATCACAGCTTCTTGACCTGTGTAGTTAATTTCTGACCCCAGTTTACAATTCCTTAGACACTGCAATGCTGTGTCCTTAAAAGGAAATTGTTTGAATTCATTTGCATGATCTAAAAAACTGCAGACAAGATACAAAATCACGTGGTTTTTCTTTCCCTTTTGAGATGGCAACAGTTAGCAGCAATCAGCTGCTGATACCTTGACTGTGTCTTTTGCAAGGAAAAAAGCATTTTTAATAAAATCCAAGAAAGGAAAGAACAACTGATTTTGTACCAACCAGTTGCCCAGAACTCAGTATTTTTTTCCTCATATACATATAAACTAACCTTGAATGTTATTAAGACATAACTGTGATTTCTTATAGCAACCGCCTGCCGGTATTTCCATTTTTTTCTAGCACAACAAGGCCTCCTTATTTTCCTTATTTTGCAGCTCAGCATTTAAAGGAAAACCTTTTGGTTGAGAGCTGGTTAGTACCTGAATGGTGAGTGTTACATGGCTTCCCAGGAAGAAGGAGACCTTTCCAGCAAGGCCAGGCACCACTGCCATTCTCCAGAGCTGAGGGGGTGTTTGCTCTTTGTTCCCACAACAACCAAGCCCGAGGTTTTGTTTGCTCCCAGCACAGGACACTACTTTGTTGTTTGGATAAAAATGAGAGGTTGAAAGCAAGGAGGAAAACAGTTGCAGGAAGGTGAAATCCCTCGGAGGAAGCAGCATTTTCTCCCCTTACCTGGAACCGACTGATCGTGCAGAACTGGGAAAAACTTCTGGAGGTTGCTAGAAAGCTTGTGGAGTGGGGAGTTAGTGGCAGAGACGGAGAGGAGGGGTCTACAGAGAGGAGCTGGGATGACACACATGAGCCAGACATCAGCACTGAGGGAAGAAAAAAACTTCCCTGGAGGGCCTGGAGAAGGATGCCATAGCTCCGTGCTGCTAAAAATTACTGCTGGTCTGAGAGGAGGATGCCTCAGTCCTACAGGGACACAGTGACCAGGCATGGATAAAAATACAGTGGCTTCCAAACGGGTTTGCCTCACTCTGAATTTTCTCTGTGTGAAACATCACCATGTCACAGCCTGTTTTCTGCTAAAAGCATTACATATTCAAGCCCTACAGAGTGTTCTGTGGATTCTCATCATAAGAAGAAAGGGTAGGCTCTGGTTATTGAATTATGCCTCCAAAAGGGAATGCAAAAGAGGCAGGGACTCTTATCCACATCCTCACTTGCTCCAGCAATACCACCTCCAGTCCACAGGGTTTTGCAATTTGAAAGGCTGAAAAGCAGACACCCTGAAACATTTTGAAAGAGGACACTGAGAGATGCAAGAGCTGAAACCAGTGTGTTCTTTTCAAAAAAATAAACTGCATTTCCAAGCTTTTGGCACTTCCATATCTGTTGAAACAGAAAAAGAGCAAAGACCCTTGAAAAAAATCGAGAAGATATTAAGACAGTTGCTTTTTGTTTTATTTTTAAGCAAACTTGATCCCTTCAGTTCAGCTCACATCTTATTTCCCTAATTTTCATTTGCCTTTTATCCTGCATAGGCAAAAATTGTGTAGAGTCACTTGCTTCTAGACACTGTAGAAATAATGTGCTAAAAAAAAAATAACTCTAATGGCTTTGCAAACCATCAGGCACCTCATTAAAAAAAACCAACAAAACAAAACTAAAAGCATCTTACTAGTTCTAGCAGCATTTTCTACATGTGAATATATAATAACAGCAAGAATCTCAGCCCAAATTCCCAACTGAAAAAGTTTTCAGTGCACTAGCAGTCTTCAGTAGGTGGCTTAGAAATATGAAACTAGAGATCCATTTCTGTAAAAGTCTGTATCAATGTCTGATTTTGCATGCTCAGAACAGTAAATTTTTAGAGAGTCACTTATCCCCTTTTGCATTTTTTCAGCTTTACAATATCTTTGGAGAAGTACAGCTTCTCCACCTGTAACACAGAGTATCCACAAACGTATAGACTTACACTGTCTGACAAATAATAGAAACCAATGAGCCAGACAATACTGTGTACAGAAATGTCTTATATGACATTCATTTGAAAATGACTAAATTTTCTACTTTTCCCATTAGAATTTTGGCCAATAATTTACATGTATCCAAAAACAATGTCTACTGTTGTAGAATTTTAAATGGGACTTGGCAATTTACTCTTTTCTATTTGTTTCAAGTCGACCAACCTTTCCTAAATGTTTCAACTGCTGTCTGCTTATCTCAGTACAGTACTAATTGGTTCATTACTGCTTACCCCACAGACTTACTTTTAGACAGTAGTTTGAGGCATCAGCACAGATTACCTTTAAAACTAATATAAAAGTGTTATAAGTCATATAGCCTTGGCTTCTAAAGGCAGTCTTTGCTCCCTGTTCTTTACTGCCACCCTGTTTGAGCACAAGATGATACTGTCCTAACAATCTCTCTAACTCTCTTACTCTATGGAGATTCTCAGAATACCTGCATTTCCATGAAGCAACTTCAAGCTGCCCCAAAGTTATCAAAATGCCAGTTCATTATGTCAGAGCTTCTGTTTTGGGTGGTTTTCTGGGAGCAGCAGTAGTTGCAGTCACCTGAAATTCCGGTTGGTAATTAATATGAAGAGTTTCAATGAATTTAAGGCAGAAGATAGACGTGGAATTACGTCTGCAAGGTCATGCATAGCAGACTCTGTATTTTCCACCAACTTGACTCACTGTGGTGAATACAAAACAAATATGGAAAACAGAAAATAAAAAATTGTCTCATTGAATATATTCAGGATGCACCAATTTAATGTTCTAACAGTGAACACTATTACAATGACTAAAATTTCCCTTGCCATTTTCTACCACATCACTCTCACATGTGGCAGAATACACTTTCCCTAAAGGATTTTGAAAGAGAAATGGCATTTAGCACATTACCTGTACCAGATCATACCCTTAAGAGAAAAAGAACTGCCCTGAGATCATGAAGCTGGTTTGTGGATAACAGAGCTCACACGATTTTCTGGAAGTCTCTCTTTGAATTGATTGTATTGCTTAGTTGTCCTTCCCCCAGTGCCAGATATTCACCACCAGCAGCTCACCAGTGATGGTAATCAGAAGTCACACCAATTTCTTCAGTGGTTCATTGCCCTCCCTTTATAAAACTCAAAAAACTGTGGAGCATGATATAGTTCACATTGAGCAAAGTGACATTTTAAAAGTCTCTAGAGATGAACAGTAGCTTAAATCATCTGATGAACATTTTTAAGCCTGATTTCCTGAGAAAACAAGGCATGTTTAATGAAGATGTTTGTATTTGTTTGTCTCACCTCTGGGATATACAAGAGTCTGTGTATCACCCTAAGCTTCCTGGCTAACTTTAATCAAGTTTGAGACATCAGGACAGACCTCCTAGATCTTCTGTTTTCACTAAAGCAGTGAAGAAAAAAAGACTTAATTTGTGCCTCTTGATAAGCAAAATAATGCAGAATATACTCTTGGGATAATGAACCAATATCCAAGTGAAACATTAAGAATGCCTTTGCCCACAGAAAAAAACAAACCCTAGTTGGAATTCTCACATTTACAGGCAGAAGAGAATCCAACCAAGAGATAAAATACATAGGAAATCATTAATGTTATTAATTTTATATGTTGACTGCAGATAATACTCTGAGAACACAAGTAGGGTTTCTGTAAAAAAAAGTAGGTTATTGCCAAAATGATAAGTGATGTAAATGGAAAAAATACCTCTACCACTCTCCTTTACACAGATAACCTTCACATTGGCACAATGATGTTCCACTTACAGGAAATAATCACAGTGATTTAAGCAATACTTTTCTGTCTTAATCTGTTGACAAGTTTTGTAGAGAAGATATCAAACATATAGCATTCACAGAAAATTGAAGGCATTGTCCTACTGCTGTCCATTCTACCTGAGAATGAATCTTGATTCCAAAACCAGAAACTTAATCGCAGTGACCTACTAAAAAAAATGCTTAATAAGATTACACTGCACACTTTTGCTTCTTCTCATTCATATCCATGGAAGTTGTCAGCCCTCTCATTTTTTAATTTCTATATTGTTATTGACAGTTTCTGAGATATTTTCTTAATTGCTTTCAGTTCTTAAATATGACTGGCTTCACATCCAACCCACCTGCTCTTCCTGCTTGCATTCCTTAGTGTACAGTTTTTAACCATTCAGTAATTGCAATCATTCCTATGTGCAAATTGCTACGTGATTATTCACCATGTACAGGTTTTCTGTCGTGATGAGGACAAAAGTTTACAATATCTCCTTATTTCCATCCCTGTTTTCCAAACATTTGCTGATACACACAATTCAGTGGCTATACAAGTATTAATAAGTCTGGATAAAAGTGATCCATTTGTGCACAGAGGACACCACTGGGCTTCAATTTCAGAATATTTCGTATTTGAAAGAGAATTCCTAAAGTGCTTGTATGTTCTGTTCCTCATGTGTAAATATGTGCTTATCATTCATTCATTGTGTGACTTTTAAATCATGAATAAAAATTCTGATGCACAAATCCTGAAGTTCACTGTCACGACTACAACTATAAAAAGATGAATGCAAACCACGAACTCTTCAAGAATGAAAAGATATTTTCAAAGAAAAACTACATTCTGCGTGCCTCAGGACTAATACAAACTCCAGAACTGCAACATTTTTTTTCCAAATTATATAACTGTGTACTGGTTCATGATTGCTGCACACCTTTCAATGATGACAAAATTACCTTGGCAGAAACCAGTGTTGAAGCATAGATAATTTTAATTAATTTGTGTCATATATGCGTACACACCATCCTGTAGTTAATTGAGTGAGAACTACTCCTTTTCTAGTAATTTCATATTTTTTTCCTGAAAAAAAAATCCTTTAAAAAAATGTTCATATCTGAAATCATAATATAAACTGTATAATCACAGCACAAGTATTCCTACTATGGGTAAGCAGAACATACACAGAAGTACTGTGAAACAGCATTACTTTGAAGAGCATAATGGGATGCATTTCTCTCACTACTATTTTGCTTCCACTGTACAGGTTATTATTTCTCATAGAGTAAGTTGCAGAGGATTTTCACCATGTGAGTTTTTTTCACAGCATTCTGCTCAGTACCATGTTCACTGATTAGTTTTAAAATAATGTTTTCTAAAACCCTGTTCATTTGATTTGGTCCTTTGCTGACTGCCTTCAATCCTGTTTTAAATTCCACTGCCCACACAGCAAATCCATCTGGGACTCACTTAACCCTATCACTTCCATTTTTGTACACGTCTTGTTCTCCTCGTACCATTTACATTTTCCATTTCCTTACTTGTTCAGTTTCTGCTATCCAAATTACTCCACCACATGAACTGCAGTGTGTGTGCAATTCATCCTTCTCCCCTACATTACTGTTTCCACTGTAAAATTTCCAGGGCAGACACTATCTATAGCTGCATATGTGCAAGAACTGTCCTCTTGTTGATCAGTCCCCAAGCCTGAATATAACTAAAGTTGATTAAAAAAACCCAAAAAATCACCAAAAACATGCTAAAATATGGCCTATCAACAACTGTCTCTTTAGGATAAGATTTTATAATGGAAATTATATTAAGGGAAAGTTATAAATTAATCCAGTTTGAGTATGGTTTTTATTATTGATCACAGCTTTGTAGTTTAAAACGACAAAACAGTGTTTTGTTTGTTTGTTCTTTCATCATCCAGTCCTGAATAAGTTTGTATCTCCCAATTGACCTGGTCCCTCTGTTCATCACTCCAGTCTGAGAAAAAGTTGACAGATTTAACGTGGTTCCAAATGCACTCTAAGTCAACACTTACTTTAAAACTACTAAAATGATAAGAAGTGGACATATTAAGTTGTACAGCATCTCAGTTCTTTGCTAAAGAACCATCTTTTTAGTAGCTTGCTGATGCATGTCATAAACACTATATGAGAACCATGTGCCTTCTCTTTATAGGAAAAACATGCAGAATGGCCTAAAACCTTCAACAATGCATTACAAAATTGTGCTACCTAAGTAAATTCTTATTATATTATCAGCTATAAGAAAAAAATGTTAGGCATAATAAGTCATTGAAATTACTACAAATATCTACTGAAAAGAGCAATATTAACTCTGGTTGCTTTACAAGGGAAAGTTAGAACATTAATATACATCAAAATCAACCACGAAGTAACAGTATTTTTCCATTTCTGATTTTAAGTCGTGCTGCTTTTTAGTAAAACTGACAATTCAAACAATTGCACAGGGGAAAAAAAATGATCACATTCTCACTAAAAAAAAACCCAACGTAAAATCATGTAAGAAATTTTACAGCAATGGAGATTGGCATGGTGAAAATAAATATGCAAAACCTTCTGACTCAGATAAATCTTACTGGTAAGTACGGGCCAGTGATCACCCCAATTTCTGGTTATTGATTCCTTGTGCAAAGGCAGCCCCCGTGTCATCAGATGCCCATTTTCCCACAGCACATTCAGCCTCCTCAAAACAAGTCCTGTCTGCCTTTTTTTCCTCCTGGATCCCTTCACTGAGCACCTTAAAGCCTCGCACCATAAACTCTTCTCCTCATGAAGCACAGCCCCACTATGTTCGGCCTCTCCCCACTATTTGCTCCAGTTTTCTCCCAAACCAGAAGGGAAGGTATGTTTTTGGGCTTCACCAGGACTTACTTGGTGGTAGACAGAACCTACCACTGCCACCCCAGCTCAGGAGAGGCACATCATTTTATATTTACTTATGTGTCAGTGGTTGATACGACAGTTTGAGAGCCTGAAGTCTTGGTGAACTCTTGACTGCTGCTGATGGTTGATGGTGTGGACAGGAAGTTAAACAGCTACAGGAGAGCATGGATTAACTGTAAAAAGATAATTTGCAAATAAAAGAGCAATTCTCCATGCACTTTGAACCCAAAGAAAAACAAAAAGAAACTTCTGGAACAAGAAGAAACTTCCAGTCAGACCATAAATGCTGGGCAGAGGAGGATTATCAGCATCCAAGTAAGACCTAGTATTAGTCAACAGTAGGAAATTATAGCAGCATACTGAAGCCATAAAGCTCTAAATTTCCATTTATATGTGATTAAAAATGACATATAGCATGCAACAACATGATCTTAGCAGCCAGCCTTTGCCAAGGATGTGTTCCCCAACCCACTTCAGCTGAGAAAGAATCAACAAATATCCCAAGTTGAAAGGGACCCATAAGGATCATAGAGTCCAACTCCCCCCTCCTCACAGGACTACCTAAAACTAAACCATTTGACTAAGTACATTGTGCAGACGCTTCTTGAACTCTGGTGCCCTGACTGCTTCCCTGGGGAGCCTGTTCCAATGGCCAACCACCCTCTCAGTGAAGAACCTTTACCTAATGTCCAATCTGAGCTTCCCCTGAGGCAGCTTCATTTTGTTTCCTCGTGTCCTATCGCTGGTTGCCAGAGAGAGGAGGATAATGTATTCTCCCTTCAGCCTCCTCTTTTCTCCTCTCGCTCTCTCTGGGATGCTAGATTTATTTTACAGGCTATTAATGGTGTTTGCAATTATTTGCTCTCCATATCTCTCTAGGGTGACTTGCAATTTCAAGCAAAACCAGTGGTAAACAAGGCCACGGGAGAGCTCTTACCCCACCCATCTTCTCCTTTCCCTACACTCTGAGGTGATCCCATTATCACATCCAGACACATTATAATGCCTCAGATTCTCAGAGCACATCAACAGTGCCAGCCAGGTGTCAAATGATATTTTTGCATCCTGTTAAAGAGGAACCAAGTCTCCCCCAAATTCAAGACAGTAATTAATCACAGAAAACACCTACTTGCTTTTACACAAAACAGAGTTATTCTCGAGTAATTAACGTTATTGCATGCAAAACTAACATTTAAATACAGGAGACAAACCTGGACACAGGAGCCAACACGGCCCCACAGCTGCACGACCTTGACAGCATCTCCAGATGCACCTCTGCTGGCTGCCAGCAGGAAAATGGGAAAAGGAGCCAGCAGAGGTGACACCAAGGAGTTAGCAACAGACCTGTGTGATGCTGCTAGAACAAGCATTGCAGAGTTTGGCAGCTGGTCCCTACTTTTGCCAAGTATGCCCTGTTTGTTTCCACAGCTGTTAAGTGTGTTTGCTCAAAAAAGAAAAAGAAAATAAAGAGGAAAAAGCAGGAAGAAAGAGAGGCTGGAGATATGCTGGTGACTGCAGCAAGAAGTATGAAGCTGACATGCAATTTACTCCCAGATAACAATTTGCTGTGGAAAAATGTATTGCTGGTTATTAGGACAAGTCTTAGATGAAATTCATGCATAAATTCATATGCCATATTTATGTTTATATCTTCAAAACACTGTAGGCAATTATCATAGGGTTAACAAATACATTTGCTGTAAACAACTTTTCCCCACTTTCTATATATATTTTAAATTACCTTGTAATAATCTGCTCCATCCAGCAGAGAAAATTATTTGAGGTAAACTGAAAGCTGTATTTGTAATTCCAATTTAACTGAAGGTAAAAGGAAACAAAATTAAACATCAATGTTAACTTGGATAACTTGTAAAAAATCCTTGTGATGCATTGAGCTTAAACGAATTTTATAAAACAGAACAGCCATTAAAAAACACTAAAGTCACAACACTCTTGAACAAATTTAAAACAATCTAATTTTGAAGTAGCATCTCCTTTTTAGGTTTAGCTCAAAGAAAAAGTTAAATCTAAGAAAACAAATTGTATTTAGTGAATTCAGAAACCCTAAATATTTAGACTTCCAAGAAGAACAGGTAAGGTCAACACATCAATTCAGGATGCAACAAAGTTGCAATATTCAGTTTCTGGCTAAATCTTATCAATTTCTTTGCTTCTGGCAGTGTTTTGGTCTTCATAAGGGAATAATTTCTGGTTTTATTAACATAACTGACCCTATTTTACACCTGTGAAAGTAAATCTTGTTAATATGGCGAAACAGAATGCATATTCAGTTAAAACATGGCCTCTAGATAAGATATAAGTGAAAAATTGATTTACTCAAATTCAGCTACCCTTTCCTAGGTAAATATACAGATCCTTTGAAAATATAGTTATGAGCTAAAACCAACAGTCTCATGCTATGGTACTAATTTAGAGCTTAAACAAAATCATCTACATAAGAGTTTTTTTATAAAACAGTCTTTGCTAACCTGAAGGCTAATAAAAGAAAATAAGTTTAAAAGTCACATATAATCTCTGCTGGAATTCACTACACAGGTTTATCCATTCTATATTTTTCATAATTCATATAATTTTTTTTTTTCCTTCCTTGCAACGGTAAAGAAATTTTTGCAAATTTAATTTTACTGATTTTTACTAGCTGGTAGGAGAGAACTGGAGAAAAAAACCCCACAGATCTCATTATTTCACATTATTTTCCAATTAAAAAAAAAAAGGGGGGAACTGGCCACCTAGGACCAGAACCTGCACAGGGAAATCTGGTTGTCTACAGTTCAGTCCACATAAATCAGAGTTGATATTGTTAAATGGTAATTGTACATTAGGTAATATAAATAAATTGTTCATATGAGATGGTGTATGCACTCGCAAACTGTAACCCATGTTCATATTCATTACTGAAAATGAAGATTGCCATGACCAGAAATAGGCACTGGTATGTAAAACTCAAACTCTTAAGGCAAGTATTTTGTGACCAGAATATTACAAGGATATACTGCAGAGCATTTTAGGTTAAATGGATGATTTAAGTACCGAAGATAACAAAAATTCTGCCTAGTTCATGGATCTCTGTTCTTCCCATGTAACAGTGATTTGAAATAATTATCATGACTGCTCTTATTGTTTAATGAGGGATAAGAGATTCTCAGTAGAGCCTGCTTATGTCTAAAATCACTTCAGGACAGCCTGAGATTCTTATCTTGAAAGCACATTGGAAAACTAGTTAGTGCAAACATTCATAGGCAGGGAAGAAATTCCCCTTCAGGACTGGAAATTAGTCATGACTTTTTCTTGCTAGTTTGTTTTTGGTTTTTTTTTCAAATTGAAGACCTCAATTCGAGTGCTGTTTTTCTAGCAGAAAAGTAGGGGATATAATGTTGATTCTGTTCTGAAGAATAATTTCTGGAAATATCAAAGTCCTCCTTAAAGACTGGTATTTTATAAGCCTCTAAATAAACGTATGTTTTGTTGCTATTTTGACACCTGTTTGCCCTCTTTACACAAGCTGTAAAGTAAGAATTGATTTATAAATCTGAAGCCAGGTGTGGATTCTGCTGCTAAAGGGTAGATATGGATGGAACTAGGGCAGGGTTTTTGGATGGGGAATGGTGAGGGAGGAAGAACCTTTGATTTCTCTGTCTCCTGACAGACAAGAAATGTGGCATGGAGGCTATGCTGGTGCTGCCACAGTAATTTATGTTACACACAACTAAACACTGTCTTAGATGGTTTTCTAGAGCTTGACGTGGTAAAAAAACCCCACATGAACAGGGCTGTGACTGAATTTCCCAATCAGCTACTTGTGTTGTCTGGCCAGTCATGGGCAAAAACCGTGAAGTCTCAGGAAGATTAGGAACCCCTCCTTTAAGGCCAGTAATCCAGGTTTGATGCTGTTAAAAGTTAGGCAGCGTAGACTATCTGATTTATCTTTTAAATCCTGCAGAACTAAAGTAAGACTGAATTGTTTTGAAAGAAGTACAAAGGAGGAGTTAGTGAACTTCTACTGATATGTCCCTAGCTATTGCCTCTCATTTTTCTGCCTGTCAAAGTAAGTTTAAAGTACATCTTGCATTTGTCTTCCCTTCTACTGATGTTAAAAGAGACATCAAGTGTCACCAGACATTCTGTATTGGACAGGTTTTTGGTCAATGGGGGACAGAGCATCAACAACATCAGCAAAACACATTCAGGAAAGTAACACTGATTTTGATGTGAAATTTTCTAAGGGAGAACCTGCCACCATTTGATATGCAGTTGTGGTTACTAAGATTATAAATCTGAGCATCTAATTGTAAGGACAGGGTAGAACTGTCTTTTTTGAAGCAAAGAAAGTCTTAACAGCCACAGATAATGTCAACTCAAATTATCATTTCCAACTCAACGTAGATTATAGGACAAGAGAACTTAACAAGAAATTAAAAAATAAATTCAGTGCATATATTGGAAAGCACCTTTTCATGTAGAGAATAATAAATACTTAGAATAGCCTGCAGGCAAGTTGTCGAGGCAAAAAACACCAGTGTCATTCAAGAAACAATTAGATATTATCCTTGGGGAAACAGTCTACTAAAAAGAATATGTCTTGATGGACCAACTGACCTTTATTCATTCTCCAAAATTCTCTCATGTGTTTATAGTTCTATTGAAGAATATTTCAGCATTTTGGCCTCAAGCGATGTCAGTTCTTCCTTGAATTATCCTGTTCCTCAGTTGACTGACGAGGTTGATCCTTTCTTATTCTATAACAAATACTAAACAATCACCTTCCCTGTAACACGACAATACTTTGAGTACATAATCAAAACTCATTTTCAGTCCCATGACTGTACCCTGTCTGACCACAGAAAGTTTTTCAGGCATCTGGAAAATAAAACAACAACAAATATCCTCTCAGGGTTCTAAAATTAACTGTAAGAAATAATAGCTATTCTCCACTTCTGGCACACAGCACACACCTTTAAAATGAAACCCCTACAGGAAAACTACAAGGCAAACCTCTCTCAGAAAGCTAAGCAGGTTCATGAACGTCCTTGTGCCTGGTCACTGCAGTAAGTCCTTAAGTTTTTAAAGTTATTGCTGGTTTGTTGGCTTTTTTTTTTTTTACGAGATGTTTACTTTGTTTTAATTTAATATGAATAAAAATTAATACAAAATTAAGTATTCACCATTATTTTATTTCTTTTTATTGATAAGGTGTAGCCCACTTTAAACATTTTAAGGGAATACTAGGAAAATATAATTACTGCCATAAAAAAGGAAAAGCATCGTTTATCTGTACAGACATACTAAGGTAATTAGAAACAATACAGTTGAACAAAAGGAACTCTGACAACTTAGGCCACAGGGAAAAGCCTAGTGCTACCTGTAAAGTCGTGTCTTTTTCTGGTTTTATTTTTAAAACTCACACACAAAAGTCACAGGAGCTCTGGGTTAGTCTCATGCTTTCTTCCCCATCCATAGTCTTAGGAGGTACTTCTGAGTCTGTCAGCGCTCCACGGTGCACCATCAATTCCCACTGAAATTTAGAAGCACACAGCATTTCACAGGGCTGGCTCTGTACACCTGGAGGAATAGCAGAGGAAAAGGTGGATCTAGAAATTTATCCCCAAACAGTAACCTCCATAGTTCTCTCTACATGACACAAATTGAAGCTCAAGAGGAGCTGCACGGCAGGAATGCAATCGAAAAAAGCTGTAAACCTGTCAAGGAAAGTGGGTGTTCACTAAACTATATAAATCCAAGCTAGAGTAAATTACACGAATATTTCAGATTACCAAAAGAGAAAGGTTCTGAGGTAATAAAGAATTTTGCTAAATCGTACAGACTATTAAGCAAAAATGTTCACTTAGCCTAGGTTAGGAAATGTATTAATATTGCTGCATTATAAAAATTAATTGCTGAATCCACAAAATATTAAAAATAACAAATTATATGAGTAATTTAAAATGCAAGAAAATTAATTACTCCAGGTTCTCTGTATTCCATTAAACTGGATTAAAAGATCTAATACACCAACACTGTTCATCAATAAGGTATTTTTTAAGCGTTGAAGCTTTAAATATCTGGAGAATTTCAGTATTTTATAACTTCGAAGGACTAAATTGAAGTTTAATAACATGGACACGTCAAACCATTACTTTCATTGTGACATTGCTACATATTATTACTACACTGAAAAATTCAGATTCTATCACACAGACTGTTTGTTTTAGAAATGTAGCATGCAAGTATTATCAGAAAAGACACAAAGTCTACATAAATTTCCAGAGAAATCCTTCTGAAGACAATTTTTTTCTGCATACAGAAAGGCAACATAATTATCAGTCACTAGGAGTGTGTGAGTTCCAAAAACAAGAAAAATATCCCTCGGTATATTATGGTTTCCACCTGCTAAATCTCCACGTGTCCACTACAGCTTAATTTCTCTTGGTATTAGAATTTGCAACGATGACTTTTCTGCAATAAAATGGTTCTGCTCCTTTGAGTTTTACACTGGATGCTGTCACAGGTTATTTGTGCTACACCTCTTGTTCGTTACATTTCACTCTTGTTGTTGCCATTTTTCAAGAACTTTCCAAGAAGGACATTTATGCAAGTTGCTAAATTAATGAAGTAATCCTATTAATTGACAGAATCGCTGACATTGATATTTATTGGCACAATTTAGTCCTTTACAGAGTCCCTCCATACCAGAATATTTCCCTGATGGTGAAGGATTTTTGTCACTGGTTATACACAAGGTCAACCCCAGGGGCCAAAGTTTGAAGTGTGATTCCTGAGAAAATACATCAATTTTTGCACTGGAATCGTTATTCTGTAGTCATCTACAGCACAAGACATTTGTATAATATCAGCTGAGATACTTACTGGTGGGAGTCATTATGCAATCAACAGCTTTCTTCAGGGCTTTTTTTTTTTTTTTTTTAATTTCAGAACCTTTACCCAAATAATTTATATAAATATTTTAAAAGGTCCAATTTAAATAATGAATTTTGTAGTAAAGCAGTAGTAAAACCTGCCCAGTGCAAAAAGGAGTCAGTTATAGTTTTTAGGCATTGTTCTTCAAATTTTACAGAGTCAGACAAATTTCTACTTAATATATTAAAATATAGGGTTTTTTCCTATTTAGTGAAAAACAATGTCTTCATTAAGTGTTTAGACCTGAGTATGTTCCTCTTCTTATTTTCTGGAAGATAATTCCTATTGTTCTTTGGTATTTGTATCTTGAATTTGCATAACCCTACCCTTTCTAAAAGGCTATCTAAATGAAAAAGTTGAAGAAAGTTTTCCAAATAGGCAACCTTTTTCAGTTGTTTACCTACGCTTCAGACATTTGAAAAATATCATCCTTTTATATTCTTAAAAAAAAAAAAGTCTGAAACGTTACAGCTAGTCAAAAATGCTGAAGAGACATTTCAAAGGACAGTGGATTTCAACCTTAACTGATCCCCAGCTGCACCTTTATATCTATTAAAATTGGCTTTAAAAGTTACATAATGTAATAGAGGGTCTTCTCAATGCAACACTGTACTACTCCCTACTGTACACTTGCAAGGGCACTGTCCAATCCAATCTATCTGCACAAGAGGAAAATGATAATTAATAGATTTGATAAATTAATCCTGTTGCTGCCTTTATGCATCTTGTTGAATTACCTAAATGAAACAGGAGCCCACCGGCCACTTCTACAGTGAAATTTCTCGGTGCACAACGGATATTTCCTGTGCCAAAAACCTATTTGTTTCAACGGATTTCCACCAAAATATCTTTTGGCACATGCTATGAAAAGTAATCTCTGGCGAGAAACAAAGGGCATGAAACCAATGGACAATTCCATTTGCTCACAAAAAGCTTTAAGTCATTTAGGGTTTTCATTGCTTAGTTGGGTTTTGAGGGTTAATTCTTTGTCATTTGGGTTTTCGTTGGTTAGTTGGCTTTTGTGGATTCCTTGTTGTCACAAAATTGGTATCTTCTTATTCAAGTGTGATGTTTTCAGAGGCTCAGACGCCCCTCAGTTGAAACCATCCTCAACAAATAGAGCTCTTAAAATTTCTGGGGACTGGTACGGAAAATGGGAGGACAGGTGAGTGAAAGAAGAACAAGAGGAAGAAAACCACCACATTTATTATTTTCTTGCCATACTCGGTGCACTTCCACAGTCTACTCCACAGCATTACTTCTAGCAGCAGTTTAATTCTACTAAAGTTAAGAGTTAATACCAGAAAAAGTTACTCAACAGATGTGGTCACTGACTTAAACAAAAGCAACAGTACAAACCTTGTACTGCATGGCAATGTAGGAAAGGGCTAGAAATTTCCATTTTGAAACCCCTGCCTCTCATCTTCTGTAATTCAATGCTCAAGTTTAAAGGGCAGTACAAAAATAAAACAGGTTCAGCCAGCACTGTAAAGTTGGAGAGGTCTTCCATTTCAACTGTTTTGAGCAGCACATGAAAATCTTCTGTGTGGTGTCATGAACACAGAAGAAAGACATTTAACCTTGCTGAATCTGTCCCATGATATATGACAAGATTTTTAGAGTGCAGGGGATGTAGCTACCGCCAGCAAAGAGGAGATAAAACTCAGTGAACCTCTAGAGCTTGAAAAACAAACCCAACTATATCTTGGGTTTAGATTGATATTAGGAAGATCTTTCACTTAGATAAAGTAAAGAAAGAGAATGTCTAAGTTGGCAGTCATAATTCATATCTGAAGTCATTCCCTGGTATCTAATAAACAAACAATTTTTTATGTCTAATTCCATATTATCCCCTCCTTTTCTGTCAATGGTACCACCCCACTGAGAACATCTGCAAGGTTTCTCCCTTGAAAGACTGACCAAAGAGACAAAGACAAAGTCTTGGAGTACAGTCATCCTTCTGGCTGGGTACCCAGAGGAAAGGTCCCTTCAGGCATTGTGGTCCTCTGCTGAACACTGTTATTGCTTTCTCAAGTGTATCCCAAAGCAGGATTTTTAAATTTTATATCCGCACTATTATGCCAGAGGACTGATTGCATCTGCTTGCTGCACTCAGGCATTAGTCATACCTGAAAGGAGCCTGTGGGCTACCAAAAAAAGCCTTTGCCCAGAAGTTTCTATATCCTATCAGGTTCCTCTAGACCTTAGCCCCCAAAATATCAATGGATTGTTTATATCACATGTTTATAAAACTTAAGGAAAGCAAAGCTACTGAAGTGTTTTATAGGCACCTCAGCCTCCAAAATGTTAGTCAATATTATGAGCATTAGGTCATGCACTTGGAGCTGCAAAGAGGATTTTTTACCATCATTCCAATGAATCAGAGAGATTAACATCATGAGTTACATAAAAATGTAGATGAAATAAGTGACTTCAGTCCTTTACCCTTATTTTGTTTTGAGAATCTATGAATTATAGGCTTCATTAATGAATAGTTGGTATATACCAACTTACCCCTCTAAGCAGTTTTTCTAAAAAAAAATAGTTTCTAATTCTATCCCTTCTTTAGTTATGAAAGTTTCTGATAATCTTGAAAGAACAAAATTACTATGCTTTGTTTTCTGTCAATGCCACGAGCTCACAGGCTAATATTTTCATTTGGAAAAGCTGATTAACATAGTTAAGTTGTGTTCTCACACTTGCCTATTTGAAAAAGGCCTGGGGAATGTAACAGGCATTGCAGCAGGGGTTTTATAGAAAAATTTCAAAACCAACTAAATTTACGGAAAGGCTATAATTTTCCACTGGTAAAGCCACCTTATATGTTAACACTATCACTTTTCACTATATTATGTATCCCAGTATTAAAAAAAAACCAAAAAACACTTCTTTTTCTTTTCTTTAATTTACTCCCTGTTTTTCTCTGTAAGATTGCCACTTACAAGTAGCTACATATGAACTCAAGACAAAAACTCCTACCAGAGAGTTCTGGGGACAAAGCAGCATCATCCCCATTTCTCCTGGAAAAATTATAGCTTTTAATGCAAATTTGTAATACAAGTTTAGAATTACAGAAAAATAAATATGATTTCACGTTGAATACAAAACAAAAAAAAAAAAACAAACCACAAAAATTTTATTTCTGAACTAGCAATCTACTAAATTCAGGGTTGTGAAACATAGTTTGTCATCACTGCTACTGGTTTTGTCAATTTTAAATGTATAATTCTTCACCAGAGCTAGGGATTAATCGTTTCTTGATTTCTCTAGGAAACTTAGTGTTGATTATTGAGACACACTGGTAATTTATTGCTCTCTCTGAAGAATTTTAAGGCTTTTGAAAATTCCAGGTTTACTGTTGAAAAATCTACCCAAGAGACTGCAGTTACATTTTGCAAAATTTCAGAAGTAACGTCTTATTTCTCATAAATTACCTTTACAATCCTAACCATGAATGTACATATTGGTCTTGCAGTCCAAATTTGGCCAGCTCAACTGGCTCAACCTTCTTTCAAGGTACAAGGTTTTCTGATGTTCACATAAGCTGCCCAGCACCTGAGGTATAAAATGAAATACAAATATACTCTGAGTGACAGCAAAAGAAGGACATTAATAGAGAAAATTGCAAGTGTAGTTTCTCTCACACCGCTGTATTCACCAAAAATATTTTTTCATACAAAGATATTTCACATAAACAAACAAAAAAATCCAATTATTCTTACTAGAATGGTGAAGGCAGCATCAATGATTGGATTATCATTAGAAATTAGGCAATGCAAAGAAATGAGTCCATTTTTTATTCACACAGAATCTATGTGTATTTTCCAAGTCAATGATACAAAAAAAAATGAGTCAACATAGTAAAATTCACGTGTACTAAGGTTTTTCTGGACAAATAATGAGACAGAAATCAACTTGAGATTTGACTGTGTGTAGATGAGCATTCACTCTCAGAATTTTGATAATACAGAGAGCATTCAAAAGCTGAGCAACTTATGTCTTACATTTCAATGAAGTCAAGTGATAGGGTGGCAAGAGGGAGGTGAGATCCAAGTAAGCAAAAGGAAATTGTTTTGTAAAATGCATTTGATGATGGATAACTTCAAAGTGTTTGCAGAAACTTGTATCACTGGCTCACAATTAAAAATTCATTATATCTTGCGAGGCCTGGATAACATTTTGTAAATAGAAGCAGCACGTGAAAAATTTGAATGAATGCAAGGGCTTAATAGAATAATCATGGCTTGAACTAGTGCTCCACAACACAACAATACATAAATATGTATGTGTCAAAGACTAAATCGTGCTCTCTGTACTTACACTGGCAGCTCCATTAACTTTGGTTATTCTGAAATCAACCAAACTACTTCGAGGAATAAAACAAGCAACGCCCTAATAACTTTGGTGGTCATTCCACCACCTCTATTTCTACTGGTAATAACATGTTATGTAAGCATAACCCATAAAATGCACCAGACCACATCAGTAATTGCAGCTGAAGGAATCTTTTTTCTCAAAAGTAGATTGTTTCTATTCCCATTCCCATTAATTCCAATTCAACTCAGCGAGGGAAGGTTTAAGTCAATGTTAGTTTAATGTCTAGTTAATACAATGAAATAGTTTTATAAAACTGTTTGTGTTGGAGATTATCAGACTTCTGTCATTTGTTTCAATAGATTCAGGATTATACTCTATGGGTTACATCAAAATCCATCATTTGCACTTACTTTTTTGTCAACTTCTGCTATTTAATTACTGATACTGATACACATATTCCAAAAAACTATAAAGAAAGCAAAAAGCATGCATAGCCCTAAATACAGTGAAAAATAGACTTTTAACTAAACCAAGCATCTCAACACACTTATTTGCCTGAAGTCAGAAGTCATTGATATCTCACCATCACTGGCACAACTCAACTCTCTGCAAGTAACAGAGTATGAAATGAATCTACCTATTAAAATAATGGAACAGCACACCCACCAGTGCTTTCAAAACACTGATTTGAAATACTTTAGAATTATCTCAAGTTACTTGAATAATTGTGGAAATCCCTGCTTGACTTGGAATCCAAAAAAGAAGCATTCATACAGCTGACAGAAATATTGGGTTTAACAAAACGGTAGTACCTGCTCTTTTAATCCTTCCACAATATATGTTTGGTTTTTTCCACCCAGCAGAAGCTATGGTGGACAACCAGAACCTGGAAACAGCTGGCTTAACCCAAATGTAGGAGATAAATAGTGTGAGCTATAAGGAAGCTGAGGAATAAACTGGAGTTCAGCATTCAGTGTAGATGGTCTGTCTGCCAGATACTGCTGCTGCAATTGGTCTCTTTGGCTGGGATGACTCCTCAGCCTGTCATCAGTTCCTCCTTCTTCACAAAATTAATGAAATTTATTTTTACTTTTTCCCCTGGTAATAACACATATTTAAATAGTCAGGAACATTTAGTTTCAACATTCTTCCTATTTCTTTAGGAGCAAAGTTTTGGCTTTCTTCCTTCCCTGTTAATTTACCACCTATACACAAATGCATAATGCAAAGAGTAACATGTCATTATGCTATTGTTTGTTTTAAAGTTTTTCTTACAGGACAGGTGAAAAAGAAGTGACTGCATGTTGTTAAAATCCTCTAGTCCTTCCAGTAACTTGATGGGACTGTTTTTCAGAGTTGAAGAGATTCAGGATTCACTTGAAGTGAATCAGGATGCACCATTAAGAGATTTAAATGTTTTCAAAAGTTACAAAAGCACCTCTCAAACCTGTGTGTGGTTCAAACAAGGCAATCCCTCTCTACATGACCTTCTCATTTGAATCATGCAGATTTTCTATTCTGATCTCGACCCACCTGTCAAAAATATTAAAGGGCAAATAAAACACCCAGAAAACATGTAGAGTGAGAGAGATGCACTGTCAGAGAGAGCTATTATTATCTTGTAATACCATGGCACATGCTTTATTACAGGGAACAATTGAGGAAAAAAAATGCAATATTTCATACTAGAAAAAGACATACAACTAGATGACAATAAATATGAATGGAATTCTTAAAACATAAATCATGTTGTTATAACTGATATAGATGCTACCATCCTTTAATGTTTTTTTCAGAAGAAATTCACATACTTATTTTCATCTGTCTTCATACCTTTTTCAGCTCTACACACATTCAATTCATTGCCTTTTGCATAAATGCCCTTTTTACTCCTCTATACACTATTTCAAACTCTACTTTTTCATTAGGCAAGGTTTAACTTCATACAACTTTTTTCCTATCTCCAAGCAGCAGCCAGACATCTCACAGTGCCTGCAAATATAATTGACCCTAATCATTACATGACAATAATCACTTTAATGAGACCTGGTCTAGTCGAGCCACTGACATAATGTCAGCTCTTTGCTTACCAGATAGGAAATTCTGAATCAGGACTTTGGTTACACAGGCTTTTGATCACCATGTGTTTTCAAGGAGGTGATCAGTTGGATATCCAGTGAACGCACTGACAGCCACTGCTTGGAGCCCAGCTGACACTAATTCCTGCAGAAGGCAAGAATCCCAGTCTTCCAGCCTTAATAAGAGAGAGGCAGACATTTTCCAGTCAAAGGGGAAGGCCACAGAACACAGATGCTTTTGCTGTTGATCATAGAATCACAGAACCAGCTGGGTTGAAAGGGACCCCTGAGATCATCAAGTCCAACCCTTGATCCAACAGTGCCGTGGTTCCCAGACCATGGCACTGATGCCACATCCAGTCTCATCTCAGAAACCTCCAGGGATGGAGAATCCACCACTTCCCTGGGCAGCCCATTCCAATGGCTGAGCACCCTCCCTGTAAAGAATTTCTTCCTAATATCCAACCTAAACCTCCCCTGGCACAGTTTAAGACCGAGCCCTCTTGTCTTGCTGATGGTTTCCTGGGAGAAGAGAACAACCCCCAGCTGGCTCCCCCCTCCTGTCAGGGAGTTGCAGAGAGTGAGGAGGTCTCCCCTGAGCCTCCTCCTTCCCAGGCTGAGCCCCCCCAGCTCCCTCAGCCTCTCCTCACAGCACTTGTGCTCCAGTCCCTTCCCCAGCCTCGTTGCTCTTCTCTGGACCTGCTCCAGCCCCTCCATGTCCTTCCTGAGCTGAGGGGCCAGAACTGGACACAGCACTCCAGGGGTGGCCTCACCAGCACTGAGTACAGGGGAAGAATCACTTCCCTGGACCTGCACTATGCTCACACCAGTAATCAGCTTTGCCATGTATTTTCTTTCCCGACTCTGCCAAGTCATCTGTTCTCCCCTGCCAATCAGTGCCACAGTGGCACAGTGGGGAGGCCAGGATGCTCCCCTGCTTGTCATCTGCCTGACTTTTAAAATTAGTTTCAGTCTTTCCTGGAGAAGCTCACAGAGTGGCTTTGTGAACAAGCAGAACCCCGCTGGTGCTGAGACATTCCCCGCAGCTCCGGGGCTGCAGCTGCACGAGTTCCACCTGCCTTGGCAAGCCCAGGGGAGCCCACCCACACGTGCTCATGTAAACGTTAACAATGAAGTGCACCCTGAACCTGAGAATGAAAAAAAATATCCTCAATAAACCAGTGGGAAGGGTTCATTAAACTTATTAATTTATGCTGGAATTTTATATAGACTTCACAGCCTGCCTTGGTTTTACCACTAATTAGAAGCAAAACCATGATGACACATTTCAAACCATTGTTAACATTTAACTTAAAACCTTGATGTTTTGGGATATTTGATTCATGAATTGAAGTTTCTAATTCAGAGTCAAATGAGGAAACTAAATATTTTAGCAATTCATAGAGTCTTTTCCAAAGTTCAGGTAGATTTTTTTATCTGCTAATTTACTCTTGGTATTTGAAGTGCGGGACAGGGAAACCAAAACACCACCTGTGGTTCTATTTTATTCCTAACACATACTTCACTTATCATTTTAAATACTGCATCAAAAGGAGCCTGCTAAGGTGATCGTGTTCATTTTCAATTCAGAAAAATAATATAGTATTATCTCCTAATGATGTGATTCACATTTATAATAGAACTAAAGCCTACTTTCTACTTAATTCTTCCCTCAAAAAGTCTTAATACTCCCTGGAAGATAACTAGAGAAGGGAACTCATATCTGATCTCTACACCCTCGGTTTTATCCCAAATGTGTTGTTTTAATTAAAAGTAGCATTGTTAATACTTGAAGGAATACTAGGAAAAAGTAGAGTGATTAATATTCCATATATGAAATGGAAGAAATAATCAACACTCTCTGAGGGCTTGGAACAGACATTCATGTTGTGTAATGTTACAGTCATTAATCAATCCTTACTCTGTCCTTTGGGAATGATAAGAAAATACTTTGCAGTTATGTTAACACATATAACTTCACGTTCTCCACATAGCAAACAATTTAATTTATCCATAAGATAAATACAAAGCACCTATTGTGGCTTCACAGCTTCTAGTATTTTAACATGTAGGTAGTTAAATTTTACAAAAATGGAAGACACTTAGGTCAACTTTAAAATACCAGTTTTGGTGAAAGAATGAATTAGTCACAACAGGCAAACACTGAGAATTTTATCTACCCTCACCTTTCAAAACTTTTCCTGACAGTGGTGAGCAGAACAGCTAATATGAAGTCACATTACCTCTTTAATTCATTCCCTGGGACAAACTGAAGAACCCAATATCTCACTGGCCATATCTCAGTCTTATCAGAGGATGACAAGGGTGCTGATTTCTTTGTTAGGTAGCTGGGGTATCCTTAGCTCTGCTTCAAGTCAGTATCTTTTATTCCACAGTTAGAAAGGTATAAAATTTTTTTTCCCACATTTTCAGTTAAAATTTTTTGAGATTCTTGCGTGTCTGGGTTTTCACATTCTTCTTCCCAGTCTGACAGCAGATGATACCACGCTTCTAACACAAACCAACTCTCTTACATCTTTTAAGTTTCCTGACATGTCAGGGTCTGATCATACGAGACACTAAACGGAGCTGATCCAACACTGTTTTACACAGGAAACTATTTGAAAAGTGTGAGAAAGGAAATATTGTGAAGTTAATAGTTTCAACATTATGAACAGGGGCATTGTGTACATAACAGATGAGTCCAGTGTACCCTCTTCAAAATTTTCCTTCATTCTTTTAATCAAGAAAGTAGTAAGCGTTCTGGTGAAGAAAAATTTCAGTCTAAGGTCTCCTAAGCCTAAGTATTAAAGACATCTTTTCCACTTTGTGTTTATGCTGTCTCTAGGATTATTTGGAGTAGCCACAGTTGGTTCAGCTGTGAGAGGAGCGAAAGTCTTTTCTGATATGGCCATTATCTCTACACCTGAGTCTGCTTTAAAATTGACAGTCTTCCCACAAACATTCAGTTCCAGTCTTCAGGCTGGCTCTGTATCATTTCTTGTGACTGAGCCCAGGAAGAAAGTAAGGGGAAAAAAATTGAAAGAGAGGACTTGACCCAGGTGCTTTCTTTCCACGCTGCCTTTGTGTGACATAAATCAACAATTTTGTATGTCGGTGGCATTTGGCTGCTGTAGCTGAGCAATTACCTTCAGATATTGGTGTCTCCACCTCAACTGTACTCTGGGGTAAAGCCATGAGTTTGACCTGAAGTGTCCCACATAACCCATTCAGGTCCACTGTAAAAGCAGTCAGTAAGGGGAGACCTCATACAGTTGCAATTCTTTAACACCAGACACATCCTGGGACTCAGAACTCCACTTGTGCAAAGGTCAGGTCAAGCTATTCAACCATTTTTCTGGTCACCTCAGAACCCTTCTTGCCTCTGACAAGGCAAGATATATTTATAAGGTGCACATGTTAATATCACTCTTAAAGAGCCTCAGTAGTGAGTTGCTAATATCTTGAACCTTTGTATTGGATCCTAATAATAGAAAGTGCTTTTTTTTCTTAAGACTCAATAGAATAGTTTTAGAATCCAATTATTAAAGATAAATTATTAATTTAAGAAATGATATCAGTTTCAAGTTATTATGTCATAACCCACTACCTTTCCATTTCACCATGGATTTTATGCTAAAAGAGTACAACCACAGCCTTACAATGCAGAAAGCAAAGAGAGGATGAAACTTGGAAATAAAAAAATCCTGCATCTCAGAAGATTTTTTTTTTTTGAGTTTCAGTGTCATGGTTTATATTTGAACTACTTGTTTCCATATAAATTACTTTTAGCTACGATAATAGAGAGAGGGAAAACAGGAGATATCCAGGCTTACGTAGTTTAAGCACTGCATTTGTGATAAACATAGACATACAGAAAAACTGAATGGAGGAAAAAGGATACTAAAATGCTTTTGTCTGGCTGGCAAGTTAGGGGTATGTTTTATTCACTTGGTTGATTTATTTGTTTGGGAGGTTTTTCTGTTTACTGTTTTGATGAAAAGAAATATCTTCAGTAATCCTAGCATGTGCTCTTTGTACCCCGAGAGAGCATCTGATAAAATATACTTGAAAGACTTCAGCACTTGCAATGACATTGCTATAGTTAGCAGCTTTTTCCTACAGTTCTGATAATGTTATACACAGAAAAGAGGATCTGTGCACAATACAGTGACTTGCTTACTCTCATGGAGCCTTAGCTTTCTGTTTTGCTGTCCCAAATTGCCTGTTGAACAGCAATAGGCTGACAATGAACCTTGCAAAGTGATAACTCCTAGAAGTTCACAGTTCCCGTCAAGAGCAGCCGCACTTCAAGAGAAGATTTCTTTTTGTTTCCAAGTACGTCTTCCTTAGCATCTGGGGAATCCAATGGACAACGTGACAGACTACTCTGATTTCTGATGTCTTAGCCAGGCAGCCCCACAGGACAGTGATACTCTCTTTCCCCTTCCTAGCAGTGAAAGACAAGAGGCTGCACTGCTCTATTGCAAGTGTGCTCAGGACACAGGCACCACGAGTAAGGAGGCGACCCTTCACATCTCGTTTACAAACTGAGACTCAAAAGCCTTCAGCTTCATTTCTTGCACACTTCCTTTGGATATTGAGTGAATTAAAACACATAAGTTACTGTAGAAAGGGTTAAGTTCTAGAACATAAAGGATTGGTTTGTCTTCTACAGCGTTCACGTGTGATAAAGGGAACGTGGAAAATTCACCGGTGGGTGGGAGGGTTGTAACTCAAAGTTCTCCACTCGGAGCAAGCAAGAGTGTAGTTTACAAAGTCTCTGGTATTTTGAAGTTAATGGAAAAGGAGAGAGGGTAAGGTTTTTTTATGTTTGTGCCTACAGAATATTAATAGATAAAAATCAATCCATCTCTCCCTATTTATCTTGTTGCTTTACAGGGTCCTCAGAAACAGCGTGAGAGCTACAAGGATTTGGAGCAGCATAGGAAGCATTCAACTTTTACAGAGCCTTAAATGGAATGGTTTTTTTAAATCAGGAATTAACTTATATTTAAGAGCTCTTAACCAAGGAGTCACTTTTCCCATCCTTGTCCATTAATCTGTACTGATGTGGTAATGTAACACATGATCCCAACACATCATCTGTCTGTGATCGTTTTTACAAAAGCAGTGGGTTGCTTTTAAGACAGTATCACATTATGCAGAGATCTATTAAATTTCTTAAATGCTCTCTGAGTCATGTTATAAACTGTGCAGAGTACAGAAAGAAGATGAAACATGGAAGTAGCAGTGCTAGAGTCTTTTGGTTACTCTTCAAAGGACAGGTATTCAAGAGTATGATGCACTCTACACTGAAAAGCACAGAAAGAAAAAGGTAAGAAAAATATTTCCTGGACATGTTACCTTCTCCGAGAGACAAAGATCCCATCATTTGAAAGACAACAGGTTTTCATGCCTGAAATAACCACAATTGTGATGCATATTAGTACCTTTTGTTGTTTCTTGATCGTTATCAATAGCTAAGTCTATTAATGTCCAGTCTGGTAATGTGAGATCGCTTCTCTTGCAATTTTCATATTGATTTTCACTATCAAAATAAAATGCTATTTTTTAAATGTTTTCTAACTCTTTGCACTATGTGGTAAAAACCATGACACATTAATTAAATCTTTATGTTAATGGTCTTAGGAGCAGTTGCCACCTCAATAAATCAGGACGGTCCAAATCTGCACAGTTTATTCCACTTGCAATCAATGTTAATTTCCTTTTGGTTCAGCAACTTCATTTACTTCTCTATTGAAAGTCCAATTATTTCTGATTAAAATTTCAATGTATTAAAATTAATGTGATATACTATCTATATTGTAATTCATTGCAATTTAAGTGTTATTACATGATGATGTTTGAACTTATTTTCAAGCTAATCTCACAGAATAAATACCAGTGTTATTATGCCAAATTTTACTTTCTGATTTTCACATCATTCCTCTGCAATTTAGCCATAATCACTATCTGGACTGTTAACCATGAAGTCTATTTTAGATCATATAACATGTGACAAAGAAAATTAGACATGTAAAGCTTTGGTTGCTTCTGCAATTATAAAACTATGTCTGTCAGAGTCTGTGGGCTCTTGTAAAATTAACATAATCACATGTTCTCCATTTAATGAGTAGTTTCTCTGCTTTGTCAGATCCTTACAAAAACCTGTGAGGCTTTTAAGATGTTCCATCACTTGCTTCTCTTTTTTTATATCCCTGCTTTATTAACAGTTCTTCTGGTAGTCTTTCATGATGTGTTGTCCTTCATTTTAACATCACTCTGAAGTAATGAGTAAGGAATTCCTAGTATTTCCTCTTAAGGCAGATTATATAATGAGGACAACTTTTTGGAGCAGATTGTTTAACATGGGAACCTATTAAAACTGCTGTGGAAAGGAGTTTCTATGAAGTTTTTTTTTTGAAACGTATTAGGATTTTCCTCTATATTTGTATGCTCTTGCCATGATTCTGCATTCATTTTAATCTTCTATAATGAATTATGCCTAACTGTAAATTTCCTGTCTTGCAACTGACGGCCTTATTTATGCTTTATTTCCTCCTTTGCAAATTGTTTTTGTTACCTTTGTGACTTCTTTCATGGATAGAATCCATTTTTGCCATTGCCTGTCAAAGCACAGTAATCTTCTTCTAATTAGCAAATTAGACATTAGTATATGCATCAGGATAAACAGCTGAAAAAAATGAGGAGAGACTTGAAGCACTCCTATAGTTCAATGATTGAGAGCTTTAGACAACAGTGTAAATCATTGGAGGCTTCTTTGACTAAATCTGACAATTTCTTTAAATCATTTGTGGGACCATTTGAGACGTATTGACACCTCATTAGGCAAACAGAGTAGAGTTCCTGGGTGTATTGTATAGCACTTCATTAGATCAATCAGTTTAGCTAATTCACCTACATTATGTTAATATGGCCACGAAAAAGGAAGGCAGAGGTAGAATTTGCTACCTTCTAACTGCTAAAAGAGCTCTGGTAGTGTTGAGGGAAGATCCCTTTCACTTTCATTCTGATCTCTGATTTCATTCTGATCAGACATAACTCTCCAAGGAATCTTGGCTCTAATGAGTGAATATTTACCCACTGATTTCAGGAGCTCCAAAATTTCTGAGGTTTGCATTTCTGGATAAAATCCACCAATCACTTAAGCAAAAGTACTAGGTGACTTCAAGTACAAATTGATTTTTGAATAATAGGTCAGTTCACCATGCAGAAACAAATGTTGGAGGTATCAAATTAGGCTGCTGCAAAACACTTTTAAGAACAGCACAGGCTGGCTAAGGATTAACTGTTCACTGTGTCTCCAGTGGGAAGAGTCAAAGGAGGAAAAGATAAAAGTCAAAAGGAGCTAGTAGAAGCCACATTAAAATTCAAAGATCAGTAAGTAAATTCTGGATTAGGATGTTCTGAGTGGTTTTGGGGTTTGTTTTTCCTTTTTGTTTTGTTGGTTTTGGGGGTTTTACCTTGTTTAAAGTTTTCCAGAGCTGCAAAACTTTTTTTTCCTCCCTCGGTTGATATTGTGGCTACTCAAGTTTTTATGGGTTCAAGGGATGAGGAAGGTCTTGGAAGAAAAAGCCACTGAGATTTGTTAAACACACAGAACCCTACATGGCTTACAAACTCTTTTCTGACAGAAAAAAAAAAGTTGGATAAAAAATACAGGAAGAAGTCCCATATTTGACTGTCTAGTTCTTACATACTTTTCTCAGCTAGGAAATCTTTTTCTTAGTAGCATTACAACATTTAATCCAACAAGCAGCAGATTTAAAACAAAACAACAAAAAAAGCAATGCTCCAGATATATGAATGTTTACTTGGTGCTGTTAGAACGGGTCACAGGAATCACCAAGTCATTCAGACAAATTTTATATAAGTTGTGCTTTTCAGCGAGGCACTTGAGGGCTAAGCCTTAGAAAAATGGCTCTCTAAATGATAGTTTTCTGTTCATAATCATCTTCAATCATTCCTCTTTCCTTCTCCCTCGTTCCAGGTCCAGAGCACAAAAGTATTAATCTTTATGAAAAATGCAGAACAAAGCTGATGCACAAACTATGTAAGTTATACTTCAGCTCTTATGGACATTCAAACCAGTATCCCTCAGCCCTCAAGGAAGAAAAAACACCAGTAGGCAGGTAGCTAATCTTTCTCCTTTTTTTTATATTCTCTATTACTTCTAAAAAAAGAAAACCTGTTTATGGCTTAATTAGAATTCAGATATTTTGATTATTTCTTATTTAAAAATAACTATCCAAGGTATGAAAATGTTTTTGTTTGTTTGTTGGGGTTTTTTTTTCCCCCCTTCACGCAGTTCAGTCTCACAATACTGGTATTGAGAACAAGTTACAATCCATCCTTCTTCCCGAAGCTTAAAGTATAGTGCAAAACATAACATTAAAATAAGAAAATCAGCCTGCATTTTGAGACTATGTTTCCAATTCTAGACAAAGACTGCTGTGCACAACCTCAGGACATCCAGTAGATTAGGTTTCAGCATTAAGTTTTCAGTTGTTCAGAAAAAAAAAAAAAAAAAAAGAAAAAAGCAAACAAAATTATTCAAGCAAACTTGCTGATTATTTGAGTAGAGGCTTAGTAAAACTGGCATTGTTAGCTTAATGGTTAAAATTATGCAGCTGAGGCAAATATGTAGAAGTCTGGCCTTAGTGAAATCAACTGCTCCTGGCAAATCCTCCATTACAGTCGTTTCACTTAATGGTCATGTAAAAATGGGATTTATCAAGAGGAAATCTTACATAGCTATCTGCAAAAGTTAGGTTAGCAATTGTTACTTAGCAAAACCATTGATATTTTTCAAGTAGAGAAATAAAACACTTTCTTCTAAGTACGCACTCAGGTAATGAACTTTCAACAGCTAGTTTTAACTCTTGCCAGCAGTCAAAATATTTAGTGCCAAAATACATTACAAAACAGATGCAAATTAAGGTTTTAGAGGACTGTGTTAAGCTCTGGGGCCCTCAGCACAAGAAAGGATGTGGACCACAAAGATGATCAGAGGGCTAGAGCACCTCTCCCACGGAGACAGTCTCAGAGATTTGGGGTTGTTCAGCCTGGAGAAAGCACCAGGGCAACCTTCCAGTACCAGAAATAGAGAGGGACTTTTTGCGAGGGACTTTTTGTCCTAAGGGAGTGGTTTCAAACTGAAAGAGGGTAGCTATAGCAAGAAATTCCTCCCTGTGAGCATGGTGAGGCAATGGAACAGGTTGCCCAGAGATGCTGTGGATGCCCCATCCCTGGAAGTGTTCAAGGCCAGGCTGGATGGGGGTTTGAGCAACATGTTCTAGTGGAATGTCCCCTGCCCATGGCAGGGGTTTGGAACTATATGACCTTTTAGGTCCCTTCAAACCCATCATCACCAATCATTCTATGAACATAACCTGCCCCTCTCTCTTGCACAGTCGTAGAAAAACCTTCCCGGAGCACAGAGCAGACATAACAATCCCCTTCACGTTTTCAAGGCAGTTCTTTTGCTAAAGGTAAATTTGCCAAACCTGTTATGCTTGAAGTATAAGTAAAAGAAGAAACTAGCTGATTTCTTTGTGGCCAAAGGCAGGAGACAACACTGTTTAATCCAAATAAATTCTACCTATATAAGCAGAGAGTGCAGAATTAAGGTCAAGATTTTTAAAACAACAGTCATAGATACTTTTTACTGTGGCACACGCTTAAAAATTTTGAGTCCCTGTTTTCAGAAGTGCACTACCAAATGCAGAAAGACTAAGCATTTTCAGCTCAGCCTCCCCTTCCCAAAACTGTCAGCAGACAGGTGGAAAAGTTATGGATGGAACTGTCTCTCTCTTTCTCCTCTGGGATCATTTACAGAGCAACAACGTGGAAGAAATCCCTGCATGTGATCTGCAAAGGAGTACAACAGTGCCTTTGGTCTGTGAGATCTGTAGTAATTTGGTCTGCTGGAGGAGGCAAAGAAATGACACCCAGAGATTTTAATTCATGCAGAATTGGGTCTGACTGCATGTCCAGGGCACCAGAGTGACAATAGGAGCAATCACTCTCATCTTGATTTTAACATATTCCCTGAAGTGTATATCTTTCACTAGAAGAGTTAAATGCTATTCTATGGATACGTCACTGTTAAGGGAAGTAACAACAGCAACATAATTTTCTTCTTTTTACATAACAGCTCCAACGCTTCCCAGGCAACACTAAATCTGCTAAAGATTAACCATACTGCACAAATTTGTGTGATAAAAATCACACAAATAATAAAAGCTAAAGTAACGTTCTATGCCAAAACCTATTTCATCAAACGCAGCAGCGAAAAGCTCTTACTACTTTTGCCTCAATATTACTGATTTTTCAAGACGACAATAAGCCACAACTTTCACACTTTGAAACTTCAGGTGCAAAGCTTTACAGACAAAACACCTCTGTCAGCCATCAATAACCTGCTTTCCAGGAGCTGAGACCCACTTCCACAATGCACCAAACCTAAGGGGAAACATTCTGGCCTAACAGCAAGGAAAGGGTAAGTATTAGCAAGTTCTCCAGTAAACAGTTTTAAGGGTATTTTTAATTAGGTTTTTCTGTATTGATATAGACCATATTTTGCCTGTTTTCTTTTTCACAACTGCTAGCTTACTGTATTACTTAAGATACTTTTTATCCTTCTTCTAGTTATTGCAGGATTATTGTCTCCCTATTTCCACAGAGATTAAGCACAGGAAGTGGTGAATGAGAATTTCCTTAAGTTGCCAACACATCTCTCTTGGAGAGTGGAAGTCCTGACAGTCTGATATTAATTTCTCTCGTTTTTAACAGTTAGTTCCTATTGTTTCATTAGGTGCATTTTCTGTATCACTGCTGTCTATTTATGCACAAAGTGCTAGATCCATATATTGTACATAAACAATTTTCAGACTGTTGATTTATTTTATTTTTCCAACAGAGATACTCTCAATTTAGTTATTTATACTTTGCTCACAACTTCTTTTTTTCACGTATCTAATTACATGATCAAGTTTAAAACAAATTTGGTAATTCAGCAATTTTGTAAAAAAAATAGCTGATCTCAGCTCCTCATTTGTTATTAATGGGCTTCCTTCCCACTAAAAAATTCTTTTCCTTCTGAATACAGATAACTCATCAGGACTTAAAATAGGGATTTCAGCAGCCATGGTAGAGGGTACCAGGAGCTGGAAAACACAAAGCTGGAAGGGGTGGCTGATACCCCAGGGTGCTGTGCAGCCCCTCAGAAGGACCTCGACAGGTTGGAGAGATGGGCAGAGAAGAACCATCTGAAATTTAGCAAAGACAAGTGCAGGGTCCTGCAGCTGGGGAAGAATAACCCCAGGAACCAGCACAGGCTGGGGACTGACCTGCAGGAGAGCAGCTCTGTGGAGAAGGACCTGGGGGTCCTGGTGCACAGCAAGTTGTTCATGAGCCAGCAGAGTGTCCTGGGGGACAAGGCCAATGGTATCCTGGGGTGCATTAGGAAGATCATTGCCAGCAGGTCAAAGGAGGTGATCCTGCCCCATTACTCAGCTCTAGTGAGGCCACATCTGGAGTTCTGTGCCCAGTTTTGGGCTCCTCAGAACAAGAGAGACATGGAGCTCCTGGAGTTGGACCAGCAGAGAGCAACAGATGATCAAGGGACTGGAGCATCTCTCCTATGAGGAAAGGCTGAGGGACCCGGGCCAGTTCAGCCTCGAGAAGAGATGACTGAGAGGGGACCTCATCAGCATCTGAAGGGAGGGCACCAAGAGGATGGACCAGGCTCTTCTCAGTGGTGCCAAGCAATAGGACACAAGACAATGGACACAAACTGATGCCCAGGAAGTTCCACCTGAGCATGAGAAAAAACTTCTTTACTGTGCAAGTGACCACGCACTGGAACCGACTGCCTAGAAAGGCTGTGGAGTCTCTCTCATTGGAGATACTGAAGAACTGTCTGGACACAATCCTGTGCAATGTGCTCTAGAATGGCCTTTCTTGAGCAAGGAGGTGGACCAGATGACCCTCTGTGGTCTCTTCCTTACCCATTCTGTGATTCTTTGACCTGACTCTAATTCTGGCTTTACATTTTAAATCCTGATTTTCTGTTGGGTTATCTTGCCTCTATCTACCTCAGTTTTCTCTCCTACTCTCTTTTTGTCTTCTCCATACTACAAAATATTTTTCTGCTTTTGGTATTTATAGAATACATATCCCAAAGCAAAGGCCCCTATATCAGTAAAAAATACTAGCATTATTAACAATCACTAATTAAATTCTGCAAAAAGATTGCCTACCCTAGAAATTCTAAGCCAATTTCTACTCCTCCCTTTCCCTTGTCTCTCATGAATCTCTTCTGCACAAATATCTTAAAACACTTTTTTCTTGGTGTTCAAAAAAAGAGTTTCAATTAAAACCTGTCCTTTTTACTGAAGTATGAATTACAAGACTATAAAATAGAGTAAATCAAGAGAGGGGGGCAGACAAGGGGATCATAAAACTGCACTCACTACATATCCCAGTAACACTTCCTGAAAATCAGTTACTCAATCCATAGACATTTTCTTTTCTCTTTCCATCTGTAGAAGTCTTATAAATGACTTGTAGACACCTAAATAATTCTAATTGGGTCTTGTGCAATATAACAAAGGTGCAGCCCATCTTTTTATGTGTCAGTAAACATCTAGTGATATTCTGCCCATACTAGCAATAATTTAAAGTTGGTACTTAATAGAGATAGAAATATTCCACAGTGCTACTGTTTACATTTATAAGCACTTAGAGGGCAGTGATATTTTAATTGTTTTTCCTCAAACAGTTCCCTTGCCAGATGACAGAAACAAATTGTAAGCTGTATGGTCACTGTTGCACTATTAGCAAATATTTGTCAAGACAAGTGAAGGAAATTTTTTCCAAAAGTAAAAACTGTGAAGCCAAACTGAAGGCTCACATTGAACTCACTGCCTTTGTCCAAGATACGTGCAAGTAAGCCAAAGAAACATGAAGTATAAAGATTAAAATAGTAAGAAATTACAACAAGGAATATTCAGGATTACCAAAAATATGTTACTTATTCCACAGAAGACAAGTTATTAACATGCTTTCTCTATGACTGTAAAAAATTAAACAAACATGTAAGTATAACATACATTTAAAGATATTAAAGAATGTTCAAGAAAATTGAATATGATGGTGACAAGGTTGTAGTATGCTTAGTAAGATTTCATTTTTCCATAGTGCTAGTCCATGTATGCCATTAAAGTACCCTTCTTGCATCTGTGATTCCAAAAATCTCCAATAAAATTAGTGTTTAGTTGCATGTTCATTTGCTGGACCACGAGAGGTTCCCACCATCACCATCTTCTTTTCGTTTTTGAAGAGAAGGAGGGAAATCCTGCCATGTGAAGATTTGAAATTTTCTTTTTTTTTAAATATTAATGAATATGTTTAAGGCATTTTGGCACACTAAATATTCTGAATGCAGGACCTAAGAGGAACTCAGCTGCCATTTCTTACAAATCCTGCATCCAGAATTCAGCTGGTAGAGTCTTCATGTAGTTAACCAGCAGAAGACTAGAAGAAATCTAAATACTCTGTTCAAAATAGAAATTTATGGGGATTTTCAAAGCCTGTGCTAAACGTTCTGCAGGATGTGTTTAAAGAAAGGCTACATCCAGTTGAGAGAGAGAGAGAGAGAGAGATGAGGGGAAAAAATTTTGTTGTAGACCTCACATGTTCAAAGTGGTCACTGGGCTGTAAAACCTATTGTGTTCTTTGTAGGCAAAAGAAGTAACATTCTCCTTCCAACAGTCTCACTGATTTTCTCTGGTAATTAATGATTACACTATAAAAATCTCAATAAGATATATTATAGAGGGCTGTCTAAAAGATACAGTTAGGTTACACAATGTATTTATAAGAAACACAGGTAACACCAGCCATAGGAAATAGAGTTCGTGATCCTCCCATCATTATTAGAGCACAGAGACAAATCATCACAGAAACTGAATTGTTTCAGGATAGGAGTACTAGAGAAAGGGCACACGTGGAAGAAGCAAAAGGAAAAATGCAGGGCGATGAACAATAGGTTCATTACAAAATAAATTAAAAAAAGTGTTAGAAAGGGCACAAGTCACTGGGAAAGAGGTTTTAAAAATTCATTTAACTTTGCAGTTGGCTATTTAACTTAGCCCTCTTAATTTTGATCATCTACCAAAATCTACTATGCCATGCTGCTACCAACAATAAATTTCATTTTAATTATGTTGGAGATTCATTTATATGTAGATGTTCAGCATCAGATGCATAAACACAACGAAAGAGATTCATTGAACATCTGCCTTGGAAATTTAACAGAGAGTCAGGTCTGTTCAATGTACAACATTGTCCAACTGCCTGTTCTTCCCATCAGATGTATCACTGAATTTACCTTTTTTCCCCACAAAAGTGAAAACATAAACAGGGAACTACACCTCCTTCTCCTTCTTTTTACAATTATTATATACAATTTGTAAAGATAACGATAAAATATAAAAGATTACCCAGCTGAAAAGGGAGCAGAGGGCAATACATTGTAAATAAACTTCTGTATTATTGATTTGGAACTAGAAACAACACTGAGCCTTATACCAAGGGAGTGATTCGTGTACTTAAACACAAGCATCAGGTGCCATTTTAAATGCCCAAGAGCATACAAGACATTCCAACACAGAGCCTGATTTCCTGCTCTTCTGCAGCAGCAGCAGGTGGACATGTGGGATATCCTTGGGCATCTAAACAGCCACCAGATTTGCAATTTTAAGCACCATTATCCTTTGCGAAGTGACTTGCCTGTAAAAAGGTGCTGCTTTATATTGGTGGGAGCAGGATCATTTTCAACGACAGTGTCTGCATTCAGAGCTACACTGAAAAGACAGCTTTGATCAGAATTTGGTCTTATTTTAGCTTGTGTTACCTCATAGAAGTGTAGTTTTAGTCACGTTTTCACATTCTGCATCCACCGATGTGACACAGCTGCAGAAATACCATATTTAAATGAAGGAGCTAGATCACTCAAACAAGTAAATATAATACCTTTAATTAGCTTCACTAATGCTAAGTGCTAATGCTGAAAATACCAAGTTTTCTGTGAATAAACTCATGGAGTGCCAACAAATATACCTCCTATAGTCTGAAAAATATGACTTTGATAGTTTATTTGAATTACTTGGCATCAGCTTTTCTTTTTATGTGTGTGTGGGGTTGCTGTGTTTTGGGGGTTTTTTTTGTGTGTATGTGTGTGTTTTTTCCCCCCTCAAGCTCTACAACATATGTTGCAGCAGGGATGGATGCACCAGACAACGATGGTATTGTCCAACTGCTGAACCACTCTGCTATGGAATCATTCCCTCCAGCAAAGCCACATGATGGGCAACACACCTGTAACAGTGGGAGACACAATGGGGTAATAGGAGAGGGGTACACATTCCTTGGCACCTGTTCAAATGGAATTTTCTACCCTGGATGTCAGCTGTGCCTGGCACGTGGGACTGAGAAGCGAGAGAAAAGCTGCTGCACATAAAGTTGTCATCTCTCCTCCCAGGCTACTTCTGCCACATGTTGGTTTTTACAGCATTTCTGTTGCTTCCCAACAACTGCACACACAGCATCTATTCTACTGCATGTATAAAACCAGATCAGTATCTTCTGTATATGCTATAAAGATTAAAACTTCAGGAAGATCCCCCCAGAGCCACTGCTGAGCTGTGTAATTCCTTACTGATTATGTGGGTGAGCAAGTGGAAGTGCCTCCCAGAGAAGAATTCTTTCTTCCTCACTCTTATCCCCTTACTTTTATCAACTAGAAAAACATATTACTCTAATGGCAGTGCTTTCCTCCTCCTTTCCCATATATTAGCAGAGATGCTTTTATTTTGTTGATTATTAAACCACACAACTCACGAACAAATTATAGGATGTTGAAAAGTAAGAGGAAGCTGACAAAGTCTAGAAAAAGCAAAAGTGATCATGAGAACAGTCAAAATTAACTCAGCTAGCAGATCTCAGTGAGGAAAGATGGAATGCAGTTGTTAAATGAAACAGAGAATCTAAAATTTTGTCCAGAAAAGCAAGAACACACCTTGAATAATAGAGAAAGAAGGTAACACAACCCAGGGACAGCATTACATGCCAAAACAGACAGACTTATGCAGTTTTCAAATGCTTTGCTTCTTTTTTTTTCCTTTGTTTTTACATTTGGCTATAGAGTTCCATTGGCTATAAAGCTCAATAGTACTACAAGGGCCAACCCAAAGTAATCTATTTTATTTTGCTGTTTTGAAATAAGTTCTTTGGACAGCAACATTTGACAATAAGACTTCTGTTGACAACCAAACTATGGTTGCAAGATTGTTCAGTTTTACCCTACAGTTAATTTTGTTTTTAAATACATTTCCCACGTAACAATCGTTGAAGTTTAGCTTAGTCCAAAAAAAAAAAAGGGAGAAGCTAAATGAAACACACACCTATATCTTTTGACAAATATCTTACAAATTATTTGCTTCCTTTTTATTTATAAATACATTCTTTCTTTCTATGAAATATAAAAATCCTCTTATTTTAAGAGAACTGTTTATGAGAGCACAGAAAAATGCAATAGCGCCTGCAAAATACGAAACGCGATAAAACACAGGGCCAGAGTTTCTGCCATACACTTACAGAGTCTCAAGCATCTCGAAATTCAGAGTTCAAAGAGTTTCAAGTGACAGTCAGCTTTTCAGAGTCTCGTGACTGTGCCCCACTTACAGCTCGACTTTGAACAGGGGAGCAGAGAACAGACCAATGTGAGCTGTTTGCGCAACACTCAATTTTACTTTTTGCTGTTGACCTCAGAAACTCCTATCCACCTACACTCGTAAAATACACCATTTTAGGTTGTGATGCACTTAACCCTGTCTGTCCCTTTGTCCTGAGCATCTGGGCCACGTCTGTCTTCCCTGCAGCCTCCTGAGAAGATATCTCGGATACCAGCGGTGCGCGCATCACGAGGGAAGATGAGATAGCAAAGGTTTAGTCACACTTCCCTCCTTCAAAGAACTACCATTCTTTCCAGAATTAAATCATATTTGACCTTTGGACTTGGGTATAGTGATCAAATGAGATCAGGGTTCAGAAGCAGAGGTAATGGTGTAAGATGGAGAATTCAGATACAGACCTGTCCCGGAGGCAGCTGCCACTCAGAGGGAAAAAAAGGAAGATGTGTAATTGATACGTGGTTATTAACAAATCCCTGCACACTGATGAAAGCCCATTATTAATTAATACACAGATTTCTGCAGTGTGACTTAAAAGATATGGGCATCAAGTCTCAATACTACCTATGACCTTTTTCAGACAATTGGAATCCAGGAAGCTGTAACACAAAAATATGTTATATAATATATCTATCTATAAATATACATACTTTATGGGTAAGAAGGTGTACAGCAGCCCTGTCTCCCAGTAGGTTACAGAGACTGGAGAAATATTAAAAATATTTTATTTTATTCAAAAAAGTATAGCTTCTTTTGACCTCAGACAATACACAACTGTCATAAACCACTGGACTTTAGTGTCTTGTGCAGGCTGTTACAGACATCACATATATTTTTAGGCAGATTAAGTAGGCCCTTTGCTGAAAGACACAAGGCTGTGGTACCCATTGCAAACCATCAGGGATCAAGTGGTTTGGACTGGGCTGCTTATTTTCTTTTTTCTTGAAGTTAGATGTTCCTGTTTACTTCCATATCTATTTATTCTGAACACGCTTCATATTTGCAAAGCAGAAAAGTCATTCCCAGACTTCTGAAGGGGAAAGAACAGTTTACAATCTTACCTTTACCAAGTCTTATTGACCTTTTTAAAGCAATTCATACGATGCTGCTACTCCACAGTATATTTAGGAATTATAATAGTCTTACTGAAATCCTGTTTTGGAAGCCACAGAGTGTGTGTTAGTATCTGAACCTCATCCAGACCATCATTTTTGTTTTGGCCTGCACGCACAACTCACTTTAAAGCCTTTTTTTATTACTGTATGGGGTGTTGTACACAGAGGCCAGTGAGGAAGAAAGAGTTGGACAAAAACTGTTCTATTTAACGTGAGATTCTGCTCCCAGTGAAACATACTTCATCTGCCCAGCAATGTTAGGAATAGGATTGATTTTGTGGGGGTGGTTGTAGACTTTTTATTTGTGGTGGTTGGTTCCTCAAACATGAAGAAAGGGAATGAATCCAGCCCCAGGAGAATACTCTAGAGTCCTTTTCAGCTGTAAAGAAACTTCTGAAGAAGTTTTAATTAAATTCTTCCTAAGCTTGGGGGGGTGTTTATATATTTATTTCTTTAATCTTGCTCACCAGATAGGTGTTTGCAAATGCTTAATACCATAATTCTAAAGACAGTCCACTTCACTGATACTGCTCAGCTCTGAGAAGTGCTACAAGTGGGTACTATATTATTTTAATTACAAAATTAATTGTAATGATACTTACAGTTATGGGGATCTAAAGTATTCTACACAAGCTTCTAAGGGAAGTAAACTCCACACATAAAAAGTGGTTTCCATAGAGCAGTGTTCATTTTATCTACATTCTGCTTGCTCATTTATCCATTCCATTCTTCATCTCCTTGCTCCTCAAATGTTGTCATTCTTTCTCCCTCATTTACTGCTTTTCACATTCATTTCTCAAGGTGTTAATCTAATCCATCCATGCAGTCATACACACATACTTTCTCCTTTCTGTTTCTGTTCACTCTACAAAAACTCTTGGATCTCCATTCTAGGAGTCCAAACATGTCATACCTTAAGCTTAGGTCTAATGCATGCTGAATAGTTTGGTTTTCAGATGAAGTATTAAGGAATATAACTCAGTATCCATGACTTATAGGTGTATATTGTCAATTTGTCTCCACTGATCACCAAAAAGAAAAAAAAAAAAAGGGGAGGGGGAAGAAAAAAGAGATGGAACAGCTTGCAGATATTTTTGAGAAACTGTGTAAAAGCCAAGAATAACATCAAGAATTCTTCACTAGAAATGGTTTAAGAGAGAACTCCTGCCAAATATTCTTTGCTGAAAATAAATTCCTAACTGGAAAAATTTTTACATGCTCTATTTCTGACTGCATGCAGTCTCATGCCTTATTTACCAAAATAATTTCTATAATGCAAGGCAAGAGTATTCTCAATTTACATGACCATAACTTGGCTATCTTCAATGAAATTAGAAGCGTTCACAGGAGAGTTTAAAAAATGCTTAAATTTTAAAAGTAAGTCAGCATACAAGGCCTTTCATTTTCTTAATTGCTTACTGACATAGAATTAAGAGAGGAATAAAATCAAGCAAGTGCTTTTTTTCCCCCTTTCATCCTCTCCAGTTCTCTCAACTGTTTCTGCTGGTAGTAGATTTTGACAGACAACATCAAGCTACCTGTGTCATGTCACCCTATTTGCTACGTGGTAACTTTCTCATTTCAAAAATCTCAAATTTTAAGGGTCATTGGTAACCAATAAATCCCAGTGAGGTGATTTGCTAAGGAAAAGCTGACATCCTAACAGTATTACTTCTTTCATCCCATCCAAATTCTGTAGGGGTGAGACTGACATTTCCCTCACAGTGGGCAGCTTGAGGTATAAAGAGTATTTATAAATATATGCATAAAGAGGGTTCTACAGAGCTCACATTTACCAAAGAACAGTGTGAGGTATAGACTAAAATAAGAACTTCTTTTTTTACGTAGCCTATAGGAAAAGGGAATGAAATGACAGATATGTAGCCTGATTAAGGGCTTTGTTACATTTAAAGCTTCAACACCAAGCCTTTTCTTTATGAAATTGTACAACTGAGACTGTCTAAAATATACAGTTCATATTTCTACTGAAAAATTGAAGTGCAAAAAGAAATGAGAGCAAAGGCAATGGCAGTTCTGTGTGCCTGTTCCAGGCAGTACACGCAGTCCACAGGCACAAGAATGTGCTTTGCAAATATGTGATGGTGGCAACTTTCATCCCAAAGTGTTTCAATGGTGATGAGATAGCAGTGTTAAGGAAATAATTCTGGACCACACGTTAGAAGAAAAAACAGAAGAAAAGTAGTGCACAACAGTGAGTGGAGGAGAAAATTCAGTCAGAAAGCAGGACATGCACTTTACCATCCTAAACATGCTGGTAAGCAGCCAGGAGAACAGGGCTAGTACAGTGCAAGATGTAAAGGGGGTGTGGAAGTAAGAAGGTGAAATATAATTTGTATTTGCAGTCTTCTGTTTGTAGAACTTCCCTGTCAGGGAAGAATTTCCAGTTCCAAAGTTCCCAAGATATAGAAGAGTTCAGGAGAGTAGCAGTGCCTCAGTGGTACAAAATACAAAGGGATATACTTGAATAAAATGACATGGGTTACACCACTGTACGAGGAATTTTCCAGCTACTGCTCTTGCAAATCTTGCATATATCTCATGAGCATTTCAAGACTGCTTCCTTCCCTGGGCTAGGTTATATGACAGATAACTAGACTGCCCTTTGTTTGAAGTTCAGCAGTAATCTAAATTGCTATACTTGGGAGGAAGAAAACAGAAGTGATTGAGGCAGATATCACTGGCAGTGCTGGGATACTTTTGAATGTTCAGCTCCATACCACAGCATGGTCAGGAATATCCACAGAACAGTCAGTGTGGGAAGGCATACCTGGAGATCACCTAGAACAACACCCTAGAGAAGGATCTGCCAGAGGAATTCCTTGGTTGTTCAATCAGGTTTTGATTGTCTCCCAGGACGGAGACTCCACAAGGTACTTAGAAAACCTGTTCCAGTATTCTATCATCCTCACCCTAAAAAAGTTTTTCCTGCATTGAAACAGAATTTACTGTATTTCAGTTTGTACCCATAGCCTTTTGTCCATCCACTGAGCAACCTGACTCTTCAGGCTGTCTTCTTTAGTCCTTTCTATCAGGTATTTATACACATGGATAAAACCCCTCAAGCCTTCTCATCTCACTGGACAGGTCCAAGCCACTGTTCATACAGGATGGTGCATTTAGTCCCTGTCATCCAGGTCACTAATAAAGCAGCTAAACAATATTTAACAGACCAGTCTGTTTTCCAGATGCCAAGGATTGCGATACTGTCTTTTGACCTTTTCCCTCCTGTGAAGTACCTGAACACCACCACGTCATGGTCACTGCAACAAAGGATATCCTCAACCTTCACATCCCAACCAGTTCTTTTTGCTTGTAAGTATAAGGTAAAACAGAAATATGAGGTCTAGCAGACCTTCTCCTCAGTAGTTCAGGTTAGGTGGCACATGCTCTCTAACTCTTCACAAGGTGAGATCTCAGTTTACAGCTCACAGAATCAAGGCCTACACAACAGAGTCCATCCCAGAATTGTGAGATCCTGGATGCCCCTCCATAAGAAGTATTCTTTCTATAGCCAAGTGTACCAGTTTTATTACAGAAAAGTAGGTCTAAAGACAGTGTTGTCTCCTAGGATTTGGCACATGGGACTTGCACTCTAAAACTCAACTCACTCTGCAAACTAAATTTGCAGAGACACTCCCCACAGCCTCTATTAAGTTAGTTTACTTGTTAAGAACTAGACTGATTACTTGTTTTCAGCTTCTGCTTTGACTTTGTCATCATGCCCTCATTATCATATTCAATTAATTAGCATGTAAAGGTAATATTCCAGCGTGCACACCTCCCTTAGAAACATTATCGACTTCAGCTAAATAAGGTAGACTTGCAACAAAATAAGGGGATTAAAAAAGAAGATCCAGGGGTTTGTATGCATACAAAATTGCACATCTCTTCGGAAAAACATGTTAGTAAAATTATACTGGTTTCCTATAAGGGCACCAGAAAGAAAAGAACAAAAGAGGAGAAAAATTCAAGAAAAGATAAAACTAGGGAAAACTGCACACCTACTGAAAAGTGCAATAATTTTTGCTTCACCTTGACCTCATTATGAATAACAAGAAGAGCGGAATAGAAAATTAGCATATATTAAACCCATATGTTCTATTTCCCCGTCTCAAAGAAACAAACAAGTGTTTTGTCACAATTTTGGGGGCTAATAGGGAATTATTTTCTTTATTAATTTTAATCAGAGGTCTCAAATCTATTAAGGGGGGGCAGAAAAACAGTAAAAATAAAACCACTGTATTAGTTGTAAAAAGAAGTCAAATCCTATGGGTTGTACCAATAGTTTCTCTAGCTTGGTTCAAGGGTGTTCTTGAAGAAAATGGCACGATCATCTCCATTTTCTGTACTTTGGTTTTCTCTATGAAATTATTTCAAAGCACATGATTTGTAAACTTTCCTGATTAAAAGAAAAAAGCTGGAAGGTGCACTGTGGAAGCATCCCTGGTATACTTCATTCAGTCCATGAAACCATAATAGGGCTCATAAGAAACTAAAATAAGCAAGTAAATATATAAAAATAAAAATGGTTGGTGTGGCTGCTGGGTCCCCAGAATAACTGACAAACTGTTTCTAAAGATCACGCCCTGTTAACATATACTACTTGGCAATGCATTTGGAATAGGACAGAATAGGATATTTTTAGTTGGAAGAGACTAATGATCTTCATCATTACTAATGTAATGATCTTCTGGTCCAAGTGCCTGACCACTTCAGGGTGGCCAAAGCTAAAGCCCTGTTACTGAAGGCACTGTGCAAATGCCTCTTCAATACTGACAAGGATGTGACATCAGCCATCTCTCCAGGAATTTCCAGAGTTCGACCACCCTCTCAGTCAAGAAATGTTTCCTAATGTCCAGTCTGAAACTCTCCTGGCATAGCTTTGAACTATTTCCACGTTTCCTGTCACTGGATTCCAGGGAGAAGAGCTCTGCACCTCTCTCTCCACTCCCCCCTCCTCAGACAGGTGTAGAGAGCAACAAGGTCACCCCTCAGCCTCCTTTTCTCCCAGTTAGAAAAGCCCAAATATTTCTACTATGTAAGCACAGCTATAACTGGTGAGGACTGAAGAATCAAAATGCTACTCACCCTGCAGAGCTTGAAGGGAAGGGCACAGACGTGCATCTCTTTGACACTCCTGTAAACCCAAGAGGTTTGGGTGCTCTTCAGTATTTGCTCTGGGTTTCGAGAAGTCTCAAGTTTTCTGTGGTTTAGGTTTTGTCAGGACAGTTTACAGGGGTGTTTTTCACAATAGGTGACTACATTGCTCTTCTCTCTAGGTTGTTGTCCTCTTTCTGGTGGTAAAAGGGATGGTCTTGGTTTTCATCAGTAAATAGTCTCAACCCTTTTTCTCACTTATTTTTCAAATTAAGTGAAATATATATGATGCCACATTTTTACATTAAGCACTTCCAAATCTCATTAACTGCAGCTTAATAAATGTAATCCTGCTATTGGAACTACTTGATTTCAGGGAGGTAAAAAATTATATGTTCCTAATGCAGACAAATTGCATTTGGATACAACATATGACCCTGCATACTCAGGATATAGAATAATCACTAAAAAGCTATTTGCTCTGCTTTTCCCTACAATCTTTTACCAGAATATCAGTGTTGTACTGGAAGTAATATAAATACAGCACAACACATTGATCTCATCGGGGTCGCTGCAATAAAGAGGTTATACATATATTTCCTAAGGCCTGTTCTCCTAAAATGCTTTTTCTCCCTCTTCCCCTGTCAGAAGACCTTTTCTCAACATTGCTACTAGAATTATCAGTACATTAAGCTTTGTCTGCTCTTAAAAATACATTTCCAATTCCTCAGTTGGGAAAGTATTCAAAACTTCAGTGGCTCATATAACAAAGAGTTCAAGTGCTCAGAAGGAGAAAAATATTGTACATGTTCAAATGAGGCATTAGGACAACTACAGATATTTCTCCTAACAGCACATTCCCTGAATTAAAGCACTAAATTCCACTTATACCTAAACCCATTTATTATATGCTCTGCACAGTTGCAGGTGCATTTATTACATTAATATTAATGGCAATATTGATTTCACTGTTAAGTCCCTCTCTTGGACAGATCTATCATTAAGGAAACTTCTTGTTGCTTATATCCAGTAACTCTGACAAGGTCTAGTCCTGTCTGAGCCACTGGATGCCAAATTAATGCACACGCCCCAAACACACAACCAGAGTTGCCAAGCACATCTGTAACATCTGACAGGAATATTCCCCCACAGAGCAGCAAAATCCTGGATTAGACCAGCTGGGTATCCACAGCTTGGATGCACATGCACATTCACATCTACTACACACACACACACCCACACGACAGTTTGCATGAGCAGTGGCTTCAGGAACAGATGTGATAAACCTACAAAATCATAGCAAGAACAGAATGCCTGACTAGTCAGAAAAAAATTGACCAGTTGGTAACTGTAAGTTTAGAAAAAACAGCAACTGTCAATAGAAAATTGTTGCCAATGGGCATCCTTTTGTCACTTAAAGGCTGTGGGTTTATCTGATTTGTTGTTGAACTTTGCTGTTCTTGGCATCACAAATATTCACCTGTCTGATTTTCACAAAAAGTTCTGTTTGGAATATACACACACACACACACAACACATATATATATATTTAAATCTGACACAGATCACCTTCTCTGGGATGAATAAATAACTTAGTCATGACCCTGCACTGTACACTTACTTCCTCTTCTAGCTAGGCCACCTGTGCCTGCTGTAGTTGCCTGGTTCAAGACATTTAGAACATCAGCTGAGTGAATTGATCACTTGAGGCCTGTCAGCCACTTTCAATATCATTTGCCTTGATAACTGAACACATCCTGTGAATCAGGCTGTAGGAGCCCAAACTCAGCTCTCACTAAAAGATAGCTTGGTAAATTTGAATCATAAACCTTGGAAAACAAGAGCTGACAAACATCTCATGATCTGAAGAAATTTGGATCCTTGTCCTGAGACCTGTTGATGTGCAATCCTGAGATATAAACCTGGCTCTGAGCAGAATTAAGAAAGGACTTTTTGAGATGATTGTTAAAACCATGTCTAAACCCCTGTAATACCTCTATCCCCCATGTAATCCTGCTTGAAGAAAAATTAACTATTTGGAAATTGCAGTAAAAACTTGTGTAACTCCCTAATTAACATAGGTTGTCCCCTTCATTAACATATCCAGCCTCGATGCCTTTAAAATTGTGTTCTCCCATTCAATAAAGCATTCCAGTTTTCCCCATTCTGGAATTGGGTTTAGTTTTATTTTTCGGACTGCCACTTCAGGCCTCCAAATATATAGATTAAAAAAAAAAGTCTGCAACAATTATGACCACTTTTTTTTCAACACAATGTGTAGGTTAGCAAGGACACCAGGCCCTCCTGTTTGGAAGCACAGGTTAAGGATTTGCAGCCAGAAGGGAGGTTTATCTTAGAGGTGACTCTTCCTTTACAACCTATCATTTCTTACAATCCCATCCTGTTCATTTTAACAATCACCCTCTTCACACTAACTTTGCCTCTTATTTTCATATGAAGATGACAGTTTTGTGAGGATTAATTTTCTAGTACTGACAGTCCTAAAAGAGCAGGATGCATTGGTTAGTCATAGAAAAATCCACGTTAGGCATTTGTTTATCTAACACTTGTTGTTTGAGCAGACAACCTTGCATTTCCAGTCTTTTCTCTACCACAATAAGGCTCTTTTTTTCTTCTGGGAAGAAAAATAAAATTATGAGTTTCTAAATAAACTCTTATTCACGTTCCTGAGCATAATTCAGTTATCATTCTTTAAAGCTTGCAAAGAAAATTTCTCCCTTATACACTTAAATTGGCTTATCAACATTAACACAAGCTGTACGCTCCTAAATGGCTATTGCTGCTTGGTAGTAAATCAAGTTTTCATTTCACAACTGACATAACTGTTCAGCTTTTCTGAAATGAAATTTAAAGCTGTACTTCCGCTGACAAGCATGCAAGGTTTTCACTTTATCTTCACCACGTGAAATTTGAAGTTATTTTAGATAACTTCATATGTCAAGGTAGCACAAGTTGAAGGCCACAGTGAATTGTTCCACAGGCACTAATTGCCTTACCAAGATGAAGCAAACTGCAGTGTAGTGAAGTGTCATCTTGGAACACATTTTTATGCATTATGTTCAAGGTTTCTCTTAACTGGAGAGATTGTTGGACAAAAAAAAAAAAAAAAAAAAAAAAAAAAAAAAAGAAAGAAAAAGGAAAAAAGAAAGAATATAAGAATATTTTGTGATGGTGGAATCAATACAGTACAATTGAACTTTTAGCACAGAAAGTATACTTCAGTATATGGCAGGATCTAGAAGATAGCTTATCAAAACTAATAAATAGACAAAAATCCCCACCCTGGACTTGTATTCTGATCTACCAAGAAGTTTTCATACGCCAAAAGCAAGTAAAAAATATCTTCCAGACAACTTCAGACACATTAGTTTAATAAAACAAACAAAGGAGAGCACCCACAATGAAATGAGTGGAATGCAACAAAATAATTTCAAAATAGTTTTCAGACTAATTTCCATGCCTCAGAGTACTTTAATATTGTTCCTACCAAAAAGCAATTTTCTGATGAAAAACCCTAAATACTCAAAGGAATCATATACAGGCATTATTAAAACTAACTGAAAATATATGTTTCGACATTTTTTTTTTCCCAGGGATAGAAATTAAATGATCAAACCAATATGACCTTCACTCTAATAAAAATACTGTTCAAGAAAACTTCATAAAAGAGATAAGACTGTTCTACTACCTGTCAAGGGACAACAAGTGTTAATGATAATTGTGAAACTAAAATGTAAAGTAACTGAAAGACAGAATTAAGACCTAATAGGTTTTCATTTCTATGTGGTTCAGGTCAAAGGAACTCTGAAGTGCTATTAAACATGAAAATAAAAGTTGCTCTAAAACATCCTACAAAGAACTCATCAAATATCAGTAACAAATACAGTGAATGAGTAACTCAGTAATACAAGAAACTTTCAAATATCTGGTTTTAGCAAACTGTTAAAAATTAATCCAGCTGAAACGTAACCTATTGAAGTTACATGCCTTAAAATGGCAAATAAAACAGATGTCTTGGTTACTACAAAATTAATAGCACAACTTCTGACTATGTGCTACTTTTTGCTATAAGGAATCTTCACCTTTGGAGGAGAATGCTGCTCCAGTAAAGGTGGAAAAAAAAAAAAGGGCAATAATTTTACTGTAGCCACAGTTGTCATTTTGAACTCACATTAGTTTCACCCAGAGTTGAACTTATTTCCCTACTGGAAACACATTGAGAATCACCAGCAAAGCATTTGCAGGTGCTGAAATTGGATTCAAAAGGGCAACACCTTGCATGAACAAGAAAGTTTTCCTTTAACTTCTCAACTTAAGTTGACTTTTCTGTACAGGGCATGTTGTTCCACTAGATAAGCAAAATATCAAAAAATTGTCAGCAGATATAAAAGGCCACTGAGTACTATCTCTCTGATTTGAGAAAAAACATCATATGCTGAAATGGTCAAGCAAGAACTAGCTTTATGTCTCTAGTTGCTACCTACTAAAAGCTTTCTTATTTAGGAAGCCAAGTCTTAATAACTTCTGATAAAACTCAGTTTTTCTCCTAGGACAACAACTTTAAAAGAAATAATTTTTTTTAATATTTAATTTACCTACAGAGGTAGAAAACCAGTTAAAATGGTGGGAACTGATAAGTCCACAAGGGTTCATGCAAATTAATGTTGAGAAAGTGTGGTTTGGTTAAAAAAACAATGCTGGCTTTTTTTTATTTTTTTTTAATCAAATATTGAGTTGTCCCTCACAGATCTGCATGCAGCTTTGCAATTAAAATAATTCTTACCCAAAGAAAAATGAGAATTACATTTGGACTTAATTGCACATATTAAAGCACAGAAACACACGAAGTTTGCACTGTTATGTTCGTGTACTTACATGGCTTTCAGAGCTTCTATTTTCTCAAGGAAATGCATTCTCTGCTATTAGTGTCATTATCAATTAAATTTTTGTCTGAGGCAAAAAATAAACCGAATTCTGTCTCCAGGTTAACTAGCTAGAAAACATAACTGTATGTACACTGCTGCAAACTTCCATGATTCCATCAAAAGCTGCAGTGTAATCGGTGTTTTCCTCAGTGGCACGTCCTCAGCCCAGAATGCTGATGTGCAAACACAGCCATTGTTTACTGCACTTGACTTACCAAGTATTTTTTAGCCAATAAAAAGGTCATTCAGACCTATTTTGCACTTGAGAAGAAGTGATTTTTGTGTAATAATAATGGAAGAGATTTCAAATGCCCCTGAGAAAGAGAGAAAAATCAATTGGAATCTGCATTCTCAACACACCTTGATTGCTTGGAAAAATCTCCTCTAGTGTTATCTCTACTTAAATAATTACTTATATCTATATTTATGAAGTAACCTAGAGTACAGGAATTCCCTACTCCTTATTTCCCTGTTATTGTGTATAGTTCTGTAGTTAAAGTTCATGTCAGATGTTACTCATTAACACATCCTTAGAGGTTCCATAATTACCTACGCCACCATGAATTTTAGATATTTGTGTTCATTTGTGATATTTGTGCTCATTTAAAGAAGAGACAGAGAGAGGTGTTCATTGCTACTCCAAATGAAGGATTTTTGGTTCAATTCTACTGCAGTGAATTGTTTACTGAACTAGGGTCTGAGTGGTTTGGAGGCTTGCTAAGAGTATTTTTTCTCAGTATTAACTGAAAACAAGAGGTAGAAAGCTTTTGTGGGATTTTCTGGATGAATCCTCACAAGGCATATATTCAAAGCAGTTGGCTATTTCTGGCTTTACTCTGACACTGCATGTACAGTACTAAATATGTAATGTATGTGTCTATAAGGCTTTGACTATCTTGCCTTAATATACCCCTGATAATTTCTTGGGTAATTTGTTCTGTGCTTTGCTTAAGTTCAATTTCACACCTCTTAAATGTTTGTTTTCTTTATCAATATTCTTTAATTTTTTAGCCTTTCAATTCTCTTTCAGTCATGAACAAGGTGTTTACTGTTTACTAAACTTGATGGATTTTTTTTCTGGCTCCAGAGTGGTTTAGAGATGTCAGCTTTATAAGCAGTGTTGGAGTTGACAGGTACCTCCAGCACAACACAAATTGTTTGCACTTTAGAAATGTTGATGTAAATACTTTTAATGTAATGATTTTCCCTAGATGTCAGACATGACCACACATTTAGATCTCTTACCTTTGAAATTAAGGGTAGGAAGTATAAAATCATAATGGTGTGGGTCTACTGGAATCAAACCTTTCCTACCTGTGAGAGCCATCAGCAGAACAAACTCAAATTATCATTAATCATTTCGTGGTGTATTTTTGAAAAAAAAAAAAAGTAAATCACTCCTCTTAAAAAAAAACAGTATGAGGTCATCTTATTTCCATTTGGTTGCTTATTTGCTTCCAGTGGAAGACAACAGCACTGAAAGTACCAGTACCACTTGAACCAAGCCTCACAAAAAACTACTACATCAATAATTGCATAGCAGTCAGCACTACTGAGAGATTTGTGTAAAGGACAACTTAAAATTTCTCACAAGTGCTACTACAATAATAATAATAACAGCTCAAACATGGAAATAAATACTACTGATGCCACAGACACTGCTCAAAATGGTAACACTCCAGTGACAGAACTGAGTTAGACAACTATGGTTTGCTGAAGAAAAATTTATCACACCTCAGCAATCTCTTTGCTGACTTTGAGTATTCATACTTTATACAAGAATTACTATTTCTTAACTGATGCAGTGCTTATAAACAGTGCACAAAATACGCATGAAAAACAATGAAAAATAGGAGACCATAATATTCTATACCACCACATTTCTTTCCCTCTCCTTTGCACATCACACAGAAATCACGTGTTTATTAGAGAACTTTAGGAAGCACCATAGTTTATAATTTGTTTTTCAAGTCCTTTAAAGACTTTTGAAATGCCTAATTCTAAATCACATGGATGTTATTCTGTTAGCTGATATGAACACAAGTGGAAAATGTAATATTTTTTGGTGGCTGGTTTCATCATACTCTGCTGTATAGAAACTGTGGGAGTGTGTCATTTCCAGACATGTTTACAGTGTCTTTGAGACATGAAGATAATCTTAAAGAGCAGAGATAGATATGTTTATTGAGTTAACCAGCCAAATTTTAATTCTTCAGTAACAACAGTGGTAAGTTAATAATTGTTCCTCAGATTAGAGGTCTTGATTAAAGGATTTCATTTTCTTGAATTTGAAGTATGACTGCATTCAGCCTGTTTCTTTGAAATATCCAATTTTCACTGATCCCAGAAAAAAAGTATTTTTCCAGCCACTGCTCCTTTGCCAGATGCCTTCCAATTTCTCTTTCCTCTGTACTTGAGCAGCTTTTTTATTTGCACGAGTACCTATGCACACATTAATTCCTGAACTCCCAATTTTACTCCTCTGTTCCTACCCTCTCATTTTATCTAGTGAATTTTACAGAGTGGAAAATTTCATTCTCCAACTTTTTATCTTCCTTGAACACCTTCCCGGGTGTTCTTTTAGATGATTAAATTTCTTCTCCTTCTTCCCCCTAACTGTTCTCACCCATTCTTTTTTACATATGATGTCATTCACTTTGCAAACTGTATCAGCATCAGAAGTCCTACTCACTACTTTGTTGCTCATCTAACTGCTAATATTGCTTTTCTTTTTCCCCTTACTTCCTAGTTTTACTAAAGCAACAAGCATAACACTCTAAATCAATATGTTCTTTCCTGCTTTCCAGGAACAAAATTTTGATAAGTCAGGATGAGTTACCTTCTTTCACACTTTTAAGCTACTGACTATACATCTTCACATATATTGTTCATGTTTTAGTGAAAAACCCAGGTACTTGCAGTTAAGAGGTGGTTTTAACTCTAGTTTCTAGAACTCTGTACCCTTGTTTCCTTCTGTTTCTACAGTGTCAAAAAAATGCAAGCAATAAAGAAGTACATTGCTGCTTCTTGTATCAGGCTTTGCTAACAGATTCTTACTTCATCTTCTGCTCTTTGTCTAAATGTCTGTGGGTGGAAATGGAAGAAGACAGAGAGAGCTATGAGTGTATTAAATAGGCAACATAATGTACTGTATAGCACAAGATAACCCTTATTTATGCCTAACAAGAGCCTAATCAACATACATTACTGAAATTAGTTCTTATTCTTTGCATGCTAAATATGTAACGTATTTAAGGGAAAACCAAAGTAGTGTAACGAGTGTACACTAAATTACTCTGATTCGGCACATGGTAGACACTTTAAATTGAGTATGTAGCAACTTCCACTGATTTGATATTCTGTCAGGCCATTAGGAAAGGCAGAATGATGCATTAAAGCAGGGAAGCTCCTGATTTATGCTACTCCTTCCTGTTGTCTGCCCCTGCTGCTGTATGTGTTTTGCAGACCTGCTGAATGGCACGCAAACACAAGCTGTGTTTCTACACGTGCCCGTTTTTAAGATCAGCTTAAGCCATCCTTTGCACAATGGTGGAATTGGGCTTGGTGGCTTTCCAGGGAGTTGTGACCTCTTCCATGGGGTGAATAAAAGTACCAGTGCTCTGAACTGCAGAGTTCCACGATGTCATTATTACTTTTTCAAACTAGTTCCGACTACTTTTGCTACTAAACTACTAATTTTTACTACTAAACCCCTAATTTTTACATATAGCCTGCTTGAAGGCCTATATTTTTTTAAAAAATACCGTAGTATTACAGAATTATGGTCACTTATTTATTCTGATATGCTTATAGTGCTGCCCAAGAAGACATTCTGGAATGGAGATATTTATCACTACAGTGATGACAGTTTCATTAAGTCTTTAGTACTTTAGGCTATGTATAACCTTTTTTGTAGAACTTCCATATAATTAGCCAACAGTCACAAAGATATTACTGTTCCCACTGCTGTCTCATCATATTCTAGAGGCACAACAGGCACATTTTTCAATTCAAATGAACCCCATGTGATGATCTGTCACTGCTGAAACTCCTAAGTCAGATACATACCTCACTTTGTTTTCATTTTTCTGTATTAGCTTTTGGGGTGTTTGTTTTTGTTTTTGTTTTTTGCTTGTTTGTTTGTTTTAATATATTTGAAACCACATTTTGCCAGCACTAAAAACACAAGTGTATCTTCCATTGTCAAAACACTGCACTGCAATTTATTTTTGTTTACAGTTTAAGACCTTCACAATTTCTTTTTTTTTTTTTAACTGAATAGAAGGACCTTAACCAAAGCATTCTGAATAAGAATTCCAGAATAAAGAACTGATATGATCAGTTCTAAACAAACATATAAGCACAGCAAAAGAAAAGACTGCTTCAGAGTATTTCACCCTGTCCTGCACCTGTGACATCATCTTTTGTCCAAATGCTGTACCCAAAACTGTACCAAAAATTATGAGCAACCCACAGAACGAGAGAAAATAATGTTTGCAGAGATGGTTTGCACAACACAGAAAAATCAGAATACATCCATGGGTCAACCCTATAATTATAGGAGAGACACAGGCTACCGAGCTAATTCTCTAAAAAAATTTTTAATTAAGGTTCATTTTACCTCACAAATCTTAGGAATTCTCTGTCCAGGAATACCAGGTATTTCAACTGAAGACAATGTGAAAAAAAAGAAGAAGAAACATCACAACTTGAATATTTTGAAACATTTTCAGTAATGTTTACAAGCAAAACCAAGAATTGCCAAGAATACTCACAATTCTTTGACTCTTCTCCTTCATTTTAGACTCTGTATCAATGAGATTACACTACAGTTTCCTAGAGAATAGGAATAGGTTGAGAATACACAGTCAAACCACAGCAAGACATCAGAATAACATATGTCATACCCTTTTCATTTCAGGTGTTTACTTAATCAAAGTCCAGACATTTGTGTTTATCCTGTTAATGGAGAGTATTTTAATTTAGGTCAAGAAGACACACAAGACAAGTATGAAGGAGAAACAGATTTCTCTTGTAAGTAACTGAACAACCTGAAATCAAAGTTCCATGGGTAATCAGTGCAATTTAAAGTCTTCAGTAAAATTCCACAGGAAGTCTGAGAAACTTACTTTCCAAAACTGTGTCTGATGTGTTCAATCTATATAGATTACTGCAAAATTGGCCTGCAGTTTGGATCACTGTAGTGGGTATAGCTCTTGTATAAAATACCTAGGGAGAACATTACTGTTAAAAGAAATGAGGATTTTACAGGCAATGTAACATTCCAAAAAACACTTGAAATTATTCCCTCCCCATGTTCTGAATGAGACATATGCATTCACCTATGATATTTGTTCAAATGTTTATCTTGAAGACATATTACCTTATGTTTCCTGACAGAATCACTCTAATTCTATTGTTTTTGAAAGCTTATGCAGCATTTTGAAGAGAGAAAGTGAAAAAAAAAAAAAAAACAAAACAAAACACTTTAGGATAGTGGAACAGGGAATGTATGAGTGTGAGAGTAATAGATGTACAACATCTGCTATGTCTTCTCATCTCACATCACCACTGTGTGACACAGTTCCTTCTCTCCCAGGTCATTTTGAGACAAAAACATTGGACCTTACATCTCATCAGTGCTGAATGTGACATCACCTAAAAGGAGAGAAATACGTCTCCTCCATCTGGCAAAAAATATTACTTTGAATGTTCTTTTTCCTCAATGTAACAAATCCCCCCCGAAAAAAATGAATAAAGCATAATTTCTTAGCTTCTTTGATAAAGGCCAATGAAACTTGAACCTTTTGCTGGACTTAGAAGAAACCAGCACTCAATTTGCATTTTTAAACTAACCTGAGTGTCTACATATGTCATATTTCTAAATGCAGTAGTAATGTTCTTTGCTGCTACATGTATAGCTCTGACAGCTTTAAGGTCTCGTTTGACCCCTGTTGTTTATCTTGCCAGTTTGTAGGGATGTGTGTAGGCACCTAATATAGCCTATTTTAGGGTAAGGATGCAGCTGCAGCTCAGAAGACAAAAATTTGTGACCCTGTTTCCCATACTGACACAGAGAAGATGGTTTTGACCACCTAAACAGAAGCTTACAGTGCTTAATGCAAACCTCCATTAGACATCTGTTAGTTCCTTTAGAACTATCTAATACCAAAGAAAGGTCTGTGCCACACAAGTCTGACTATGCAGCCAGCCTTCTCAAATAAAACTGCTGATTAGGGAGGGAGTGGAAGAAGGATACCCAGGGTGGATGTGTTTCATAAACCAAAGGAACATTTCTGAGGCCACCCAGTTACTGCAACGACATGAATTGCTTGAATTTTGTTCATAACACGCAAGAAAAAGCCTTTACCACTTTACCACTTGAACTAAACAGATCCACCCTACACCATCTACCACCTTCTTTCCAGTGCACACACTTGGGCCTTCATCACTAGAAACGTGTTTATGGTACTACCCACAAAAATAAAACACTGTATTAGTGTGGACACAGAGTCCTGCTGAAGAAAATTGGACCATCCTACACAGCCAATTGGACCTATCCTACGTACAAGATATTTTCTCTCATAACTTCAGTGTTTGAAAATACCCTTCGTAACAGCAGTCCTGCTGTGGAGAGCAATTCTGTTAGTATTTGCAGTTTGTAATCTATGAAGAAATTCAGACCGTTTATATTCCGACTCTGTCTGATGCCCTCTGAAAGATCTTTCTGTTTAAAAGCATTTTACAACACAGTGTCTGAGGAAACCTTAAAAAAAAAAAAAAAACAGCTCATCATTTCACAGGGTCTAATTTTTTTTTTTTTTAAGAATGGGATTCAATTGAGCTTTAACAATTTTGTAAGACACAATGGGGGAAAACTACTTTCATCTGTAACTTTACATGAAAGAAAACTTCAATGCCTCCAGTACTTCCGTTTCTGCTATGGGGACAACTTCTGTAATCCACTTTTTGTCATCTGAGAGTAGCAGAGGGTTTTTTAAAAAGCAACCTTTTCTGTTTTTTGTTACATTTTGCTCAGATAGCAAAAAAAAAGTTATTCTTGTTCAGCTCCGAAGAGCTGTTATATAACAGTTTTATATAAAGTAGCTTTTAAAGTGCAACAAGTCCTAAATAATAATTTTTAGTGCTTTTAAATGAGAGATTAGATGTTGGTCTTTTTTGATATCATTCCAGAAGTATTTGTGATTTCTTATGTATGTCTGAATTGTGTTAACAGAATTAAAAGTCAACCTACTCTACACAGTATGCTCTGTTATATGAAACTCAGTGACCTTCAAAAGCTTAATGGTTTTTGAAAATGCTGCTAGAATCTTCTTTTTTAATGAGATGCTCATATTTTATCAAACAAAATTTTAAAGCCTTTTTATATATCTGTGTATCCATTTAGTTTTGTCTGATGTTTTTATATATACATTTATTAATAAGTAAATACATTTGAAAATAGATGGAATTTGTTTTAATTCCTGTAACCTATACTATTTGCCAACTATCTAACAGTTATTCCCGAGTATAGTAATGACTGAATAGTTTAATCCAATTAAAATTGGATCCTTTTGAGTACAGACCTGTGCATAGAACAAATAACAAGTAATGCAGAAAACAAAAAATCATCCATGGAAAAATTATGTTCTGTTGTGACAAAAAGCAGCTGAGCAAGTCACTCTTTGATATCCTTGTCCTATGTTCTTTCCTATACACCAGGTTTTCATGGTATTGAGCTTTCAGACTGCTGAAACGTGGCAGAGCTGTGTCTTAAGCACCTGAAACTGTTGACAAGTGTAGTTAAATATTTCCTCCCTTTTATTTCACACATGCTGAGTCTTCAGGGTTTATCAGGATTCTGTATGATACCTAAAGTAGCAGTCCAAACTGTGACAGGCCACAGAGAGCTCCACAGAACCCATTTACATGCCTAAGCCTGAAATACCTGTGTTCTGATCTTCATTCCCTAGCCAAACCTAACACAGGGAAGATTTTACCAGGACAACTCCTTACAAAGATACCACAAGGTCTCCTTGCTGGCACAGCCAGAAATAGCTAATATTTGGTGGTGTTGAGCGAATTGGCATCGAAAGGATTCCTGAGGCATGGTTTGATTCTCCCTGATAAACCTTTTGATTCTCCCTGATGAGGCTCTGAGCCACTTCGCAGGGCCCACTGGGAGGGCAGCCAGCACAATGTCACTCCCTGTAAAACACACCTTGAGAAGGCAGTGACAGTGCTGATCACTTCATTTCCCAAAGGACCTACTCGTGAAACAGGTCATCTCTTATGGCATGAATACTCCACACTCATTTTCCATTACTGTGTCCCAAGCATTAACTTACATGGGTTTTTGTTTGGCTTTGTTGTTTGTTTTTTTTTACTTGTTTTTAACAACAGTAATTAGAGAAGAACAAGATCTCAGTCTCCTTCCTTCCAGGTGAATATTACCAAAGCCACATCTGTCACTCTCATGGAATCTGCCATGATATTAGTTGCAAGTCAGGCAGAGCTCTTTTATCAGACTCCACTTCTTAAACTACAAGCAATACCACCAACATTGATCTTGTTTCCTAGACAAAAATCACAGAGCTAAAGATCAGGATTTGTTCTGTGTCAATGAAATTCGTACCAACATACACCGATGTTCAGACACTCTGAACAACAAGAAGTCTGGAAAGCACACACCTCATTACTGTGCCACAAAGCAACACTGATTAACTTCTCCCTTGCCTTAGTACCTGCATGTCTCAGAGCCTTCACTGCTGATCCAGGGTTTGTAGTGAAGAGAAGACTTCAGTGGTAATTCATGCATCCAGTTTTCACCCTGTATGATGGTTCTGTGAAAAGGCACTCTCCTGATAGAGTAAACTGATCCTGAGTCATCCACAGGTGGCTTCAGCTACCAGACATTGTTGTTTCAGTAGGGCATCACATAATCCTCACTTTTTAGCAAAAACACCTATAAGCAGCTATGCATTCAGAAAGCCATGATGATTTCAAAAGCAAGTGGTTTCCCTCTCTTGAAAAGTACTGGTTCCAGGAAGAGGCCTTTTCACTTTCTGAGACTGTTCAAAAGCTATATTATTTTTAAGAAGTTTTATATGATAGTCCCTGAATCATTCTGAGAGTAGCAGTCTTTTCAATAATTCTTTATTAACTGCACTTCTTCTGAAGCTGGACATGTGCCTGTTCCTTTGTAAGGAAATAGAGTTGTTTCTGTCACAGCAGGCAGTTCTCAGCAAGCTTCAGATCCTATTCCCCACCGTCACTATATGCTAGACAATTTAACATGTTTCTCTCACAGTGACTGTACACAAGGATAATAAATGACAAGCCATTCCAAATCCTGCTGTGTCTCTGGCATTTTCCTCTTGGTGATCTCAAGAGCACTATTAACACCAAATATACACCTGTGGCTAAAAGATAAAATAGCAAAGTACCTTCTTCTCTTGGAAGAGTGCCTTGCAGCACAAAACTCATTAATCTCCCAACTATTTTGTTTGGTTGCTCCCATCCACACATTTAAGAACTGCTCTACATTTCATCTGATGCACAAAGCAACACTCCATGAAAAGTGATTCTTCCTACAACAACCCTTCCCTTCCTAAATCCTCTGGAGGTGGAAGGGTTTTATTGTAAAATTTTTATTTAATCTTATTTGAACATCAACCAAGGTATGACAGAAGCACTATTTCCCTGAGATCACCAAGTCCAACTTTTTCCAAGTCCTATTGGAGAGAAATGCTGAGTTATAAATTTGTTGGTATGGTCAGGCAGTCCCAGAGCATTCCTGACTCTCCTCCCTCTCCTAAGACTGACAAAGTACCAGGTATCAGCTTTGCTATTTTCTTGAAATGGGGAACACTTTTGCAATTCAAGCACGTTGGGCAACATCTGCTGAAGCTGCTCTTGCCTCTCTCTTCTTATGTGCCACAATAATCTGCTTCCTGTGGAAAAGATAATGCCAAATGGAGAGAAAAGAGGGACAGATCAAAAGGGTAAAAATGGGCAAAAATTGTGCAGTGGGTTGAAGTTTAACACAAGTGAAGACGAGAGAACAGGCAAGCAGATGAACATCTCTGTTATTGGTCTCACCAATCCTGCTCATCTCTGCCAACTTGCTCAGCTAATCTTCCCTCCATTCTGTAGGTTGACAGCAAACACAAATAAGAGCAGCTGCAAAGCATGCATAAAAATGCTGGAATTCAAATCTCTAGATGACAATGCAATACAACGGCACAATCTTGACTCTTCCTCTTGTCTGTTTATTATGGCAAGGCTAGCAAGGAACCCTTCCAAGTGGACAGTGCCAGCATGGAGGGTAGAGTTAAATAAAATTTAATAAACTGAGCTAGTTAGAAAAAAAAGGAGGGGTAAAGGTGAAAGGCAGCAACTTCTGATGGAGATTAAAATCAGTCAGAAAAACTACTACCATTTGGAAAGCAGTTGTGAAAAACTAAAGTGATTCAGCTGGCTGAAGCCTCTTCTGCTTCACTCTGCCCCAGGATGGTTTAGGGCTGCAAATTCCTTCACAGAACTCACCAGTGTTCATCATAGTTTGCTTTTACACTTCCAGTTTGCTTTTAGACTTCCAGTCTAGAAAACAGTGCCAGGACTGACACCATTCACCATTCTCAACCCAGAAACATATTATCTACCCGTTCGTCAAACTTCAAACAATATCTAAACTCTTTCTTTTTTTTCTTGTCTTTGTCAAGCAGATTAAACCCCTCTTTTGTTGTATATTTATCCTTCAGCTGACTGTTGTCAACTTGCAGAGGGAATCTCCCAGGACTCTGCTCTGCCCCTTGGGCACGCACAGTTTCCTCCCCTTGACTGAGGGTCTCCAGCACCACTATTCATTTTTGAAAGAAACTTATTCCAGGTCTTTATTCCCTGTCCCAGGAGTCCTTTTTTTTATTCTTTCATCTCAACATTTCTCCTCATTAAACCAACTGCATACAGGGATTTCACCCTGGCCAGTTCAGTTTCATCATAGTCCCATTAATATTTAGCCCCTTTACCCACTCTGAAAGCTAATCCTTTGGATACTCTCTATAATGCTACAGATTAAGGTGGAATGTACAAAAACTTGTAGATTTGGACCAAGACTAAGTCACATGCATTGAAGGAGCTTCTTTTGCTGAAAAACACCGCCACACACACAAAATCCCTTATCTCATTTCCTGTATCAAATAAAACTTAGGCATCATTATGCTCATTAGCATAGAAAATCCGATTCATCTCCAGTTACTAGCTGAAGTAACATGGACTGTAACAACTGATCCACAGAAGTCTTTCGAACTACACTGTCATTTTTCCCAATTTCATTCACTTTCATGTGGCTAATAACTGAAAAATATGCTACTGTAAAGCATATGTTGCATTTGGCTCTCCCCATGTACGTTTTCCTCAACACGCTTGATGACCTTGATGTTGATTATTGCTGCATTCCTCTGTCAAAGACAAGAATTTAAAAATACTGTATGTGTTTTTGATTATTAATTCCACGTCAAATATATACTTGTAAAGTCTACTTAATGATTTATTTCCCTTTGATTAACTTGAACATTATTAGCTAGCTGCCTTAGCTACCTGTGTTATTACACACTAGGAAGGTTTTACACTAAGAAAAACAGAGATTTAGTTGCCCTTGATGTGCTTCTGTTTATCATTCTCAGATTTGCAATAACTCCCACCCAACCTGTCTTTCTTTGCTCCCCAAGCTTTTAGCTCTTCTAGCAGAAAAGTGGTCTCATCAACTGTCCTTAGTTCGGGGATAAAATATTCATCCAATGATGAAACTGTCACTATACCATAACCATTTCCATAATCTTCACCCTTAAATGCTAAGTTTTAAAGTATTGGTTCTGTGTTCATCCCCCTGATGTACACACAGGCAGAAGAGCTGCCCTTCCACACCCTGTGCTTTTGGCTTCATGGCCATTCTGTAGCAAGCAGGTCAAACATCACTCCCCATCAGGGCAAGCTAAACACAAAACCTTCAGGATGATCCATTTCCTCCTTTCATCCCAAATATAAACTTATATCCTTGTTTTACTAAACAATTCCTTTTGGACATACATCTCACTTGGTCACCAGCCTTACAGGGCACAAAAGCTCCAGGTTCCACATGTACACTTACTTATTGAACACATTTTCCTTTACCACTGAAGTGGAAAACACTTGTTACCACTGCATTGTGGTTATGAGGGGGAAAAAAACACAATAACACAAACAAACCCTGATGCTGAAAGTCAAATAACTAGTTAATTTAGGAAAAAAGAAAACCAAACACATGCACACAAAACCCCATTGGAACAACATTTCTGTGGAATGCTGTTTGTCTCTCTACAAGTGTCTAACTGGTTATTTGACTTTCTTGCACATAATAATAAAACTCATCCCACTCTAAAACTTAAAGCTGTCTCAGCTTTATCTGTGATACTTCTCCACATTGGTACTTCAGAATCACCACTTTAGCAGTTGCTGAAATTCATTTCATGAGATGTTCTTCACAGCTTCTAGTCACATATTTCTTGATTTATCTAAAGAGGACTTAGCCCATACAGGAGTGGCCTAATGGGCCACTCTAGGCCCTCTCTAGATAATTTTTACTAGATTCACCTGCCCTTTCAAAGAATCCAAACAGTCCCTCATTCATTCACAAACTGAAATTCAGCGTGTACTTTTTGGCAGATAGGCACAGACAAAACAGATGGAGGCAAAAAAATAAAAATAAAATAAAAAAAAAAAACAACCTTGATTTTGTATTTCTCCAGAAGCCAGTTCTGCCAGATCTTTTGTGGCTTTCCTCACAGTTGTTTTACTGAGATACTATTGTTCACATCCATTGACAGTAGTCAAAATAATCCTCATCCATAACAGGCTTAACGTCTGAGCCAGAAACTGCCTCCTCCAAGTGGGAGTTGATATCACTGAGTATCAGAATAATTCAGAATGTAACTTGTTGGGGCTGTACTTGTGATGAGCACAGGTCATTACACTTCTGTGTGTGTGAACACACATGCTTACAAACACAGTGCTAGAGAGGAAGAGAGAGAAATCTTTCCCTTTTCAGTCTGCAACATGTTTCTCATTCCTCTCTCCGCATTTTGAAACCTATTGGCCAAGATGAGCGATACAGGGTGCACATTTAATGGGCAAAAAAACAACACACCCCTATTTTATTTTCTTTATATAGATTATTTTCAAGCAATCACGTGAATTGGTAGCACACAAATGTGGTGGTGCTGCCCTCGAGCAGCATCTGCTCTTAGATATTTGGGCATCTTGCTCAGCAACAGAGCTCAGTGTTCTTGCAGACACACTGAGAAAGGTATCACTTAATCTTTCTTGAAAGAGGTGTGTGTGTGTGTGTGTGTGCCTGGGGAGAACAACATCACAAAAACATACACTAGATTTCCAAGTCTTTTTGAATGGTATCTTCTTGTACAGGAAAAAATAAAATTAAAATTCCATATTTCATTTTTCTTTGAAATCCTAGAAGACCTCTCAATGTGCTCCCTTGCCATTTTCTGTTTTTCTCCCTCACAGCACTGGTGCATAAAAATGTCTACATATTTCTTTGCTATCAGGAGGTGCCAAATTATCATGAGATTATACTACATCATGTAGGTGTCCTTACAGAAGAAAATGAGTACCAAATGCCTGCATTCATAACTCCAGAAGAATTTTTAAAAAGTTTCCTTTTCTTAAGTTCCAGTAAAAAAATCTGTGAAGTGAAACTCAGAAGGAAAAACTACAGCTACTTGATACTTTCATTACTCACGTTTCACCGTTCTCACAAAAGAATTGTTTTATTGAACTTACAAAGTGAGTGTAAATTGGCCACATTACTTATACCCAAACATACCAGCTCATTCTAACCCAGAACATTCCCTCCTTAGGGGGAGGGGTTTGTTTGTTTGGGGTTTTTTTGTTTGGTTTTTTTGAGTTTTTTTTTTTATACATTATTTAGCTTTGCTTCCAGTGCACTGCTTGTGTTGTATTAAGTGAAATAAAATCAATGCTATGTACACATCAATAAGTGCTTTCAAACACACATACATGTCTTCCCTCCTGCAAGTTAGGACATGCACAACTTTCACATCAGTGCAATGAAAATACAGTTCATTTTTTCAGTGTCACCGTTTTACTTCTTTTTTTTTTTACATTGCAGGTTTCATGTGTAGGAAATAAGATACAAACTCCCATATAATGTATTTTGATACAATTTCAGTAAAACCTGACCCCCAGTCTCCTATATAATATACAATATATTGAACTGTATAGATTTGCTGATGTTATTCTACTTTGAAAAGCTAATTAATTCAGAAGAGTCAAAGCAAGTTCAATTTATATGTTACCCTGTTGAGGTCAACAGCTGTACCAGTCATACATACGAGCAAAATTATTCGGTTTTCTTTTAGTGAGGTAATTGATTATAATTTATTTTCAACTTTAGACTTACAACTGTCCTGAGGATACTTAGTAAAGTATTTAAAAGAAGTATCAGAGAATATACTGCAAGAGAGAAGCAAATATAAACAATCTCGGAGGGGGAATAAAGGAGAACACATGAAGTATGAGAAGAGTATTGGCTTTGATTGGAAGAACTTACATTCGTCATCACCTATATTTTATCTACAAGTCAGGCCAGGGATATGATTCCCAGAGGTGTGTCTTTCTCAGCATCATGCTACAAGGCAGTAGATAACACAAAGTAGAACTGTAGTTAAAATTCTTATTATGTGCTGGTTTTCCTGCTGTTGCCTCTGAGGCAAAAAGAGACCACTGAGCTGTATTGTATTGAAGCTTTCAAATGCAATTTCAGCCCAATGCTTTGCATAAATATGTGGCATCTCTGAGTGCTCTGCTCTACTACAGAGGGAAAGAATGACTCGGGTACTGTGGGAACCACATCCGTGATTAAATATGGCAGGGGTGCTTATACTGCAAAGACACTGGCAAAACAATTTAAGAACTGATGAGAAGAAGATTCCACCCCAAAAATGGTGGGGCCAATTCATCTGGACAGACTGAAGTACTGTCAAAGAGAGAGCAAAAACAATTAGCCTGGCATCCACACTTCTGCAGATATTGCTACGTTATCTTTAATAAATACAGCTGAACGTAGATATTAACCTTTACCACGAACATACAGGTTACTCATTCGGCTATGTTATGTTTTATAACTTTGAGAGGATGACATCTCCCAAACAGATATTGATTTGTTTTAGACTTGCATGTTTTCTAGGAACTGGTCATACTATTTGTAATTACATCGTTCTAAACTGGTCCCCAGAGCAGAAAATGTCTAATTTTCTTTTTCCTCTCCAGAAGTTTAAATTTTTTTGTTAGCCCCAGTGCTTTGACAAAAAGAGATATTACCATTTCAAAAGAGATATTATCACTTCAATTTTTTTTTCCTGAGGAAAATGCATAGCTTTTCCTCAGATATAATGCATAAAATCATCTTCCTTTTCAAAATAATAATGACACTATATCAACACAATGATATACATTCAACTGTGAATAGTTTTCATATTTTTTCATCAACCACATTACATTCTGAAAGAGTTCTGATTTCTTTGCTCTATAACTGTTCCCCTAGCACGGAATTTCAAGTGATATCTGCTCCTCTACTATAACTCTTTAGTGGATTTCTTAACCTTTTTATTATCCATCTTCAGTGGAAGACTGAAAGAGGGTTGACGTCGATTAGATATTAAGAAGAAATTCTTTCCTGTGAGGGTGGTGAGGCCTTGACACAAGTTGCAGAAAAGCTGTGGCTGCCCCATCCCTGGAAGTGTTCAAGGCCAGGTTGGATGGGGCTCTGAGCCACCTGATCTAGAGGAAGGTATCCTTTGCCCCACTGCAGGAAGGTTGGAACTAAATGATCTCTAAGGTCCCTTCCAACTCAAGACTAATACAAATGCATACTCATAATACACCATAAAACATGAGGGTTGTAGCAATTCTGCAACAACTTTTAGCACTGTGCAAACAACACGAACCACTTCGAAAAGCAAAAGATTTGAATGGTGGGGAGTTTACACAGCCACATGTTGAAAGTTTTAGAACAAAACCGTTCTGGCCCCAGTGCACTCAAGGGCAACTTTGTCTGTATATTTTACAGGATTACACAGTAGCTTTACCTGGAGTCGTTGTGTTGTGGTGCAAAAAACAGTCAAAGCTGGAGCAATCTGAATTCTTCTTGAATTTGATGGCTCCCCTAGAGCTATCCCACTGCATAAGTGCAAACACAGAAAGACTTGTGGCTTCTAAAAATGCTGTATATTAAGAAAGACAGCAATGAGAACGATGCAAAGAAAATTGGAACTCTTTATCCTAAAAACCCAGCTAATGCAGTTTAAAAGTTATAAAATGGGACTTAAAAGACAGGCAGAGACTAATATTTTTTTTGTCAACTTTAAAAAAAAATAAGTGTTGACAACCCCCCACCAATAATAATGCCAGCATAAAACACTACAGCTATTTGCAGAACAGTGTTTTCTTTACTGTTACTAGCTTCCCTTTCATGAATCACTCTATGGAAATTCAGAAGACTTTTAATACAAAACTTATCATAAAAAGTTATTTCTAGGTTATACAGCTTCAATTTTAGAAAGAACTGCAGTCCAGAGTTTGAATTTTAGTATCAGAGAACCATAATGAAGTAAAAGATAACCTGATGACTAAGAATGATTTCTTATATAAACTTTTCAATATGCCCAGGTGTATGCATCACTTTGAGCCCATTTCTAAAACTCATTCTATGGCAGAAATCCAAATGAAAACTGAGTATAAAATACTGATCCAAGTTAAGATAAAAGCCAAGACCCCACTGAAAATTTTACCAGTGAGGGTTGGTATTTATTTTTTTTTTCATCTTGTATTCTACCTTATTCTTCCAAATGTACTAACGGTAAATCTATTTTTTTTTATATATAAATATATAAAAAATTATCCAAGCTTAAAGTGGGAATAAAGGTAAGATGACGTTTTAATCAGACAAAATGCCTGTTAGAGATGTCACAGACACTTTATACCAGTCAGGGTGCATTTGAACTGTCAGGCGAGTGGGCAATTAGCACAATACACCACCCTCTCGGTACCGTAGGGCACAGGATTATCACTTTACACCTCATTGTTTAGCCTGGTCAGCTAAAAGCCCTCCTAATTTTCCCATTTTTTCCTTGAACAAAACCAAAATAGGGTCATGAACCGCTAATTATCTCAGTTTAAAAACTGCTGCGACTGGAACGACCCTTTTGCTTCTGAGCAACCCTGTTTGCTCCTGAACAAATCTTATCTGAGAAAAAGAAGAAAAGAAGGGAGAATTTATTATTTTTTTTGTTTAATTCTGACCATCTTTTTTTACAGATCTCACAGAAAAGGGTCTGTGAGCTTAGGGGCCACATTGAACAGAGATGGGGCAAATGAGCAGGCTGGAATTATCAGTCCAGACCGGGCATATCTGTGGGCAATAAGACATCATTCCTGTCTCTGGTCTTGCAGGAACACTTCAGGAAAGGTAAAAGGCCAGGGTAAATAAATAAGTTTTTATATTCAATCAGTTCTATTCTCAATGCACATACAAAAGTGCCAAGTCAGCAGCAGAAAATTATGCATGGTTTATTAGGAAATATGTGATATGCTAATAACATCAAAAATGTAGTTGGGGAGATTGGAAACAGCCTCTTCAGGCTCCTATAAGATGTCTATGTCAGGCCTACTCCACCTTAATGAGCAGAGAACTCAGAAACAACCCTTTTTGGTTTGTTTAAATAAGATGTGCTTTCTCAGCTCACTCTTTACCTAGTGAGATTACTTTGCAGTACTTCCCACAAATCTACAGCTCAAAGTTTGGTCCCATTTGGAGCAACAGGATTCACCTGCCTTGTTAAAGCCAGCTAGATTTGCTTTTCAGTTGAATGCCACCTAGGGATGCTGTAATTTTAAAGGATATGCTCATTCATTCATTCTCTGATAGAATAGAACAAAGTATTTCATTTGTGAGGGACCTACAATGATCTGCTTGTCCCATTCAGGGGACCAAAAGGTAAAGCAAGTTATGAAGGGCATTGTCCAGCTCCTCCTAAACACTGACAGGGATGGGGCATGGATCACCTCTCTAAGAAGCCTGTTCTGGTGCTTGATCATCCTCTTGGTAAAGAAATGTTTAACTGGAAACGTACTGTGCATAACAAAACACAATAACAAATGAGTAAAACACAAATAGCAAATGATTAAACCTTCTTGATGCTACAGAATAGACATGTATATTCATTTACCCTGTTCTATTTCTTCCTGACCTATGTAAATGTGGATCAAAATGAAGGCCAGTCTGGCAATCATTTATAGATTGTTTTTCAATGAAAGCTGTGGAGTGTCTTTATCATAAGAAATAAACACTTTGGCATCTGCTGAATTTTTAATTCATTTTTATTTCTAGCTTCAGGAAGGAGCTGTCTTGGACAGTAACTCATAGATAGAGATGAAGATATTTAAACATCCACAGCTCACTTCTCCTCAAAAACATCAATATTTCAGTCATGCTTAGAAGACTTGAAGAGTTCTACAAACTAAAGCATTATATTTGGTGTTTTAAAGACTGCTTTCAGTTGCTTCTAATACAGTAATCTTTCTGAATTTTGCAGGTATGAGGTGTCACCAAGACGAAGTGTTATTCCTATTCATGTCAGTGTGCACATCATATTATCCTCTATAATCATTCCAAGGATTCATGTCAAGAATGACATACAAAAAGATGCTACTCACTATGAATTTGCAGTTAAGAACATCATATTTTCCAATACACCGCTCAGAATGTCAGTGATTCCCTATGCTGGGGCATTGCTTTATTATTATCATTATTTTTATTCCAGCAAATTCACAGTCCTTAATGATTAGAGCTTGCAGCACAAACTTGCCTCAAGCATTTTGTAGCCAGGCTGGGGAAAACTGGACAAAACTCACTGTATTCATTATTCACAATGTATTTTAAGGCAGTATGTATTTTAAGACAGTAACATTAGAATTTCACTGAGGGGTAGAGGTTTGTTTTTTTTTTCCATAAATGAGGCTGACTACAAAATTCAACCCTTTTCCTGCAAGATGTACTTTAATAGCAGCGTGCAAAGACGCATTTGAGATGATTTGTTAAGGGGCTCACCTTTACAGAGCAAAACGGCACAAACCCGGGGGAGAGGTTCTGTGTGACTTCATTTACTAAGTACTTTCTGGAAATGACTTACAGGACTAGGAGGGACCTAGAGAAATCATTCAGCCTCTTCCCCTATGGTAAGGCAGTTTCAGCTACACCTTTGTCCCACTTGATCTGTTTTTTATGTAAGCCTCTCTTAAAAACATCTCATACCAAAGATGCTACAATTTGCCAGGAAACCTGTGCAGAGTTCCAGTCTCATTTTCATGACATATTTCTTTTTCCCATAGTGTGCAAGCTCAATCTTTACTGTAAACCCACACTTCTTGGGCTTCCTAACACTTACATAATAAAAAATGTCCTTCTTCCAGCAAGACTTATGAAGTAATCTTGCTATTCATCTTGGCATAGGTAAATTCTCTACTAGAGTACTCTGACCAGTTCTGGCTTTCACTGTGCAGTAAAAATACAGGCTGGCATAGCTCAGAAATCATCACTGGGAATTACCAGAGGTCCTATCACACCCAGGTATCAAAACAAGGCTGCAACCTGGCTCTTTAATCATTGCTATAAGTTATGTCAGCAAATGATCTTCGTAACAAGGATGGTGCAACGAGTTGTTATAATCTTAAACCTTTGCAGAGTCACCAGTCAGAAGCTTTCCCTCTTCCCTCTTTACAGAGTAGTGGACAACCACACAACTGAAGTTATACACACAGGTGCCGACACTAAGTTAAATATAATTACAAATCTCAAAATTTAGAAGGGGACTATGCCAGCAACTAAGAACATCTACGGGATTTCATTAGGAAATTACATTTTATACAAAAAAACACCACCATCAAGCAGACAAATTTGGTGTGAAATATAAAGGGAGTGTACAGAAAACTTGCTGCTTCCTAGCTGCATACCTGCTGGAGGTCTGGATGCTCAGTGAAAAGGAGCATTACCCAGCCATGCACCCTGACTGTCCTCAGATCCAAAGGGTTAGTATAGCTGTTCTCCTCCTCACATAGAAGGCACATATGCCAGACACCCATGAAAGAACTCCAATAAACACTGGGCACTAAGACTAAAATGAAAGACTGATTTGGAGCTCCTTAAATTTCATTTTGAAATGAAAACAATGGGTTGAGAGTTTATGAACTCAGACAAGACTTAGACACCCTTAAGGCTTTAAATAGTAAAAATGATACCCTTAATTGCATCTTGGAGCATTTGTGTGTTGCAGAAGGATGACTGATATTCTATGTCTTAAAAAATGGAAAAATACTTGGAATTCTTGCCCCTTTTAAGCTGTCAGCCTCAGAGTCCTTAGCAATGAGGCACTTTGCATTCAAATCACAAGGACAACAAAAATGCCTTGATCTTAGGTAGAGAAAAGAAGGCTGTCTGCAACCTGACCTGCTCTTTTCCACTTAATCATGGGCCAAGCCTCATACTGGCAGTCCATCAGATACTAACACAGACAGACATTGGCTCACTGCTTTCATTCAGCAAGAGGGAAAATAAAACAGAAAGTCTGGAGGATTTATTCTGTGCACAATAGCAGTTCTTAGCATTTGCACAGGACAGGTTTACCCCCAGTGATCAGTACTTGGAGCACAAGTGATCCTACAGAAGCCACAGGGGCTGCTTGGGGAGCAAGGCTGTGCTTTGCATGTGTCTTGTTGTTAGAGATTATTTTGCACTCCATGTCATACATGGGAGTCAGGAGAGAGCTTAATGAACACGGGGCCCAACAACCAGGATTAGCAGCAGGAAGTTATAGAGCACTAGATTAATGAGCTAAAGCTACCAGGCCCAGAACAGGAACAATTGGTAAGAATCCAAGATTCGCAGCCAAGGACCAGAGTCCTACAAAACCAGTTGCCAGAAATAAATGCCTATTGTACCAACACAAAGGGAATAGGAAAAAAAAAGAAGTTTGCTCTCAAAGCACATGACTTGGGGACTGAAAAAAACCAACAACCAAACCAAAAAAGCAGGAATGACAACCTCCTGCTCAGAAGCCACGGTAAATAAAATGCTAATGCACAAGCAGGAAGAATTTTACAGCAGGTTTTTTTTTTTTTTTTAAAGAAAATAACTGCGTGGAATCCAACTGAGGGAAACCCACAGAGCCAGAAAATAAAGTTGATAGAAGTTCTCAATATTTTTCTTTTATTCTGACAAAATCCTTTCTCCTGCTTAGAGCTGCTGATGTAGATTCCTTGTGAAAACAACACTCTGGCATTGCCTTAAACAGAGCATTGGTAAGATCTGGATGCAAAGAAGTAAACAGCCATTTTCATGCATTTGTTTCCTGTTGCTTACACAAATCTGAACATCTCTTTGGCTGTGTCACTGTTAAATCTTAACTTTGATTCCAATAAGAGATTTGCTTATGTGTTTGTTTTTGCAGGGAGGTAGTTTAAAAGTGGAGGTATTCTGAGCATTAAAAACAAACAAACAAAAAAAAAAATCAAAGTAAAAAACCCACACCAGAATCTCTGTGGGTACAGATAATTTTGCTATCTGAGGTTTTTGGTACTAAAAAAAGTCCAAAATGTCTTACTTAAGGTAAAATCCACCCCAAAACAGAAGTCCCCAAATTCAATTTCTTCTCAATTCATCAAAAAAAAAAATTAAAAAAACCCAAAGCCACAGCACCAAAAAAACCCACAGAAAAATGCAGCTTCAACCTTCCAACATGCAAATAAACAATATTAACAAAAGCAAGGGAAAGCAGCTGAATAACCAATCTTTGCAAAGAGTTCTCAGATTTCCAGGTCTGCTTCAGTTTATCCTTTGTGCACCATACTTCTGTGGTTTGTTTTGTTTTGTTTTTTTTTTTACACAAACTGATGAAGCAGTGAGCATTCTTGTTTATTCACAGTAAGTCCTTCTGCATTACTATAAGCACAACTGTAAGAGATGGCCAGAGCATAAGATGTTTGCCTGTATCTATATTTTGTAGTTGGAAATAGAACAGAAGAACTAGATCATTAAAACTAAAGCCCTAGAAGCCAAATCTATGAATATGATTAATTATCTAGTAATTCTTCAGAAATATATGGAAATGCAAAGAAACGGACCTACCCTTTCCTATAGAACTCACATAACACAGCATTCCTAGAAGGAACCTACATGGATTAAAATAGTGGAAGACAGGAGCATATCTCATTGTGCTGTCCTCACCACAGATACTCTGATAGGTCTCCTTTTTCCATGAGACACTGGAGGGAATACTACATTTCTCAGTACACTGTTGGTGTGCAACTCCTGCCACACACACACGAGCCAGGGGAAAGGAAAGGGACGCAGGAAGCAAGATGAAAAAGAGAAAAGGAGAAAAGGAGGACATCATTTCCTCGTTGGGCAGCAGGTTCTCTTTGAAATGGCTCATCTTGCAGATGCTCCCCAGCTAAAGCAACTGGCAGATGGCAACTGCTGCAGATGGATCAGCACAGCTGAGGCACACGTACAGCTGCGAGGAGCTGGCTCGGCAGGGTTTGCTCTTCCTGCTGCCAGCCACAGTCACAGCACTTTTTGAGAGTGGGTGGCAGAGCAGGGAGAGGATTTCCCAAATTCATGGCAGAGGAAAAAGCCTTCTGTTAACATCGCTTTCTTCCTTATTATCCCGAGTGTGCGACAGCACGAGACATTCTGCTCGTTCATTAAGGAAAAGAGAGATACTTTCCCATCTATTAATTAATGTGTGTGATTAATTTAGAGAAGATCTATTAGATGTAAATCTGGTGTTAATTTACCCTCTTTCTTGCAGATTGCCACTCAGCTCTTGTGAAGGCACAAAACGTTACAAATTTTATCCTAGTTCTTCACTAGCAACTCCTACACCTACGAGTAAATGGCAGGCTGTGAAGCAAAGTCCACCAAGGTCAGTGTTCTCATGTAACCATGATGGTAAACTTAACTTACACCACGGAAAACAGTAACAAAAGGATCACATTTGGAAACCATCTAAGTGATTGTGCAAATCTCCTTGCCCAACCCATAACGCATGCTGCAGTGTTTTTTTATCCTTCTGAAGTTGTTGTTGTTGTTGCTGTTGTTGTGACAGTTTTCATCTTTATAATAGATTTAACTGAATTCTCTGTGTCCTCAAGATATTTTTGTCTAGGTAAGGCCTCAGCCTAGCAGGCTAACAATTCTCCAGTAACAGAGATGCTAATAACTGTTTCTACCTGGAGTACTAATGCATTGAATACCATTTAAAAAGCAAACAGAAATTGAGATCTATGCATTTTAGCATAAGAAAACAGCCCAGCACATTATCTCTTATTTTGAAAAAGCACTGAGTAACCACTATATGAAAGTATGCTTAGAGACTCTGATAATTTGAGAGCAAGGATTCCTATTTGCATGCTTAATTCACACAGAGAAGCTTCAAACCTGTTAGTATAAGTGTGTGCTAACAGACACGTGCCCCCTCCTCCACCTGCCCTCCTAATTGTGGTGACTGTATAAGTGGATAATAGGAATGTTAATACCTTGGAGGTGTGCATTCATTCTGCTACAATCCTACAGTCACATATCCTACAAGAAAGTGCAGCTGATGGAGCCTGCTAAGGTCCATTTTCTTGGCAGGCAGACCACTTCTGGAGCTCAGAATTCTCCTCACCTTTACCCTAGTTCAGTAACATCCAGCTGCTGGAGTTTCAGTCTGTCATTAACTGAGAGAACTTTTCCCTCCTTCTTGGTTAATAAAACCTCAAACAGAAACGTTCTGTTGATGGATGTGACTGCTAATGCCACGTTTAAAAAGGCAGGATGCCTCCTTTCAGAAAAAGGAGAGGCAAGGTTTTCCTCTGCCAGCCTAGCTGCAGAGGGGTGATTTTCATTAAATTGGGCTGATTTATTAAGAGGGAAAAAGGCTACATGATAGAGATGTATATGTGATGATATGTGCCCATCTGCAAACAGTAATACTAACCTGTTTGTTTTATACACCAGAAAGCATAGAGAGAAATTTCAGAGTAAGAAGGAAACAATGCTAATTTAACCATTAAAGAATAAGCTTTTCTTGGCTGGAAATAAAGATATGTTTCTAGGACTGTCATAGTCCTTGAGATGTTCTTTAATAACCATATCCAAAACAAAATGCTCTGGGAAGATCCTGTAGCACACCATCACCATTTCTAGCATATTACATTAAGCATGGGGGAAATTGGAGAAATGTGTAAATGATGATATCCTTAGTTATCATTTAGTGGCACATCTATATTTAGTCACGTTTTGAACAAAGAGAACGTCTCTAACAAGTTAGAATTAACAAGTCTGTAAACTGTTTAATTGGCTTGGTTAACAAATCAAATTACTAAACAAGCTCTCCTGCCAGATTTGTCAGTGATTTATTCACTTCTGAGAGTATAGAACAGACTGTCTCTGGGGGTGTTCTTATATTAAAGGCTTTTACTGGTACCCCATAAATCTACCCATGGTGCTATTTCCACCAAAGGGGTAGAAAATTACTGTGGAGTCAGATCTGTGACAAGTTTTTGTTAATGCAGTTCACAGGAGATTCCATTGATGCTCAGTTTTTGATTGCTTATTTGCATACTTTTAGATATGGGGGAAAAATAGATCAGAACTTAAAAAAAAAATCTAAAGATAATTAAAGAGATGACTTAACTAAATGAATTCAAATACAGATATTCCATTTCCAAGAAGTAAATGCATGCGCTATGCTTGTATTGCCTTATCAAGTCAGATGAAATAATCCTGTGATTTTACTATGAGTGCCTTTCATAAAACTGACTAAAGACACATTTGAGGACCTACATCAATATGTTTAGTAGTAAGTCTAGAGTGGGTATTTTCCTTCCTTCCTTCCTTTTCCAGGTGGTCCTTTAATAGCCATCACTGTGTTTTTATGGCACTTTTAACTCCTTTCCCCACAAAACTCTCGAGTCAGTATTAATCATAAATAAGTTTTTGGAAATTACCTGTGCATGGTGGCTCTATTAAGGCACTTAATTAGAGGGGGACAAATTTAAACCAAGCTGTGGGTCAAATTCAGACTGCCAGGAGCAAGATAATTTCTGTCTGTTGGAAACACAGTTTTTGAGGTTGTCCTCAATAAAGAAGTAATCAGCATACTATTGCCAGCCTCATCTCCAGGCTGTTTTCCTTTCCAGGCACAACTTCCTGCAACTCAAGGCACAAGAGGAACCCATTTTTTCCAAGGGAACTCTCAGCTTTTTTTTTTGTTAACCTTTTGTCCAAGACACAGCTTAAATTTCTCTTTACAGGCCACACCTCACAAACAGCCAGCACTTTCATGTACAGAATAGCCAAATTACCGAGCTAATACGCATTTAGGAAATTAATTAAAAGTCTTATCTGGGAGAATGAAGCAACTCTTAAGAAAGGTTTCTCACATCATGAAAATCATAGAACCATTTAGGCTGGAAAGAAGCCAACCCCCACCTGGCCAGAACCTCCTTTCAGGTAGTTGTAGAGAGCAATAAGGTCCTCACTGAGCCTCCTTCTCTCCAGGCTAAACACCTGCAGCTCCCTCACCTGTTCCAGACCCTCCACCAGCTCCATTACCCTTCTGTGGTCACCTACATTTTTTAAAAAGCATTGGAGTTTTTTTTATGGCTAATACATTGACCAAACACAGTATGTAGTTCTTAAAAGGAGACTATTAAAAAAACCCAAAACAACAAATAAAACAACCCACCCTATAGTAGTTGCTTTGAAGCACATAAAATACTTTTTAAATGTATATATGTGGTAGTCAAGCTTCTGTCCAAAACTCAAGTCTATATTAAAGGAGAGGAAAGCAGTTGGAATTATACAGGTTGTATCTCCTGTTTCCATACTTTGTTTTCTTTTCAGATTAAACAAACAATCATACTGTGCTGGACTTCAGCTTAATCCTTTCACATCTTTGAAGCTTTGTGGAAACAGCAGTCTTATGTTCCTAGAACTCAATTCCTCAGTGCTTTCACAAGCAAGAAAGTCAGCTCGTTGCAGAAATATTTGTGATTCCCTGAGCTCGTGTGCACACAAAGAGTCAGGTTCCCAAATAAATGCATTCTTTCCCCCCCCCCCTTCGAAAGTGAATTTCTTTACTTTTCATATTTACATTCCCAGCACACATTTACCCTGAAAGCTTAAACACAAACTGTCAAACTTGATTGCCAAACACGTTGATGCCACTCTGGGCACAGCCCTTAGAGTTTTCCCTGGGTGAGGAATGCCTGATTTACATCTCTGTTCATGATCTGTTAAGGACTTGAAGAATAATCTCCAGTAAAATGATGAAGACAGCACCATCCACAAGCTCCAGGTGATCCAGGGGACTGAAGCAACTGTCACCAAGAAAAGGTGACATGACAGCTGACCCAAGCTGACCAAAGGGATAGTCCATAGTTTAAGACATCAGCTCAGACACAACAATGAGGAAAAGGAGGAGGAAGGGAGGGTGTTTGTTACATACAATATTTCCTTTTGCAGCCCTGCTTCCCAGGAAGTGGCTGGACAGTGCCTGCTGAGGGGAGGTGGCCAATAATACCTTCCTTTTCTCTTTGCTTGTGCATGCATAAACTTTAGCTTTTATTTCAGTAAATTGCCTTATCTCAGCCTGCAGGTTGTTTAGTGGCTTATCTTCTCTCCCCCAAGCAGCTGGCAGTGGGGAGTGATGGCATGGCTTGGAGACCTGGAGTTGAATCTGACTTCCCTTGACCTGACCTGTTTTACCTGGACACAGTGACAGACCTAGTCCTGGCCCTGACAGAGACAGACCTGGACTTCCCAGGACATTCACCAGACTTGACTGATCTGGACCTGACTTCACTCGAGCTCTGGGAGGAAAAAAAACCCACAAACCCATCAGACCAAGGCAGAGCTGACATTCAGCAGGAACTACCCTTCCCCTCCCATCAAGTCCCATGGATAGTCTGTACCAGAGCCAACAGACACCAAGCATTGGTAAAATGCTCATGAGCAGACCTTAGTTCTCACAGACCACAGTTTTCCTCCTCATCTCTCCTGTTCTAGTCACATAACTTGAATTCTTCTGTAGGAGGGTTCTTTTGTTGTACTACTTTTTTTTTTGTTTTCCTGTATAGAACAACCTTATTTTGCCAACAGGCCTGAATTTACCCCACAAATATGACTCAGAACTTTTGTTTGCCTTAAGACTTAAAAAAGCAGCAGTGTACAGCAGTCCTCCAGCCCTCCCACAATTTTTAAGAAAAAAACATAACTGATTCGAACTTTATTCATTAAAGAACATTAACCCATTGAAATCACCTTCATCTTTCATTTCATGATGCAGTTGTGCATTATGGTCTTTACCAATTGTGAAGAGGGTAGAGCAGATGGTGAAGGCTACATTTAAAATGATTCATCCATTAAAATCACCTACATTACTCTGAGACTCTTCACCCAACAACAGGTTATCCTTCCCTTTTAGAGGAGTTTGGTTCTAATAAAAGTACTCTGCTTTGCAAGGTGACTGGAGTTCAAAATCTTCCTGTTATACCACAGGATTCACGATAACAACATTTTGCAGTAATTTTAAGGATAATTTATATGTTTTTTAGTGTGTGTGTGAGTGTTTTTATACACACACGCTTGCTTGGAAAGGTTTATACTTGGAGATTTAGAGAGGTGAAGCATTGGTTACAATGATATATGACTGCAAAAACTATTCCTGCTCCTGGCTAGTTTATTCTGTGCACCTGCTGTTGGGAAAATGTGTTTGTTTTTTTTTTTTTTCTCATTTCTTTTTTTTCAGTAATAGGATTGCAGTACTAACAGGCTTACTGAAATCTCTCTCCAGCCCTCTTCCCTTACTCTGCCTATGTTAACATCATCCCAGCCCCAAAACAGACCCTCTATTTCAGATCTTGACATATAGTTATTAAAGCAAGGGAGGTGCTACAACACATTACTGCAGAGCAGTCAGAAGATTTAAACCAACAGTTACTGAAGAGAGATTTTATTTCCCCCCACCTCCATTTTTGGCAGATTCATTTTAAGTCTTGCAACAAAAATCATGTGTTGCGTGGCACCTGAGATCCTAATTAACATTAGCAACTGATTTATTCTCTAATTTTAAAAATGTCTTAGTCAGGATGAAACCCACTTGACATAATGACATTTGGGGCCCCCTTAAATTTTTAAGCTCCTTGAGCTGGAAGCACACTGATGCAGGAGTCACGTAAGCCAAGGATAAGTACAAAGCCTAAAGCCTATTAAATGCATGACAAAGCTTTAAGACAAAGCACTTGCATCTGATCTTCAACAGAAATAGCACAGGAAACCTTTACAGAAGGAAAAAAAGAGCTGGTACCTAATGTTTTGGGTTCAAGAGCAGAAGAAAGGGCTATTTCAGCTTTGGGGTTCGTTGTTCCCTCAGGTTATAAAACATTCACCTCGAGATCCCAAGAGCTTTTTGCATTTTAGTTATATTTTCTATTACCTCAAACTAGCAAAAAAAAAAAAAAAAAGGATTAAGAAGTAGTCAGTGCCCAGGAGTTCAACAAAATGTAATTTCTAAAATGTCATAATTTATATAAAAATGACTATATGTGTAAATAGAGTTCTGAACCAACTTGGAGTCTATTAATAGAAGCTGTTGGTAAAAACTTTACTTTTCAGGCTTAGAGCTTGAAGTAAAGATTTATTTATTATTTTTTTAATGCAGCCTTCTGATATAATTGAGAATTTGCTCAGACTGTGAGCATAAATCCATGAGGATCAAATATAGCCTATAGATATAGAATTTAAAAGGCAAATCTTTCCCAAATATTGTTTTTTTAAAAAAAACAGAGGGCAAGTGTACCTTTTCCAAAAAGCATTTCTGGTTACGCTGCCTTTACAGAAAAGTAAGGTGTACACCTCAGGAAACAAAATAGATAACATCAATCCTATTCTTGCCTTCTAACGTAGTTTCAAATGTAAAAATTGCTACATTTGTAAAAATTAACAATCATAAACTTCAGAAGGAAATTTCACATTTTAAAGAACTAATACAATATAAAGCTAATACAAAAGGCTGTTATCAGACCCTGGATGCTGTTCAAGGGGAACTTCTTTACATAGGCATCGAATTTTAAAAAAAAATAAATTATTGGATAATTAATTGGATAAAAATTATAATTACTTAAATAATAGTATTTTGTAAACCTACTGCCAATAATTTTGCAACCGTCTAGTTAAAGATTAATCCTACCATCTACCTAGGGCATCTTTAAGAGAATGAACAACCTCCATCTCTAAATGATTTCCAGATCAAGAAATTAAACTGATAAAACAGGTATGTTACAACAGGTCAAGTAAACTCCAGTTTTGCTATGAAGTAGTGCATGTGTACATGTGAAAGCAACAGGATGTTTTCTTGTTAGTTGTAATAAACAAGTACATGTATTTCCATGGACTTTACCCCATTTTCCCCTCAAGGATAAGTTCAGTTTTTTTCAGACAGAGGTGATGTGTGCATAAGGAAGAGCAGAGAAGAGCACACACCTACAATCACCTGGAAGATCCCAGAGAAATTATTCACTTTGGTAAATAATAATAATAAAAAAAAATCTAGCTAAAGCTGTGCTCCAAATAGCACTTTGCCACCTTACAGTGGCGAGAAATAAGAACTTTGTCTCCATTTTTCAGATAAGGGAAAGTTAGGTCACGAATTAGACACTTCTACAGCAGGAACAGAACCCAGAACACTTGGTTTCCAGAGCCATGCTCTGACCACTTCGCCATGCTTCCATGGCTTTAAAAAAAAACCAAACCAAAAATAAAATAGTGGCTCAGCAGCCACTGGCCAGCCAATTTGGTTTAAATCACTGCTGCTCGGCTGGTGATCTAATCAGGACGGCAGCCAGGCCTGCTCTGCTCGCCGCTCCTGCAGCGCTCATCTCCACGGGAGCTGCAGCATAATGCACCTTCATAATGGATGGTTGAATCAAAAATAAAGGTAAGCTATTTGTTTGAAATGTTCATCTTATCGATTTTATGTTCCTGTGTTTGCATAGGAGGCCTCTTAAGCGGCTGTTGGAGATCCAAGCCGCAGAGAGGTGCGCGATGGGCAAAGCCAACAAATACTCCTACTGACTTGTCACAAGTGTGTACCTCAGCCTTTCCTGGCAATGAGAAATCCAGAAAGTGAAAAAATGAGAAGGTTTGGTTTTCCAAGGCATCTTCGAAGGGAAACATCAGTGCTTAAAAGAGGATTCAAATAATTTGACAGCATAACAGTAAGGCAAAACCCCTTCCATTTGGAAGCGCGTAGAGTTCAAAAATTTCCTTTGGTAGTTGTACATCAGGTGACTATTTTCTGTACATGCACACAAAAATTAATATACAAAGCCAACTCCCACATGCAACAATTAAAAGCTACATCCTAAGAACAAAAGCTTTTTCACAAAAACAAACAGAGATTTACACTGATCTCCATCACTACAGCAGATGGGCAAAGTCTAACTGGCCTGTGCCAAAACTCTCTTCTCAATGTTGGTTTCTACTGATAAGTGCCCACGTGCATTTTCTTAAAGAGTATGAACCTCTTAACTGCAACCATAGTTTTGGTAAGCATAAATATTGCAACAATAAATATAAGCTACTTAGGAATACTGTTTCACATGCACAACATCCTACAGTGTTTGTACACACAGAAACATGTATATATACACATAGAGCCCTCACAAGATTTGTCCCCAGATGTCTGGGCAACTGAAGCGTTAATTGCATAATATTGAATGCTTATGCTTTGATTAGACACAGCAAAAGGACTTTCAGCCATTGAGTAAATAATCTCACTAAAGATTCCTGGAGCTAAATACAGTCAAAGGGGTGATTTCCTCCAAATCTATATTTCTTGAGTAATGTCCATAACACAGCCACACTGAGTTAGACTCCAGAGATTACATCCACCAAGATGTTTATTTTTTTGACCTCTTGGGAGCTCCAAGGTCACGACTTCCTCTTACTTTCTGGTGACCTCTCTCGTGGCGAATGATTTCACGGGCTTGCCTGCCTGGGAAGGATGGTGAAGGACAGTGTATGCTTTGTATAAGCAACAGTCAAAATTATAATAAGCAACAAGATTCTCCACGTGGATAATTACTGTGGAGTTACCAGTGTGCTGTGAATTCAGACATACTCATATGTACTGCACACTTGCCCCCTTATCAACCAATTCTTCACCCTTTTTTGGTGAGCAGTCCTAATTTTCTAGGGAAAGGAAGAAGTGCACACGGACTAAAGAGGCTTTAGGGATGGAAGTCTGAGTAAAGCATATATACAAAACTGAGGAAGACTTTTAAGTGAGCCCGTTCTAGATTGACTGGAGTTGGTTTAGGCTGTTTCAATAAGAGCTGACTGGGAACCAGTCATCTCTTTTACATGGTTAATTCTACTAAAAGTACAGAGAGATTCTCGATCCTTATCAAACATTGAATTTCAGCATAATACTAAATCAATATTTTCAGAAACGCAATATGGGTTTGCTCAATAAAATGTTATTGACTCAATAAGGGAAAACATTTTATTTCAAATCATATTTTTATGTTATTTTAATACACCAGACCTTTGAAATTAAAATCAGAAAGTTATTTTTGATAATATCAAAGTGTCATGTGAAAAAGAAAAATCAACATAAGATTTTTTTTCTCCAATCTTTTTGTGTCATTTGACTCGTGTTTGTCTGCAAACTGTGCACTTTCATGTCTGTGCACACACACAGAATGTACTTGCATGGTAATTCTGAACACTTTATGCTTTGCCTACTAAAAATAATAGTAGTAATAATAAATTCTGATTCACAAGTGGAAAGGGTGCAAGTATTTCTGTAAGGAGAAAAACCATTTACTAAAGTGACAAAAAAAAAAAAAAAGACTTTGTCTAGTTTTGTAGGAAAAAAAGGTAAAATAATAAGAAAGCAAAGAAAAAAGTTCTACAAAATTTAGAAAAGGGAACAGACCTCTGGAAGAGGCCCAAGTGAGAGTTTTAGCTTTGAAAAAGAACTGATATTGCTAGCATTAACAACTGGTAGAAGAGTCATATTTGAAGGAATGATTTGTTCTTTCTGTGAAGAAAAAGAAAATCAGCAGCTCAGTGGAGTCATTTATATTTTGAATTTGATGCAACATAGCAATTCTTTCTATGACATTAATAGATGTTTCTCATTTTATAGACTGTTTATAAATCATGTGTTTAAGTATACAGCACGCTCAGGAGAAAATGAGGCGTTATTACTCACACAGAGTATCCTTCTGCAGAAATACACCTTAGTAACTTAGGATCAGAATTTACTGCAAGCTACCAAGACAAAAAGGCATTGAAATCAATGATAGCTTCAATCTGTGTACAGTAGACCCAAATCTAGCTAGTGAAAACCTATCCTTTCACTATTGAAGGTAACTGGCTTGAACAGAAAACGCAGACGTTTTCTCTACGTTTTGTCTGTGTGTTGTTTTGTAACACCATAAATGATTAACATTTAGTGAAAGATAATTGCTGCAAATATATATAATGGCAGACGAAGATTTTTCATTAACCCTACGTTTTGTCTGGACTGAGCCCACCCTTTAGTCCTGAGGTTCATCTGCCGGGGCCGAGCAAAGCTTGGACAGTGGCAGTGAGGTCCCCAGGATGTAGGTTTGTTTAGAGTGACCTTCTCTTAGGTGGATTGCCTTCCACGGCTGACGAGCTCCACCTGCCCAGGGGGCCGGGAATCGAACCCGGGTTGCAGCGGTGAGAGTCAGACACTCTAACCACTAGACCACCAGAGGCTGCAAATATATAACTAGGAAAAAAAAGCTGTGCTTGCTCCAAGTAATATTTATAATAATAAAAAAGATTTTGTACGTGATCATACCTTATGAAGTGTCATGATTGCTGCAGCCAACGTCACCTAAAGAAAGGGAAGAGCTCTTACAGTGGCTTGTATATGATGTGACAGTGCCAAAACAAACTGGAGGATCCTTATTGTTACATCAGTTAAGTATCTGAAGACTTAAGAAATCCCATCAATTAATAATTCAAATGTGCCATCTTGAGCCCAAGTCACATCAAACCCACACAAACACACAGGAGACTAAACCAGAAATCAAACACTGCAAATATACCACAGATTGACTTTTCTTAAGCGAAAAATAGTTTCCCCTTCAGTTTGATGCCTGTCTTCCTGCTATGACCAAACTCAGGCTAATCCTGAGGCTGATTAACTTTGGTTAATCCTCATCAAACACTCTTGTTTTGTCACACTTACATATTTTCTCTTAAAAGGAACAGCATAAACCATATATAGACTTGCAATAACTTGCATAAAAATCTTCCCTGACAACTTTCACTGTCATCAGGATTTCCTCTCTTCTTTTTGAACCTCCAGGTGATTCAAGCCTGGTCTCTTTTGAATCAAAGTACCTCTTCAGTAACTTTTCTATAACCATCTCTCCTATACACTTCTACAGTGGCATCCACATAAAGATCATTAGCATACTGTGTCCTACACTCAATGTGATGATTGTATTGCACATGCTGCCATAGTTTCTGAAGTCCTACTGATGCTCTTCCAACTTGCTTCTGTTGGCAGGGTTTGTTTAATAAGCCTGTTCTTGTTTGCCAGAACAACCATGCACAGAGAGCATGGACAATTTACAATTCACTTTCAGTCAACTAGATTTCTGACAACTAGCTGAACTTTGCTCAATGTGAACTGTGACTAACTAAACTGATTTCTATGTCAAGTGATTTGTCTGAAGTGTTTTAGTTCCCAGCACATCACCAACTCAAGGAAAAAAAAAATTCAGCTCCCGAAATATTCTGATTAAATTCAGGGGTTTTTTTCCCCCGAGGTTCACACTATTATAATTAAGTTACAATTTATCAGCTAAAGATAGAACTACATCTTAGGGTTCTCCATCTCCCCTTTGTTTGCCCAAGAGACTTAAGTGACAACCAGCTACATTTGCGCATAGAATCACAGAGTTACATGAGGTTTCCAAGTAATTCCAGCAGGACACTGTAAATCCCTTCAGCCATGATGCACAGCTGATCAGACACGTGCTCTGGGGCAAGGAAGCAGGTGGAAACTATGACATAGCTTGACCAGACTGAGCAAATTGTGTCTATGATTGAACAGAAATCAAACTGAAGAAACAAATCAGCAGCACCAGCCTTACGCTGGGAAGCATCACTTGTGTTGTTCTGACCACAAGCACAAGTGAAAAGAGGTTTTTCCAACCCTGCAAGAGCGACAGCACTGCAAACCACACGCAGAAAATCAACATTAGAGGTAAAAGTTCCTTCTCCTGCCAGCACCAGCTGACATTTCCTGCATGAGAAGAGAGGTGGCTGGAAAGCCAGGAAGCCACACAGCAGTGAGCTCAGGAGAGACCCATCCCACTGCCTCTTAGGGAGCTTTGCAGGCAGGACTGGGCAGGCACATCACACTCTGCCACGCCACAGCTGCACTTTTATCAGTATGCAGGTGAGTTAGATGGGTAAGTGCAAGAAGGTATAAGCTGTCCTTGAAAGGATAATTTTAGTTCAGATGTAATTTTATTATCTCTCAGGCTATAGGAGTCAGCCTAGTCCATTCCCAGTGCCAGTGGAGCAGAGAAAGGGAAGCTTGAACATACAGTGAATGTTGCCATTAGCACTGGGGTGCAAAGTAAACACTGAGAAAAATGCACACAGTGTGCTGCAAGAGAGAATATCACCTAAAATCAGCTCCCTGACACAAAGTGCTTATCACAAGTTGATTTCACAGACAGGCTTGAATTGCTAGTAATAAATGTTATAACCATGTTGTGAAATATGTACTCTCTTGAACAGGATTATTCATGAACTTAAATGCTTGCTCTACATTAATTTTGGTTACTCTATGGATAATGACTGAACTTATTTACAATAAAAATAATAGCCAAGGCACTAAACTTTGTCCTGGAATAAACATTTATGAAATGCAAGCACAAGCCATATGAAAGACATAGGCTAACATTTAACTATCTGCTAGGTTAAATAAAATTCTTTTAAAAATCCAAGCACAGAGTATACAAACATGAGTGGAAGAAGGCTATACTAAGTCATTGTTAAGTAAATTTTCTTTGTTATTATAAAATAAAAGATATCTCATCATGATTTTGAAGATTTTGGATCCTATTGCCAATAATTCTGTGTACAGGATCTAACTCTTCCTCCTGAGAGGATTTTTTGGTCTGAAAAAGAAAGACAGCAGCTGGACTGGGATGGAGTCAACCTTCTAGGAATTTGTAAAACTGTACAATTTTTTAAATAAAATTTTCTGGATCTACCTTTTCTTTTTTTTTGCCCATAAACATAAAATCTGCCTGTGAGTAATAACCAAAAAAGCAGGTACAAAGTGAGTTTATCTCATTTAGTCTCTGCCCATGAAAAGTATTGATAGCAAATATTATTGGTCAAAATTTTCATTATTCCCTTCAGGAAATTCAGATTTACTTTTATGTTCGGGTATCAAAGCAAAAAAAAAAAATTCATGCTCTAAAAATGTCACTTTCAGCTAATCTTTTGCCATTTTACTGAAGCTGAAAACAATCAAATCAAAGCAAATAATCTCTTTTGCAATTTCCTTAAATCATAGATGTAATACCAATAAAATTTCGGGGAAAAACAAAATAATCACTTAAAATATATAGTAGTGGTATATCTAAAGTAGTACACTAAAGTTTAAGACTGTTTTAGTTTTTTCTTGAGAAAGAAAACAAAACCAAGTGCATTGATAATTTTTAACCTAGACACGAGGCACAGCTGAAGTTTGTTTCTTAAAACTAAATGTCCAATTGTTTTATTCAAACTGAAGTTAGGCACTGAACAATGTGTTTAGTTCGAACGAAAAGTTTCCACTCCAAATCAGTGTCTCAAATAACACAGTCAAAACATCAAATGTTGAAAGATTTTGAAATGAAACATTTTCATTTAAGTTTGAATACTCATTAAGGTGATAAAAAAAACCTATTCAGAGAAAGAACATGCATATTATTAAAGTATTTCTGGCTTGAGACACACACAAAAAGAGTGAGTAGTTGACTTACAGAAGAGCCTTTCCAGAAAAAAATACACTGTTTTATTAATATTATAGTACTGTTCAGCAGCTCCAGACAGTATTATCGATTCCCATGCTAGGCAATACAATGACTGAAGGCTTTCTCAGACAAAATAGTCAACTTTTCTTATACATGATAAAAAGAAATACTGTCCCTGTTTCACAAGCAGGCTGGAGAGAAAAAAATGTAGTCATTCAAGAAATTGGTAGGACATTTGGAGTAAAGCAGGAGCAGCTGTGTGCTGGTTAGATAGGAAGACTAACCTCCAAAACAGAGACATTTGAGACGCCAAAAATTTAGGCAACTTTGCAGTTCCATCATAATTTTACAAGTTTATACACTACCTCATAATCTTGACTATGACCTCTAATATAACTCTCTGCTTAACAAACAGCAATTGAGTCCATAACTTTACTTTCACAGGGATACAGATGGACTGATTTGCAGCAGAGGACATACAGCTTTCCACAATAAAGTGACAGCTACAATGGGACACTGTGATGCACAAAGCACTCACACTTCAAAGCTGCTGTGGCCTTAGAATGTCACACTGAGCTTCTACTGGGTATAGTTCTTGCTCTAGAAGCTACGTTAGCTGAATATTGTTTTAATGTAAAAAAGGGGAGGGGGAAATCTGAGGCAGAACAAAGCTCTTGGGTCTCAAAATATCACTTTATAAAATCATTCTGGCAGTCCAGTGCTAAAACGGGTAAAAATCTGTCACTCATCATACACATTGCTGTCTTCACAACAATTCACATCTCTCACTGTTCTCGTATCTAGCACAGAAGAGGAGGGAAATTATTCCTAAAGTATGAAATAAAGTTTTTTTCAGAAGCTGATGAATTCCATTTCCAGTCTTTTACCAAGTGAAGTTAAGAATGAATTCTTTTCACTTATGATTAAAAATGTCTGGATTCATACAAGTTGTTGACAAGGTGCTACCCTTAGTCCTGGCAAGCAGCAACTTGTTACCCATTTAGCCTATTCATTCTGGCATGACCATAATGGTACATTCTGTGATTTATGGAGAGTGGTTATAGATGCTGTACCCATGAGAATTTTTCATTTATCTTCATCCATGCATACACTAAGTTATTATTCCTCCTGAGTCTCATCTTGCTCGATATTTTCACCCGTTGGCTTTGTTCTGGTGGCTCTCTGTGCTTGTAATGCTTTGTCTGCCTCAACTTCATCTTCCTGACTTTTGAACAGAACTGCTTCGTTGGAGCCCTTTCACATTGGCACCATTTAAAGTTGCCTTAAGTAATGACAAGGAAAAATTATTACACGATTTCACTGAGCAGGATGAAATCTTGGAAGATGGTAATTTGTTCGTTGTGGTTTATGATTCTGCTTATTATAATTATGTTGCTTTTTAATAATGCAGGAGTACTACTGCTAAGAAAAAGAGAACGAGAAAATATGCACCTAAGAGAGAACTGGAAAATCTCTCTTCACAATTACATTGTGCAAAGATGTGCCAAATAAAGGATTAGTTTGCCTTTAAGAAGATGTCACATAAAAGCTTAGACCTAAATTCTTAATACGATGCCTGCCTGACACAATATGCAAGTGAACCAGACATATGAATAGTCAGAGTAGCTCATATGATATTTAGTTCTTATGATGTGCTGATTTTATGCTGCTTTAATTGTTGCCCTTAGTAGATCTAAGGAAAAGATCTTGCTTCAGATCTTTATTTTTTGCAGGCAGCATTTCAGTCTAATTTTGCTGTATACTTGCAAAATGTGATTTTTCTCTGAGTAAAAGCAATATATAAATGTAATGAAAATACATGGAAAGCACATTATGAAAATACCAGTGGAAAACCTTTAGTTAAAAATAATTTATTGGCTAAATAGCTCTGAAGTGTTATTCTGGAAACTAATATGATACTCAAATCAAGTTTGCACTTAATTTCAGTATCTATGGCCTGGCATATTGATTTCAGCTCCAGCAGATAGCAAAAGGATCTAAAATGGTTTAAGTAATGATTTTGTGCTAAAAAGCTTATTCCCATTAAAGCACTTCTGCTGAGGTACAAGATACATCACTAACCAATATTCCAAGGGCAAATCCTTCCATAACTATCGAAGAAATATAATATGGGGCAGAGAGATGAATGAAATATCTGCCACAGGTGTTGTAGACAGTCATATGCTCTAATTGGTCAAAGCAACAGCTGTCTAGTTCAGTCTATAACATGAATGTCCTTATAAAAGTCTGCAAAGAGTTGCAATACAATGACTAAATCACTACATATAAATATATGTAGCAGTCCTGGGCAGTATTGCAAGCTATTCGAGAAAACAAGAGAAGTATCACCACAGAAATGAACAGATCAGCTCTAGTGTGTTAGGAATTAGTTCTGACTAGTTAACCAGATAATCTGAGAATACCATACTCAACATAGGTTCAAACATCCTTATTTGGAATTTGATTCATTATTGAACATATTTGCAAGCAACATCAACATCTGGGTAACTCCAAATAAATGCTTGGAATCATCTAGCAACTGATACCTGGGTGTCTAACTGCTAAATTCTCCTCTTAAATGGTTGAAAGTATTCTATTCCTCAGGACTACTATATTAAAGAGTAAGCTTACTGCCCTCATCTCCTATACACCTCTTAGAGAACAACATACTTAACTCAGCACCATTGTCATTCCTGTCTGAAGTGAGCTGCTTAATAGATTGAATTTAGAAAGAACCATTTCTTTGAAAAGATTCTGCTTTCAAAAGGAAAAAGAAAAACTGCCATCCTCGGTCCCCTGTCTTGCCTGTTTATTTTGTTCTTTTCAGGGTTTTTTTTTCAATAGAGATGCCATGGAGATGATTATACACAGGAGGCCAGCCAAGCCAAGAAACCTCATAGTGACTCTCAGAGGAGAGGTCACATACTTTGCCAGGTAGCAGCACAAATTGGGCCCCTCCAATCAAGCTTACATTTTCCATAGACTAAAAAAAATAAACCACTGCTTAATACTATACCCACTTTGCAATGCTGAAGTTAAAGGAAGACCTCAGTGGGTGACTAGAATGCTGCTGACCTCCACTGCATCATACTGTAGAACTGCCACTGCCCAGAACCAGGTGACAAAGCAGGTGTTTGTGGTCACTCACAAGACAGGAAAAGAACCCATCCATAACTTTGCTAAATTGCTGAGGCACTTTATAATCCCAGGTGACACAACATTCATCATAAGGAGGAATCAGCTAGTAATCCCTCTGGTAATTCAAGGATCTGATCTACTCAAACACTTCAACAATTATCCACCTTCAGTACTCCCAGAGTCCAATACACCCTCGCCAGCTTCTTTCAGATATTCCATACATGAAAGGTGTAACCTTTTACATCCCCAGTCTCCAGGAAGGCATAGGTGGGTGAAGTCACCTCAAAGCTGCTGCTCTATTCCAAGTTACTTTAATAATTGTCCCATTTTCACACTGTGCTGGACTGAGAGAAGTATTTACAGCCCCCATGCTGGTCTGGCTGCCTCAGGGAGACCTTTACATCACCAGATGATCCATTCAAACATGGATATCTGTTTATCTATCTAAAGCAAAGGCCACCCTCTTGTCTCCTCACTGTTCAGATAATCAGCTGCTTTGCCTTATTCCCTGACCTTCATGGGCACATCACCCTGTCCCTCTGCATTGATCCTTCTTCCATTGTAGGGTCACGTTCCACACCTTTTAAGGGTTTAATCAGTCACAAGTACAGGGCAGGCCTTAAAACATCAGTGGTCACCATACCTTTTATGTCTTTTTTCTTTTCCAAGAGAAGGCAGGAGGCTTTATACAAAAACTTCTGGGAAAAACCCATAGGGCTTTCTACGGATGGCAGCAGCTGTTCCAACGCAGGAAATCATTAATATGAAGGCTGGACTGATTCTCATTACTAATCCACGATTCTGAGAATGGTGTACACAAGCCCTTAAATGTGTTACTGAGAGAACTGAAAGCTATGCACTGCTACTAGAGGGATTAGAGGAAAAAAAGAGGGGAAAATGCCTTTCTATTAGTCAGTATTGCCACAAAGCTATTCCTAACTGAAGAAAGCCCAACAAAAAAACCTCCCTCCCTCTCTGTCTTTGTAATCAAGTCCATAGATCAAGAACCCTGGAGCCTGCAGTGGCTGAAGGAAGCCACCCTCTCACTTCCATGTGACAAGGGACACCTGGACCTGGTGCCCTCCTTGAGGCACTTGATTTCAAGGTCACTCCCTTGGAACAGCTCCAACACGCTCAGGGGCACAAGCAGGGCTGTAAAAACTCCAGATGCTGTGAAGGGAGAGTTCTAATGGGTACGAAGCAGCATCATCTCCTACCAGGCAATCCACCTTTAGTCATCAGGACTGGCATCACAGAGGCAAGAGTCCTGCCCTTTCCTCTTCTACACTTGATGCCCAGGTCATCAAAGTCGGAAAATAAGGTACTTGCACCTTGATCTGCATGCTTCCTTATCATACTCAGCCAGCTGAGACTTCTGTTTGTGTTGTGTCTGGTTGTGCAAAGTAAGACCACGGTTCAAGTCACCACCTAACGTGAGATGTGACATTCGTAAACAAGAGTTTTCTTCAGGATTTTTTGTTGGAGTTTTTCTACCTTCTCGTAAATTATGTTTGTTTCTGAATGAGTATTTTGTTAATGCTTACATGTCAAAGGAGTCTCACTAGGGGGCCTTTTCACCACCTCACAAGCACTTTGTGATTTTCCAGACAGTGACCAGCTTTGTTTTCCTCACAGAGAAGCAACAGCCAATAATCATTGTCCCAACTACATGACTAGCAGGTCTTGATCCCAAAGTAGGAGAAAGGAGGAAACCCAGATCCTTGGTAACATTAATATTTGGCTATCCTCAGCTGATAACTGGTGTAGACTTTTTACAACCTTATGTGTATACTAATGAAATTACTTTGGTTGTTTGTTTTGTTGGGTTTTTTAAATGAGATTTTCTTTTGAAGCATGGATAGAAGTTTGCCAGGTGTCAGACAGGATTGATTTATTTTATGATTATCTCCTCTTACCAATAAAGTTGCAATAGAAATTAAGGGAGTAGGATTTGTTTTGGGCTTTTTTTCCCCCCCCATTTTTTCTGTCTTATATTTTGCATTTGTTTATTTAGCCCTTGTCTTTCAGGATACAAGTCTGGACTGCCTTCCAAAAGTCATAACATTAAAATTCTAGATTTTTGATATCTTCTCTAGTTTTAATAAGCTTGTGAATGTTTTACCATAATTTCCTGTAATATTAAGATTAGGTTGCCTCCTAAATGCAGCACAGATTTGTTCACTGCAGTTGACGAAAAGAAGATTGAAGAATAAATTCAATTCTCACATGCTAAGGAGATTTCATTTAATGAGTTTAGTAGAAAAAACAAGTCACTGTAAAGCCTGTCAGATTTGTATCTGTTCTACCCCAGATCCGTAGGATCTCAGTAGGATTATACCTCAAATTAAGAGACTGATGCTGTCACTGCTGTAAGACCAGGCTGGAACTAACAAGAAAGCCACCTCTATTATTCTTTACATGTGCTTTTCCCCTCATTCCACTGCAGTGGAAAGGAAGAATCATGACTGTGATGTTTAGAAACAGTTGTTTCTACAGAAGAAAGAGGTAGTGCACAGGTCACTAGAACACATTCCCGAAGCAAGCCGAAATGAAACCCAAACTCCTGACTTTTATCATCTTCTTGTTGCAAATATTTTGTCAATAGGTTTCAGAGGTTTATCTTTTACCCTTATTATAGCAGCTGGTCCACGCAGAGGACTGACTACTGCTATCATCAGTCAGCTGGAACATACTGGAGGTGACAGAAATAAATACGATTGGTTTCCACAGCTACAAAATTGCTGTTGACTTGTATCGGCAGCGATACGGTTCCACATAATAGAATTTCTAGGAGGGATTAGTTTACTTTCCTAAGCAATGAAATAACGCACATTTGAGTGTCCAGAGAAAGCCTTGCACTCAGAGCTCAACGTTATTTTTCTCCCCATATGTGCACTTGTCTGTCAAGTTGGATTTTTGTTGCCTTTTTTTTTTTTTTTAAGCCACCGTTAGGAAAGAGGGAAGAACAAGGGAAAACTTATAGAAAGTTGCAATTCTATGTAGGATTAGTTATATTCTTTCATAAATTCCTACCTATAAGAAATTCAGATGGAAAAAGTTCACAAGAGGTACCACCAGCTAACTCTGTGTATTTAATAATACCAAGTAACGATGAAATTTTACGTATAAACTTTTTATTTCTCAATTGCTGTCTCATTTGCCATATGGTTTAGCTTACCAACAAGTTAATAAGAATGCTGAAATATCATCAGATTCCTCAGCTATTTTTTAAAGTAGAGAAAAGAGACACTGTTAAAGCACCATAAAAGTAACCTTCAATGCTACTGACCGACTCCAGAAACCAAGGGCTAATATTCAGCCCTGTGATTTCCATATGCAAACAAAAATTAAGATTCACTCAAAGTCAAAGGAACAACAGCTCCTCTTCCCTTCTATTCTTTTCATATTTGGAAGCCAACGTGGTGAAACATAGCATTTAAAAAAATTACAAAGATCCAGAAGACCTAAGTCCAACAAATTAGTCTTTGTCTTACATAAACCAGGGAACTTCACAGGCACAGCAGCCCATGGTAGCACTTACTTGGAAATTTTCATATGCACTGCCATCATAAGCTCTCCAAACATTTTGGCCCCGTCTCTCACAGACATGTCTATATGGAAGCCAGTTAGAAGAAATTCCACTTGTTATTTAACCATTTGTGTTTAGCTCTACTTGAAATTCGGTAGACAGAAATAGATGGACTGTATCCCTCACAAATGAAGTGGTTAGACATTGTGGCCAGTTCTTGAAGAAACAAAGCCCACCAAATTCCTGATGCTATATGTCACACTTATTGTTCTGCCAGAAGAAATATTAATTTTCTTAGAAAACAAAGTATTTCATTAAGACATCAAAAAAACATAACTGCACTTCTGTACTAGGCTTTTTTCCCCCCTCAGTTTTAATATTCCAATTCTACCCTTTTCTCTTCCTCTTTTCATTACATTCAACCAAGTTTCCAGTGTATTTTTGTTTTTCTCTTTAGAGCAAGTGAACAAGCAAAGCCAGCCAGAGAGCCTGCCCTTTGAAATGGGCAGTGCTGTATGTCTAATTTGGATTAGTCATGCATTCATTCCAAACTAAAAGCAATGTTTATGCCTTTTTTTTCTTTTTCCATTATGCTTTGGCTCTTCAGCAAGTTCCATATTCATTAACACAAGTTGGCAGACAGGAATTTAGGCTGGTGTGGGATTTATTCAGGGAACAGACGCAGTATGGGCATGAGGGAACATTTCTTTCTTATAAGTGCTGTGCACACCTTCTCATGTGGATTTGTGAGACATTTTATTTGCATAAACAGCTGTCTTCTTACCTCATTTCTGCAGCAACAAATAGTACCCATGTAAGAAAACTGACATAAGAGATCCTGCTCTTATTCTTCAAAGTACTCCCTTCACTTCTCTTTGCAGCTGGCTCTTCAAACTCAAAAACCCCAAGAATTACTTTATTTTCCAATTATATTATAGACCTGTATTGCATGAATTAGATACTGAGGTGTAATTCCTGTAGGTATTTTGAGGCCAAATATCAACATCTTTTTAACTTTTAACCATGCGAAAATTATTATATCAACTATTATTCTGGTTATAATGACGTTTTAATAATAAACAGGGGAAAGTTCTATCAATTGAACAGCAGAATTTTGAAAGATCAAAATACTAGAGATTGCTTCTAGATTTCAGAGAACTATAAAAAATAGCAAGCATGTTAGTACTTCATCTCTGTAAAGAATATTTCAGAGGAAACAAAAACATATATGGTAGCATATTTCAAAGAGGGAAACAAAAATAGACAAATTTTCTAGGCCAATAAAAAGAAACAACAGTGATTTTTTTCACAGAAATATTTTGATTCTTTTACTGGAGAGATTTTACATACAGATGCTGTTATACATTATGTGTCTACCTATGCCACTTACAACATAACCCTGATGTTGATTGATATGTATTTTTTCAACTGCTGCTGTGAGGTTATTCCTTATAGGATATTGTAAAGAACACTTACATCTCCTCCACAGTTATCCAGGCCTATGTCAAATGCACACCTAAAAAAGGCTTGGGATTTTTTAGGTCTCAGTGAAAAGGAACTGATGCTGAGTTTCTTTGTTAAGAATGAATAGTAGGAATTCGATGGGGGCAGGAGAGACATCAGTCCTTGGTCTCTCTCCCAGGTGTGTTCCAGGGTAAGCTGACTGTGAAACTCTGTTCCTGTACATGAAAACTTTTCTGACTGTTTGCTACTTATGATATAGCACACTGTTTTATTCAACAAGAACCGTGATGATATTCAGAATATCATCTCCATAATTAACAGAAAGCATTGCTTCCAGGTTGGCTAATGCAATGAAGCCTATTACTTTCAGATTATCAAACAGAAAAATAAAAGGATTTGAGGGGGAAAAAAAAATCACTAGAAAATATTTCAAAATAAAGGTAGCATGAAGTTGCAAGAAGAATAAAGTAGAGAGGAAAAGGAAAACAAAAAAAATTTAAAGAACACCTGCAACTTGTTTCCCTGCTTTTCTATCCCTATGTTTTGACCTTTACCACTCTCTAACACATTGCTTTCCCCTTTGGTCTCAGACACATTTTATTTATCACTTACTTAGTCTCTCTTCCTCCTTCCTTGTGCTATCTTATGTAGAGCACCAAAGCTGAGGAGATCATGTGCCTCACTGTGTTCTTTTGTATCTCAGGAGCTAAGACGAACAATAATCCTCATCAGAAGTACTGTTATAAAACTCATTTCTATAGATTTCTCAAATATTCCTATAGATTTCTCAGATATCCTTATTCTCAGAGTATTCTATTTCTTAGACAGAAAACAGCAAAAGGCTTTTAACACTGCAGCTGACATGAACCACAGAATCATAGACTTGTTTATGTTGGAAGGGACCTTAGGGGTCATCTAGTTCCAATCCCCCTGTCATGGGCAGGAATGCAATCATTTTTTTTCCCCATTCACTGCTGAGAAATCTTAAAATAAATAAATTGCTAGCCTCTTTTAAGTAAACAGACTAAAAATTCTTGAACAGACAGAAAGAAAGGGGAGAAAAGTGACAGAACAGAGCTTAGTCATGCCTTGATGAATCAACATCAAAGCACCCTTAGCATCGCAGAATACTAAAACTTCCTCAAGTTGGAAGGAATTTTGAGAACACAGATTACTTTTTCCATTCATAAAGAAAATAAAGATAAGTTTGTTATCTTTCCTTATCATTTTCTTATGAGAATTGAAATTTTTTTTTCTTTCTTTTTCAGATGCTAAAGGATTCCAAGAGCACCTAAATGTGACTAAGGGGCATAAGCTCCAATGACTTCCCACCCTGATTCTTTCCTTTTATAGAAAAGAGAAACCATATTTAACAGTTTCAACAAAACCTTCCATGAATGCAAGATAACCACAAATAACTTGGTAGAGGCAAAATCTCATAAAAATACAAAAATGGGTTTCTGTGCTAATATTTGGATGGAATTAATACTCAGAGAGCAGTTTCCTAGATAGGCATTTTATACTGTGTTCACTGTTACAATCTGTTGTTATTGGTTGGGACTAATGACATTTCAGTTATGTTCTGTATTCAGGACACCCTCACAGGACTGTTGCAAGGTGACAAAGGAGCTCCAGCACGACCACTCCTTTTTGAGACAAACAGTTTGGACTTAACCAGTTACCCTAGAGTTTCTAGACTGGTACTACATACCAAAGTTGAGTGAGCTATTTGAATAGTTTTCAGTCTCAGAAAGTTTTAGGTTACTAAATTTCATAAGGCTTAACCCACATCATTTTTTAACACTGTTTTTTTCCCCTGGACTTGTTCAAGTTCAGGTGAACACCATTTGCTAATTATGCATCCTCAAAGCTTTATCTGCTCCCATTCAAATTCACATTTCCTCTCCAGCAGCCAGTACAACTTGCTGTAAACATCTCAAACAGCGTGTAGTTGCTGCATTCATTTTTATCTGTGTTGGAAACCATCATATCATATGCATGGCCAAGAAAGCCAGGCAAGCCTGTCACAACCTGAAAGTCTCTTTTGGAAGCGTTTTGGCACTGAAGTCACGCTGAAGGGAAGCCAGCTTGAAGTGTCATCCAAACAAGGTAACAAATGTAGATAACAACGCACATTCTGTAGCAAAGGGGAGTTGCCAGGAAGCTTTCTGAAACACCAGAGTTGCAGATCAGTCTCTCCTGACAAACCTCCTTGTCTCCTACAAATAAGAGACTCACACAGATGGTACAGAAAGATCCGCAGAAGTCATTATTTTTTCCAAGTAATTATCAAGAGTGTAATGTTCCTATAACATCTTTTGAAATAACCCAGTATCTTCTACTCCATTGGATTTTTTTTTTTCTTCCCTCTCTTCCAAAGATAAAGGCAGAAGATGAAAGAACCAGGACTTACAGATGGCAGCCTTCATGCCTCACCAGGAAAATCTCTCATGCTTTATTTCACTGACATTCAGATTTCTCTGCTGCATGCCATACACTCTAATGACATTTTCAATAGAGATGGATGAATGATCTTTCACATTCTGAACAAAATGGCCACAAATTCTCTAAGTTATTCCCTGTCAAACTTTCTCTGATCTTTATAGAATTAGGTATTGGAATTGCATTGCCTGCTGTTCCCATATCTCTTACTAGTACCATCCTTTTTTTTCTCCACTTAGATTGCTGCTTAAGACCAGAGACCTGGTTATGACTAACTTCTAGAAGACCTAATCATCTCCTGCATTGTAAATCTTTAAAATTATGCTAAATTAGGACATCTGGTTTCATCTTCCACAAATTTTCCATTCTTCCCCCCTTATTAATTCTTTCCTCTCTCATTAAATATTTGTATGCTACACTTGGGAGACAGATTTGATCTGGCTTCTCCTTTTGCATTAGTATTTTTACTCGTTACTGTATCTGAATTGTTTGATAAACACATCAGTGGCACAGAGGTAATTGTAAATCAAGTCACTTCTTTGATCCTCACATTTGCTATAGCTTTTGTTAGTGTAGCACCTAATTCTAATTGAAACTGCTGATAAACGTGAGCCTCTTATGCCAACAGCTATCCTCTTATTAGCTCTTCTTTCAACATCTCATATTTGCAATGCTCAGCAAAGCTGAACTGCAGCAATAAAGCCTCAGCTGTTTCCCCTTGTTCCTAAGATCTCCCATGAAATTCACTCCAGATTTCTTGTACATTCATCTATATGTGCAACTGTATACATAAAGATCTGCATATAAAATATTTTGTCTGTCTATGACTGGGTATTAAGACTGGCTTTCATTTAAATCTTTGGTTTTTTTTTTTTTTCCCCTCTCCATAGTGAGCAAGAAGGAACATGCTTTGAACTTCTATTTCCTGAAGTTCCTCTACATAACTTCAACCCATGGACAGTGAAGAACCACCCCCAGTTTACACAGCATTCAAACAACCAAGAACTTAAAAGGACATCTTGGTGTAGTTCCCTTGAGTGAAGTGGTGAGCAAGAGTCTATAATTAAGTGCAATTTGAAGATCTGAAAGTGGTTACTTCCACATTTGAAGCTATAAGGAAAGAATGTTCTCATTTCCATATTAGAAGGACAGGGTGGCCCAAACATATGTTCCCACCCCCAGTATTTGGGCATCTTTGTGTATGTCTACATGCACACACACACACAGAAGTTATACATAGGATGGCAACTCTGCTTTATCCATCTAGTGGGTTTTTTTTAATGTTCTGAGTAATTCAATCTGGCAATACATGAGCAAATTAGTTTACTCAGAGGGTTTCTGTTTGTTTGCTACTTTTTTTGTTCTTTGAGGCCTGCAGAACACGGAGCAGAACCACACAATAGAGATGAGAATTGCTGTAGTAAAAGGAGTACTGATAGCCAAATGGCTATTTTGTTAACATTTTAGACCCTAGCACCAGCACACTGACCTCACAACATAACAAGACTTGAACAGACAAATATTTTAAAACATTTTGTTTTATGAGCTTAAGCACAGAAATAATCATCCCTATCTGGATGAGAGAGTCAGTACTCCCACAGTGCCTTCAAATATGCTGGAATGTTGCATTTCATACTGCTTTGTTTTTAATGCTTCATTCTGCTCCAAAGTCCAATGATGGAAGTCACTTGGAACTGCGTAATGATTTTATTACAGGCACCTCTGTTCTTGCATTTCTCATTATTCCTCCTGTTTGTTCGTTACAGTCAATTGTTATGCATTGCTCCAAATTAAATTGTAAGCAATTTGGGGAAGTACCATGGTATTCACAGAGTGCATTAGCATAAGGAAACTAAACCTTCTATGTTTCCCCTGTTGTCAGTGAAAAGGTAGAAATGGTTTCAATTGCCTTCCCTCTCCAGAACTAACACCAAGCCTCCCTAGGAGCTGTAGCCTCTGCTCTCAGTGGCAACAGGAGAAGCCTGTGGAGACTGGTTGTTTCAGGCCAAGGTTACTGCAATGATGGGATAGGGGGGCTAGGGCCACAGATCCTATCTATGTAAATAAGAAAATAAACACAAACATGAATATTCACAAGGGTCAGTTAAAAAAAAAAGAAAAGAAAAAAAAAATCTATCTAGCACAATATGCCGCCACTCATGGCAAATTATAGAGAGATTAGCTGGGGAAATAAAAGAACTCAACAACAAAACAGAACAAAAAAACCCCACAATTATGAGCAAAGAATTTCCTTAAGTATTCCCTGAGCTTGCAACTCAGAGGATTCCTCAGAATTGAAGGTGGCATCTCTGCATCTAGGATCTTGGTTGGATTTTCTCCTCCCAGAAGTTTCCTGTTTGTTCCTCATACTTGGCACGTCGATAACTTTAGCATTCAGAGCACCCTGTAGCACAGCATTCTCTGTGCTCCTTGCTACCAGCTCTCTCCATGAAGAGCCAGCTCCCCTCATCTGGCTAAAAATGCCATGTCCCAGTTTTATTTAACACTCTCATCCCATTTCCATTCCCCTCAAGTTTGCACATTTCCCTGTGTACACCTTAGCCTGAAGATGAATTTACAGATACTGCACGTTTTCCTTCAAAACCATGATTTAGAGTGTTTCACAAAGAGGTTATTCTGTACAGGGAAAAACACTACTGTGAGAAACTAGACACTGTAATACAAGAAAAAGTGGACAGAGCTAAGAGATTAGCTAGCTAAGCAAATAAAGTATCCTTGACCAAGCAGAAAACCAACTAAACAGAACTTCCCATCATGCATCATGAAAAAAATAAGACAAGTCAGAAGCATAAGGCTCTTTCTGCCACCACTGAATGAAAAACAATACCTTTGGTTTAATATTAAATCAGGTTTATGATACCCAGCTCCTCCCAAGATGTTTCTTGTGACAGTCAAAATCACTTTGAACAGATGACAAGGAACTCAGTATTTTTTAACACTGGATAGAAAATTCAGCAAGCAGGTGTCTTTGGAGCAAAAGCAAACAACCAGCTCTTAAGTAAAGAACACCAACAGTTTTCCACTCCTCAACATTCCCTGAAATATGTCAGTTTGGTATTTGATGCTTAAAAAGCTGTTCCAAAATACTCACTCACCAGCTGTTTTGTATAACAACGTTTGTTGACTTCATTTCCAGGCAGAGGAGCCTAACCTGCATGACAAACAAGTGTAAACAAGACAATGCAAATGTAAATTAGTGATTTTGGTATTACTACAGCATCTTATCATGCCTAGGGATGGAAAGGAACAGTACTGAAATGTTCCTGAGAAAGTGCTATTCTGAGAACCAGAAAAAGAAAATAAAAAAAGTCCAACCTGCTGGCAATATTTTCTGGTGCTGGTGTAAGACAGAGGATGTGGAACAAAGATTCTATAGAGCAGCAGAAAAAGGTGATCTGGAAAATTAAAAAAAAAGCAGGTGTCCTAAAACAAAATTCATTATCACTTTTCGCTTTGTCATTTATACCAGTAACTGTCATGTCAAGGAGGTGGTTTTACACACTTTTTTTTACTGAAACAAATGAGCACACAGAATAGTGCTCATGGTATCTTTGTTTCAGGTTATTAGTGTATAGGCAGAGAAATCTATTCCTATCAGAGTAATGTCTCTAAAATCAGAAGGACATGCAAAATGTTACTGAAACTAGCACAATTTGATTGAACCTAATAATTTCCAAGGAAAAGGCCTTCAACTTATGCAATTTCTTTTTTCTTTTTTTTTTTCTGATTATGTTGCAATAACTAGGAAAAGCCTGACAAGCCCTTTCAAAAAGAACTTTAAGGTCCTGATCCTGCAAACACTGTCCATCCATCCAATATTAGTGTGTCAGTGATACTGTTCAAACTAATGAGTCTACTGTCATGTTTTAAATTACAGAGTATAGCAACATATCTGCAACAGCAGAGTCTCAGCCTCTAAAAAGTTTCTTCTTTTATATAAACTCAATTTCCCAAATGCTAGAAGACAGTTGTTATGAACAGTGAATAAAGTTCATTCTGGTTTTGTTTTTTTTTTTCAAACAGCAGCGTCACGAAAGTGTCAAGGCTGTAGCAAGGGAGCTGACGTGGAACAGAGAATAAAATAAAATGACAAAAAAAACCCCAAACAAACCCACAAAACCAAAAATCTAAAAGAAAGGCAAAGAAAGTCAGCTTAAAGGGAATTCACAGACCAGGAGAAATACCTCCTGACAAACTGCCCGAGGAGGAAGTGGAGATACTTAAAGAGATGCTGATGTTTTCAGAGACAGAAGTAGGAAAAAGAAAAAAATAAGTTGTGAATCTGAATCCCTGAAGGGAACATTAAGCTAAAAAAGTCTATTCAAGCACATTAAGGCAGAGCTTATTTGTACATTTTGCAGCTGAAGCAAATATTCAGAACTAAGGAAGATTGTCTTTCTAACTTTTTAAATAGTAGTAATCTCATATAGACTTGTCAAGTTAGACAAGAAAAGACAAGACCAAGAAAATGAGGATTTTACTGTTCAAGACTTTGAGCTAACGTGCTAATCACACCAATTCCTTCCTCTTCACTAGAACAACTGGCTAAGTGACAGAGTGAGGGAAGTTTCCCAAACGGTCACACTTTTACCTGAAGGAACATTTCATTTACTGTGTGTTTTATGTTAAGTACAAGTAGTTTTATGTTAAAAGCATCCTCTAGGGCTTCTGTGATAAAAAGACTCCAAGATTACCTTCTATTTCTCCCCCTTGCCCCCAAGCACTTATCTAAGAATACTGTGAGATGTGCATGTACAGGAACTCCTGCCATACAGTGCACAGGAGAATCAATCTCCAGGCAGAAGAAAAAAAAAAAAAAAAAGAAAAAGACCACCGTGCCTATGAGTACCAAGATCAAGTTTGTTCCACAGAAATGTACTATGAAATTATAAGTTCATTCCCATCTTAATTCCTCATCCCAGAATCAAATAAGTAGACAAGGCATGCCTGTCTGCTCTGTAGGACACTCTGGTGGGGAGGATGAAAGATGGGGGGCCCAGGGGGTGCATCTCTGAACAACAGGGTTGAGAAGAGAGGCTTGAGAAAAAGCAGACCTTCAGTGGATTAATACCTGGTGTTGTAGGCAGGGATTTGCCTTCTAAGAACAAGGAGCAAGGGCTCCTAAGCGAGGATGGGAGCATGTGAGAAAGCATTAAAGAAAAAAATTTTACCAAAACTCCACTGAGAAGGGTTTTAAATTAAACATGCCCAGACAAAGCTACCCCAACCTGTAGAGATGTGAATGAGGGAGCAAGTGGTAAAGAAATTGTATAAAAAAACCCCAGCAGAACAGGGAGTCTTTCACCCTTAGAAACAACACAACTTCAGGCCTATGTTAAATGCCTGTATGCCAGCACACATAGCACGGGAACAAACAGGAAGAACTAATTCTGCAGCTATGCACAAACTGATACAGTCTTAATTAGAGACACTGTGGGATTAGAGAGCTGCAAGGGAGGAATACAAAGAGCAAAGAGCAAACAGGTATAGAGGAGGAGTTATGGTCCAGGTCAATGACAGGATTGAATGCATGGAGCTTTGTAAGGTGGGTGATGAAGAGCTCAGGAGCTTATGAGCAAGAATTACAGGGTAGGCCTACACAGGGGATGTAGTTGTCTGCTGGAGGCTGCTAATTGAGAAGGGGAGGCAAATGAAACCTTCTCCAGGCAGCTGGAAAAGTCTCACAGCCAGAGGAGCTGTCAATCATGGGTAACCATAGCCACTGTTGTTGGTTGGACAGTCAATCCAACTGGTCAGAAGCAATCCAGATGTTCAGGAGACTAAGAGGAATTGGAAGGTTCAGCAGCATTACAATCTTGGAATTCTACGAGCAGATTTTAGTCTCTGCAGGGACCTGTTTAGAAGGATCCCATGGGAAACTCTCTGGGAGGGCAAAGTTCAAGGTCAGCCTTATCAGAGCTCAAGAACAGTCCATCCCACTTTGCAGAAGTCAAGCAAGCACAGCAGAAGGACAGCAGAGATAAAAAGGAGAGTTCCTGGGTTCAGACACAAAAGAAAAGGACACAGAAAGTGAAAGCAGGGACACCTACTTGGGAGAAATACAGACACTGCCTGCCTAGGTAGGAATAGAGTCAGCAATACTTAGCTGGAGTTCAAACCAGCAAAGGAGATGAAGGACAGGAATAAGAATTTTTGCATATTCACTTCTAGCAAAAGGAAGACTAAGGAGAATGTTGGCTCACTGGCTCAGTGAAGCAGCAGTCCTAGTAACAAGCAAGAGGGAAAAGGCTGCAGCACTCAGTGCCTTTTCTTGCATCAGTTTTCAGTAGTTAGTCTCAATTACAAGAAAAGTGCTTATATTTGGATCAATCCTTTCTGGAGCTCTTCGTAGTGGAAATATTTTAATTCACTACCTGTCATTTACCACATGCCAACACGCAGCACACAATCTTGTCACCAACACCTAAAAAATAACCCTTCCTTATTAATGTTTTCCCATAAAATTTGTTTGTTAAAAGCATGGTCATTGACTAGACACATACCTTTGAGTCCCATCAAAGCATGCCCAGGATAGTTTTTCGAATTAAAAACTACCCAGGTTTATTAAAAGCATTTCACAGTTCCAATGAGGTGGTCTGTATCAGCCAGCCTATTGCTCAAGAGATGCATGCAATTCAGTGATTTGAATCATCTCCTGTGCTGGTCTCTCACTCCCATAATCAGCAGCAGAGCCATGTTTGTACTTGCAGTTCACCAGTGCAGTGGTCTGATCAAATCACCCAGAAAGATCAGATAAGACTGATGACAAAGCCATCCAGGGATCAGTTTTATTCCATCTTTTGATTGAGTGATGGTGGCATCTGGAGATCCACTGTCACCTTTGCTCAACATGGACATGTCCAGTAAGTCCCAAGGCTGTCAGCCATTTGAAGAACTGGATATTGAAATTCTGGAATCATGTTCAATCCTGTTCCTCCCCCATTTTCTATACTGACTATCTAGTATCACTGTAATAATTCATTTACCTGCATATTCTTTTAGAAAGCATATTTAAAACCAAAAGGACAAAATCCTGCTGATCTTAATACATCCTTGCTTGGATTGTGTTCCAAAACTTAGTCCCAGCACCCAGAAAACACACAGCTGTTGCAGCACTGATTCTGACAGGGGGCACTGACAAAGACTAACAAGCTTTTCCAAATGGAAAAGTTCATCCCATGTAAAATATCCCACTCCCTGACATTTGTTTTCAGAACTAATACAGCAGACAAGATATACACATAGCACATAGAAATCATGCCAACAGAGCCAGATGTGCAAATCAAAGTTTTGTACCAACACACATTTCTGACAAGGCCTTAAAAAACTTTGTGGACACGGGGAGAAAGACTCAGGTTTTTAACTTCTTGTCAGTTCAGAAAGATCACTGGTCAAATAGAATTCTTTCTCACTCATCCTCAGATATTAGTAGCTTTCTTGGTTTTGACTTTTTTTTTTTTAATTGACATATTATTATACTGATTCAAGTCTTGAAGAATGCTACAGAAAAAAATACTATGAAAGTATCTCATGATTCCTACTTTTCTTTTCGGAGAATAAAGCATTATGTCACAAAGAATGCTTAAAATGGTATGAATTGAACTTGAAATGGAAGGAAAAAAAACCCACGTTGGTCTTCTGAACATGTATAGATCTGAACTCCACAGTTTTCTTTAAGTGTTTTTGTTCACACATCTGACTGATCCTTAAAATATCAGTTCTGTTCAACAACTGGATATCTCTGACTCTTAGAAGGAACACAAAGTCATAATTTCTGAAAATTACTGATACTGATAACATTTTCATTGTGAATAAAACCTTGCACAGGTGACAAAGGTGTAGAGTGTGTTACCAAATGTAAAAAAAAACCAAAAAAAAAAACCACCATACCCCAAGGAGTGAGGAAGAAATATTCACCATCAAAATAATAGCAGCCCCTGTGAAAAAAAAACAAACCTGTAGCTTTCCTTCTCATCTGAAGATCCACTAACCATCTAATGTGCTTGACATCTTACTCCTTTTTAGAGCTGCACAATAATTCTCTATACCCAATGCATTTCACGTTTGTAACGCGTTCTTTTTTTGTTTACTAGTCCTTAAATCAGTTGTAATTCAGATCCTCAAGTAGCATTCTTTTAATAGTTATGATTTATCACTAGAGAACCACTTGTAGCCCAAGCACCTTTACTACCATCCCACACCTTTACTCCCACACGCTGCATTTTTGCTCCAGCATCACCAATAGCTCACACTGTTTATTATGCTGGTATAACTGCTGGTGGTGTGGTATGGGAACACAACTGGTATCCCACAAGAGATGCTGGACCACACAGTGGTACATAGCTAAGTAAAAATTAAACAAACGTGGTCATTATATAATTGTTCCCACAACTAAAACCAGGAAAAACGGCAGACAGGCCTGTTAGGGAAACTTCCCTGCCTGACCATCCAGGAGCCACTCTGGCAGTCACACACCCCCCACCTGAGCTGGGATGGAAGCCCCTTCACAGCTATACAGCCCACACTCACAGTCAGATCAGGTTTCCTTACAGGCTCAGACGTCTCAATCCTTAAAATAATTTGATTTTGGCACAATAACAAAATAACAGCTTGAGCTGATGCCTCCAGGGAGGGACCACAGGGCTTTTATCCTCTGGGCTTTTATCCCCTCACTGTCCAAGCAGGTGAAAGCATGAAGTCATTGGCTCCTGATGTGTCTCTCAGTGTCCAGTCACCTGCCTGGGCCACAGGTCCCCATGTTCTTTGTTGTACAAAAGGTCAGCAGTTCATGGCCTCTTGCCTGGGGCTTGAGCTCAACCTATGGCTTCACACCGAGCTGCCTGCATTAAATGTATTCCCCAACAGCCCAAAACAAGACCCAAGATCCATGTTCTCAGCTCAGCATAAAGCCTGTGCCTTGTTAGTGCCAACACCACCACCCCATTCACCACACAATTTTACAGTGAAGCTCGTTGTATGTTATGGCAAAAGAAAAGCTTTAAGTTCTTTTATTATTACCATGCTCCTCGTTATAGTAGCAGGGATCAGCAGGTTTAACTACACAGTGTTATTACTACTGTAGTTAATGACAAAAAAATACAGAGGTTGAATGAAAAATCATGCACTTGTAATACCTTATGTTTCTCAGTGTTCTTGAGAAACAGCAATTCCGGGTAAATTAACAGTGTAGTAGAACATCAGAAAAAGAAAGTTGTAGCCATGAGAACTAAAAAACCCACAGCATGATTTTTGCCTGTCTCCTCTAGAGACTTCTGTCATAGACTGAGAACTCCACAGAGAGCAGCAGTTAAGTAAAACAAATGTTTACTGTTTTCCTTTCAGAACTGCTTATCATTATTAAGAGTTAAGTCAATGCTATGTACATTTAAAAGACCTTTTACCAAAGACAACTAAGACTTAGCTAGTTCAAGAATTCTTTAGTGTAATAAAGTTCAACACTGGAATTATTCCTAATTCCATTATTACTTGCATAGTGCTCTTAAAACCACATTTTCAAACGTCAGTTTTACACTGAGACAATTAAGCTGAAGAACTTAAAATTGTAATTAGATTTAATTTCAACTATACTGTTTTGTCTTAAAATTTTACTTACAGCCTTACTTCAGGACTTTACTTACTTACTTCAGGACGGTGTATTTTGCGTGGTCAGAAATTAATATGTGCATTCCCCTTTTTAGGTTCACTGTAGTATCTCAAAGCATCCAGAAACTCAGTTGCCTGGGCCTTAAAAATACACTCTAATATGGATCTAGAGACTCCTTTCCCAGGAACAGCTAATACTACCTGATCCATAGCTTTGTGAGTGTAGACACTCCCTTGCTTATATGGAAGTGCTCCCACTTGCTTCAATTTGTAGCTGCTTTCTGTCACCCTGTTCAACACACCCTCAGAGAGTGCTGGTAACTCTCATCCCTAGTTTAAATAAACTCCTAATAAACATATATATTGAAACACCTCATTAAAAAAATTGAAAAACCCTGAGGGGTTAGATCAGAATCCAAATGTGAGTCAAAAGTTTTCTTGATCCAGTTTTACACTGATGTTATACAGTAGATTTTAGGGATAAAATACAGTCTCACGTGTGCAACAAGTCATATGCAGTCTGACACATCTAGTTAAGTAACAATATTCTGGATTTTAGGGAAAATAAAACCTATTGCTATGAGTACCTGACTACAGACTGCAGTATGACTCTTCATTTTTCATCTCACCAACCTACATACTCTTCTCTGCTTCACTGTTTCAGCAGCAGCTTCTGCACCATCTCTTAGGAATTTTTTTTAATTCCCTCAGCTGACAACAGCGTGAGGCCTCACTTCCTACCTTTACAGAAGATATTTTCCCAAGCAGGCCACGTCACAAACAGGGGAGCAGCAATTATTAGCTATCTGTTTCTGACACCTACTTTCTACTCATAGGCAGTCCTCTACTCAGTATAATCATTTCATTTACAGATAATCTTGGTGAAGAATGGGACTTTGTATTTGGGTTCTGTGTTTGGCATGAAGTAGCTAAACATTTAAGATCCAGGCACTTAAAAGGTGGTGTGAAATCCAACTAGCCACTGCAGAGTCCATACTTTTCAACTCATAAACCCCACAATTTTCCTAGTCAAAGAAAATAAAAATTAAACAAATAAGTGAAATAAATGCTAGTATGTCTTTTATGAGGTTTGAAAATGGTAGGGGATCAAATAAGAGTAATAATATCCATCTAGCTTTACAAATAAAATATACCATAAAGCTATAAGTACCATTATTTTAATTGACTAGCAGAGTGATTAATCTTCCTCTAGATACCATCTCCTGAGAGACAGATATTCCCTCCTTGACAAATATGATGCTATCGATGTGGACATACAAAATACTAGGTCTGGCAAGAAGCAGTAATGGATTGCTTTATAATTAATTAATATATACCCTTAGATTTGATGTATAGGAGCCAGAAGTACTCAGTTGTTCTTCAAGCATCTCTCACAGGACGAAGCTTTCGTACCATCCAAGTATGTCTTATGGTAAACATTAATTTATATTGGCAGGAAACGTTGGAAGACAGCCAGCTTTTCAAATACAGGCATGAAACTCTGATACTATAGCAGCAGGTACGTAAAAAGAGCAACTTTTGGGTGTTGGAATGAAGTGATATTTCTGGAGTCTTTGTTTTCCTCTTTCTAACATGCACCCAGTGGCATATTAATCAAGACAATCAAGACTGCTCATGGATCTCATTAGCATTTAAACTGAATTCCCCCTATAGTTTAAGTTATAACTGTTTAGCATTAAGTTATATAATTCCTGATTCTGCAATATAAGTCCATGTTAATTTATTTCGTAAAAAAGATGGAAGAAATCCATATAGAAAATCCTCAAGAACTTCTATTAAAGCTAGGCAAAAGTATGAATTAATTTGTTTAGCAGAAATTTTTATTCTACAGACTGGCCTAAAGGTAACAATAAGTGTTAATGTCTTGTTGATGGAAGTATATCCTTTTGCCATGGTAATGGCTTCAGAACTTAGGAGACTATTTTTAAAATGAACCCTGACATTCCACTGTTAGATATAGTAGCCAAATTCCTATTTAATCACCTTTGTCTAGTAATTTTTTACCTTGACTTGATGTCTTCTAGGGATTTGCCCAGCTTAGAAAACACTACATGTTCACTCAACAGCCAGGAAGCTCAGACACTCACATTTAAAGACCCTAATAGTGGCACAAAAATGAAAGATTTACTTTAGCAACTAACCATCATCCCTTCTTTGGGACCCAGAGATACAGAATTCATGAGAAGGAAACAAAATTAAAACCATGAAATAGATCAACTGAGATGGAAGCATCACAGGGGTGGATTTAAGGCAGCGATATGCAAGATACTATATTGATGAGGGACCTTGTTCAAGAGGTCCCCAAATACAGATCAATTCCAATTCAGTTTGCTAGTAATTTCCCTAATTTAATTAGGGACCAATAAGAATTTTAAGTTCACGAAGATTTAATTGAGTGAAGCTTTTGAATAATGCTGGGCTTTTCAATTGATGCATAATGAATGTGAAACATAATTAACCCATTTTAGCTGTTCATAACTTTCCCCATTCCTAACCAATTTTTATTGAAAAAAAAAAAGGTAAGAAACCATACTATGTGTTAATACACAGCTATGTACTTTAATGAATTTGCTACCAACATTCTGTCTTTTTTACAATTGTGCTGCCAGCTTCTAACAGGGATAAACATGTGTTTTGTGACTTGGGACTTACTATCCAATCAGGCAATGGCACAGTTTCAGATTCTCAGGCAACAGCAATCTTGCAGGCTGAAAGTTATTAGCTTATGGTACAGAGCATGGACACTTCCACTATCACACAGAAGGAAAATAATACATAGGAGAAGGTGTGCAAAGCAAAAATACACTGCTATGTCTGCTTTAGCAAGAAAGCAAAAGCAATCAATAACTCCAAAGACTAACATTAGCAAGCTTAGCATTTTAAATTGGCTTGCAACTCCTGTTTATATTAATGCAGTTCCCTCTCTTCCTCCCCCTTCCTCCTCCACATATATGGAGGTAAAAGCAATGGAGGTCTTCAGAAATTTAGGTTAACAGTAAACCCAATATTAATCTCAAGATTCAAAGTTTTAGCACTAGAATTAATAGCTATCAACCCCACAGAGAAACAGTTCCTTGTCAAAAGACTCCAAGCTTCATTCAGGGAATACTTACGTTGTGTTCTAGCTAATAATTTAACATTTTAAAAACAAGACTTTGAAATGAAATAAGATATTATAGCACACTAAGGATGATTTAGCAGTTCTCTGAGGAACAAGTATTATACTTATGACTCTTTAACACAGTACGAGGTAATGAAATTAGAAATGGAAAATTCAAACGTGAATTATAAGGCATCTGTTGAAAATATATACATCTAGATCCTGACTCTATACAGGGAATGTGTTTCAACTTAATCACAAAGTAAGTTTATATTATTGTGACAGAGCCCCCATACAGACATCCTATGGAATGAAGTATGGAAGAATGGGAAGAAACTGTTTAATAGTCCAATTCCCAAATTTGGAATGGGAATTCCCAAATTCCCATCCAGTATCACAAGTAGTCTTCAGATGATACCCCTAGCAGGGAAGGATAAAACAAACTTTTCTAGACTCAATGTTATTCTGCCTTTATTAACTACATAATGCAAGCAAACATTCCCAGAGAACTACAGCAGGGGGTGGAAAGGAATAATTCTAAAGCCACGTATGTGCACCCCAAACGATGGAAAACATCAACCAAGGCAACTCAGAGGAGACTCATGGTAGTTCATAAGATACATTCTCACTTAAAAAACAAGTGAAGGTTTGCAGTAGCATAAGGGTGTGACCAGGCAGTCTATTTGGGGATGACACAGAAAAACTGTGTTCTGCTCTCTTCACAAGCCAGCACTGTGAGGCAAAAATAGAAGCACAAGGTGCCTGGTGCTCTCCCCAACAGAGATTTCTTGTTAAGTAATAAAAGACATTAAGTTCAAACCAGCAGCAGCTGCTAGCCAAAACACTAAAGCAATGATGGAGTATTGCAAATGGAACCTCGGAAGTGTACTGTTCCTTTGTCTTAATGCTACATTATTCCATCACATCAAAAGCAGATATATCAACGTCACATTTTGTCTCATGACAAAATGGACAAGGCTTCTCCATCTCTCCAGTTACTCTTTAAGGCTACTTCATCCCCACAGTCATCTTTGAAGCTGTGGTGGGAAAAGTTTCCTCCCCATTTTGTAAGTCATCCCTTCTTTATGTAACACCTCTGGACTGTACTACCAGGCACTGTTGGAGGGAATGGGTTAAAAACCAGAAGGCTACTGAAGAGGACTTTTAATTGCTCAGGTGACTCTGCAGCTGGGAAAAAAGCCCTGGAGAAACCTGTGTGGACAGCAGGCCAGTGATCCTCTAACATGGACTGAGTCTAACAGTGCCTGCATCTCTGCTGGCGTGCCTCTGACCAGGTGCTGCTTCAGGGATACCCCTGCTGGCAAGGTAAAGGAAATAAATTTACTGTTTGTGTTCCAGCCGTGGGTTTGTGGTTGTTCTGGCTGCCTGCCTGTACTGACTCAGCGACACTAGCAGGCTAAAATCTTGTCCTGAGTAATGAGATTAAAAGGCTCAACGCTGCACGACCCAAGACTTAAAATGAACAAACACACCCCCCCCCAAAAAAACAAACACAAAACAAAAAAAAATAAATACAGAAGCTCAGCTGCTTTGTCAGTGTTCATTAATATTCAATTTATCTAATGAAATATAACAGCTGAACAGGTTTGCAGGCAGGAGACTACAGCTTCCTTTGGCAAGGCATGTGCCATGACCCGGGGCAGACCTGTTAACCAGCTGGGCTGAAAGCTTTAGCAGTTTGCAGGGAATACAGGTAAGAGCCCAGCATGCCAACCCAGTTCTTACTGTTTAGCTAACAGTTGGACACTAGACATTCAATGATATATTGCAGGAGACTTTGTAAGCAACAGGTAATGTTTTGGTTTGGTTGGGGTTTTTTGTTTGGGTTTTTTTTGATTTTTTTTTTTTTAATTTTACAGATGAATACACTTGTTATTTTTTCCAGCTGGGTTATTCAGATTGGAGTTTACCTTCTGGGGAGGGCACAATGTCTGTGATGTGTTTCTGAAGAGCCCTTTGAATTTCTTCTGCATTTTTTCCTCCTGCTGACTAAGGTATGCTGAACACCCTCTTTTGAAATCCTCTTCTTGTATTGTCTTCTTCAGCAAACAGTTGGTAATAGGAGATGCCACACTTCCCTTTCATACTACATCTGAAAGTGTTACTAGGACTACTGAACAAGTAGAAAAGAATAAATATTGATGGAAGGCTTTTTCCTCTGTTTAACCACACTTACAACCCTTTGTCCCTTGCTTCATGAAAACAAACTCGGTCTACCCACCACAGAGCAAAATGAGAGCAGACTTTCATTGAGAAAGATGAAGAGCAACACTTTTCCCAGTGTGGTAAATAACAGGCAGCACAAAACAAATGCGATTCCTTCATCTTGAACTGTTTAATTACGTGATTAATCACATGAACAGCCTTGGTGGATGAGTTTTAAGCAAAATACACTCTTATTACACTCAGAACATATCTGATCAAATTCCAATTCTATTTTACACTATTCTGCAATACAAAGCTGAATTTATTAAGCCTTCACAGTTCTGGAACTTTCCTACAGGGACAGGAGTATGCTCAGCTTTGCTGGAGGATTTTCCCATCCCCAGATGCTCTCATCTGCACAGTGCAGACACACTGCACATTCTGTGTGCAGCCTTCTGAAGAACAGTGGGCCTGAACAAGTTCAGCAGTACGTGATGTACTGAGGGCTATCAAGGGACCCCATTCACTGTGAGCAAAGCAGAGCAGAAGACAGTTGCTACTTTTTTTGTATGAGAGCCTCAGAGCAAATACTGCAAAGCACACAGCAAAATCAGTATAGAGTGCTAGTTCAGGACTAGCCACTTGCTATATTACAAGGTCGTTTCCCTTCTGTCCTTTCCTTTTAAAATGGAGGCAAGAGGAAAAAAAAAAAAAAGGAAAAATATGAATTGAGAAAGAAGAGAGACATTTTCGTGACTTCAGGTGCTCTAGAAATGCAAACATAGCAGCTTTGAAAAGGCATTTCTGTATTTAAACTGTGACAGAATGATGAGGTGAGTCCTACAGGAGATAGTCATGTGAACCTCTAAGCTGAAGAACTTTAAAAGATTCCAAAAGAGATTGATTAAAAGATATAGTTATTTACAGAATAGACTCTGTATAAGAAACTTGAGTAAAATGGGAGAATTCAGATGAATATCAGGAATGCAAACACAAACCCACAAACCTTTAATCTGAGTATGCTTATGTATCAAGTAGGAGGCTAACCAGTTATGGGATTTTTGTTTCCTTTTTTTTTTAAACATTATTAGAAGACTAAGGATTCAAATTAGCAGTTTCATAGTGGAAAAAGCAGACAGAATATTTAAGTTACATGATAAATAAAGATGAATGTAATTCTGAACTCTAGTGCAAGCCATCATATCAAGAAATAAGGAAAAAGTTCAAAGTAGAAACAGTGAATTGAGATCATTCAGCCATAAACGTGGCAGAAGGAGAAGGAAGAAATATATTTTAAGATTGGTAATAAATAATACAGAAATAAGCATGAAGAAAATAGAAAGTAGGCTGCACTGTGCAAAAAAAAAATAATCAAAACAATAAGGGGATCATGATGACAAAGCAAAAAAACTTCAGATAGCATGTTTTTCTTTCAGTAAATATCTGTAAAATAATGACCTTTGCTTATTATTATTTTTTAAATAAACACTGCATACCTTCTTGCCCTACTTCCTTCTTTCTAACTGCTGTAGCGTTAAGTTACACCTGAACAATTTTTATTTTCGAGTCAGTAAATTTTTTTCCCCTCTCTTACACTTGTCTCACATTTTAGATGCCAAATAGATTGCCCATATTCTGGTCTGTTTAGTCATCTCTCAAGAAATAGCCTGCAAAGGCACCAGGCAGTAGACCAGCATTTAGGAAATTGCCACAGCATTGCAGAGTCAGAAGCTTTGTTAGATGTCCCATTCTCTTGCTCTCTGTTCTGTGGGTATTTCACTGCCCACAGACACTTCCTTCCAGGAGATGTATCTGCTGGGAATGCAATTGTAAAGGGGGAAAGAAACCCATTTAAAATGTACTATGCCTCTCTGATTATAATTAGATTTGCACATGTAGAAATCTAAATATGATGCATATGTCTCTGCATCTCTACTCCCACGTGTGTGCCCATGATAGTAGTCAACCTTCACAGAATGTGTGTGTGATGAGAATGTGTAGCATCTGTCAGATGCTCTACAGTTTAGCTAAATGAATATTCCTAGGAGCAGGCTCAAGAAGAAAGAATCCCTAAAATATTTTCAGGATGCTTGCCTGATGTACCTAAATCTTCTCAGCTGAACATGCTTCGGTTTTGAGTTCTCTGTTGACTGAACAGAGGAAAAACTGTTCAGGGAGGATGAGCCATTCTTCAGTTTAAAACAAAGCAGATAAGAGCTTAAAGTCCTATCAGTGAAAGATCAGACAGAAAAGTCACAAGTTCATCACATCAATCCCTGCAATTTCTCTGTTAGAGAAGGTAGGGAAAAAAGTCACAGTCGGGACTTTCCAGTTTTCACCATCCATCTGTTATGCTGCATTTTTACTTTTACCTCCCATTTAAACTTATAAATTAAGTTACAAGCATCCATTTTGATGCCAGAGAAGCACTAAAAATGCCACAAAAAAGATAGATTAAAAAAAATTTTCAGCTAAGTACTGCTGTACCATATCATAAATTGATCTCAGAAAGAGAGATTGGCCTCCAAAGTAGCCTGTCCTTGAAGTCAACAGTCTTCCCACAAGAACATGCCTCATTAAAGAAAGACACCTGAATGATGTTCTTAGGTCAGAATCAGTTTTAGAAGCACAGATGTGTTTCCTCCATGTTTATACACAAACTGAAGACAGGATCAATTAACTGAGCATTTTATTTCTTCCTCCCTCACTGTTATTTTTTCACCTAAGGCTGAGCCACACTGCTGTGGCTAGGAACTCATATTGAAGGGTTGGGTTTGCTTGTGTCTGAGTGGCAGCACAACTGGATCCCAGCACAAAAGACTGACCTTCCAAGTCCAGCTAGTTCTGAAAATGCACTATGTTGGCATCCCACTCATTCCCACCACAGGAATTCCAGCACGTACCTGAAACCAGGGCACGGCTATTCCTTCAAATTGATCCTAACAGTAATACTGTGCTATTATTCAGAAGATGGCAAATGAAAAAAAAAAATAAATAATGCTTATAAATAACGCTTCAGAGGTTTAAAGTGAAGGCTATGTTACACTAATGGTGGCATTTACACAGTTAAAAAAAAAAGGAAAATAGTATCTGTTTAAGTTAAATATTTTGGTGTTAAACTCTCTCCCAGGTGGTTGGGTTTTTGGTTTTGTTTTCTTTTGCATTTTTTAATGGCACTTCATGACACAAGCTAAAAAGAATTAGCTTTTGTAGCTGCTGTTGATAAAGACAGATGCACACTTGCAAATACAGGTAAGAACTGACATTCATACTGTACTTTCATGAGAGCAAGACACTAACTAGACAGTGGTCTGCGTAAGAAAATCCCATCACATTTAGTTGAGCCACAGTAGAAGTGAAAATAAAATTCTCTTATTCAATTTCATATCAAATTTTCTTTATTCGTACTAGAATAAAGGTCTGGGAATTTTGATAACATTTTTCACTCAAATAGGATAATATACATCTTAAGGGAATGCAAAATTCAATTACATGCACGTTGGAACACAGTTCTGATGGGAAGACCTGCAGAACCAAATAAATACATCCTCTCCATCCCCTGCTTGTTACTTTGTCAGTCACCACGGTCAAAATGCATCCCTTTCCTCCCTCAAACTGCATTCATTGACTGATCCAGTACTAATAATGACACATGAAAACCTTCCCTCCTCTTCCTCAATGTCCATGAGAACAAGAATCTCACAAAGCTCGTTAATCACTTAATAAAAATGGCAACAAAAATTATGCCTGTAAGTGACTAATAAAGACTTTGTGCCCACATCTCTCTGAGGCCCAAATGTCACAACGATTCCAACACATCTCAGAGTTTCCAGATGTCTTACTGACTGTGTATATGAACAAGGACATAAAGCAAAGACACTCTTTTGGCTCTTTCTTTCCAGCAGCTTTCTCAGTTTAAAACCAAGAATATTTCCCAACAAAAACGTTTCAAAACTGCAAGGGCCCACAATAAATTACAATAGGATAGCACGGACTAAACTTTGCGAGATGATAGGATAAGATAGGCTTGCTTTGTTATTGCTTATTGGCAGCAATTCAAATACGATTCAATTCAGATACTATATTGCTACTTTGCAAAGAAGTTTTGCATGGATACATTTGTTGCTCTCAATTTTATTGTTGGCCACTGAAAACAGTCTTATTTTTGTTCTTTGGTGTTACTTCAGAGAACTGAACTCTTTTTTTTTTTTCCTCATAAATGAATATTAGCTACTATCCTGAATAGGGAAGAGGGAGGGAGAAGCATGAAACACACGACAATAAGAATCTTATAACCCAAAATGAACACTGGATAAGGGAGCATATTCTTCTAGCCAGGCTGGGAAAATTGTTAGTTTCCACTAGCATCAGGAATGCTTGAAGATGGTAAATGGCAGATTTCTGAAGTCCAAACAGTATACAGGGACAAATACAAGTCCTCCTTTCGTAGCTGAAGAGCTCATTTGAGCATCTGATTGTATTCAGGCAAAAGGGATACTTGTTTATGGAAAAAGGGGTGGGAGGGAAGTCACACAGACCAGTTCATTCAATCAGGCCAGAAGATAGAACTCAAAAGAGTTCTTGCCCAATGCATAGAGAATTTTTTAGCCATAGAGGCTGGCCCTGCCTTTTATGGGAACTTGATTTAATTCAAACAAATTTCAAAATTTTGAGGAATTTCCTTCTTGTTTTTCACTGTCTCAGTTATTAAAGTAGCTGAAGAAAGACTAGTATCTCAGTTAAAGGGAAGCAGGGAAAATCTGAAATTACATACAGAACCCATCCTACCTAACAAGCCAGCCTTGTCCAACACATTGCTATTTTCAATCACCCATATTACTTATGTTGTAGTAACCATTGAAAGCTTTATCTGTGGACCAGGATGTGACTACACAACACACTGGAGAACATCCCACAATAAGTTCCTGCTACAAAGTGCTTTCCACCTTTTTATTACAGACACAGAAAGTAAACACTAAAATATGGAACTTCCTTTTCTCCTGTAATGTATTTAAAACTCTTCATAATGGAACCAAATTATGCTCCTCCCAAATCACAAAATCCTTGGCCACCTCCCCACTGAGCAGCACATTCCAACATAACTGAGCCACTGATATATAAAAAAAGCCACACCTCCACTTCAGCAGTAAGCATAAAACCCCCAAAAACCACATTCACCTCTACCTGCTGTCTTGGAATCAGAGTTCTACTTCACCTGCTAGTGTTAATAAGTATCAAAATGCATAAATTGCACAGTGGATAATGGTTTTTATCAGTACAAAGGAACAATTCGATACATAGGGGGTGGGGAGGTGTGGTGCTGTAACAGGAGTTACTCTAATGCCTTTGGAGCAATACATTTCCTTGCTACTTCAAACATAAAAGATGATCCCCAGTGGAAGAGCTGTGAAAGACTTGCAGTTTGGTTGGCAAGGAGGAGAGCTCTCAAACCCATCTTTGCAAGTGCCTCCTCAAATTCAAAAATATGCTGCGATTGCTGGCGAAGCATTTTCACTTTGCCTGTGTGTGGGTAGCAGCATGTGTGCACTGTAATTTTCTCAAAATCTCAGCAGAGAAACATGCACTTGATCCTAGACCATCTCAGTTGTACTACCAGCAGCCCCCAGTCCCCTTTAATAAAAAAAGCACCAAAACCATATGCCAGACTAAACTGGTTCTTTCCTATAATTATATTAAGAAAATTTAAATATAACTACCTCGTTATTATGAATGCAAAACGTTTTAGACCATGAATGTGTTTGAAGAGTCAGGTGAGTAGCCTCAGGAAGACTACTGAGCTGCTGAATGAAGTTGGAGCAGGGACAGAACACTGGGAGCAACTGTATCAAAATGTGCTGGCACCTGTGATTGACCTGTTTGTCAGTATATTGTCCCTCATCTCTCTTAGCAGTAAAACCTAACACTAAGACACTTCTCAGAAAAATTACAATATTTGTAAAGCAGAAAAAAAAAAATCAGTATAAATGCTGTTTTTCTCTCCCACTTTAGGAAATAAACAGCGGATTACCCATGGAATGGGACTGTGGTGCTGAGTTCAGAGGTTTGGTTTCTACAGCTTGTGCTTAATATTGTAACTTATACAAGTTACTAAAAATATCAGCATTTAGATAGTGGAGATTATCACATCTGTCTGGTCACGTGATAAGGATTATGAACAAATGCAAATTGAGATCCTTGGGGTTTTTTTTAACAGCAGTCAGAAGAAGCCTATAGGACCTACAATTCCCATTCACATAGTGACCACATAGGGCAGGAACCAAACAGGGAAAATTTTTGAACGTGTTAATTATGGCACCGGTTACCTAAATCTTTTAGAAGTTCTGTTAAATTAATGTCTGCTTGACAGAGGGTTGCACTGTCGCTTTTTTTTTTTTTTTGAAGATGGAAGAGTTGTATGTAAATTCTTAACCGAAGGGAGCCGTGAGCAGGCACATCTTTTGGGGATGCTCTCTGAGCAGCTTATGCTTCTGAAAGGCTACACATTCAGAGTAAAACAAAGAAGTCTATTTTGGAATCACACTCCTAATAAGAGCAAAGGAAAAAAAAAAATATTCAAACCACAGTGCAGCATCATAAGCCTTATCCTAAATAGGAATATTAAACTGGGAATACAGGAATAGTCACCAGCTATCACAGGTCACTTCCTTCATCACGTCTTAGTTGATTAGGCTTTTAATTACTTGGTTTAGCCTTAGATCAAGAAAACATACGAATTGCTACCTTCTACTTTTAATTTAATTTATCTGCTTATTCTCTCCTTGTTCCCTACTACACCCTACTGTCATAGGCCTTAAAAACAGATCCTAAGCATCATAAAAAAGGTCTTCCACTTCAAAGACTTCTCCCAATTCCTGCAAAGTGGTGGCAAAAAAAAAAACAAACTTTCCTTGTGCTCTTATTCCATTAAGTCTTACTAATTCCCTTGGTTAGTCTTAGCAGTATGAAAAATGCTCATTATGCACATTTACTTTGTAGTGTTGTGGGTTGTACTCTGGCTGTGATAAAGCTTGTTTTATATCTTCCTTCACCCAAGCGAATGTTTAAGTTCTTTTTAATGGTTTACTTGGCACTTGAGCTCATATAAATATTTCATTAGAATATAGTATGAGAGACATTCTGGCAATCCTCTTTAAAATATGCTAATTATAAGAGCACTGTCAGGTGAGAAAGGGAATAAAAAAACCCTTGCAGTCATCTCAGCTGTTTTACAATTCTACTTAGAAACACATCACAAATTTTCTAAAAGAATATGATGATGCTGCTTAGTGTAATTTTTTTAGGATCACCCACCATACTGAAGAATTATTTCTCAGAAACTATCACTAATGTTTTAATGTTATGATAGCCTTTGAGCTTTCTACTACCAGGCAAAGCATTTTGAATTATTGTCTTGCCTTTCTAAAGCCAGATACCTTAGTTTCTAAGATATGTTTTAAAAGTGATGTGGGTTTTTTTCCACTTTGTACTGACTTAGGAGCTTTGAAGAAGACATCAAAATGAGATTTTTTGGGTCAAAAACTTTCAGTAGAGAGCTTTATACTTGATCATAACACTTTCTTAGGTCTACTGATTTGTTCCTTTGAATTACCTCTATAAGCACTCCATCAGCAAAATAGCATAGACTGCTTAGTCACTGCTACCATATAGCAAAAGACACTCCCCATTATCCCAGCATGCAGCTTAATTAAACTTATTTCTCCCTGAGTTCCAAAACAAACTAAAGATACAGACAGTCAACTCAAGCAGCCACAATCTTGAATAAGGAAAACAGGTCTTTGTGTGAGACAGAAAGGTACTCACCTAAAGGCAAGAGAGAGATAAGAAACTAAAAGGTATCTCACTTGACTTCAGTATTTCTCAGAAAGTGATTTACTTTTTACTGTAAATGCATGACACAAACTTTTCCCACTTCCATTGTAGTCTCCAGTTGCTCAATTTAAAAGACACAATCAGGATGTGAAGCAGAGGAGACAGGAAAGTAATTTTACAGTTTGTTTCGTGATTAAACAAAAAATTCACTCAATTAACTACATTAAGCTTTCCAAGACCCCCATTCCGTGATTAAAATAGCTTTAAGTAAGAACACTCTGTACAGCTGGAATCATTTCAGATATGCAGGTAAACTAAGTCCCTGTCTCATAAGTCAGGATAGAAATGATACAAAATTTGTCTTTTAGGTAATTCAACCCAAAGTTATGTCTCATTTACTCCACTTGTTTTTTTTCTTAGTGATATACACGAGGAAACATTATTTCTGTAGTCTGTTACTACTTATGAATCCATGAAGTGCAACACAGTTACAATAAAACAGGGAAAGACTGATAAACTTGAGAAGAGTTTTTGTTTGGGGCATTTTGTTGTGGAGGTTTAACAACTGGTCCGTGGTCTCTAAGTACTATTTCAGGAAAAATGGCATTTCACAGTAAATAGCATTGTTACATAGCAAAGGTTTAGGATCCCTACAAATAACTTTTATCCACACCTCCATCTATATTTCTCATCTTTTTTGCTAATAAAGTGAGCTGAATGAAGGGTTGGGAGAAAGTACATGTGCACAACCACTTTTTGAGTGCAGTCACAGCATAAATATTACACAACTGAAAGGAAAAGACTGCTTGGTATTTTGTTAGTTCATCCTATACTTGCTAACAGTTGAAATACCTCAAGTCTTGCTAGTTTGGACGCAAATCTAACTTATTTTCTTATTCTTGTTATGTCATATACAGCAAATACAGTGTATACGATACACAGCAATTTTAAAAAAAATATACTATTAGGAAGCCTGCAAAACATCTCTGCACATATTGAGACAATTTTTAGAAGCCATTATCCATAGCTATTGCACCACAGACATACCAGTAAATCATCTCTTCTTTTGGCATAGTTGAAACAGTTCTAGTGATTTCAATATTCAAAGGAAAATCTATATTTTTTTGTGAGATAATAAAATATATAAAAATATGCACATTTTCTTATGGATTTATATCAGTTTCCTAAAAATTTAGCTATGCAGGTACACAAAAGTACAAAGTTAAAAATAAATATCAGTGTTGGACATTCTGAAGAGAAATAACATATAAGAAATGAGGTAATGTTGTCAGAAATAGTCAAGGTATTAAACATATCAATTTCAAGAAGCCAGTTTATCTGTTTAGATAACTCCAAGCACTCAAAGAGGAGTCCAAATCCTGTTTCCCAATAAAAAGAAAAAAAAAAAAAAAAAAACCAGAGTAATATACTCAGCATGGAGTCTGGGAAACGAGGTTTCTGATCTAGTTTTGTGAAGACCCACAATACTATTTAGCACACCGTGATTTAAATTAAAATGCAATCTGTAAAGAGGATTATTATCCCACTGTTCCTGCCATAGATTCTTAATGGCTGCTTTCCAGATTCAGTCAAGATAAGAGAACAACTTGATAAACACTACACTCAGTTCAGCTGCAGTTTCATATCTTCCATCTCCAGCTTTTTTAATGAGTGTAGACAAATAATTTTGACCTCACCGTGTGATACTTACCAGTACCTTAAACCTACACTTCCCTACAACGTGCAAAAGGCCAACTGAACAACAACAAAAAGACCAGTGAGGGCAATCACAGCTCCCTGCGAAAACATGCTACCCTTATAGCAAGGAAAAGGTCAGACATAACCCGAGGACCCCAGCTGTGACATTACTGTATAACAGAACACATTTCTTTCTCTTGCACAGTCTCCCTCCTGGAGCTTTCACAGCAAACTCGTGGACTGGTGGAGCTGTGTGTGAATGTGACAGATGAAGCACTGTCCCAGCCCTAACCCCTGAGCCTAACACAAGCAAGGAAGCAAATATGAGGTGGTACCAGGAAAGGAATTATAGAATCATAGAATCAACTGGGTTGGAAGGGACCTCTGAGATCATCAAGTCCAACCCTTGACCCAACACCACTGTGGTTACCAGACCATGGCACTGATACCACATCCAGTCTCATCTTAAAAACCTCCAGGGACGGTGAATCCATCACTTCCCTGGGCAGCCCATTCCAATGTCTGATCACCCTCTCTGTAAAGAATTTCTTCCTAATATCCAACCTAAACCTCCCCTGGCACAGCTTAAGACCCAGCCCTCTTGTCTTGCTGATGGTTGCCTGGGAGAAGAGACCAACCCCCCCCCGGCTCCCCCCTCCTGTCAGGGAGTTGCAGAGAGTGAGGAGGTCTCCCCTGAGCCTCCTCTTCTCCAGGCTGAACAGCCCCAGCTCCCCCTCAGCCTCTCCTGAGTTTCTGGGTGGCAGGGCCTTGAGAAGAAGGGAGGAGCTGCACAAAAGCATGGCAGAGCCCTACACCTGCACCTGCTGCCATCTCCAGAAATAACAGAAGGATTCCAGTCCTTTAGCATGGCAGGGAAGATCAGTAACAAAATCAGCATCAAGGCTTTCCTTTCAGACCTGTTTGGCACCTTGGCATCTGAAAATCACGGGGTCAGAATCAACCAGCCCAAAATTCCTCGGTGACACTGAGGCCACGGGTGAGGCACAGGTTATTCTGGGGAGAAAGTGAGGCAGGTAACCTGCAGGGGGGTAAGCCAATATCTTTATCTATTAATAAAATACCAAGAAATCTGATCCAAAGATTACTTTTCCTCCTCCAAGACTATTATTGCCCACAAATCCATATGAACAGAAGAGTCATTAAAAGGGAATCTTTAATATCCAAGGTGTACAATTTGTTTCCACTTGTTAAACCAAACTGAACATTACTGTACAAAATATTTGAATATCACATTTATTTGTACTTTCTGAAATTAAAATGCATACTTCTTGCAAATATATTTGTTCCCTTCTGATATTTGTTGACGATTTTTCTTTTTTTTTTTTTTTTTTTGACTTTTCAGTCTACTTCTAGAGAAATCTCACATTGGAGCAAGTGCTAGATTTGACAATTAAAAACAGGATTCTCATTTTGTTTCCCAACAAACTTCTCAGAGCAAGAGAGGAATGAACCCACTGGTCAGCAACAGTATCTCACTTTGACACTATTGCTAGAGACAAATATAGATTTTGGGCACAGCTTAATCACATAGGGAAGAAACACTTTTCCCCCCTCATGAAATACTCATTCTATATGGTGGTCAAAGCAAAAAAAGGAAAGTTAGACCAACCTTTAAGTTTTTAGACTTGGTACACCTTGAAAAAGAAAGTAAGGGAAGCTTAAATTCAAAGGGTTATTAAAAGATCTAAGAAATCCTGCTGGCTCAACTTCTATAGCACTATTAATAAAGATGCTTTTGTAGGTAAGATAAAGAAAAAGAGATTAAAAGGAGCAGTGGATGAGAGGATGATAGACTGTATGTAATGTAAAAGGTGAAACTTATTCTCTGAATGCTATCATATTAAAGGACATTTGGCTAATATTAACTGTGATGACATAAAATCTGATTTTTCTGATTGTCAGAAAGTGGCTGCTGGTATATATTTAATTTTGTTCTAATAGGATGGATTTGCTTTACACTGTCAGATGCTCAGTTAATCAAATATAAACTGTGAAAGTACTTTCCCCATTTTCCCCATTTCTTTACCAGGTCTGGATAAATTTGGTTTGCTAATGTTTTAAGCATACACAAGATAAATTCTGAGCTGTAATTTTCAAATTAATCTAAATGTCAAGGCTTTCTGCTTGTTAGTCAATGAGTGGAGTATTTTTAGTGGTTTTGGTCCAATCTAAACTCTTCAGATGAGTACCTACAATTTTTTAATATTAAAAGGGTGAGTGATCAGAGGCCTATTTTAGTCCTGTAGGGTCTGCCTATGTCTTTGCCATCTCTTTGCTTGAAAGGCACCACTTGTCCCATTTTCTTTGATCAGATAATTCTTGCTTCTCTGCTCATTTTCTTGATCTCCTACCAAGGAGTTTTGTTGATTTATTTTTTTTTTTTTGAACATGAAGGCTAATCACCCTCAGCTTACAAAAACACACTTGAGTTACGAGTTTTATTGTGCAGCACTGCAAAGAAACTGTAGAGAGGATAGAAACCCGTGTTACATTTCTGCAGAGACTTTTCTTTTCCCTGCAAGAAGTCTTCTGCAAGAAAGAGGATAAGAGACATAAATAAGCCAGTGCTGAGCAAAAGAGAGAAAGTACAACTCAGTGACAAGTTCCCACAAAACAATAGATGCAGCAAAAAAAAAAAAAAAGTGGCTACTGAGTCAAACATCAAAGCCAAAAAGTTATGCACATTCAAACACAAGCCTCGATTTACTGAAGTCATCTCACTTTTTCCTGCAAGCACACAGAGAGGCATCCAATTCACCTAAAATTGACCTTTTACTGCAGAAAATGACAGTTTGATTAACTCTGGCTGAGTCAGTAAGTGCCTCACTTAGGGCCTATGGCTCATTGTGTCTCTCAGCTCACTCTCTCTGCTTTCAGTGGCTCCGTCTGGGAAAGTGAATTGGAGAGCCTGGCACACCAGCTCCTCCCTGAAGTGCTATATCTGCTGCATGACAGACGTGCCACCATCTCAGGGACAGAAAACAAATCTACTGTGTAGAGGAACACACCCCACAGTGCTGCCAGGATGTCCCATTCCCAGTTCAGGGCAGAGACAGAAAGCCCACACTTTGATGTCACACATCAAGGGAACACTGTTACCCCTGGGAATACCAACAGCCAGGGAAATAGGTCATTTCCTTCCTCTTGTAAAACAGTGTTCAAGAGCTCAGTACCAGGCCTATGACAGTACTTTCACAACTTTTATTTGGGGGTGTTATTTTCCATTCTGTTGTGGCGCTCTAAAGAAAGCCGGCATACAGGATCCTGCATCCCTGCCTTCCTGAATCTTACCATTCAGCCTATTTCCAAACAGGGATCAGAAAGATGCCACCCCAACCAGGAGCAGGCAGAACAGTGCAGTGCCTCCCTCCCTGAGCAGCCACATCCCACAGCTCCAATGAGGCCAGCTGGGCTGAGCTCTGGGGCTGCTCATAGCCCAGTTACCCTCTGGTGCTGACACAGGACCCAGCCCAGCCGGGAAGGCAGCCCAGGGATGGGATGGGATGGATCCCAGCTCCACAGGGCCAGTCACGGGCTGAAGAGCAGCCCAAGGTATGGAGAGGGTCCTCGGCTGCCTGCTCTGCTCAAGACAGCTCCTACAAGGGAAAAAGCAAACCTTGGGATCCACCTAACACGAGGCAGTGAGCTTGGGAAGTCATGACACACTAATTGTTCCCATCAGAATTATCAGTAGCACTGCCACACGTGTTCATCTGCCTGTGCAAGCTTCTCAGAAAAGACAGAAGAAATTAGTCACCTTTAGTGGAATTGCTGTACTCCCAATATGAACACCTAAGCCTGTTTTCCATTAAAGAAAACAAACATTCTTATGTAAATGCAGATCAGGGAGGAGAAAGAGGAGGCATGTGGGATACAGAAGTCTTGCTTTTCTTCTAGAGCTGGAAAATAATTCTTAGTTCAATACAATATACTTAGGAAAAAGTCACTAGGGGTTGGTCATCCCCAAAAGAGGTGAACTACTCTTGGGTCTGGTTTCATCAGAGACTCAGTAACAAACTGTGCAGGCCATGCAGGTGTTTGATACAGCACGGAGACCCCTCACCATAGGAGACTGTACCTCTAGGCTTAGTGAGAGGTATTTTACACTGAAGCCACTTATTTGTCAGAAGACAAGGAAAAAAGCTCCACTCCTTATGGAAGGCAAGCAGTATAAATAATATTTACATGCAGGAGACATTACTAGATCTAAAAAGACAACAAGTTCTATCATAAAAGGGGATTCACACATGCTAAAAAGTATTAAGCATGGCTAGCTCAGCCCCAAGGTAAGGAGGAAAAAGAAAAACAAGCTTTCGAGAGAAATTTATCCTCCACAGGCCTCACAAATTTAATCTCCATGCAATTGATTACAGAAAGTGCACCAAACTGGGTGGCTCTCTAGTAGAAGGAGCATGTCACACAGGGAATACTGTAGGATGACCTCAGAGATGCCCTGTGTTGGTTACACAGGCCAAATGGAAAGGTGGCATCAACAGGGAGGGACGGATGCAGCATCCAGAGACTTGAAGTGAACAGTTTGCCAAAGTTGAATGCAGATTTGGCATTTCTTCTGAGTGGCACATAAGGGTCCACAGGTTCTCAGTCAAAGCTCTCATGGTTTTACAGTTCAGTTACATGGACTGTTTAAAGGGACCACATGCACATAAAAAGAAAAATCAAACTTGCAAGTGCAAAAATGAGTTATAAATAGGAAATTTGTTTGTAGAATTAGTCCAATGATATTATAGTGAAAATTAGCAGTGCACTGTGACGTTAGTAATACGTATTTGCCCTGACTTTGGAAGCTGTTTTCAGCATCCAACACTATAAAATTCTTACTTCCTAAGTATACTGTTATTGATTCTACATCTGTTGTGCTGGTTTGGGCTGAGGTCACAGTGGCTGTTACAGGGCTGTGGTTTGGATTTGTGCTGAACACAGTGATAATAACAGAGATGGTTTTGTTTCTGCTGAGCAGGGCTTACACAAAGCCAAGGCCTTTTCTGCTGTTTGTTCTGCCAGGCTGGTCAGGAGGCTGGGGGTGCCTGGGATAACTGGGAGGAGACACAGCCGGGACAGGTGACCCCAACTGACCACGGGGATATTCCAGAGCACATGACATCATGCTCAGTATATAAAGTGGGGAGAAGAAGGAGGAAAGGGGTGGGGGCATTTGGAGGGATGGTGTTTGTCTTAAGCCACCGTCACGTGTGTTGGAGCCCTGCTCTCCTGGGGATGGCTGAGCTCCTGCCTGCCCAGGGGAAGCAGTGAATGAATTCCTTGGTTTGCTTTGCTTGTGTGTGCAGCTTTTCTTCCCCTATTAAACTGGTTTTATCTCAACTCCCAAGTTTTCTGTCTTTTACCCTTCCAGTTCTCTCCCTGATCCCACTGGTGGAGGAGTGAGTGAGCAGCTGTGTGGTGCTGGCTGGGCTCAAACTACAGCACTTGTCTGGGTTATGGGTGTATCCTAATTTCCCCTTTAGTACCTGCAGTAAACCTGAATGAGACATAAGAGAATGCAGGACAGACTGCTGTCATCTGGCAGAGAAGTATCTGCTTTATGGCAATAGAGTTAAAAAAAAAAGCCAGCCCTAAACTGCTCCAATTTTCTCTTGGAGATGAGGTAACACACTTCATCAGAGCAGATAAAAATAGGGAAGAATAAATAAGAGTTATTTTTAATTGGATAGGTTGTTAATACTTATTTTAGGATACTAAAATTAAGCTAGAAACTCTACAAAGTAACTATATGGGTATTGCTAGAAATTATTCTCTCATTCAATTCTAGAGAACCTAAGGTTAATAAAATTTTCATGTGTTCTGATCTTCTTGGACTTGTTTTACTGACTAAGCACTCACATAAAAAAAATTCTAGGGGATTAGGTTTCAGAGCTAGAATCCTTATTCCACTAAAATTCCTAGACACCAGGGCATCCTATGCTACAAAGCAAAGGATAATTTTTATAAATTTAAAAAGTGGTAACTAAGTATTACAGCTATATAAACCTAAGAGGAGCTGTGAGTGCTTTATCCAAATGATCTTTCTTTCTTGCAAAATCCCACTGCATCCATCATGTACCTTCATAGTGTCGTGTCTAGCACCAGTAGAAAGCAAATAGCAAACTAGAGATGAGTTTTATAAAATGCATGTGCAGAAGAAGCTCTTACAAGCCTTTTTAAGTCAGTAGTGTAGCAGTTCTGGCAATGCAGGATCTTTTGAAGCAGAACTACAATCTTCCTGGGTTAATAAAGAAACAGAAGCTTTCAGAGGAAGGATGATGTCTTATATGTTATTTTTGTAGTCCATATGCAAACGAGGAAAGTGGGAGTAAAACACAAATGGACTTAGGCAGATTGGTTTACCAAAGGGGGGGAAAGAAAATTAAAAAAAACAGACTATATATAGTAAAAACAGAAACAAGAATCCATTTTTAGAGAAACTAATCTGAAAATGCAGATTAAATCTAACACTAAAACCTGTGGAGAGTAGAGAGGAACAAGACCATTCCCTTTCTGGCATCTCCCATGCTGTTTCCCCTCCAAACGTCATCTTCTGACTCACCACCTTTGGGCAAGTCTTCAGTCATTACAGAAAAAGGTTGTATCCAAGGCCAACAAAACTGAAGTTTCCACAGTGGCAATTACAGCCTTCAAACTACTTTGAAGAAGCAGCTGGTAGTGAAAGGGGGAGGAGGGAGCAGTAAGAAATTTAGACATGACCTTTTTGGCCATTGAGGCATCACCGATTTTTAAAGGCCCACTATTAAAAACCTCATCATACTACCAGCACCAATTTTCATTATCTCTTAAATGCAGTGTAGTAACACATTCACATGTTCAACTCCAGAGGCATGGGATGATTAATGCTGAAAAAGACCTAAAAGATCACAGATTCCAACCATTAACCTAACGCTGCCATTTCCACCACTGAACCACGTCCCTAAGCACCGACATCTACACATTTTTTGAAGTTCTTATGTGACTCTCAGCAAGGAGATCCAGCTCTGGCAGCTGCTAGAGCTCCATGCTTCAGCCTCATGCATGCAGTTATTGTCTCAGGCTTGACAGGGAGTTCCCCTCCTCTTGCTGCTACTGCCACACTAAGGGGCAGTGGAAGGCAGACATGTATTGCATCAACTCCCACAGTGTTCTAACCAGTTCCAATATGCTTTAGCAGAATTGGTTAGATTAATTTTTATTTTTCAGTTAAATAAATATCAAGCAGTATTTGTAAATGCCACTTTGATTTTTTTTTTTCCTTACAGATACTGTACAGCCATGCAAACTCACATTGTAGTATGTTACTCCTCTACGTGTTTTAAGATGTGTGGAAACCCCACTTCAAATTAGACATTCCCAAACTCAGCAATCTGAAACAGCTTGTACACTTGTCCTCTGCTTTATATTTAATTGTTTACTCCTCTGCTATTCTGCAGAATTAGTCTGAAAGAACTAAAAAAGAGATTAATTAATCAGACTAAGTTTTGAAGATTAATTTTCAAAATACCACCTCACAATTCTACAACAAGCTTAAAGGATTTATTCTTGGCTTTTTCATGAACAGCCATCCTTAGTTTAGCTCTAAACAGAAGTTTCATATATTGGAAATAAATAAGTTGTTAGAGCATCCGTTGGTGTTCTTACCTGCCCTCTGCTTTGAGCCACTTAATAGCCTGAGCCCCTTTGAAACCACAATGCTGACATTAAATGCTAAATAGGTGTTTGATGTGCTTGGTTTGGTGTTTTCCTCCCCTCCCTCTGCCTGTGTACTAATGACATTTGTCCTTTTCTTAGACAACTAACACCACAGAGTGAAAGCAATTCTATTAAGCTGAAACTAAGAAAAAAGAGTAAAGAACAAAGAATAAAATCTTTGGTACAGAAGACAGAACCATCCTCCAAAAGAGCAATAAAAATGTATTTCTTCCAAGACCTGTGAATATTTTTGACTATATAAAATCATTACTAATTTTCTTTTTTTTGGGGGGGGAGAAATGGGGAGTTTTTGAAAATATCATTCAAAAATTTACATCTCATTTTCAATTATTAATCTAATGTTTTGAAAGATGTCCTGCAGATATAGGTAGGTTACATGAAAGTTGGCCACTGTCATTTTGTCAGCTAGATTCTTCAATCCATCTCCTGTTCTGTTGCATGCTGTAAAGAATGGTATTAATGGACATGTCTGGGTATGTGTTTGCTAGATTTTAAAGACCAGAAGTAACAGCAAAATGTAAATAAATGTGTGGAACAGAAACGGAAGATGGAACATCCGTAAGAAACTTCCAACTTATTTCCTCTACGCTGAACTGCAAAATATGAATCATCATCTGGTTAGTCTTGAATAGAAAAATGCAGTTTAGGACTAAGATGAACTGCAAATATCAAAACACCGCAGATGAAAACATTTTGATAGACCAATAAACACATTTTGGGACCTTATGCTGTGGTTAATTTTAGCAATTTTGCCTCAGTCAGAAGCAGCATTTGGTTTACAAATATTTAGTAGGTCAAGTATGAAGTGTCCTTTGGAAAATTCTGTGTAGAACGTTTTAAAAATAAACTAAACACTTGTCCTAATCTTACTCTAAATAAACACACAAAGACAACATAATCCTTCAAAATTAACCTTTGATCAAATACAAGTACTCAGTAAAAAAAAGAGTAGCTCTTTCTCAGCTCATTTTCCTTGCCTAAGGATATTACTTAGCACTTTTTCATTTAATTTAGTTGTTTTGACTCAAAGATGCATCCAATTACAAGCTCTTCTCTCCAAGACCATACCAAGGAGCAGCCTGTGTTCTTCAGCATAAAAACAGAAGAGCACATTGTGCCCTAAAAACCATAAGTGTCAGAAGTTGTTCCTAATATACCCTTCCTCGAGTTACTACAGATGCCTCCACTCTGGCTTTAGGCATCACAATGAATATTTCTGAATAGAACTCATCACATTTAAAGGAAGCAGTTCCTGTGTAACAATCACACAGGAGCCACTGAAATTGGGGTTAAAAAAAAAAAAAAAGTGATTAAGTGGCACAGATTAAGTGGGTTTTTTTCAGGGCAGGCCAGAAACAAGGTTCCTTAAGTAAACACAGAACAACAGCCCAACCCCAAAGAGTGGCACTACAAAGCTCTTCTAAGGCGATTACGGCAATCACCTTTCTTTCCAAACATCGACAGAACAAATTCAGACAAACCTGCAAATTTCTCTTTCCTCCACTTCTCATTTTCTTTTCTAATGCCCTCGTATTTAATACAGCTCTGGAGAGCCACCTTCCCGAGAAGTAAACAATAGAGGCTCAACAATACTGTCACCTTTCCTTCCATTGCTGCTGGAGCCGGGATGTGTACGCACCTTATCTTATTACATGAGCAGATGTGAAGGCTTATTCCAGTTCTTAGGAGCCTGATTACAGAGGTGGCATGCAGGGAAAGCTAATCAGAGGATCCTTTCCGCTGCGTGAATGCTGGAGTATGGCTGACAATAGACTGAAATCAGCAGCACAGAGATGGACTTTCAGCGGCTTATTCTAGTAATAATGACAATCTGTGGCTTTATAAAGCCAGGAGTGTACTAAAAATACTGAAGAAATTAACTTAAAGAGGGGAAACATTAACTGTGAACTCCCTGGCTTTCCTCAGTAAGTGTCAAAACCTCAACGCTATTGAAACATTGTTTTTTGCATTTAATATTTACAATGCTGTGATAATAGCAATGAGATAATTATAGCACTTCTGCTACCAAGGCCATGATTCACCAAAGCCAAACATCAAGTCATTATTTCTGTCATTCCACTAGAAAGGGTGAACAGAGGAAATGGGGGGGAAATGGAAGAGGAGAGCAATGTGAGCTTTTTGTTTTGAGATGCTGTTTACAGAAGCAGAGTATCTGTTCCCAACACAAAGCATTTTGCATCTTGGGCAATCCCCCTTCATCTCATTAGTGACCAACTCAGAAGACTAATGCAACATGCAAGAAGAGGGCACACGAGGGGCACAGTCAAGATGTCAATTTGTGAAGTGCCCCAGTTTTTGAACCTGGGATGCTGCAGGCTCAACAAAATGTAATTAGCTACTTGGTGGTGATAATGCATGGTATAACTTGTCATGTAATAAAGCTAACTATGTCACACTACATTGCTTTGTGAATTTTAATAGGACATCCATGCTGCTTATGTTGTTATATGGGAACTCATTTTCCCAAAGTCATCATTATCTTTCAGGGATATGGCCATTCAGTCTAACTCGAGAACCCCTTAAATAGAAATATTTCTAGGACTGTGCTGTGGGATCTCTTAAGATGTTGTATTTTTTTGCAGAGGATGAATCAAGCAACACACCAGTAGCATCATGAATTAAACAGGTAGTTTCTACTGATCACAATTTTCCAAAAATTACTTGGTTTATGTAAAAACTTAACAATCTGAAATAATCTGTTTTTCAGAAAGTGTTCTGGTAAGTTAATTTGAAGTAAAGTCTTCCCTTTAATACTGTCTGAATGATGTCACAGAAAATAAACAGTAAACTTTACTACTTGTACATCCCAGGTGATCAAGTCTCCCTCCTCTTTTCAGTTACTGTGCTGTCATTAGGTGCTGGTAAAGCTCCAAAGCAAGAACTGTTACATTTTTTGGGCAATGTAATTCAAGAAAAATATACACCAGTTGGGATTGGAGGGGGAAAGAATTTTAAGGAGCAACAAGAAGGATCAGGGTTGGAAAGAAATTGCAGTTCTGGGTCTAACAAAGATGGAAGGAAGATGTGATAACAGCTTTTCTATCTTTTACAGGGTAAATTATTAAGTAGTAGAGAATAAACATTTCTTCACATCCAGTGAAGGTAAGGGAAGCAGTAGTGGGTTTAATAGGAACGAGGGACTTTCAGGTGAAGTACACAGCACTGCAGATGGTTAAAACACTGGAAGAGATTCCCTGGGGAGGCAGACAAATTTCCATTATTATATTTAGAAAAAGCAAGATAAATATGCACCAAGAGTAACAGAGTAACCCAATTCTACCTTGGGGCTGAAAGCGAAAAGTGACCACTTTCCAAGTTTGTTTCACAGGATTTCTGTTAGGATTCTTTGCTATCTGGCCTTCTCAGACCCCAGCAAGCTCTCTGCTTGAATGCACGACAGGTTTTCACTGTTATCCAGATGAGAAACCAGCAATTGACTCAGGTCATGCCAGGCTGAGATGCCAGAAGTTTGCTGGCAAGTCAGCACTATTAGTGGAAAATCCTTCGAGACTTCTGCAGTGGTACAAGATTTTAAAGCTTGAATTTATGGACAGAGTTGTCCAATTGTGCATTTGGACTTGCTGTGTTTACAGCCCTTCAAAGTGTTTTTCATCAAACCACATAAGGCCCATTTCAGACCACTAATCCTCATTTATAAGACAATTTAATTCAAATAATCTTTGTATTAGTAATATATGTTCCATGTGCTCAACTGGATGGGACTGTGGTAGTACTGAGTTTGTTTATAGCCATATAGAGAGAAGTAATCACATCACATACAAAGATAACATTGTGCCACACTGGATCACAAAGAGAACTCAATTAGGACTTGCATAACATTTCTTACTCCTTTTATCATCTTCTCACAGGTATTCTATACAGAAAATATATAATTGTTTTAAAACTTGCTTTTATTTTCACAGTCCTACATTGCTTGAACTAGTAGGCAATTTTCTCAGGAGCAAATATGAAACAGCAAGATAAAACTTCCTTGAGAAAACAGAACATCACAAATCCCACTGTTCTTCAAGTGCAAACTTCATCTCCTCACTTGGTAATCGAGTACATAAATAGGGATAAATACATTAAAAAAAGAAATAACCAAATGTATTTCTGCAGAAACACTTTGCATATTTTCTAGCTGTGAAGAGAATGGCCAAATTACACAATTACAAATGCTTACTTGTGCTGCTTAATGCATTGCTTGAAAAAGCTTATATAGCAGCTAATGAGGCTGGAGAATGTAAACAATTTTTTTAAAAATCCTGACCATAATCTTGAATTCTGTTTTGTGCATTCCTGAAAACACTCAGAAGGGATTAATCAGTCCATGTATACTCCAAACTTCTAAAAATAGTTTTAGGAGACTTTACCAGTATTTTTGTGAAAAGGGCTAACTCCGAAAAGGAAGCTCACTACAAGGTGTTCACAGGTAGCAAAGAAGCTGAGCACATGAAAAGTTTGGGTTCTTTAACCTTTCGTTTAAAGAATATCTATCTGGAGTTTTAATCTCTAGCAGCAGAATGGGGTAAGAAGCAGCTTCCAGTGTATTTCAAGTTGTTAATAATAGGGTAAGATTTCAAGACAAAAGTTATCAAACTAGAACAAGCTGCAAGAAGGTCTACCCAAAAGATGTGCAGAGTATCAAAAGAAACAGACTATCAAAGATATCCTAAAATCATACTTGAACTGTGATGACTTACAAAGGTAGTTACATTAGCTAGAAGAAATGTCTCTGTAGGGTAATTCAGCTTGGATAGAACATTGCACTGTTTTGGAAAACAGTGATTCCAATACCCCAACCTACCTCACAGCAACCAAGTTTGGACATTTCTGTGTGGTACTATTTCATGCCATATATATTTGCCTTAAATGAGCATGAGTCACGTAACCTAGCAACAGGAAACACAAGAGAGGATCCTTCTCTTCAGAGAAAGAGTTGTAGGAGGATTAATTAGAAAAAAAAAAAAAAAGAACAACAAAACAAAAACACCCAACACAACCAACCCACAGAAAACAAAAGGACAGACAAAAGAAAAGAACTGGGAGCATATTACTTGTGAAAGAGTCACACAAGTTTAACTGGCATTTTGAAGACCAGAATCAGAATTGGAACAACCTTTCAGTAAGAGTGGAGGGCAACAGGCAAAAACACTAACCATTTTACAAGACTACTCCAAATAAATTGCTTTAACAGTCTTAAATGCAAGTTTTAGCACAGTGACTGCACATCAGCTGATGCCTTTACTTGTATAGGCAAAGCAGTGATGGGCTGGTCAAGTGATAAGAATAGATAAAGTATAAATTCAAAAGCAGCTACTATTGAATGAGATAAAATATGAAGACAGGAAGGGACACAAATATTGAGACAGGAAGGAACTGAAACCCATTACCCACAAATTTTTTCTAAAATGACCCGAAATCACACTTCACTGAGTAAATTTTGCAACTAACGTGAGGGGAGGTGTATATATTTTGAAGAGAAATGGTGTCCTTCCCCTCACACACACAGAGCTGGAAAACAGGTTGGCAGAAAAGGACCTGGGGGTCCTGATGAACGATGCCAACAATGCACCATTGCCACAGAGGCAGCCAGTGGTGTCCTGGGCTGCATTAGGAGGAGTGTGGCCAGCAGGGAGAGGAAGGTGATTCTTTCCTGGTACTCAGCCCATTTCTGGGCTCTTCGGTACAAGACAGACACGGACTTGATAGAGAGAGAAGCCTCAGGGAAGAAAGTCTTAGAAATATATATAAATACCTGAAGGAAGGATGCAAAGACAGTGGAGTCAGGCTCTTTCCAGCAGTGCCCAGTGACAGGAAAAATGGCAAAGGGCACAAACTGAAAGGCATGACATGCAGGCTAAACATCAGGAAGCACTTCTCTTGCGAGGATGACTAGACAGTAACATGGAATAGTCAGATATGATACTTCAGACTGTTTATTTAGCTGATAAGAAGGAAATTGCTAGGCCTATACTCATAGCTGAGTCTTCACTTACAGACCATTTAAACTGCTTATCTTCCCTGACCACTCTTTGAAGTCTTAGAAGAAGTTTTGAACCACCTCCACCTACTTGATATGCAACATAGACTGAAAGCCCTGCAAGGCAACTGAAATTGGAATGATCACTCCATAAATAATCAGCCTGTATAAATTTTCCACTATTTCAGTGTCAGAAGAATAAAGACACTGACTTAAGCCAATTACCTTTAATTTCAGTCTTACTCCTACCTTCCATCACTTTTGAGAACCAGTGGTTTAACTCCTTCACCACAGAAAGGGGCTTGGATGACAAAGGTCAGGAAAGAACACTCTGACAAATATCACCATCCCACATGGAGAAAACACACACCATGTTAAAACTAAGAAGAAAAATAAGAATCTGCCTTCAGTCAACATCCTCAGCTTGCAAAACACCAAGGAATGTGAAAGGATTCTACCTAAGAGACATGATGTTACCAATGGCTGATGTCTATTCAACTTTTGGTTGAGTTCATGAGAAATTCTGCAAACTAGACACCTTCTTAAAAATGCTTTCTTTGTCCTTAGCATAGCATACGTTAAGCTATACTTTTTTTTCTGTGAAGTTCATAACGTGCCACTTTCCAGATTTGCATGATACTTACAGTTACCATAAAAAAGCATAATTTCATAGCTTCATGTAACCAGTACAAAAAACCTCCAAACAACCAAAAAAAAAACCAAACCAACAAAATAACCCCACCCAAAAGTCCAAAAAAAAAAAAAAAAAAAAAAAAAAAAGACATAAAACACACAAAGCAACAAGAAAAGCCACCCAAAACAGTGTAAGATATTTAATACATAACTACACTTTGAACTTTATGCTGGCAAAGAACTTCATCTGTCATATCAGAGAATGCATTTTCAGGGAATTCACTAATTTTAATGGGAGTTTAGGCTGCTCACTACACTGTAGAATACAGCCAAACTGAATGTCACCACCGAGTTCTTATCTTTATTTTCACTGATAAATGTTTATGGCAATTTTCACTTGAACAGAGCCCATCAATAATTTAAGAAGTAATAAAGTGTTGCAGGAGGAATGGAGGAATTCCTCCTCTCTCAAAGACTTTTCCCCTCATCTTCACCATACTAAAGCTAGCACAGAACAAAGTGATAGGTGAATTTTATGAGGATTGATTCATGCCAGCCTCTGAAGAGTAAATAAGTTCAATAAATCCCTGTCAATATCATTTGGTATCAGTTGTCACTTTGCATCATGTGTAAAAGGTACACAGAGATGGACACAAAACACAAGGACAGAACATGCTATTCACCTAGGAGAGGGAGTTGCTAAGTATTAAACCCTAGGACTGAAGTCACTGCCACACCTTAAAAACAGTTATGAATCACCCTAAAAACCAGTCCTTGCTCAGCAGCCAAAAGCACAAATACTCCCCAAATGAAAGGTTATAACTCAATGCTTTCCTCTCTCCAAAGGACATACATACCACGCTCACCTATCTGCACATACAGACCTTATAGATCTTCTTGAGGCATTGGAAGACGATAAGAGAAAGAAAACACATTAAAGGAGTAATCATCCTCTGTTCTCTCAAGTGAACTTATGGTCTCATGCTTAACAACGGCACCTACATGATGAGAGCCATAAGCCCAAATTCACACTCCAAGCTTTAGACCTGTTATCCCATCTCCTGGATGAAGCGTTTCAAATAAAAAGCCTGCAGATAAAAAGAACCCCCAGCAGCATCCTTCTCAAAACTGTTTTGAAAACAAGAGATTCTACTGTGTTAGAAAGTGTAATAGATTAGTAGTAGTAAAGTAATTTACTCATCAAATTAGTAGTAGTAATAGTTGTAGTAATTTACTCTTTTAATAGTATTGCACGTTATATTCATATATATATATATATTTGTAATCAAGGTTCTGTTAAGGCCGGTGGACTGTAAGTTACAGAATGGGCAATTAATCTGTCAGTACTATAAGCTGATAATCCTGCAGCTGCAGTTTCGAAGCTGACAACACAAGTTGTTATGTCTTACTGAATAAGACTCTTTTTTACGGATGGGGAAGTACCTGGCAACTAAAAGCGAGCCTGCAAAAGAACCAACCAGACCCAGACTTGCGAACTCGGATCCAATAGAAGGATAACAAGTGACTATGGGAAGGGAATTGACAATAGTATAAAAAAATACTGGTTTTACCCACTGCTTTGCTGGCCGTGTGTGGAGCAGGGGTCTCCCCGGCAGCCCAGCGCGCTGTTTTGCTTATTTGCAATTTATATAAATCTTTAATAAATTTTTGCTGCTATATTTTAACCTAAGTCTCAGTTTACTTATAACAGAAAGCATATAAACACTTACAGGAAGCAGAAGTGGTGCTGCACTCCTCTGGTAGCAGAACTCCATTTGCTTTAATCCCAGCAAGAACATTGAGCAGAGATGAAACTCAACCTACAGCCTTTGCTCTGCAGCACTTCCACATCAACCAATCCCAGAGAGACAAAGCCAGAGACTTTCCTGGAGAAAGGCTGCCTGGGAAAGTGTTCCCCCCTTCCCCCAATTTGTAATTCCCACTCTCTGATTAATACAGCTGTACCAGAAGCTCAGGACTAGTTTCTCTATTAAGACTGCATGGCCTAGTGGGGAGCATCTGCCCTTTACAGGTTAAATGAGTTAAAGTTAATTGAGCAGAAGAAGCTCCAGCTGCAAGCTGGAAGGGATGTTATGAGAAGACATACCAAGTTAAAAAAAAAGTCTTTGTATGTGAAAACGTAGTAGAGTCTTTAGGATGCACAGACCTGAGTATTTAACAAAAATAGTAGGTGCCCAGGAATGAAGTTAAGGTCTTTGTGTTGTGTTTGCACTTTCAGAGCAGGAAGGGTGGGTGCTGATAAAGAACAGCTGATAGCTAGGAGACTTTGGTGTGCAGGAGGTGATCCAAGAGAAAAATTGAGGCTAGGTTTCAGCTTGTGGAGACAGGAGTGGTGGCTCTCCGAAATACAGTGGAAGTTGGGTGATGAGTTTTTTTCGTGGGCTGCTAGATGGCTCACTCATACTAACTGTCATGACAGGCAGAAGCTAAATACTCTTAAAATTCTACTGTTAAGTGCCCAACTCCCTTATGTCCTTTTTTTTTTCTTTCCTACTTCAGAACAGATCTTCTGGCCAAATTGTGATTGGGCCCAGATGCACAATCTGAATTGAAATTACTTTATTATGTATGATATTCATCTCATAATGAACCATTACTCACCATTTTATATTCTCATATTCCTATCAATGATCTAGAAAAGAAAGGTTTATCTACATCCTGCCCATTTCATTTAGGATGTAGTTCTCAGGCTTTCGTTTGCAGATCACTGGAGGCACAGAAAGCAGTTCTTTGTTTTTTTAAGGAGATCATTGGTCTGTACATAGTGAGGTTTTTTTAGGAGTCATACCTCAGTAATGACTTTAAGAAGTTTTTAGGTGATTTCATGACCAATTAATCTGAAATCCCCATACAGTTTCTCTTTTCCTGTGCTTGGAATAGCAACTCCACATCTGTTGCTGGTAACTTTAGAGTGATTATTCAGCTTTGACCACAATTTACAAACAGAAGCAAAGTAAATAACAGAGACTAAAGTGAAATTAAAAAGACATGTTTGGTGAAATTTTCTGTCGGGGGGGAGATTTAATATTAGTAAATGCAAAACCTAGTGGCCAGGTAAATGAAAGAACAGATATAGAAAGAGGCAAGAAACAAAGCAGCATCATAATTAATGTAAATTAAAACTTGGCAAGGGAATATTCTCCCATTTTTCTTTTGTTTTATGGCAGAAAGGTTTTAAAAGCCAATACAATTTTTCAGAAATAAAGATTCTTCTTCCTGTTATAAAACCTACAGGGGGGAATATCTACATAAAGTCTTGATGTCTTCATTAAGGCATTATCTATTCTAAGAACATTCTCAATTATCATGATCATCATTAGCATGTTTTATAGCATGATCATTTGTTTTTCTTCCTTCTGAAATGTTAATCAAAGATTAAATTTACTGTAAATCCATCAAAAATAATTTTCTTCAAGTTTAATCACGAAGTGTTGTAATGTATAATAAATGAAATACAAAAATACTGAGTCACTGTTGACAGTTCTTTTAATAATAATGTGAAAACCCTTGAAATTTATAGAACTATTACTTTGAGCATAACCTACAGTTACTTTTACATTTTTTAACTAGTATCTTTTATAAAAACTGCAACTTCTTTGTAAATTATTTCTACCTCCCCAACTTAAGAGTATATTTGAAAACTTCAGAACTTGTATATTAGAAAGTGTGTTCCAAAAAATATACTGAGAGACCACTGAAGTAAAATTCTTGAACAGCTTCCCTTAAGGGAGAAACACATTAAAAAACAACTTATTACCAAGGTAATTTCAGTTACTCTTCTGGCTGTGTTGTTAGAAATATTTAATCTTACACTTGAAAAAAATCTTGTACATAAAAATTATAATATTAAATAATATTGCCACATTTTTGGAAAGCGAAATTGTACTATATAGTCATTTCATGACAATAATATTGGTTTTATGGCCTCAGAAGGAGAGAGCAGATTCTGAGTGACAGTAAATTTTAACTGTCTTTGAAAGTGTGGTGGGTCGACCTTGTCTGGCTGGCAGACACTCACCCAGCCACTCTCTAACTCACATTCCTCAACAGGACAGAAGGAGAAAATACGGAAAAGCTCATGAAAGCAGGGAGATTGCTTACCATGGGCAAAACAGACTTAATTTGGGGGAAATCAATTTAATTTATGGCTTATTAAAGGTGCAGTGGGATTGTGAGGAACAAACAAAAAGCCACATCACCTTCCCCTTACCTTGTCCTTCTTCCCTGGCTCAGTTTGATCCCTTTGTTGAATCCTCTGCCTCCTCCTTCTCTCCCTGAGTGGTGGAGAGGGATATGGTAGAGGGGTTGTTGCCACTTCATAACACTTGGACACCGTTGCTCCTTTTCTGGTAGTATGAAAAATTGTGAAGTAATTTTGCAGCCGCATTTTTATCACTTTGGTTCTTGTCCATGTTCATTTTGGTATAAAAGCACTTTTTTGTGCTACAGTCTAACTCCGAATTACCACGCAGCCTCAGCTAAGGAATTGGAAATCAATTCCTAAAACACTGTATTGATGACAAATAAATGACAGACAAGTCACAACAAACAACCTGAAAAGCTTTTGGACAGAAAATCAACATAAGGTTTGTGTACATACCAGTGAAAAATAAGCTACATTCTAGGCTTCCTAAATCACATACATAGGCTTATTTCAGAGACCAGAATAATTTCTAGAGAGAATATTTGTGCTATTCTTGCTACGTGGACCAAATTGGATGAATTTGTGTGATAACTTTCATTCAGATACTGGTCCTTTTCTATAGTAAATAGATAGCACAAAATATAGACCTGAGGAAATCCTCTGTGAATATTTGCTGTCTCCTATAGTTTGGATCTGCTAATGGGTAGAACTACAAACCTTCAGACTGTATTGGAAGATGATAAGAAAACAAAAGAATTGATTATTGAACATGCTGATAGCGTGATGAACAGATCAGTTATTAATAATAAAAGGCATTATACACAGGATATGCACAAAGTTCCCAAAAGGGACAGATAGAAGGAAAATAAGTTTTCCTGTTGTGGCTACACTAAAATGCTCTATTTTATGGATATTTGAATTTTTTTCATAGCATTAGAAAGACGATGGGAGATATTTCCATTATTGATCTGCTGAAAATATCAGAGTAAATCGTACCCCCAGGTTTTGCTCATTCCCAGATACTCAAGATGCAGATGACAAGTTAATGTACAAAAGAATATAACTGGCTGGACCTTGAGAGCTGAGTACTTTATCTAAAGACAGAATTGTAGCTCCCCAAACTTCATATCCGAGGGGCTGAGCAATGAAAGTACTGAGTGGCTGGTGAATTTAAATCTGCAAAGACCCTGAAAAAGTTTGATACCTATAATTCATTTTTCTTACCTTAGAAAGAGTTTTGGAAATAACAGAATGAGACAAGATGAAAAGTCAGTATTCCCTTTTGTAAAAAGCTGATGGAGACAAACATCTTAGCCATGGATATGAGGTCTGACCTGCTCTGTACAAACCCTTTTACTCCTCAGCAGTGGAGCAACACGTAGAAGGAAAGGTTTCCACAGCCAACTGGCTAATTGGAGTGATCTGAAGACTTCATGTAATGCAGTTTGCATTTCTTCATACTTCAGCATCTCATCAATTGTCAGTGAATACAATGAGAAGAAGGCAAAAGACAGCCACAGAAGCAGACATGACAATGTGCTCTGGCAAAGGAACAAAGGGGTACAATTAGGTGGGATTCAGAGGCTGTTAGCAGAGGCAGCAAGGCAAATTAGTAGTGTGAAAAGATGATCTATTATCCCTTAGTGAACAGTGCTGCAATTATTTTCTCTCTCTGTATGGCCAGTCTTTCCCCCCCTCCCCAAAACCCCGACAGCTTTTTAATTTTGCCATAGTATTAACTGAGTGAGAGCTGTGTCCAGGTTACACCTCATATGGCCAGGGCACTTCTGCCTTATATTTCACAGACAAAAATATGCTTGCCTTCACTGAGCATTGTATGTGGTGACTTTGAAATGCCCAGAATCAGCAGGTCTCATTAGCAGAGCACTACTAGGTGCTGCCCCACCAGGACACTGCAGTCAGATGGATTCTATAGCTCACATGTTGCAGGACAGAAAGTTCACATGTATTTCTCTTTTCCTATTCAGACAAAACTTGAAGGCAGAAAAATAGGAGAAATCTTGTTCCTTTTTAAAAATAGGGTGGAAATGGAAGGAGTGCACATTGGTAGGTGATATTTTTATTTTTCTGTAAAGTTCAGCATCTTGTGACTTTTCCTGTGACAGTGAAAATCACTTCGGAAATGCCTGTTTATAAAACAACAGTAATATGCACTAGGGGGTAGCAGGAAAAAAAAAAAAGGTAGGAAGTAAATTTTTTATTATCTTTGGACGAAAATGCAAGTCACTGCAAGATGGCAAAACTAAATGTGTTCCACTTAACTTGAGGTAGCTGGGTGAGCCTGCTGCCTGATAGCCATGAGTGAGCCTAGGCTGAGAGTTCTTAGGTTGGGAAAACCATGTGGTAAGGACCACACAACCAAAACTGAATGCCTTGAAACACTTGGAGCACAGAGGCAACAGCAAGTAAGAGGCAAAAGTGCAGTTGGGGAAATAGGTGGTATTTCAAACCAAGTTATTCAGACTGAGTGACTCATTTCTATATATGTTTCAGCCTTGCAGAAACACCAGCACAGCCTTTCCTTAGGAAATCCTGTATAAAGAAAGAGTAAAGAAGGCAAGATCATGTATCCTGTAATCATACTGAGAAATACTGTACTCAGTGAATAACCTGGGGAATGGGACTCTCAGCGGGAATCAGAACAGGGAACCTGACCTTAAGATAATCCTGAAACTGAATATATCTCTTAAACCTATCAAAAGGAAAATCATAGTATCAGATATGTTCCTCAATAATTTTTAATCAGAGAAGTATCTTACTTTGAATGAAGTTCTATAATCTTTGATGGGTTAATCATTATGATGATGATAAAAATATTAATAAATATGGTTTATTTGGATTATTTTTTATTGATTTATGGAAGGGATGGAGTAAGTTCCCACTATCAAACTGCAAGGCTATGTCTGTATTATCTATTTTCAGTATCTTTGTATTTCTTAAGAGATTATAACATGTAATACTTCACAGTTCAAAGGATTCAAATCATGAATCCCTCAATGTTGAAAAAAAAAAAAAAACACATGAAAAAACCAATTTCTTATTGTTAGATTATTTGATTTGGGTTTTTTTTTTTGTGATAAGAGCTTTCCAAGAAATGGAGGTAATGCTTTCAAAATAGTGGTAACACCCAGGCTAAAGCTGACAAAGAAAAGTCTTCCTGAAAGGATTTAGAAATAGAATAGAAGATTCTATCTCTGTTTAGTTATTGGGCTTCTAAATGTATAAATATACCCAACTGATAGTTATAAAATGCCTTAAACATTCTTTCATCAGTGACATCATACATATCTAATGTTAAGTAAAGCGTATTACATGGTTTTTCTTTTTATTTTACTTATTTGTTTTTAATGCATGGATGAACTCCCTTTCATGACTGCCAAACACTGCAAAAGGAGTTTCACTCAAAATCGGTTTTTTTGGACAAAAGAAAGACACCATATACATGGCAATAATAATCTTACTTTTATTCCAGTTAATATTTCAACAGTCTAATTGTCCAAATAATTAATACAGACTGCTTTTAAGGAGAGAAAGAGGTGAAGAAATCTCTCCCTTTCCCCCTCTCTGAGCACTAAAGCTGCATCTTCTACTTTTTTTTACTCAAAGTGAGAAAATAGAACCAGGGACAATCTTCTCCCCTTAAGGAACTCACAGGGTGCAAACTGACCCTCCTATAAAAGCTGGAGAGTCATTTTAATTGCCCTAACGAAAGACTCAGCACAATTGTGTTCTAGCCCAGCTCAGACAAAACTTAGCACACTCACACACCTTTTTTTAAACAGTGTACAGGGTTGCTTCTGTAAATAAATCATTAAGGACTCATAAAAAGGGAAGCAAAATACATATTAGACTTATTTCAGGCCAGAAAATACTAAATTGTTTAGGCTTTCAACAGAATCATTGAATAAGCAAATTTTCTGATATGTGTTCAGTTTAGTTTCTCTTTTTTGTTTGGAGATCCCAGTTCAGCCAAAGTACATTTACTGCATTTTGTTTTGGATGTCACAGTAAAGTGAAGACCCATTCATAAAACTGGGGAAAAAGTCAGACATGCCCATTGATCCAGCCCAAATTATTCTCCATCAGACTATGATTTGCAAATTCATCTGTGCTATTTACTCCGTCTTCCAGATCAGGTCAGAATGCATTGAATAAAATGAATTTTAATGCATATATTTTGAGTATCCATCTACACTTCACCCCACATTAAAGTTCATTTTATTCATTGTCTTTCATCTATGTTTTTCCTCCATGTAATAGCAATCATATTCAAGAGAACGTGGATCCTTTTTGTAAGTTTTTCAAAGGCATGAGCATACTTTTCTAAAATGCAAATATATCTACTGCATATCCTTCATCCACTAATTTTGTAAGTCTATCAAAAAAGCAATCAAGTTTGAGTGGCATGACATGGTTTTTTCTTTCCTTTTTGTTTATACTCATGCTGATTTTAAAAAATTAATGGTTTTCATTACAGCATAGAGATAATTCAATATAATGAAATGAGTACCCTATAATAGTGAAATACAGAATAAATACAAAATGTAAGAATTGGAACTTCATTTTAAAGTTGTGGGTAGCATGCAAATATTTCATTAAAGTATATATACATTTGTTTAAGAAAGAAAATTTAAAAATGCCATGTATAAAGAAATTACCAAATAACAAAAGTAACGAGCTGGTGGATGCGTTTTATTCTCATGGTGGTGTTCATCTGTTCTCCCATTCTAAGCCTCTGGGTCAGAATTCTTTTGAACAAACATTATTCTGACATTGCCACGTGACATATGGCCAGGTTGGATGGGACTCTGAGAAGTCTGGTCTAGTGGAAGGTGTCTCTGCCCATGGAAGGGTGATTTGAAGTAGATGATCTTTGAGGACTCATCTGCCCCAAACCCTTCTATGATTCTATGACAAATGAAAGCATTGTCCAGGCAAAAGGAATGGGATCTATGCATTTTCTAAAATCTTTTCATATTTATTCTGTTGTTCTTGGGTGTTTGGCACCACAAAGATTTTAGAACCAGGAGTGAACAGGCCACAGTTTTTTTTCAATAGTTCTTTCAGGGAAAAAAATTGTTCTTCTCTCCGTGTGACAGAGATACAAAGTTCAGTAACTCGCAGGTGAACTAAAGTATGTCTTTTCAACACATATGCAATTTTAATTGTATAATAACAGATTAGCTCTTCCCTTGGTAGTCTGCTTCAGTGGAATATAACCTTGATTTTGTGAAGCTGAATATTATCCCCAATTTGATTGTTTTGAGACTTCAGTTTTCAACTGTGGGTCTGTGTTTTTACTGACAGCTTATGTAGCTTCCAGTGGTCAATATCTAATTTCATAACAGATATCTATAATCCATTATCAGATCCTCCCTTAACCTTCTCTGCACTAAGCAGAAGCTACTGAAGGCTTTCAGTGTGAGGTAAATTTTCCAAAACTTACCTATAGTTCTTTTGAGCACTTTTCTATTACCGACGGTGTTCGTAATTCAATTAATTAATCATTTGTCACATATATTCCTGGCCAGGTACTGGAGTCTGGGATGGTTGTTTAAAACAATTCTTGGAATAGCTGATGCTATGACATGAAGCTTTGACTGTATGAACTGCTTCAGAGGGCTGCTGCTTGCTGACTCCTCCTTGTGAGAACTCGTGTGAGCCCTCATGTGGGACCCCAGGCTGCAAAGAGGTCTTTGGGTTTATCTTTTGATTGAAGAATAGCGGACTAGTTGGAAGGCAGAATTGTGTAGGAGATAAAATGGAGAAGTAGTATTAGTAATTTGCAGTTGTCATCCATAGCAACGAGATGAGCTGACACTGTCAGGGCTGCAACTGATCTCTCCTTTCATTGATGAGGAGTAACAGCACTGCTTAAATGTCAGGAATAATGATCTCTGAACAATGCATTAACACCACCTTAGTACCTACTGCCTCATCTTTGAGTCCCAGGTAGGCATCTCTATACCAGTTGCATTTCATGATTAGGCACAGAGAGGAAAAGAATGAAATATCTGTTGCATGCTAGGACTTTTCTGTAGTAATTTAATGTGTGGGGATTTTTATAATGAAGCCTGAATGTAATTTTCTGCCTTGGATTAAATTTTGAGGTATGTTCTGTTAAAGGTTCTTAGTGGATAAGGCTGTGAGGAAAGTGTAGATAGAACCATTGTTCAGCTAGCAAAGGACTTCCTATGAAAGATTGAATACTGCAGTTTAATTTTTATTTATTTATTTTCTTTACAAGGAGAGCCACTTACCTGAATTCTTGAATAGTATATGTAATATTTATTAAGAGTGTACCAGAAGAAGGAAATTAGAGTGGAAAAAACCAGCAAAGCTTAGCTGCAAAACCCAATGTAGGTATGTTAATGAGCTTAGCAGTCTCAAGTAAATCCCTTTTATTTGAAAATATCTAAATGAGTTTTTCACATATATGCATCTTGGTTTAGATTTAATTTTATTTTTTAACAGATTGTAGAATAGGACAGGTTCCAAATTGAGATAAAGCACTTTGGTTTTGGATTTTGGATAGAAAGTCTGTTCCACCGTGGATGGAAGACAACTGTTGAACTGCTGCAATTAACAACAAGTCAAGCCTTAATCTGAGAGTTCTTCTGAGTAAAACTAAGGAGCTGGATTTATAGAATGCAGAAGGTTGGACTACATGACCCTGAGATCCCTTCCAACCCAAATTATTGTACGATTCTTTAAAAAAAATAAAATACATACTGCAACATTTAACACTAGCTGGTCTAGGAAAGTGTACTCATAGGTGTAGACACTGAATATTATACAGTTACTTGCTATATGTCTTGAAATACTGATAAATCACATTACAACATAGAGGGTGATTTTTATTTGAAAATAAATTCTGCATTTGGCATCCTAAATTTGCATGTAGAGAAAACTCGATGTACTCAAATATTATACGTGAGTTTTCTTTTCCTGTAATAAAAATAAACACAGAAAGCTCTGCAAGGTCATATCACACCACTATGACAAAGAAAAAGACCTTAAAGGGAACAGTGATGGTGTTTACACTCACTCTGCCCATACATTCCTCATATGAGATTCAGGGTCTTATTTCTTCCCCGAAGCCAATTCAAAGTAGAATGAGAGTCGAAGTCTCAAAATCTCATTGATTTTTAAGACCGTATTAAAGAAGATGGTAGGGAGCCACCTCTTAATTGTTACAAGTCAGTTAATCGAACAACTGAACAATAGTGTTCCCTTGTTTAAATGTGTTCATTAGCCAAGAGCCTTGAAGGAACAAAGTGTGTGTGTAACAGCCCTGCTGGGAACGGCAGCCTGGCCCCGCTCCATTAGGAAGGATGTCAGTGCTTACCCAATCCCACGAGTCACCAAAAAATGAAACACTCTTAACTCCCCTTTAAAAGCTGGGTTTTATTAATTAACAGCGGGTGACTGCGAGAGTTTGGGTGAGCAGATCTTCCTTAAGACAACAAAACATGAATAAAGATACAGTGCAGTTCATCAGACGGCAAAGGTCGTTTCTTTATACTGACATAATAATTGCAAGTACAACAGTGTTAACTGGGCTGCCAGGAAGCAGCAGAGGCCACAGGCAGCTGTGGGCACCTGCAGCACCACCACCCCCGTTAGACCCCAAGGCCCTGGCTGGCTGTGTTTTTTCCTACCCACGTGCATTTTCAGTGCCAGGTAGAGCAGATGCCCACAAGAGCTAAAGCTGCTCTTTGCAGCAGACTCGGACTTGGCTGGTCTGGTGCACGTCTCAGGGGCTACAGGGAACCTGTCACTCCACGGAGCACCACTGCAGTGTGTAAAGGAAAGCTGGATTCCCAGCTGTGTGCACACCCCCCCGAGATCCTGCTGCTGAGATCCCCCCCGATCACAACCACAGGGCTCGGCCACCGGTCTCCAGGTGCTCGCTCAGTGTCAACACTGCAGAACCCTGGCAGCAGCAGCTAGATGGCATAGGGGTGACAGCAGACATATTTTAGGCAGAACCTGATCTTTGTCCACCAAATTTCTTGTCTGTTTGGCTGCTGAGCTCACCTACCCTGTCTAACCGTGGCCCTCTGTTGAGTTCAGGCGGGAGGAGAGCCTGCTGTGCAGTCCAACAGGCTGCAGTGCAGACCAATCCACAGGGCTCAGCATCTGCACCAAAAGAAATCAACTTTTTCACAAAGGCAGTGTGAAATCCCTGTTCTTCAGAACAGAGGGAGAGGGAAGAAAAGCAAAACGAAAACGCACACACACTATTTTTCCCGGGCTCGTCTCTCTCTCTTTTACAAGATTTCTTTGTGGTAAGGTAGCTTTTTGGTCTGCATCTGTTTTTCCTAATGTTTTCAGATATTGTCCATCATCAAGGAATCTGAGCTGTACTGTATTTTAATTTTGAAAAAAAAAAAAAGTTAATTTATATTTATGAAGAACATGAAGTAACAGAGTATTATATATAAATATCAAGCAGAAAACATAGAAAGGAATATTGAAATATTAACTCAATTAGTGTTTTGCATTCCTTTTTTTTAACTGAAATCTGGAATTTAGCTTACTGTAGTTTAGTCTATAAGACTGGATGATAAATAATGCTTTATGATCTACAAATAGAGTATTTCCTGAATACGTAATTGGGACAGAAGCCCAAGACAGAATTCAAATCTGTGTGGGAATCCCTGTGGCAAGTGGAACTCAGTTCCCTACATATACAGTTAGGTAAAAAAAGCCCTCATAATTAAATGACATTACATTATTCTAGACTACAAAGCAATATGAAGAGCATGAAACACAGGTAGTCTGGTGTATAGCTGAAGAGCTGTAAATATGTTCAAATTTAACTCTCAGCTGGATCTTAATTAGCAGTTCTGCTTTTTTCCTTTGTGTGGAAAACGGTGTTTCCATACACTCCATCTTCAAGCAAGCACTTGTTCAAGCAGTACTGTACATTTCTTATTTAAATATCAAATAAATTGTTTTATTTTCAAGGTACTGAGACCCTACATTTTGAGACTTTTGAAAATCCTTGCTCTACTGGAGGCAGCTCAGCACAAAGCTCTTGAAAACCGAGCTGTAATTTTGGGTACTAAACCTTTGAAAAATCAATCACTGTTCCAGTCTGAAAATACAGGTCTAGATAGGCCATAAACTTAAAAAAAAAAAAAAAGAAGAAAATAACCAAACCAAAAAAATCCCCAAAACAAAACCAGGAAAACAACCAACCTGCACATTAAATATACTTTCATTAGTGACTTAAAATGTGAAAAGCAACAGTTTCTCCTTTCTCATCTTAAAACCAGGAAATCTTTTATTAGAAGTAAAAAAGGACAGGTGGTAAAATATAATGGAGTGAAATAAATGTTAAAGCTATTCTAGTCGCTAATTAACCTTGTCTCACTTGATAACAAGCTCAAGAACATTTCCTGCTTTCCCGTACACATACACATCAGAATTACACAGTAGAGAGTTTGAATGAGTTTGGGCTAATTTTGCAAGTTCATTATGTTCCAGATTTAAAGGTCTTTTCTTGCAAAATAAGAAGAAATAATGTCAAATTAGGGGTTATATTTCCTTCCTAACGGGAATGTCATGTGCCTTGACTAGTCCAAGATGTACCATATGCTTACCACTGGTTTGAACTTTTCACTGCAGTATGCATTTCTGTTTAGTTATAGGAAAAACAAGCATGCAAAGTAAAAAATCCCCTTTTCCAAAGCTGCTTTGACTGCTTTGCTTCAAATACATCAGAAAGAGGTGATAATAAAGACATCTCTTAGTACTCCTGCCCATCTTCCCTAAATTTAAATATATATGAAAGTACAGAATAGACATGTGTTAAACTAAAAATTAGCCTACTGCAATCAAAATTTAGCTGTCATGTGTAGTCTGAAGAAACTAGAGGGTTTGAGACACTGAACAAAGTTGTACAAAACCTGGCTTCAAATTCTATTCTTAAACTCCTCAGGAGCAAGTGATAATTTGCCAGAATGAGTTTTAATTAAAGAAATTCACAAATTAATTCCTGTAATTATTACTAGCTCGGTAAATTGTTTAGAAGCTTTAATTATGAACATTTAATATTCAAAATTCAAGCTGAATTGTGATTAAATGTAGTCCTATTTCTGCTCCTCTGCTGGATGAAAATAATACTTGGAATGAATGATTAAAAATACACATATATCAGTTAAAAAGTGTCAAATTAGCTAATATTTATCTAAAATTCAGTTTCTTCTTGTTTAAACCCTTGGCAGAGGGCAAAAATTTTAGAAATTTGAAAAGAACTGAAAAGAGTTGCATAGGAAGTGAAGGTGAAGGCAAGAGATTTTAAGACTGAAAATCAAATACTGGGTATGTGTGTGTGTGTGTGTGTGTGTGCAAGTTTGCCTGGTTTATATATTTGTGTTTCTACACATCTGTACGTACAAAGACATAGCTGCTGACGCAAACCTGACCAGGTAATGGCTCTGTCAACTTTAATCTAGCTTTTGTTGCTCTCACACAAGTGCTTTGAGGCTTTAAGTGCTTTCATATTTTCACCATTTTCAGTACATTTAATACAGATTTGTCCCAGGCTGGTGGCAAATGGCAATGGGCTGAGTGACCAGCGGGTCAAGGGAGGTGATTCTGCCCCTCTTCTCTGCTCTCATGAAACCCACCATGACACAAGAAGGACATGGACCTGCTGGAGTGAGTCCAGAGGAGGGACAGAAAGGTGATCATAAAGGGGCTGGAACACCTTTTCTGTGAAAACAGGCTGAGAGAGTTGGGGTTGTTCAGCCTGGAGGAGAGAAGACTCCAGGGAGAGCTTATAGCAGCTTTCCAGTACCTGAAGGGACCTACAAGAGAGCTGGAGAGGGACTCTTCACAAGGGCACGTAGTGACAGGACGAGGGGTAATGGCTTTGAAAGCTGGATGGGACTTTGAGCAACCTGTTTTAGTGCCTGGCATCTCTGCCCATGGCAGGGGGTTGGAAGTAGATGGTTTTAAAGGTCCATTCCAACTCAAACCATTCTATTAATCTATGAAACTTTAGGCAGAACTCAGAAATAAAAGGGCTGGATACTGTATTTTCCAAGACTGCAACGGCATTGACACAGTGTCAAGCCTGATGTGCTCACACAGACCACCTGCTTTCCTCGGATCAGTTCCTGTGGTGGAGTTTGTGGAGTGAGAAAATACCTTCTCAGTGATACCTATTGAGGATCAGTCAGAAAAACCTGTGATTTGTACCCACGTGCTCCTACCAAACAACTTTAGGGAAGTTTAGCCAGAGAGCAATTGCATGGTTCTCATAAAAAAACTTGAAAAACCCAAACAAAACAAGTCCCATCAACACTCCAACCAACAAAAAAACCCCAACAATAACAAAAAAACCCCACCCAAACCCCAACCAAATAAACAAACCACACCAAAAAAAAACCTGCAACCAAAACTAAAGACCCACTGAAGCTTGTAATATTCTACAGGGAACTAAAATTCGTTTACTTCCCCCTGTGTGTATGAATCGAGGCAGTGCAGTTCACAAAGGAATGTCCAATTACACAGGCACCTTTACCCTTTTTGAGTTTGTATTCTAGAAAAAGACAGGGAGACAGGCAGAAAAAGGAAGACTTAATACCATTTCTTTCACGATAGCTTTCTGTATTTCATTTCCCAACTAATTAACCTTTTACTGCAGAAAAGTTCTGCATTAAGAAGCACAGCAGAACAATCAAACAACTCATCATTACTGAAAGACTAATTTTACAAATTTCTAATTTTACAAATTTCCATTCCTTATAAAATTAACCCCAACTTCTATAAAAGATATTTCTGTATACCCTATTCTCTGATCACCAAAAAAAAATCTTATATATATTCAGAATTTAAACTTAGAATTATTTTTTTTTATTTATTTCTGGTTTCTAGCTTTTAATGTCAAAAATGTTTATCTCTTAGCAATATAGAAAGACAATATTTTTCATATTACAACTTGTGAACAATACATGAAGGGAGTTTGTTATGTTCAGGCCTGTCCTATATATATTTAACAACAAATAGTCTGCACTTTAAACTAATAGTACTCAAAATGTATATAGAACATATGTACACATACAGGGCCTTTTTTTCTATATGTACCCACATAAGTTGTTTGTACATGAATGCACATATGTGTATATATATATTACAAGTAGACATCCCTCCTTGTGTATGAGAACAAACAACATGTATAAGATGTGTAGAAACACAGTGTTTGTTGTTGGCTGAGCAAAGTGAATGAGATGAAGTTCCTCGTCTGCCTCAGCCACAGACTGCTTTAAAGTCTTTGTACATGGTCATCATCTCTGCATTAGCAGAACACTTGGACAGCTGACTCCATATAAAATCTAATTCAAATACAAGGCACTCTCAACATACTTGAAAAGTGGTCACTCATAAAAGAGAAATATCTTCTTGGTGTGATGCTTTACTACCACTTTAATTTACCTGACAATCTATTTTGAAGACTTCCTTAGTGACAGATATTCAAAAACTCCTCAATATGGTTATAATTCATTTAAAGTCAGTGAGGTAAAAACCTATAAAATGCATCATTTTAATAGTTTGAAAATCATAGTCGCTATTATTCAGGAAGTGGGTATAACCAGATATGATTATTAAATAGATAACCTGTTATGGCTGAAAGATTCTGATAGACTGATTATGCTGAAAACATTTCTGGAAATAGATTTTTTTTCTTTTTTTTCCCTACTACATTTCTGCATTTTTAGAAATGATGTCTCTTTTCCACAGTGAAAATGTTACATCCAACAGACAAGGATATTTATGGGTAAATTTCAAAATTATTGAAATTGCCACTTCACAGCCAAAGAGCCCTGTCAGTGGCAAGTACTCTAACAAGTTTTTCCCAATATCTTTGTTGCTGTGCTCCCAAAGCCAAGCTCCTGGGTGCATGTATTGTCCATTTCCCTGCTGCAAAGGACACAGAGGCACTGCCAGTTCATATACACAGGAAGACAACTTTTAGATTAGCTGACATTGAAAGTATCTGTAGATACTTTCTCAACTCCTGTTAAAAGTCACCACAAGGACTTTCCTGGCTTTGGGAGCTGAATCAGGGCTACAGTGCCCTTCAGGCAGTAAAGACATGAACAGTTTTATAAGGAGGGACAGCTTTAAACAGGGGCAGCTCTAGAAAATCCCTTTCCTTGTGCAAGGGCTCAGGCCTATTGTGAGACATTACAAGGCAGAAGCTCGGAGATCAGAGCAGGCACACAAAAAATGCAGCAGCATCAAGGCTGTCAGACACAGTGTGAAGCTGGATTGACTGTTCTCTCCATGACAGATGTGCTACAAGAAAAAAAAAGACAGGAATTCTCTAGCCCTTGTGCTGTGCCAATGTAGAGTGACGTTGCAACAGCACCAGTTGGTGGCAGGAGATACTGCTACTGTTCATCATGTTACTTGTCCATCTAAGAGACCACATATTTAGGAGAAACTCATTGATAATTCATTTTGTTCCATGTTGCTGCCTAGGAATGTCCTTCAAATTCACTTTGTGATACAGGTTTGTTTTCTTTGGTTGGTTGGTTGGTTGGTTGTTTTTTTTTTACTTTAGGAATTATATTCAGAATCCTGGAAGATATGGACCCCACAGTTTGAAGATAGGGTAGGATATTCCATCCTATGAGCAGTGGAGCTCTCTCAGTATCTAATGAAATCAGTAGGGATTTAAGCATCTTTCAGGATCCAGCTCTGTCGTCTCATACTGAGGAAAATGAGAGATAAGGAAACTGTAAGAAAATAATTTATACTGTTACTCTAGAAATCTCTGTAAGGACACTGAGGGAATATGTTGACCATGGAATCTGAGTCTGCTACACTGAAACTTCATCAATACAAGATTTCATAACAGTACAGCCAATTTCCAGGTATTATTAGCAAGCTGATTTTTTTAAATAACTGATGCATAATGAATGGGAATAAGAAGAACTTGATTCTTCTATTAGAGGCCTCCGAGGTCTAGTTTGGAAAGACATCAAAAGGGTAAGTTTTATTAAAAAAATAAATATAAAAACTGTGAGATTGGTTTCCAAATTGTTGTGTTCTAGCTTGCTTTAATTGATTCTCTTGTTCAGACTTGTTTGAAGTTCGACATCAGAGCCCCAGTGGAAACATAGCCATGGATTTAAGTACCTATGTGCTACTGCACAAAATCTTCACTTATCTTGAAGTGTATATATATAGGGCCTAATATTCTGATTTTAAAGGGGAAAAAAATGTAGTTGGTGCCATGAAAATACTGAACTCATTAATGAACAATTTTCAAATTATAATTTGAAGTGTATGAGTGTGTACAGACTAACGTTTCTCTTGACAGGAAGGATTTGCCTCAATAAATGTGGTCCATGCAGTTGGCTTTTTTGGTGCCCTTAGCAGGGAACATGCTCAAAAATGTCAAAGAATTACAAATTAACTTTCAAAGTACAGTGGTCTTGCAAATAGTGTACTCAGTATTAATTACAAGCTTAGCTTGGGTTTTTTTTAGAATATTTTGGGTCTTTTGGCAAGACAGTTTGGAACACATATCCCAAATAGTGAAACAGATTAGTACAAATTGTTTCTGGATCATTAGGGTTCAATGTATCTATTTCCCCTACGCAGTAATGGCTGATTCTTCAGGTTTTGACACCACCAGCCCCCACCTCCAAAAAGAAACTCCCCAAAAATCCTGAGTGTTCCAGAGTGATTTGGAGAACTTGGGTATCCTACTTCATGCCAGCACATGAGATAGGAAGACTGAAATTTTCTTAGGCTCATAAAAATTTTATTCTGACAGAGATATAATGAATTATCTTTTACTATGATAGACCAGAACAAACATTTTTAAGACGTTGGTGCTTCCCAAGGAATAGAAGTTTGGTTAATTCTACCCAGAAGGAGTTCTGATGATTTAAAATAGGGTCACCTATGATTATGAAAGTCCATGCTAATAAATGGACATTCCAACACCTGCTGTAAAATCTCTGACTCCACACTAGTATAAAGTGAGAAAATGCATATGCTAGAAAATGGAATTGTACCACTGAAAAAGGAACATCCTGGAAGAAACCATATTTCTGAAAATATTTAATCTTAAACGGGAAAGCTGTTTTCTTTTCAACCTACAATAAAACAGGTTTTATGTCTTACATAAGTTTAGAAGGATGTTCACACAGTATCTAGCTGTTAGGTAGTAAATGACTTAGAAATTTCTGAAAAAACCTTGCTAGCAAATTTATATACCAGGGCCTCTTGGACTAAAAAACAAAACCAAACAAATAAACAAAACCAAAAATCAACATCCACACAATCGAATAAATCTAAGTACGTAAAATTATTAGTTCTGTTATGGTCTAAGTGTGACCTGAAATGTACATTGCTGGGTAATATATTTGCTTCTACCTTCCCTAAAGGATGGAGTGCAGGGGGATTTTCATATTATAAAAGGCAATGTGATCTTGTGGTGTAATCAGTCGAAGGGAACACAAAATCTGATTCAGCTCTCTGCCACATTTAGAGAAGCACAGAAAGGAATGTAAAAAAACATATAGAAAAAATTCCCGTGTTCTTCTATCCCTGAAATGATGTACTACATCATTCTGGCGTCTGCTGGAAGTCAGATGACTTAAGTGGAGTGAAGTTTCACCCAGTAAATACTGGTATTAATGAGAAAAAGAACCAATTATTTGCATGAACTGGAATGAACTTTTAGCCATCGCTAGAAAAAAGCACCTGTGCTATTCCTTAAGGGTGCTCAAAAGAACACATTGTCAAAAGCATTGCTAGTACAAGTAGAACCAGATAGTAAGAGGTCTTTATAATTAAAGCAGAATTGGGGAAAAGTGACGAAAAGAGAAGAGATGAGGAAAAAGAAAGTGCAAGAAGGTCAGCAGTTAGTGCTTGGAAGTCAGTTTTCCACAGAGGTGCTAGATAACCTAAGCACAGAAGAGTAGAGGCAGGTAAATGGAGAGGAGAATCAAAAATAAATACAGTCCTTAAACAACTTTTAGAATATGGGTGCTTTTCTTCCCTACAGCTTCTGGGATTGTTTGCCTCCTCCAGATTCTATGGTACCTTAGAGCTCTGCTGTGAGCATTAATGTTAATGAAGATTATAGCTCTCTCTCAGACTTGGTTATATAATTATATGAACTGCAAATGTGCAGCGTTCCTGTGCAGTGTTCCTTGTACTGTGTACTTGTGGAATTAAAATTTCAGTCTGTATTCAGCTCAGGCTTTCAGCCTAAGGCTCTAGAGATAAAATTCGCCCCGTGCTCCATCTATATTTGAAGATAGCTCATGGAAACAGCCAGATTTGGCAGCACCTAACAAATGCCAGGGTCTGCAGCCCCTGCTGCCAGCTTTGTGCATTTCCTTGGGAATCTCATCCTGGAGAAGCAGCAAGGGTAAACAGTGTGGGGACACAGAGAAAAGAGTGCGAAGAACAGCCCCTGGAAAAGCCTGCAAGCCCATAACTCAGCTGCTAAAACTAACTCCTCTGTCATGCCCTTGGGGCTTTTGATAGATGATTAATAATACTGGGAAATTCTAACTAAAGCTGACTATATAAGACTCCATAAAAGTCACATACTTGGAAAATATTCGCAATTTGCAGAAGGTCAGACCCTTCTAATTATATCTCGTCTTCAAACGTGCCTCAAATTTTCTGTCAAAATGCTTGGAAATTTTCTTCCTTGCTTGTTTGTTCATCAGTTTAGCAGAGATGATCATCTAGAAAGCATTTTTCATGTGTTGTATTTCAGACAGCATCCTCCCAAGAAAATGCTTTGAGTCATGGAAAGGTCATCTATGGGAGCGCAGAAATATAAATTAGTGAGAAAATTACTGGACTTTTTATTTACACTGATATTGACTTTTAACATATATTTTAAGGTTGAAAGAGTTTTGTGCACAGATATGAATTAAAATCAAATGTTCTGATAGTTATTTTTAAACTGCAACATACATCTTACCGATCTCCACTCCAAATTAATTAATTGTAGATACTGTAATAGCTGTCCACAGGTCTATGTGCTAATTCACTCAATATTTTACTGCCTCAGCTTTTAAGGTCAATATAGGTCTTATTTCATTGGAAAGAGGAGTAAAATTGAATTAAATAGTTAGAAATATTTTTAACTGTCAAGTCCAGACAGAACCCAATTTGCAACAGCTTCATCAAATAATTTAGAATCTGTTCAATAATAAAGGGACTTGGTACAATTATGGAGTGTTCAGATCTGACCCAACGTGTGTGATTATCCCATAGCTGCTCCCTTTTCCAAACTGATGGAATATCTTGACATTTTCCTTTAGAAATATGCAGCTTGAATTATAAGATCCTGTGCCCAACAGTTTTGATTTAAATCTGTTTTAAAAACAGTTTAGCAAACTTCCACTCCAACAGAGCCATGGAGAGATTGAATTGTATATGTATAGATTAAATTAGACCTCTTCATCCACCAGGAATAGAAGAACATGTGTGTCAGATGACTGCAAATTTTCTAGTGAAGCCAAAAAATCCTACAGGACACAGTCATGTCAGCTTTTTAATTAGAGAAACAGTCCTGTCAAGGCTCTTTTACCTCGAGGGAAACAGAATGCTAACATAGTACCTATTATTCTTATGAATAGTTATCAAGTTTAAATTTCTTTTACCTCAATGAAATCAGATTGAGTTCATTATAATCTAATTTTCTGATCCAGAACCACTTAACTTACTCTTAAATTAATGCTGATACCATGTATATACTTAATTGTGTCTACATTTTTCTTTTGTGGGAAAACCAAAGGATGATCTGGCATTGTAAACTGTATATCAAATACAAATCCAGTATTTGACGTTGCTTTTTCTTCACTATATTTTTTTAAAATCACAAGATTTTCATAAGTAAAGTGGAACGTTATTATTGTTGAAAAAGGGTGGTTCATGCTTTCTCCCATACATTTTCCTCTAGGAGCACTGTGCTGTAAATATCTCAAAGCAGTTTTTTCACAGCTATCTAGACTGCACAAAAATCTCAGCACCTAAATTTTTGATGAACGTATCACTAAGCAGATTGAAAAGAAAATGATAGGCTGATGTGGATGGCAAAGTCATATGGAATTCCTCAAAGAGGATTTTTTCCTACATGGCAAACCCTAGTAAAAACATTGCAAGATATTAAAATTTTTGGAATGAGTTTTCAGATACAAGCACTAGAAAAACAGTTTCCTTTTTTGGAGCTTTCTCAGATGTGCTTCTTCCTCAGTAACAAACATCCCACCTTCATCCACGGCTGCGAATTTTTTTTGCCTCTGTTTTTCTGTTGAACGAACATCTGAAAAAAGGGCTGAATTTCGACCTGGTTTAAGCTAGAATTTTCTAGAGCAGCCCCACTAAAATCAATGGAGCTTTTCATCATATGTCTGAAATTCAATCTGTTTCTTTCAGACCCTCCCTTAGGAGATGATGGGAATGTCTCTATTTCTGGTGGGGTTTTATTTTGTTTAAATATACATCACTTGGTTATGTGTGGTGTAATGAAAGCCATCTGAACTAGCTTCAAGACAGTTATTTAAAACACTGCTGTTGTTTGTGGGGTTTATATGCTTCTCTGCCTTAAAAATCATGGTAAAGTACTTCATCTTAAACTTCATGCTTCTCTAACAGTGCCCACGGTTTAAAGGTAGCTCAGGTAGCTCTTGACTCTGGTGCAGTCACTGCTGTGTGGGTACAACTCGTGACAGGTTCCCTGGGTTTTGATCTTGTCATATACAGAGCTGCAGGAGCTGTTAAAATGTTCTCAAGATTTCCAGAACTCTGTGTAGGATATTTCTCATACATACCATCATGTGGGTGTTTACTTAGCATGACATAGCTTCAAACCATCACTGCCTTTTATCCCCTACGCAGTCTGAAGGCGTTTGACAATGCCTGCCTGATGCAAATGTGAGAAAAGAGCCTTAACTAACTGTATTCTTCAAGTCTTCAGCTACAGATTAATCACCCCAGTACAGCAACAACTACAACATCTAATAATTGTACTTTACTTTTTCCTACAACAAAGCAAAGAATTTTTCAGCTACTCATATTAATCCAAGGAGTAATTTCTACAAAGACAATTGCTTTCAACATCTGAGTCTGATCCCATACTCATTTTATGCTGAAGTAGTCCAAATGTTTGTTTTAAATGACTTTTCCAAAATTAAACCCAAGAGCAGCTAATTATTTTGTCTTTCCTCCGTTATACATTAATTCTTGCAAATAAAAATCATGTCATGTTAAGCAAGATTAGAGCTCTGTAACTTTATGCTGTGTCCCTCTCTTGTCATTTGGGATCAGTGGCCAGTTGTGGACCACATCATGAATAACCTGTAATACCATGGTGTTTGGGGATATGCCCTTGGGGTGAGAACATCTTTAGGCACACTTTAGGCATATTCTTGCTCCTATGCTTTTATTCAAACACAGACTCCCTAAAATCCTTTACACAAGCTTAAAATTTATATTAAGTTGCACATTTTTTATCTTCAGATAGATGTGCATATGTTTCAAACAGATGTATGTAAGTTTATGCCTGGAAAATGCTGCATGATGTGCTAGCCCCCTCAGAACATCTTCCTTACATGCAAGTTATATCCCGCTTGAAAGCTTCCTTGGAAATGCTTAGATTCATAAAAGTGCACAGTTTTGTTAGGATGCAAGAATTTCTGGCTGCATATTAATTTTGCATTAAAGTGCACTGAGATGATCAGCTTCCAGCAACCCAGTCCAACTCAATTATCTGCATCCTTCCAGGTGAAGGCGTCAGGACTTCATGCCATTTTTGTCATTTCGCTATTTTGCAGCTCAAACTCCTCCACGGAGCCAGAGCAATCTAAAATTTAAAATGTCTATTAAACTTCACACCCCTCTGGCAACCAATATGGCAGCTGCTTTACTCACCAGGAACAATTTGCCCTGTTGGAGAGGAACTTTAGGAGAATGAACTAATCCTTGTACACCAAAACTTGTTTTAAACACGAACCAGAACGATCTAAGTTTTGATCCACACGCGTTTGGCCCAAGTCACACAACCCCACATCACTGTCACCTTTATTTAAAGGCTACACTAATGAAGATGGAACTTCTTCCTCTGAAAAGCCTCTCTGTGCTTTAGCTGTCTTTCCCTCAAGGCTGCCTCCAGGAGGCAAAAAGAGTCTGAGGAATAAGCTTTCCAGCTCTAAATCAAAGAACTGGAGAATGAGACAGCATCTTTTGTGAAGACAACTTTCTTCAAGTCTTTTCCTCTGATTTTGATGCTACCAGAGCTCTGTGCCTTGGGATATGCTGATAGAAGCTGACATATGAAAGAGTGGAATCAATACCAAAATAAACCCTAATGCCCCGAATTTCAGTTGTGCTCGTTACTTATTCCAAAAAATTCTTCAGGATGGGAAGTTTTTAACCACTGCATTAAAAACATCAAGCAAAATCTACCTTAGCACGTGCATAATGGTGTATTCACAGGATTTTACACAGATGAATGGTAACAAAGTTGTGCATGCATTACATTTAGTAATTTAAAATGTCCTCATGATCTCTTCAGAGACAGAGTAAACTTTTTAAGAGCAGTGACTCAGATGATCCACCTCACATTTTACACAGTTTGGGTGCAAACTATACCTGTAGACATATTGTGGTATGACAAATGTAACATGTGCATTTTCTTTGTTGAGGTTGCTTTAAAAGACAGTTAAAGGGGGGGGATATTTTTAGAAGTTTATTTCCCTGAAAGATCAGATAGTAATCTCTCCTTCACTCTTCCTTTTCTTTGTATATACCATTCTCTAACAGTGAAATATATTTCCAGATCACACAGTATTTCTGTGACAAATATATAACAAAAATAATACATTTTTCACTGTAATTCACTGGATGCATAGGTTATCTGTATCTTTGAAAAGTACATTCTATAACAGACATGCAGAGAGAAAAATCCACTAGTGGCATAAGGACAATTAGAACAATCCTGAAAGATTCAGCAACTTTGGCATTCAGGTTCCCAGATTACCTCTACTTTAAAAGATATATAACCTAGGTTTTATTTCTGAATCTCCAGTTTATCAACTAGATAATAATTTTATTGCTGGTAAATGTAATTGGAGAATGAAGATAGAGATTCAGGATCCACAATCAGTCATCCAATAAATCTGAGGAGCTGACATAGGAAAATCTTTCAACTAATTTTCACTTTTTTTTGTTCATATCTTCTTGATTTTATTGCTGGTTTTATATACCACAGAAGTCTCTAATGAGAGAAACGCATTAGCATTGTTTCAAGAAATTGGATCTCTGAGGTCACTAGGCAAAAAAAAAAAAAAGCAGTCTTCACCTATGATAATTACCAGGTTTCATTCAAATATTAGTGTAATTTCTGGAGTACCCTAGCAAGGTAATTAATTGATCAAAGATGTTTTCCTCGGAGGGCAAAATAATCAATACATGTCAGCACCAAGGTGCTACATTCACTACAATACATTACAAATTAATGCTTCTGGGTCCTGTTTTTCCCAGACTTTCGTAATGCATAAACATTAGGCCCAACTTACAGTGATAAACCAATCTTATTTGGAGGATAAATTTGAACTTGATATTCAGCTGTTCATCCTTTCAAAACTTGTGGTCCCAACCGGTATTTGTTATGTCCTAATGCTCCTTTTATTATATTTATTCCTTGGAAAGATGCTGGGATTTCAGTGGTAAGGGCAGCCTGGTGAGCTTCTCACTGCAGCTCTTCCTGTCACCCACGGTCACAGCACTCACACACTGGTACCTTTAGACAAGTACCTGAGTGCACTTATCAGCATTTCCTAATGCACTTATGTTTGTAAGACAAAGTAGGAACTTGAAGAATCATTGTAAAGAGTGCTTCAAAGAGGAACAGGAAGCTTGATTGTCACTTTAGGAAATTATGAACTCTTAAGAGTATACAGGTCATGTGAGAAATCCTTCAAGGCTGGAAAAAGTCTTTAAAAGCCGGGTTATGCTACATTAATACTAATCAAGTAGTTCTTAACAAGCACAGTACAAAACCCAGCTCAACTCTGGCAAGTGGCAAAGGTGATAGGAAAGGAGTTTTGCCCTTCTGGCATACACAGCCAGATAGAAAACCCTCAAAAAATAGTGGAAAAGGTAGTAAAAGTGATGTGGGTACCTTAGGCAAGACAGAAAGCAGACAAAGGGACCAGAGATAAGTGTTGAAGAACTAGTATGTGCACAAGGGAACACTAGTAGGGGGAAAAAAAAGTTCATTGGTAGGTGGTCTTAATGAGTTAGTAAGGTACTTGATTTGGCATCTAATTTTCAGAAGGTTTGAAGTAGAGTAATACTGACTCAAGGGAGAAGGGGATGAGTTATGTTTGTAAAAGGAGGGAAAATAATAATAATGATCCTGGACAGATTTTCTGCAGGGTGGTCAGAGACAGGAAAACACAGAGGATGTCTCCCTGCATGTTACATGCAGGGTAAAACCAAGAAGGTGGCCTGCTTAGTGGGTGAGGGAAAGGCTACAGGTGTTGTTTACCCAGATTTTACTAAAGCCTTTGAAACCATTTCCCACGGTATTCTCCTGGAGAAATTGGCTTCTCATGACTTGGACAGGTGCACTGCTCACTGGCTGAAACATTGGCTGGGTGGCCAGGGCCAGGGTTGTGATGAATAGAGTTACATCCAACTGGCTGCTGGTCACAAGTGGTGTTTCCCCAGGGGCATCCCAGTTTGGGGGCCAGTCCTGTTTAGTATCTTTATCAACGACCTGGACAAGGAGATTTTGAGTGCACCCTAAGTCAGGTGTCAGCAATCCTGGAGGTACTAAAAATCCATGCAGGTGTTGCACTCATGGACATAATTTAGTGGTGAACACGGTGGTGCTGGGGTAACGTGGGACTGCATGATCCTAGAGGTCTTCTCCAACCTAAATGATTCTATGAATCTGTGACAGGATGCTGAAAGTGACTTAAGAAGAAGTCAGAAAGGTACAGAAAAGTTGAGGAAGTTTATCCATTTAAGTCTTGGTTAAATTAAATTTAAAAAAAAATCTATGGCCTGTGGAAAAGGATTATTGTTAGCATTCAGGAATGTGAAGGGGTCGTACTGTTGGGCACTGTAAACCATTTGTAGGACAGAGAATTTAAAATATGCATAGAGAATGGGTGAGACATGGGAAGATTAGTCATCTCAGTTTTGCAAACGGGGAAACTAAACCCATATCATCTATTGGAAAATTGCTCCAAAGATCAAAATATTTTTTGTTTCTATTAAATTGAAATACGCATTTGTAAGCTATGAAATTGTGTGAAAAGACCAGAAAAACTTTGCAGTGCACCCCTATCTAATAGAAACCAGTGTTTTTTCAGTGCTTGTGTATGGTGCAACTCTTCTAAGCAAAGATAAGAAAAAAAAGTAAATTGCTTCAACAACAACCCTATAAGGAGTTTTGAAGGAGAGAAGCTCCTAGTAGCTTAACTCAATACTGTTAAAAAATTGGTAGGTAGATATATATATTTTTTCCTGAACTAGGAATGTCCACATGGAAGACATATTATTGAATAATTATTCTATGTAGACTATCTTTCCTAGATAGTTCAACAGTTATAGGCTGTGCATGCAGCACCTAAGAGAGGGAATTGTCTTTCAGTCCTTGCAATCAAGGAGTAAAAACAGAAAAGAGACAACAAAAGACTGATTATAAGATTATGTATGAAAGCTATCAAAGTACAAAGACATATAGCTAAATATAAATATATTCAGATACCAGGCAATGTTAGAGCTCCAGTAATCATTCCTTATATTAGAATCTCCCTTAAACTGGAGTGCAGACTTACATCATCATTTAATGGTGTCAATATGATAATTGACATCCTAGACAGTCTTTGTTGGAAATGTAGGGGATTTGTGAGATGCAAATTTGACTTTGAAAGCAAAAGATTTTAAATTAAGCATTTAATCACATAATTTTTAGTTAGTGTTAATGATCCTTTGAGTTAGCACTTTAGTAACCTGTTATATCAAATGTAGACATATATGACAAACCATTTAAAACTGGCATTCTGAAAGCCAGAATTTAAACATTCATTAATAAAACAATGTAACTGCAACAAATACATTTTCTGAACTTTTCAATCATATACCACAATATAAATATCCTGAGACTATTGTACTATTCCATTAAATGAGCACTGAAGGAAAAAATTGCCCACTTAGGTCAAAACAATATCTACTGTAATGAATCTTGCCACATTAGGTCCGGTAACATTAAGAATTAAAATCACCAATTTATAATTATTATCTGTACTCACGTATTTTTAAATATCTTTTATATTCCCTGAGAAATCTAATATTTTCTAGATAATAGACGCCACTTCAGCAATGAAATATTTAAGACAACAGATCTTTTTCTGCTCAGGACAAAAATTGTTGTCATTTATAGAAGCTTCAAGTATTTGAAACTAAAAGCTTTTATTAACAAGTGTGGGTTGGAATTGTGTGATTGTTCATTATCTGTGAATTTCACAATTATATGTTTGGAGTTTGAAAAGCACAGAAGGAGCTGATTTCTTTAGATTGTTTTATAATCAGCACAAACTGCCTAAAACTGACTGAAGAACTCATGCTGATAAGACACCAGCTTGGTGTTCAGCAGACCTACCTTTATTTTCTAAGTTACAATTTTCTTTTGCATCCATGGGAAAGTAATTTGAGGCAGAATCCTGATTCCACTGAAATCAATGTCAAACCTTCATTGACCTACTGAAGCCCAAGCTCCATTTACATTTGTTGTTTGCTTTTATTGTGAGCAAAATAGAAATGGAATGTCACACCCTTTCTCTTTCTTATTTAAATTATAAGAACTTTGGTGCATGGACTCTCTTTTGGTCACAATGAAAACTTAAGTCTTTTAAATGTAAATTTTTTACTTCCCTTCTTTTTACGTTCTTGATTTGCACACTTTTCAGAACTGATATATGTGTAGTGCATAGTTAATGAAGATATACACGGCATATTCAACTTCCATTTTCTGCAGCCAGGCTTTGATGAATCTGCTCCTCAATGTAAATATGTGTTAGCAGTATCCAGTCACCTGCATTCAGATCCCCAACCTAACTTTTAAGGCTTACTGACATGTCAAGGGACAAACAAACCTGAGCTCATCTGCCCACATTCTGACCAGGCCAGAAATGAGTTACCTCCACCCCTTGGAGCAGAGAGCTGCAAAAAAAAAAAAAAAAAAATATACCATGCACTCAGTTTACAGCTGAATGTCCCCTGAATCAGCTTTGCCTTGTCACCTGTGCATCCACCTGCCTCTAAATCCTTTCTTGTAGTCATGACCTTCAACATTACTACAAATGATAATAATCACTTCCATTTGCATACTTTAATATCCACGTATTTCTTGAATCACATTTCCCCCCTCCTATTTAATATTATTAAAAAATAACATGCAGTTCCTGTGTTTTCCTATGCAATGAAAAGGAACCTTTTCCAGACAGTTTAAATGGAGAATTTGATCCAATATTACTATGGAATCTTTCTGTATGCTTTCTGTTATTTCATTCTAAACACCTTTCATAATCTTTACATTTCATAATGTTTATTTTATTTTTTAATAATTTTATCATCACAAAAATTAGGGATTAGTGTTTTGTTGCTTTTCCTCCTTTAAGTAAAGAGGAGATAGGTAAGAACCATGAGATTGATTTCTTCTACAGGTCCACAGAGATTATTTTATTATTTCATTACATTTACAGGTTTGAGGAAGTAGAGCATAATAACCACAGAAAAAATCTGTGGTCTTAATGTATGTCATCTATCTAATGCCCTGAAGAAAAAGATATCATATTCTACATATTTAAATGTGCTTCTCCAATAAGGTTGCTGTTTTGTTGTTCTAAATTTTCGAAAAAAAATCGCAGGAGGGATGTGCACAAAACCCATTAACAAATAAGGTTTGGGCTCACACTTCCTGCACACTGTTTTGAAAATTGATCCCTAAGGGCCTAATTAGCTATCATGCACTTTTCCTACTGGAAAAGAAGGCACCCCTATGCTTAAAATAACTTAGCAACCAAAAATCTTCCAGAAGATTTAATCCCTCTTAGTCAGTATCTCACCTCCGAATTAAACGAATCCCACGGGACTCGATCCCCACGCCCAGCGAAAGGACCGCGCGGAATTTCCCCACCAAACATCAGCTTTTGTCATCCGCGTAAAAAAACCTGCAAATCCGTCATATCTTAATCCTGACAGACGGAAAGTTCTCTTATGTTGGAATCAAAGACGTAAAAGGAGGAGCTGGACCCTTCAAAAGGCTGAACTGAAGGTGCAGGCGCTTGTGGAGCACATCGGGGCGCAAGGAGATGACGAGGCGTGTGAGCGTGCAGAAAAGCTGTGCTCTGCCTACCAGGACTTGGATGTTTCGCTTTAAGACCTCTCTGAACGCAGCAATAGGCACCCTAATTATTTTCTTCTCTCAAGAATGCTACTAATTTGTCCACAGCATTTAGTAATCAAGTGGCATTTAGCAAACAAGTGCTCAGCTCTACATAAAACGAGCGACGTCCCTGACTGTGTGGGGAGCTTTTGGTTAGAAAATTACTCAGCGTGCTTTGGACAGTGTTTTTCTTGGTCTTCAGTACACTCTTATTCCCATTGGCCCTCACTTTTGCTTTGTCCTGTTGAACCATGAAGTGACATGCACAAGTGCTTTCCACAAAGGTCAAAATTCTTGCCCTTCACAGATACCATCTACACCCTTGCAGAATCCTCCAGTGAGGAGTTGTTGTCAGTCAGTTGTCTTCATAAAAGTGAAATTTAACCAAGAGGCACACACTACACCTTGGAATCCAATTATCTGTTTGACAAATATTGGACTTTGGGATGTTTATTCTCCACTCAAAAGAAAAACAAAATTAAAACAAGAATGAAATTATTACAGTGCCTAATTCTGATATTACACTTTTCAAAAAAAACAAATAAACACTAAATATTCGTTGGGATTCAACTTCACAAAGTCTACTAGAGCATTTTAAAACTGTTGTTGAATGAAAATAATTACCAACAATTTGTTCTTCAAGAAAAAAAAAATTCATTTTGAAAATGGTTAAATTGAATGCTTTTGCCTTAACGATGTCAAAATAGTATCTGAAAACAAAACCTGCCAAGATTTATATATTTCCTAGAAATGTTTTATTTTCAACAAATCATCATTTTACATGAAAAAATCTTTCAGGAAAATTTAAATGTACAAAATGACTTGAAACACATTGGTATGATACTAAGAAATATGATCACCTATCTTTATCCCAAGGTGAGTGTTCCTTATTAGAGGTTGGATTCAAGAAAAACTATATAAAGCAGTGAAGACTTGTGGGTTTTGAAGGCTAAACCTGTTTTTTGACCAAGAAGTTGATCTGCAGATTTTTAGAGAAGCAGACACGAAAAGAACTATTTTGAGTGGCTTAACTAGAAAGTCAACAGTAGCTGAAGTGGTACATGAGTTGCATGGTTCTAGTTAAAATGACAACTTGTCAAATACATATTCTTAGTGACATCCAAGGACATTGGATGATTAATTACTGCTAGCAGTAATGAAAATGTTCAAAGAATAAATGAATGGATTTCTTTTTTATTTCCATAATTGCACACAAAAATTCCAAGATTAGCACTGAAGTAGCATAACCATGTCACTACAAAATGCAAATGAGTTGTATGTGATCACCCAAATATGACTGTCTCACTCTTAAGCATTTCCTCACAATTTACTTGTTTGATTAAATCATGTAAAAACGAGGAACAGCCATTCTGAGTCCAAATCTTTTTAAGTAAGGTTGAAAGATTATGGCAAAACAGAATTGAAGCATAATCCGTTATTTCCATTGTTGACTCACCCATAATAGATATAAATCTGGTATTTTGCAATACTGATTGTGAAAGGTACTCTGTGTTCACTTGTAAAATATATTGGAAAAAAACTTCAGTGATAAAGACATTTTCTATTGGTTTCCTGATAATTAATGTTTCTTCTACATATCACCCAAACTAATTTTATCCCTTGGTATTTCCAGTGATTTCAACAAAGTTCAGGCTCATAGAGCTTCAGTGTTGTTTTTTTTTTTAATAAGGAATTTTATTCTAATGTCAATCCTATATGTTATTATTACTGTGAGAAGTAACAAGCAAAGCAGACTGAGAGATAACACCACCAGAGTGTGGAATCATATGTCCTACAAGCAAAAGAGGAGTAAAGGGCAGTCTGTTTTTCCTGACAGAAATACATATCACATAAAATACAGAGAACAGCATTTTACTGGATCTTACATATTTTTCAATTTAATTTCAGATTCCAGCTTCACATTTTATATTCTCTAACTAGCAAGAGTTTTAAATAACTTGCACTTATTGTGCATTTTGCAATTATAATAAGGCTGGGTAATTATACAGAGAGAATTTTTTGCCATTTATTTCTAATTTGAAACTTTCCCGAAAGCATGGAATCCAAATAAAATATTTGCAACTGTAAAAGAAGGGGAAAGAGTGCAAATAGGTAAAAATGGTCAGAGTCTCTTATCAACCTGCTGTCAGTTTTAAGAAAGCCAGTGTGGGGGGATGGAAAACCATGCTTGTAGACAACAGTGAAAAACTGAGTACATTTCAGCAGTACTTGACCCAAAAAAAAGTATTAAAAATATGTTAATTATTAATTATTGTGTTACCCACTACAGGAGCTACCACCCCATGCCAAGCTAACACATCCTCTGCACTGGTGCAAAGAATGGCTGCTGAATTCATTTCACTTCACTTTCTCTATGTCCAGCTGAGATAAGGACTGCCAGTGACATTTTTGACCCAAGAGTGTGGCAGCAAAAGGTGTCAGTGGCTGGGAAGGGCTACAGGGGTGGCAACAGCTTGAACCTCTCTTCTCTACTCCTCCCCTCATTCCTGAAATAAATTGAATAACTATTGGACTGAAGGTATTCACAGAACGGAGAAGGGTTGTCAGGTTTTTTTAAATAACTTTATGTCTGTGTTGGGGCAAACAATATATGGGCAGCTGCCAAAGGACAGGCATGGTTAGTCAGACTTTGGCATAGAGTTCTCAGAGTTTGAAAATTGGAAAGTTGCAGGCATAAAGGGAGACATGTCTGTAGAAAGCACCACTGTCTATCTTTACTTTGAATTAATTATTTGTATATTGAGTGTCTGTCTCAAGTTAGTCAGTGGGAGGGCTGCAGGAAATGCCTCTGTGAGGAGGTGCCAGGGAGTGCCCAGTGCTGAACAAAGCCCATTCCACCACAGGCTCACCTCCAGACACGGCAGAGAACATCAGCCAAGGTGGTGGTACCTCTGGCAAAACATATTTAAGAAAGAGCAAAACCCTGCCTGGTGTGTGAGGAGTGAGGGGGGGGGAAAAATAACCCTTTCAGCCCCAAGGTGAGAGAAGGAGAGGAAGGAAGTGCTCCAGATGCTGGAGCTGATATATCCACACTGCAGCCTGTGGAGGACCCCACACCAGAGTAGGTGAAGGTTCTCTGAAGGAACTGGAAAGAAAAATACGTGGGCTGAAAGTGTTTTATGGGTTTTTTTGATCTTTATTTCTCACCATTCAGATCTATATTAATTGACAATAAGTTCTATCTACTATCCCTAAGTCAAGTCTGTTTTACCCATGATGGTATTTGGTAAGTGATCTTCCAGTCCTTTACTCAAGCCACAAGCTTTTCCATCCCATTTTCTCCTGTTGAGGAGGAGCAATGAGAAAGCAGCTGGATGAGCATCTGCCAGCCAGCCAATGTGAACCTACCACCACCTGACTGAACTTAGAAGAATCAGAAAAACAAATGAAGAGAGCAACATGAAATTACCGATTAAAGATACTGTACTTGGAATATAATAACTAGTAAATGTTTATGGAAAGCCATTATAATATTTACGTAGAATTTAGTTGTAGAAATGTGTAAGCTTTTATAGAAGTTGAAGCACGAAAATGCAAGTCAGATACAGTACATTCTTGTAATGAAGCATCAGCTCTTACTCGAAAATGCTTGGATAGCTAGAAGACATTATTTGAAAAAGCACTATAAAATTAATCACACAGAACTGTTGGATTTTTGGATTTAGATTTTTTTTTCATTTTAACTATTTATAGAGGCATTGTAGCTTAAAATATCTCTTGGAGAATATTTGGAACAGCACAAATAATTTGAGATAGAAGTGGGAGAGTTGCCTTTTAGACCTTAATAATTTTGTCTACCATGACTAAATAGTGTCTCCTTAGATTTACAGTATTTAAAAAATACTATATTGCTACCTGAAGCTTTGCATAGTTGCCCCATCTTTTTGCTTCAGCAATCTGGATAAATGAGTAATGAACTCGCCCCTTAATGATTAAACAAAATGTGTTTAGGAAGGAAAGTTAATTACAGAGGCAGTTTTCAAAGAAAGCAATATCCAGCTGTTTGCAATACATCGCAGCAGTGCCAAGCTTCTGGCTGTGAAACATCCAACAGGCTGTAACTTAGGTAAGGAAACTGCTGTCTATCCTCCTCTCTAATTTTTTCCACCATTTGAATTGCCTTTGGGAAATTCTTCCTGATAGACCATTAAGTGTAGAAGGTGTACAGCATGTATTTGGCTCCCGGGATGTAGAAAACGGATTTTCGCCTTATTTTCTAATGGAATAACTCGAACTGCCTTTAGAGAAACACACCCCTGAACAAAGCAGGGCCACTGTTTCTGGCTATGGCCAAACAGTAAGTAAAATTTTACTAGAAAGACACCTGTTGATCGGGGGATAAGGGAGGATTATTTTTCTTTGGGGGTGGTGGGTTTTGTCATATGTTTATCTGAGCACATTTAGTGTAGATTGTGCAAAGAACTGGGGTACTGTGGAAGAGGTAAACTCAGTTATGAATGTGTGCTTGCTTACTTACTCAATGCATCATAGTTATAAGGACTCATTATTACAAATTATATGGCATCCAGAGCCTAAGTTATAGAGGAAAGAATAAACTCAAACAAATTTGTTTTACTTCTGGTAAATCTAGAAGCAATTCTTCAAGTCTGTATTCAAATTATGCACTTATAAAGGTATACATCATCTCCAAGGACTCAGGAACTGATCCAGGTACTTGTCAAACAATGAGCATAATTGGTAACTTTCACTGCTTCCCTTATTTTGAAATAAACCACTTGACAGGAAAAAAAAAATTGCAAGGCTGTTAACACCTTCACCTGCTCAGCAATTGTTTGTCCTCCCAAAAGTCAGGATGCAAGATGAGCTGTGGGAAGATCACACTGTTCTCCTATTTCCCTTTTACTGATGCAAGAAGTGTGCCAAACGCTGCATTCCAGAGGTGTCATCCAAAGTGAGACAAGGTCTTTAATACATGACACCTGGCTTCCTGCCTCTTTTCCTATGCTCTCGGAATAGCAGATGGACCCCAATGCCTGAAGCATGACTAAGGCACTAGATCAAGCAACACCCCCTTAGAAATTATGCACTGGCAAGCACATGCCCTCCAAAACTGAAGCTGGAGAAGCCTCCTGTGGAGCAAAGGGGAATATTATTTGTTGTTCTAGACCTGAGCATTAATCACAACAAGGTCAGACACACGAACAAACTCTATACATTTAAATGATTCAAAGCTATTAAACTGAGCTTGTAATACTGTGTTTTCACCATGGCTATCCATGCTTTCCCTCTCACAGTTTGACACAGGCTCGTTTTGTCTTTGAATACAAGTCCTTGTTATCATTAATGGGCTTTCCCCATATGATAGTACAGCATTTCCCACCAGGAATTTCTAATGCTGACTGGGCAGGTGGGTCACCACCTGTAAATTTGGTTTGTATAGCACAACAGGATGAAGGAAATGACAATAAAAACAACCATCCTCAGTAAAGGTCATATGAAAGCTCATATAAAGAATTCCAAGTAATTTTTATTTTTTTTTTAAACAGTCAGTGTTTGATAGAAAATTTTTTTTTCCTCACAGAATGTTCCCTCAATTCAGGTGAAAACAGGTTTCCTCCCCAAAATAGCAGTCACTGACTGCAAACAAACTCAGATGGAATTGTTTGAGTAGCTGCAGCCAACCCTCCTTGCATTTTATCATGCACGAACAAAGTACACATCTCATGCACTTCAGAGTGATACAGAAAGGGAGAATCAAACAAATAGTGTGGTTTGGTAACCTGGAAATGTAGAATCTCATAAACACGACCATCTATCAAGATTGTACATTTTACTTGAATGTGGTGAATAATAAATACACTAGTGTATCAGTCTGCAGGAAAATGGTCATTTTTGATGCTGAAGGACTGAGTGATTGAGGGGATTAGTAAGCACTAAAAGAAAAAAACCCAGTCCATTTAACTATTCAGAACATCAGACAAGGTGAATAAATGGTCTTAGCATAGTTCTCAAGGTGCAACAGCCCACACCATAAAACTGTTAACATTAATTGATACTTTTACTGGTACTCTGCAGAAAGATCTGAACCACATCACAGAGGCCTGAAGCTTATACACATCCTGCCTGAGCTACAGGGTTTATTCTCAAGGACTGTTCATTTGGAACTTTCTGTGAGCACTAAAACTTAGAAATATTTGCTGGTCTGTTCTACCTATAAATCTAAAAATAGGAAGGAAAAAGCCATTAAAATTTACCATTGGCTTCTACCTTTAAAGGAAAGTATAACCAACAGAGAGTGGGAGAAGGATGAGTAATCCTGGCATCTTTTCTATATTTTAGCTCCTTACATCCTTTATTGTTTGCCTTGCTGTCGCATAGGTCCAGGAATTTACTATTTGTAAAAGCATATATCAACAGTATATATATATATAGCACAGGATATACCAACTACTGAATTGTATGAGCAGCATAAAAGGCCAGGTTCTTCTCTGGTGCCCCTGAATACAACCCAGCATTCTCTCACAACTCTGAATCCCACCTAACATCAGATTTTAAGTCGCAGAAGTATCAGTCCTTTATGACTTTAATTTAGGACAGGACTATTTTTGTTATTCTAAATATTTCCCCTAAAACAGGCAGCCTGGGAGTGGTGCCTGCAGGAACTGAATACAGATTGCAGCATCCCACCTCCTGTCCCTGTGGGAGGCTGCAGCCTGCACACACACACACATAAAAGTTCCCTCCATGTGGGCAGCAGCTCCCACCCGTGGAGCAGCCTCCCTTCATACAACAACCCACTCTCTCCCTTCATTTTCCATCCTGATGCAGGGGAGCCCTTTAGTCCCCAGGAAGGGGACAGGCACAATTCAACGTGGCTGTTATGCTGGGCACAGGGAGGGAAAAGGAATGGCAGTATAAAGGGTGATCTTCTGTTTGGACTGGAAAAGGCTGCTGGAATTAGGAGAGGCTGGGGACAGAGGCTACCACTGAGCTGAGCACCAGCAGTGGTGGCAGCAGCAGCAAACCCTGCCTGTGCCTGTGCAGCCAGGTGCTTTTTACACACATATTGCATTCTGTTTGGCACATTGTAGGTTTTCCATCTGGGCCTACTGAGCATTATATCAACCCATGCATTCACACAAGTCAAGTCCTCTAGAAGGAGGACACGGTTGCCCTTGGTCCTTCCAACCTGTCATGGTTTAACCCCGGCCATCAGCTGAGCCTCACACACCCACTTGCTCAAACAACCCCCTCGTCCCCCCAGCTGGGAGGAGAACTGAAGTCAAAACAAAGTAAAACTTTGTAGAACTGTTAAATAATTGAAACAAAATAAAATATAAAAATAGTAATAGCAACGAAAAGGAAAGAGAGAGAAATGAGATTCGAGAGAAACAAGTGATGCTCAAAACAACTGTTCACCACACTTGTTCAGTGCATCCCTGAGCAGAAGTCAGCCCTTCCAGCCAACTCCCCTCCAGGATTGTATATTGGTCTGGAATATCCCTGTGGCCAGTTCAGGTCAACTGTCCTGTCCATGCCACCTCCCGGCTTCTCCACACTGGCAGAGTATGAGACACTGAAAAGTCTTTTACTTGGAGTAAGCACTGCTCAGCAACAAACAAAACATTGGTCTCTTACCAACTTTATTCTCAACAAAGAAATTTCTCATTTCTTTATTTCTCAATAAAGAAATCCAAAACTCAGCCCTGCACCAGCTATCAGGAAGATAATTAACTCCATCCCAGCCAAAGACAGGACACTACCACTGAAAAAAGATGTGGCCTACTGAAAAAATGGCTCTGCCCTCCTCCCCGGGAGAACCTGGTATTGGTACTTAGACAAATGTTTATGAGATGTAGCAATGAGACACAGATTAGACATGAGGAGCATTCAGGGAAAAGCTTCTGAGAGCAGAACACAAACTAGACAGTAATTCTCATGCCCTGTTTAGGTTCTCCTGCATAAAGTCTGACTGCATCAGTCTGAAATGTGATAAACACTATTGTGACGTGGATATTGAAAGATGCTTTCTTGCAAAAAGGGAGCAGGTGGTAATTCATTCCACATGAGGCTCTTTATTAGCTCTGAATTGTAACATGAATTGTTCACAAATGACCTTTGGACACCATCATTAAAAAATTCAGAGGACAACATTTGGAAAAGTGAGTAATCTTAGAAAAATAATTAATATGTTCTATATGTTATCTAATATCTCCTGAATATTATTTTCAAAACTTCAGAGACATTAACATGTTAATTAACCTTAGAATTGCTTTATATATAAATGAGCATTTTTTAGTCCATTTCTGATCTCTCAAAAAAAAAAAAAAAAAAAAAAACGGAGGTTGATGAATTGAAACCAGCATTTACACCAAACAAGCAGTTCATTCTCCCTCTGTCTGTCACCAATTTATTGACAACTTTCATTTTACTATTTCTACTTTATATTATGCTAGATTAGTTCCAGTTCATGACACAGCCATCAAAGGTTTCTCCTACTGCACAGAAACAGAGAAAGGACTTGCAATGCTGTTTAAATGGTGGTGACACACTGACAGCACAAAAATACCAGCTCGTTTAAAGAGACAAAAATCCAGGTGCTGTATTTTTGGTCATCTTAATTGACATTATCTTCCCCACACCCCTAAAAAATATTCCTTTAAGAAACAGTGAGTTAGGAGGGAGCTAGAATAAGAGCTCTTTTGTCCTGAAAGAAGCATGACAGAAGCCTTGCCATAGGTTAGATACCCCCAGTTTCCTGAATCCATATCATGAAGATTTTTTCCTGTAGCCTTCAACAGAGTCATGGAGTAACTTAGCCACTGAAAAATAAGTTTTTTACTTTAGTGGTATTTTTTTTTTTTATTGGTGGTGGTGGGTTTTGTTCCCATTTTTTTTGTAAAAAGGGAAGCACATATAATGGTTTCATAATAAAAAGCCTACAGTTTAATACTCTTCAGCATCACTTTTCACAAGGGATATGCATATGCCTGCACGTGAAACTGTTTCCTATAGATTGATTACAGCTTTATACTGCTTTGTTTTAGGAAAATGGTCATAACTGCTATAGCTATAAGGACAAGAATTGTTCTGTTAAAATAAATGAACTCTGCTTTAAATGCCGTTGCCGCACCAGCAAGGTCTGCATAAAATACAGAACTGCTGACAAGAAGGGTTAAGCAACCAAAATCTATCAATGCTAAGTCTCAACATAATTGTCGAAATGTCAGCTGAACCTTAGAGGACTACCTTTCCAAATCTTAAAACTAAATATGATTAATAGAAAAAAAGTTAAATATCAATCTCTAGACACAGCATAATGTTTTAAAAGGCTGGTTTTAGAGATAATTAACTAAGGATCCATTCGAGAAAGGTTATAAGTCTCAAGTAGCACAGTCAACATTTTAAATGTTATTAATCCTAAGATTTTAAGCTATTTAAACATTTAGATCTCATTTAAATAGCCTCTCTTATATGTGATTTGCCATATTAACAAGGTCATTTGACAACAATTTTGCACAATTGATGTAAATTACATTACAGATGAAACTCTACTTCCAACTATGTGACTAAAGCCAAAAATTAATAGAAAGAAATCTTCTGCAAATACATGAAAAGTTAAAGCTTGATATTCTCAAGATATCCCCATGTAACAATGCCTCAGAGCCCTAAAGAGGTATTCACTGATAGCTGAGTATGATTTGTAACTGTGTCTGTCAACACACACGCCCAGACATGAATGCATATGTACATAACCATGAAATGACTTTTAAAAGCATTATCAGCTTACATTGCTAATTATTTGAAAATTACATTTGTGTAATTGGAATTTAGTCCTCATGCTTATGATACTCCTTAGACTTAAAATCACAAGCATTACAAGCTAATGAATCCCCTACCTCCTCATGCAATGCACAGCTTGGATGGAAGTCATTTACCAAAAGCTTCTCAATCTTTTATTTCTCTTCATTTTCTATGTGTAGTTCCAGCTATTATTAGTGGCACACTCTTCAAACACTGTTCTAAAAACAGAAACTTAATTCACACATTTCTACTATGTGATGATTTCCCAAATACCACTTTATTTTCCCAGCCTTTCACCCCTCCAAAATGATGGGGATGTATTTGGTATTATACACATTTTAAAGAGGGGTTACTGAATCACAGGGAGTTTAAGGTCAAAAAGATCAATTGATTTGGCTTGTGAAGTTTGAGAGGTGGCTAGAAACTGATTTTTCAGCATTCCTAATATGTTTTTGTGTTTATAAACTTTCTATGTTTATGGCCTTATTGACTACAATTTTGCCTCCGATTTGTAAACACTTTTGCAGGTGAGACACAAGAGAAATGAAGAAATACAACTGAGTTGGCCTTGCCCTTTCCACATCAAACATGCACAGATGTCTTGCTCTTCTCACAGAGTCCCTCCTCTTCCAAGGAAGAGTCCTCTCCTCTTCCCCAGTTTCACCCAGCTGCTTTCAAAACCATGAAAATTGCACCGAGTTTGACCAGGCAACCTTCATTATATACAGTGTGATACATCATCAAGTAGTAAGATGATGATTGAAAGCATTTGCAGTTTCAAGTAACTGCATTTTCTTGTTCTCTCTGTATAGTACGGTGTTTCCAAAAGTCACAGGGTGTGGATTTATGCTTAAATCCAAAAATTTCCAAGTATTCATTCCCTGACCAAGAGAATAGAAAACTACACCCAGCATCACTGAAGCAGAGATTTTTGAGACACTCAGTTATTCTTCATTCCTTGACTCAGCAAAGGAACTACAAAGGAAAAATGGACCCTACCTGTAGCCACTTGGGGACTTCCATACATCTTCCAAATTTCACCACCCACTCTCTGCTTGGCAGACAGAATGATGCTTGAAATGCCGGAGGACCAGCTGATATCTATGACCTTTTTCTTTCTTTCCAAAATCTGAGTAAGTCTTTTCTTTTAGGGACACAGCCTTAATTTTGTTCGACGCACAGGAGAATTAATTGAGAGGGAAGGAAATATCTGTGACTACTATTTAAAGCAAGAAAAGGGAGAGAGAAATTCTCACTCTCAGCATTCTACTGCAGGTTCACAATCTCTGGGCACCTTGCCAATGCGCAGGGCCACACTTCTATGTGACATAGCCTTGTGTTTCAAACAGATTAGGAGCCAGAATCAAAGCATCTGGTGTTGCCTGTGCAGAACCACTCTTCATAATTATTTTAATACTTTATACTAGCACATATTTCATGTGTCTTAGCCTACTAATACACCATTATAGTCCATGATGTTACTGTGTTCCTCGTTCACCCATTCACTGTGACTGAAGGACATCAGTTTTATTGGTTAGTGCCTGCAGCCTTTGCCTGATGGAGATGGAGGAATGTAGACTGACCATGTGACACGACAAATCCATAGGGATTAGTGATGATGTATATCATTTTCATGCTTGTGAGAGCACTGACACTGTGGTATTACTCACTGATAATGATCCAGCTTTCCAGCATCTGCACCTCATTTCTGCGGAATATTTCTCTACATCAGCTTTTTCCCCTAACTACAACAATATTTTTTTTTCCAGTTTTCTCCTTTTATTTTCAAAGTCAAAAACATTTGGGAGACTGCTTCAGCCAGTAGCTTCAGCATATTGACCAATATTCCTTTGGCTTCATGTTTGCTATATCACAGCTTTCATTTTACACTTGATATGCTATGAATCTCCCTCTGCATATGTGACCATGTGGGGGTTGATGATAGCACTTTACCAATTACTGCTCACAGCTGCAGATCTTTCCCAATGGCATTTTCTTGGTGCTCAGCATCTTATGCTCTTTTTCAGGGCATACCTCACACCAGTTGTGTTGCAAACGTGTTATTGGAAAAACTAATTGGCATGACATCCCAATTTTTGCTAATTTTTCTATTGATCTTCACCAGTTGCATCGTTTTTGTTATTTGTAACAACAGGCATACATGTCCTAAAGGTCAAGACAGGGTATCAGAAGGACAGGAATTATCTGTAATACCTATTTGATGAATTGCCTGTACTGTCTTTACAGTGAAGTATCATTGATAGGGGCAGAAGAGCCTCAGCTTTTAAGAATTAACCAGCTTTCTCCAAAGCCACTAGGTGAAGTGTATGGGGGAATGTCAGGAGCTGGTCTTGAGTGATTTCTGTCAAAGAATTCAAAGTATTTGAAGAGCTTGAGGACAGATCTTCAGTGCTTGTGAAGAGGTGGCATTCTCTAGCCTGTTAACAGATTGACTCTTCTCTTAATCCTTTTCTGCTGCAAAGACAGTTCCTTGCTTCTGGATGGCATGGAGAAAATGATGCCCTGATTCCAAGCAGATCCATGTTAACCATTTCCAGCCATCGCTTGGGAGTATAGCTAGAGGTTTAACACAGGTGACATATATGTTGTTCCTGGCTTTTCAGCCAACCTGAGAACAAGGAAGGCAAACCTATAACCCGGTACTTGTTTTATCTCCTCCCAGTAGTCAGATAACCTTTTATATGTACATCTGCAAAGCCCAGGCTTTCTCCTACCAGAGGAACATTAATTCTGTCTTTGTCTCAAAGCAGGTTGTAGAGGTGTGTATAGAAGAGCTCTCTGAACATGCATGGTGAAAGAGCACAGATAAAATGTATGGAAAAGGTCTGAATTTTCATAAGGAAGCAGTAAGAGTGCAGGCTGTGATGTAACATACAAATTCACAAAGGAAAAGCCATTGCTAGAGAAAATATGGATATGCAAAAATAAAATTGACAAGAAATTTTATTCTGCCAGTTACAGTAGGCCATTGACAGATTATGTTATGGGAGAAAATGCTTCACTAATGCAGTTAATGTGGCATTATCCCAGATGTATCTAAATTGCTTTCATTATTCTACACCATGCAGCCTGAATGCTCCTATTTTGCTATGTTCTTGTCTGCTGGGTTGTTTTTAACTGGCAGCCTGAGAGACCAAGAAATAAAAATTAAATTTTCAAACACTTGGAGATGTTATATAAGCCAGTCTCTCAGTTTTCCCCTGCTAACAAATGGGAATGTTTTCATATCAGCTGGATTTGAATAATCATTTAGATAGCTATTTGCAGTTCATTCAAGGTAGTTGGTGGTTCTTATTGTTCAGTATCTGAGTATTTCTGAGTCCAAGATGTGTATTTTACAGTATCAAGGGAAGTAATGAGTCTCTGTGAATCCTTCTTTAAGCACACTACACGAGTTTAAATACATATAACCTACAGTGGAATAAAAATTTTCTGGCCTGTTTTGCTTCAAATCTGGTGCTTCCTTTTTAATTCACAGAGTAATTTCATTTCAGCTGAAGCCATTGTGTTCAAAACTACAGCAGGAGGTGCTACAAAGCCTCAAAGAGACATCAGATAGAAAGAACAGCTCATAGCCCAGGAAACAAGTAGCCGCATCAGTGCTTCAGCCTCTCAATAGTGAATGGCTAAGGAATCTGTTCAAATGGCACAGTGCAAATCCTATCTGCTTCAAAGTTATTTTCTATCTGCTTCAAAGTTATTTTAACCACCGATGATAAATCTGTTCTGGGTCTGAAGCAGTGAAACCACACACTAAAAATACAGTAATTTCAGGTGGAATGTAAAGTTGAGTCTTTACAAATGCTCACGGCCAGTATTTATTTACCCAGAGAGCATGCAACTCTAGGTCACTCTTACCTTTCTGTAGTCCAGGTCCAGAGATGCACCAAAGAGTCCTGTAAGCAAGCCACCAGCTTGGTGGTGGGAGATGGGCTTCTCCTTTTCCCTGTCTGCCCAGCTACTTCCCACTCAGCTCTGGGAGCTGGAAAGCAACACTGAAAATGCCTCTTTGATTGTGCTGGTGAAACAAAGACATGCTGCTGGTAGCCCTTCAAAGAGATGAACTGGAAAAGAAGCAGTAAGAGCCACAAAAAGCTTCTAGGCTGCTTTTTCCCACTAGCTTTTAAATTCCTTTCAGCATCTAAGCCCAACAAAGCAACCCTCTGCCTTTGAGGTTGTCTCTTGCTACAGCATGGCTCACATTATATAGCACTGGCTTAGGCATTTACTTATCAATGTCAACGAGTTTTCACACCTGTTAAGTAGAGTTTCTTCACCTGTTTTGCAGAGCAAATCATGATTGAGCTGAAAAAGGGAAAAAAAAAAAACAAAACCGGAGCCACTATTGTATATTTATTGAGAAATAGAAACAAATACTGGCCAATTGCAGTAGACTAAATGTTCTAGATGTTTCCAGTCCTGGTGTGAACATCAAATTTTAAATGAACTCTAAATAAGCAATAAGGAATTTCAGGAAAAAAGTAGGATGCTGTGACAGAGGAGTAAGAAATGGATCCAGTAGTACTCCAGATATGGCAAGCAGAAAAGAGTGAAAGATGCAAGAATGTACAAGAGGCAATTTTTGAAGGACCACAATAATAATCCTATTAACCAGGTCAGATTAGGTATTTTGGCTGTAGCACTTTGCAACCAACGTTTAGTAGATGAGATCTGGTCCACTGCAAGTAAGAACATAAATCCTTTCTTTGGGTATCTTTAATACAAAAATGTCAGCCATCTTTGCCTGGGAGACTGCAGCCTCATTCAGTTGTTTGTGTTATTCATCACTCATTAAAGTGAAACATGGGTAAATGGATGTAATGGCAGCCCATAATGACAGCTAAAGCAAGGGTAATAGGCCCTTTTACCCCGTATGCCTCAAACTCTTATATGTGCATTTATGGATGATACAGTGGTTAATTGCCTCCCTAGATAATAAATAATGCATCATATGGTTCCTCATCATCCCATCCAGAGGATTTCGCTCATTTTGAAAACTTCTTTACTTGCAGTATCATTGGCTCTCTCTTTCTCCTTCAGATAATAATATTTACAAGTAAACCCCCATGCTTTGATTTATCTCCTTGGTCTTTATCTCACAAGAATTTATTTTTTTTTTTAATTCCTTTATTTAGAAATGGTTATTGGCCCATAAATTGCCACAATCTTAAACCAATCTGAAGGATTCTGAAGATATTAAAATAAGGAACTCATCATTTAAATCCTATAAGAGAAATTTCTTTGTTCCTTCTTCTTTTGGAATAAATTCTGATCTGTGCAATTAATTTCTCTTGTAAACTTATGTGCAACCAGTATATATAATTTTTGTAGTAGCAGAGATTTGTACACTGAAAGGATTTGTACACCTGAAAGGATTTAATCTTTTTAAGCTGTATACAGGTCATAGTACAGCCCTGTTTTTTTAATGTCACTGGATCATAATTTAAACTTGTGAATATCATCACTTTAATTGTGAAGCTTATAAGAAGAATTTAAAAAAACAAATATTTTTGGCTTTTGGATTTTTATACGCTTTTAACTAGAAAATCATCAAACCTTTATTACTGCAGAAAGTAAATACTTTTTAAAATTTTTTTACAGAATTGGAGGACAAAAAACTTGTAACTGAAAAAAGTTATTCAAACCTATGAAATTATTATAGTGAAATTATTATAATTAAGCATAAGTCACATGCTTAATGAGAGATTTGCATTAGTTCGCTGCTCTGATTTTGACCCACAGACTTATTCAATAGTCCTCCACTTTTTGTTACAGAAAATTTGTTAGTGGAAGACGAAGGGGTATTAGATATTGACATTTATTCCTCTGGAGATTTGGGATCCATTTTAAAAGACCCTGACTACTGACATTATTAGGGAATTAATTGCTTCTACTGAGTCTGTTCATGGACAATTATGTGGGATTGCCTCTCTGAAGTCTATAATGAAAGTAGTACTGAAAGCCCAGCACTGCAAAAAAGCATTTCACCAGTTTTGCCCCAAATAATAGAGTGTTTTATACTGGAGGGTCTTTTTAAGGCTAACTTTTACATTTAGAAAATTTTGTATTGCATTTATAAAGAAGTCTGTTGGAACTAAACAACCAAGCAATTCAAAACTTACCAGCAGTGTAAGCTGAATTATTTCAGGTGTTGCACACACACACACACACGTGCATGTATAGATTACGGATTATATGAGATACTATCTTTATTTATGAATGTTCTGCAAATTTATTGGAAGCAATACAATATTTTTTCTACAACTGAAAAAAAAAATCTGCATAATTATGAAGTCAACCGTCTCATAATTACTAATCAAAACTCACAGAGATTATTTCAAGTAGGAGGATACCTACACTGAACTTAGCCCAACAATATCTATTCTTTTAAGCGTGGTAGTTCACTCCATTAACGAGCCAGAATTACATGATTCATAGGTCTATAATTATGCTATTGAACAAAACCAGAAATGGATAGATCATATATGCCTCAAAGCCTCCGTATTTTAAAGCAAGGAGGGAGGGAAAAAGGATATAGTAAGATCAGACTATGTTAGATACAGAATAATGTTACTGTGAAAATATCCTGAAGGCTGAAGGCAATTGGACAAAGACCAGCATTCACCATTGTTCCATCTTGGACCCTGGAACCTTCATAATTCTAGGTGCAGTGCAAACAAAATAATACAAAAACATTTTAAAATGCATCAAAGAAATTTATTTTTTTTTTTAATTTAAAAAAGGGTGTATAAGGAAGCACAGAGGAAAGAAAAGGCAACAAAATTTGATGAGGAAAGTTGCAGCTGGATAGAAGATGGTAAAAAAAATGAAATGACCAAAGGCAGCTTCTAAATGAGAAATTATAAAATTGCAGACTTGATTCATAAATATCTTGTGATAGTGAATGTATTGTGAAATCATAGGGTCTAGCAGTGCAGTTTAGTTTAAGTTTGATATTCATTTATGAAAACTACTGAATCGGGGCCTCACTAAGGATAATAAATAGGAATAGGCAGAAAACATGCTTATCCAAACAGGTATTCGTGAAGGGAAGCGAAAGAAGTACTAAAATAACAGAGTAAGAAAATTGTGGAAGAAATAAAGGAGAATTTAAAAAATATGTTACGTACAAGCTCAGCAAAAAGTCCTTATGCTATGCTTGGAATTATTCACCTGCAAAATGTTTTGCTCCTCTGAAGCTGAAAAATTACTTTGCCTGTAAAAAAAAAAAAAAAAGTTAAAATAAGAGAAAAATCAATAGCAGATAGTACAGGAGCAATATTATATTGAAAATGGGACTGTCTCTTAAGTTAAGAAACTTCTACAGAGCGTTGGAGAAATAAAGATGCTTTAGTTCTAATAAGGATAAAGCTTTTTATGAAAACCTGATGACTGAGAAAAGGTAGAGAACGTGTTCCCTTCCCCAACTTCCTCTAAAACCCAAGCAAACAAAATAAATCCTGATAAAGTGTAATATTAAACGAGGGATGTTTACACACCAGAAGAGAGAACACAGCTTATACCTCACACGTGACAGATCCTCCAGCACACGTATGTGCATTTCCTGTTTATCCACTCAGTGTGCCAGCTCCGTTGGGAACAACAGCACCCAGAAACTTTGCTGGCTCTAGCAAAACCTGGCAGGGGCATGAACGGCTTCAAAGACTGCAGATGACAAATAAATTCCTCAGGCAGGTGAACAATAGGTGCTGGGATTATCCGGTTAAAGTTTTGGGACATCTTCACGGTTGTCATGAACCGGCAGTTCAGCCCCACCCAACCACTCCCTCGTTCTCCCCCCATGGGATGGAGAATCAGAAGGGTGACAGTGAGAAGACTTGTGGGTTGAGTTTAACATCTGAAGCAGATTGGGTGTGCCAGCAAAGCAAGACAAGGAATACACTCCCTGCCTCCCATGGGCAGGCAGGTGTTCAGCCATCCCCAGGAGAGTGGGGCTCCCACACATAACAGTGACTTGGGAAAACAAACACCACCACTCTGAAAATCCCCTCCTTCCTCCTTCTTCCCACAGCTTGACATGCTGGGCATGATGGTCTGGGACACCCCTTGGCTCAGGTGGGGTCATCTGTCCTGGCTGGGTCCTCTCCCAGCTCCCGGTACCCCCCTGGTGACTCGCTGGTCGGGTGGCGTGAGAAGCAGAACAGGTCTTGGCTCTGTGTAAGCCCTGCTCAGCAGTAAGGAAAACTTCTCCCTGAATTATCAAAACTCATAGAGCTACTACAAAGAAACTTGACTCTATCCCAGCCCCAAACCAATACAGCTGTAAACTGAAAATTGAAGTGTTGCTTCAGATTTAGTTTCTTTAGATTCTCTGTTGTGTCATATGACATCTTGACAAAAAAAAAATCTGAACCATTTGACAAATGGTAGTGTTTAGATGACATAGGTCAGTCAAGAGAATCTAAATGCTATGTCCAGAATTGTAGAAATTTGTTGTTTAAAATAATTTATTTGGGCCACTCTCTTGTGCCTAAGAAATAGAAGCACAAATGCACAAACCTGCATACCTAAATTGGTTATTCAACTAGAGAAGTGACCATCTGAAAGTACTCTTCTAGGAATAACAAATACATGGTGACTACAGAAAAGGTACGCATATGGATTATGATTAATAATCATATAGCATAAAATATAGACATACATAACAGAACCAGATGACTAGTCAGTTTTTCCACCACACCAACAAAACTAATTCATATTTTTCAGGGTATTCTTAGGTGAATTTTGGGTATGAGGTTAAAAGTGATCAACAAACATTAGATGAGATAATGCAAATGGCTTCAGCAGAATAATTTAATAATAGGCCTTTGCCAAATGGCTCAAATTATCTCATTCCCTTTCTCAGAAAGGCTTCTTCTGGTAAGAGTCTGAAGATTTCAAAAAGGAACAAAATAGAAACTCTGAAAACCTGTACAATTTCAAAATGAAAGAGAGCCTTTCTGAAGTTTTCCTTTTTAATCGTCCCCTTATATGTTACAGAGGCCACATTTTTCCTCTGTTAAACTTTGTGGGATACAGATTAAAAATTTGCAGTAGACAGCTTTGTGGAAAGAGCACTGCACTTGTTTCCCTGCACCTTGCCCTTGAGGCTGCCCTTTTGCTTGGCTGAAGAACCACTCCTGAAAAGGGATAATATCAACATCAGCACCAGTTTTCAGCATAAGCCATGTGGGCAACTGCTGACACCCCTCCTAGTCTGGGAGGGTGACAAAAATCACAATTTTAAGACCTCCTGGGTCTGACACTGTCCAGTGCCGAGTGCCCAGCTCAGCAGTGGTTGCAGGATTGATCTCCAGCACTCTCCTTTCCACCAGGGAAATGACAGAGCACTCTCCTTTCCACCAGGGAAATGACTGAGGGAACGAAACACTGGGCTCAGCAGCACCTGACTCTAGGTCAGCCTGGCAAAGAGCAGGGCAAGGACACGAGGACCAGGTGCACAGTGGGCATTTTTGGACACTACCTTGAAAAATGGTGCGTGGGGAAGTTATCTTGTCTACACAGCAAAATGATTTCTCCATCCTTCTCCAAATGTTTCCTCTTGGTCATTGGGGCAAGAAAGCCAGCTTAGCCTATGCCACTGAGAAGTCTGAGGACAGACTTCACAAAGAAACAAAGCTGCAGGGAGACTCTAAACATCCATACATGCATGGCATCCACTTTTTGCAAGTTAAAAAAATCCAGTGTAACATAACACAGCCTAACACTTTTCAAATCATGATGGTTTGTGTATCTAAACAGGAGCTGTATATCTAAATTTCAGAATTTGAACATAAGCCATTTCTTATCACCAAGAAATCTGTTGTAAACTAGGGCAAGTAAGAATTATGCAACACATGAGCAAAGACTATTCTCTGAATAATTTAAAATAATATTAGTAATCAAAAATATTAATATTATTAATAATTATTCATTAATATTAATACATAACCTGCTCATATTTTTTAAGAAATAAATGTACAGCCAGCTATCAAAAAACTGGATGATTAAACATACATATGTGAAATTTAAAAGAAATACTTTTAAATAAAGGACAATAGGAAAAAAAAGTAGTGAACATATTGCACTGCCAGCAGTCTCATATCTGTGTGATTAGAAGGTCAATATTTTTGTAGCAGCAAAAAAGTACATATTGTGAGAAATTATAGAAGGTGTGTTGTCCTGTCAGCTCCCTTCATGCAGTGAAAGGTCACTGATCCCACTGTGGAAGAAAGCTGACAACTTCTGTGTAAGACTGACTGACAGCACATTTGCTGCTGGACATCGTGCCTGGTGTCAAAAGATCTGTGGAAAACCAGGCAGCTTTAGCACTTACGATTTTAAAGCCAAGAGCAAAGTAAAGTCATGTCCAACTTTCATGAGAAATGGCACCTGAAACAGTTCATTACCGATTTATAACCTTTATTAACCCTTGTAATTAACTGTGGTAATAACCCTTTCAGAGAAAATGGGCAGGGTTGGTTTCTGGTACATGGTTTAGTCCTGCAGCTTTCCCAGTTTAGCAATCGAAGAAAACTGTAGTCGTCACAGTAGTTTACATAGGACAACTCTGGAAGAGAAAAGAATGAATGTGAACAACAGGTGGTATCATAATTTACCATACCCTGCTCTTCTTTAGCTCACCTTCCGATGGGTTTTGGGTGGAGGGATTTGATTTCACCTGTAAAGCTCAGAAGAGTTTGCTCTCAAACACAAAGGTCCTGATTCTCTTTAGATCTCCAATAAGTTACATGACAAGCAACTCCACTGATACAAAAGTGGTTTAAGAGGAATCAGATCCTTACTCTCCAGCTGTCCGTGGCACTTGGATAAAATGCGGTTCCTAATTCTCTTTCTGCTTGTGAGGCTGTCTCACGAGCACAGCACCTTGTTACTGTCCTTGAGAAATGTTTTAGAGCTCCATCAGGCTTATTCAAACAATGCACAAGAGTCCTTAAGCAGAACTCAATTACTATTCAAGTGGAAGAATAGGTAACTGGACAACACTCATCAGTTTTGGAATAAATGATATTAGGTGCCTGATCTGAAAAGCAAACCTTTGGGTTATAAAACAGAAGGAGGATTAATTTAATGAAATGCAATCCCAAAATTTCCAGTACTCCTAGGTTAGAAATAATGAAACAAAACCTTTCCACTCTATTTCAGATAGAAGCAAAAGAGGAGGTGCATGTACATTTTGCATTTTAAATTATCTAGATTGCTTTAGAACTAGAAAAGGAACCTTGGTTAGATGTTTCTCAAATTATTCTTGTATCAAAAATATTTCATCCCTATGTAACCTTTATCGAGCTGTGACTCAGAAGAAGCATTAATATGAAGTTTAATGAATGCAGATGGGAAACTGAAAACTATTCACTGATTTTATTCTACTTTAAATTAATTTCTAAATATAAGCATTGATACAAACATGCATGAATAGAGTCATGTGTGTATATTTTCTTAAATGTACTTTTAGTGGTAATTTTTCATAAGTATAATTAAAATGTTTCAAAGATATTTGGACATTTGATTGTACAAAGAAGTGATAACAAATAGGGGTTCCTAAATTGTTTGTAAAAGGAAGACACGAAGTTATGAGAGAAATCTAGTCTACATTTCCATGATTTAACCCATGGCTAAACCATAGTTACTATAAATATACTAAAACTGAAATGCCAATCGAATGTCCCAAAATCTGGAATATGTTACATGGAGTAACTTGAAGGACACATCTTGAAATATAGAAATAAAATATTTCAAAAAAACCCCTCAGCCAAGGTTAATGAAATAGTGGTGATCTGCAGAAAGTCATGGCTAATTTTTGTGAAGATTCTGAATAAAGGCAAGAAGAATGCTGATTGAAACAGTGTGCAACTACCCTGGTCACATAATCAGATATATTTAGACCTGCACTGTTTGTTCAGAAAGAATGCAGCTTCTGGGCTAACTAATTAATTTTTTTATGGATTCAGAGTCATAATGTAACTATGTTGCCAAGACTAAATACTGTTCATATATCTATATCATGTAGTCCAACATTATATGTAAGTGGTTGCTACATATGGTTGATATATTTTCATATTTGAATAATGACACTGGTAGCTAAAGAAAATACAAAAGCTATATGTAATTTAAACAAACATATTTTACAGTCATCAAGTTGGGAGCATAAAACATATATGGCCAAATGGTTTTTTGGGGGGGAAAAAAAAACCACAACAAAAAACAACTGAAAAAAACCCAGTAAATATGTGAATTTAGAGGATTTTAGATTCAAAGTAGCTCAGGTTCCTTGTTTCCCTGTTGCAGGAGTTGTTACCCTTGGTGTGGCAGAGTGAAATATTCCTTGCCTTCACAGAGGGTTGGATGTGACCTTGGAGCCTAATGATTTGAACAGTTACCTCGGATGAGGGGAAGTGGGGTTTCGGTTCCTGCACTAACGAATGTTCGGGTTCTGCATTCAACAATAATTGTACAAAATGCATAAATATCCATAGGTGTTGAGATTCTCTCCCCTTGCAGACGAGCATTCTCATCCTCAGGTGAAAGCCCTGCTCGATTTTCTTGTCAGGGCGTGATTTGACCCCTCGGTTTCACCACTGACGGGGTTTGAGAGGTCACTGCTTTGGCCGCTCTTCAGTTTACTACTCATTTAAATTGGGCTTTGTGAAAAGAGGAAATGCACAGGGATTTACATGTACCCCTTACCTTAATATGTCTTCAGCTGTTCCATCCTGGAAGAGTATTGTATTTTCAATACCCTATTGATCCTGCAGTACTTTGGGCATTTGAAGATATGGATCAAACTGTAAGAGAGATCCAAACAAAGAAAAAGAAAGCACATCAGAGAGAATGTATTCCTGTGACTGAGACTAAGACCAAATCAGAGTGTACACAGTCACTAAGTACATCTTGTCTTTAACCTATTTTCCACAGCAGGCAGATCATTTTGTGAATTGCAAGAAAATTAATCTGCAGTATCAGCAACCGGAAGTAAATCTGAAGTGAAATTCCTAACTTATTGTTAAGCCTCTGAACTACTTTTCCCTAACTGTGTACAGAGAAAGCAAGTTACAACTTTGCTTTTACCCCCTTCAGAATAGAGGTTTCTGAACAGCACATTAACTGTAGTAGCACAGTCAGTAACATTGCCATATTGATCAATAATGGTGTCTTGCTTCTTTTTATTCTTTTTTTTTACTATTCAACAGTGCCACTCCCCATCCATTACATTTTTCACAGAAAAGCTTTGCTGACTCCAGCAAGACACACAAAGAAACTTTGTGCACAATTTATCAGTACAATTCCTGAGAGATGCTGCAAAGGCTGTGAAAAGCAGGATGGTCCCCTTTCCTGTTCATTTTAGCCTATTTTCTAACCTCCCTTCCTGAGGATCCTGTGGTAGAGTTGCTCTGTTCACTGATACCAACTGCATCTGCTTCTTTTGTTTTCTTTTATCTGTCCCTAGCCTCTGTTGCCAGCTGTAAAGTGCTCCATGGTTATTTGAGAGTAGAAAGTTTGAAAGAGGGATGAAGGAGGTTAATTACAGCAGCATAATTAATATTGTTTCCACTGAAGTAAATGGCATTTTTGTCATTTGATGTAATAGAGGCAGGATTACACTAATTATAATTTTATAATCTCCCCATTAGAGAAGTACAACAGCAACTCCATTAAAACATATTGCTTAACATTAGATTCCCTGCTGACAGAATCCGTAAACTAGAACTTAAATGTTCAAAACATGAGATGTGCAACACAATGTTATATCAGGCAATATCTATGCTTTTTTTTGGAGCTATTTTAATCATTCACATTATGTAAAATTCACTCTTTTTCCTATTTCAACCTCGTGAAATCACACCAGATCTCAAACCATTTCTAAAATATACTGAGTAGAATGCCTAGATTGATATTTTTGCCTTTGTAAAGCAGGAATTTCAGCTTAATAAGTGAAGAAAGAGCTCAGCATTAATTTAGCACACAAAAATTGCAACTGTGGGGAAAAACAGACTACTGGAAAGTGTAGTCTTCTAACCCACTATCAATTATTTTGATTTTTTAAAAAATCTATTTTACCCTCCCTATTTTACATAAAGAAACAAAGAAGGTCATGTATTATCATGGCATTTGGAAAACAATCACACTTCCAGGTCTTGCCTTTGTATTACTTATCCATGAGTAACAGGAGGAGGCCCAGGATGCCCTTCCAAAGTACTGCAGAGATGTGCTTTCTGGAACACATCTTTTAGAAGCTACATTTTCACTAAAATTAGCAAAGCCAACTCAGCAGAAAACTTGATGACAGATTCTAAACACCTGTGGGAAGTAGGTCAGTATTAGAACATGCACAAAAAGAAAACAACCGACAACAACAACAAAAAAAAACCCCTCTCTGCAAACCTAATTTAATTATGTCAGCTATCAAACTGATGCCATATATATAGAACAGCCCCTGCAACATTTTTTAAACTGAAAAGACACTATGGAGGGATTATTAAGAGATGGATCCATCTATCTACTGTAATTTCATTTGCAAGATCTGTAGATTTGGCAGGAATCACATCTATTGGGGCGTACAACCAGATAAAGATTTCTTCCATTCAATCCTTAAAATTAATTCATTAGTATGGATATTTTTACACAGATTTTCTTACTTCTTTAGATATGGTAAGGATAGCATCTTTTACATACTTCCTGCTAACTTGGACTTAGCCCTTTTGTTCTTTCTTTTCAGAATGACAAGTTTTTACGAACAAGACGGGTATTTTAAAAATAAAAATTGTCAGGAGTTTTGTAGATGGTCACTGCTTAACTATTGCTTCTTGCTTCCATTCAAACCATTAAACTTCTGTGACTGATGTTTATCCTCAGGTTCGCTGTGAAGTTGATGAAGAGATGGATATTCACAAGCTAGAACAAAAACACCTGTATAAAATGAATCTGTTTTCACTACATGCCCATAATTGCACTCACAAACCCAGAAGTTTCTATGAGCTGCTTAAAGGTGCATAGCCTGGGGCCATATTAAAGTAGATGGTGATGCATCAATGTTGAGAGTAATTTTTGGGCACCTTATTCCAATGATTTCTCTCATAAAGAAAAATGCTGAACTGAGTTTATAAAATAATGAAATGAAAATTTTAACATCATATCAATATTCACATTAATTCATCGCCATGGAAGATCCCTAAACCGTAAAAAATTGTCGCTTTCTTCAACTACCTTTAATTTCTATGCTACAGTTTTCTTTGGCATTGTCACAACCTGCTGAATAGATACTTTTTTGGAGCTAGAGAGGTGGTTCAAAATTGGCAACTAAAGACAAAATTCTGACTAGTGAAGTTATTCTTCTGTATTTGCTCATATATGTGTGTATTACATAGATAAAATCACACATCAGAGCCCACTGCAGCTATATATATTGATGATACAGTAATATAAACTAACCATTAGCACACATTTTTAAAAATATCAGTAGGTACTCAGACTGAAAATACTTGAATCACATTTCCAGAGGAATCAGCCTGTTTCAGTACTTGTTTCAAACAGGTTGACCAATGTCTGGCTATACATTCCTGGTCACAGTGGACATGAGTTTGGTTTTTGTACAGCTTCTCTTCTGCTAGGGATCCCTCACACAGCCAGGGCAGAAATAGGAGACTATCTGAGAAGCTTTTAAAATCTCAATATTGTTACAAATAGTTTTTTCAGTGGTTGAGAAGTAATTTCAACTCTTAAGTTTACAATTTCTACTTTTTTTATTTTGTTTTAATTTGGTGAAAAAAACCAGAAAACTACCAACAGTGTTCATAATGGAACCATATGTTAAACTAAAAAGGAGATAAAATGTGTAATTGTATCACTATGACTGAGATTCACCAAATGTCTCAAATTCACTTTTTAATATGCAGGATGTTAAACTCATATCCTGTACATCAGTACTGAAACTTTTAAATAATCATATTTTCAAATTTATAGCTTAGCATGAAACAATGGGATAAATTTTGCAATGCATTGCCCACATAAGCAAGCAAACCACAGTGTTTGATCAAAGGTGTTTTTTTTTTTTCTGTGTGTTTACTTTACAAAATGAGTTCAGTTGAAGAATATAGGGTTATGATGAAACTTTAATGATGGAAGGGGCACTTGGAAATTGAAAAGCCATTATTTCTCCCTGCAAAAATTGTGAATCCTACAATAAGTACTCCTGGAAAGCTTCAGCTCTTTAGGAACCCTATAACACTCCAGAAACATAAAACCAAGCAACATCTTCCTCTGCATTGCCAAAATACACAGTTCTCAGTAATTAAAAACTAACAAATCTGTTTGTTGTTAGTGGCACAAAAGGAACTAAAGAGCCTGCAAGAGCATGGGGAGGATGCAGCAGCACTGCTTTCAGGTCAGTGCCTGGAAGAAGCAGATTCCTGTGTGATAGAGGTTACCAGTCTTTCAGAATTACAAGGTGAGTCAGGTTTTAGTGAAAGCTGAACATTCAGATAACAGGGAAAGCTGACAAGGCAGCCCTGGGGGATTGCTGTTACTGGAACCTGTCCATCCATCCATCCTCCAATCCATCCAGCTTTTAAATCCCCTCCCTGAGCAAGTTACTCAGCAATAATCTCATAAATTCTCATAAATTCCAGACTACAGTAGCAGTAAATTGATGTCTTACTACAGCTCTGCAAAAATCAAAGCAAATACTTCTCTGAGGCTGTGTCTTACAAAATAACTTCCATCCTTAGAGTCTGGTATATGCAGAAGACTTATTAATGAAGATCCCTTTAATTAAATGTTCTCAAAGTACCATCGAAAAAAAAATAGCACCATAACTTGGTCACATATTTGAGTCCAGAAGACCAAGTTTCATTTTTTGTGCTGAGTTTGGAAAAAAAGGTCCTGAAGTTAGGTCTTTGACATCTCTGGTAATATTCGTGTCATGGTGACCTTAGTCTCTCTCTCTCTTTGGCTGACTTATCACAATTAGCTTCAAAAAGTGAAGGTACAATTAAATTTCTTTTTAAGGACGCAAATATATTTCACCCAACCTTATTAGTTACTTTAGTGGAACTTCAGGAGGGGTAAGATTAAATTGACAAATATAGCTGTGAAAAAAATAGTCATAACAATCTGTCCTGAAAAATGTTATCCATTGCAGCTATCACCATAACAGTCCTGTGAATATCACTTTCAGGGTGTTTTCTGTCTGGCTAACTATAATTTATTTGTGCATTCTTGCTGAAGATACATTTTGAACATCTGGTGGTATTTATATGTCTAATTCTTTAACATATTAATTGCATTTAAAAATAAAAAGACTACTGTAAATAGAAAAGTTCCTTTGAAATACTTCCTGTTATCTCTCATCTTTCCCTGTGACTCTCAGCATGCTTTTGTAGTGGGCTTTAGATCTAAAATGTGTAAGTCTTGAAAGGCAAATTTATGTGCATTCATAATATTAAGCAGTGCATAATTAGATTTAAAGAATGCAACTGATAATACATGTCTACTTTCCCTGTTGTTGCTGATATTTATAACTGGCACATGGAATTTAATATGGATCATTACTTTCCCAGGATTTTACACATTAGCTATGGTTATGGCATTACTCCAGTACTTTCTGATTGTTCAGATGTAAAATATTTTCAGGCTGTACATATTAGAAAAATCCTTTTCATCACATTTGTCTTATTAGAAGAAGACCAAGTCTTACATCACCGTAGTGATGTGTTAATTTGTGTGTTGTACTTATCTGTCTTTCAATACGATTCTAATACCTGCCAGAACACATCATTTTTACTGAGCCAACCATCTCCAGTATGTACACACCTGCAAATTATCCATGGATTTAGACAGCAGGCCATTTGTATGTGTTGATTTATAGCATTTCACGCCACCATTTATTTCAGAGGAAGCCCTCCACGTGAGTTTAAAAAATATTGATCCTCAGAAATTCACACCCCCGAACAAGAAGCAACAGGCAGAAACTGAGGCCCAGGAAGTTCCATCTGAAAATAAGGAAGAACTTCCCTCCTGTGTGTGTGACCTTGCACTGGAACAGATTGCTCAGAGAGGGTGTGGAGTCTCCCTGACTGGAGATATTCAAGACCCATCTGGATGCAAACCTGAGCAATGCTCTCTGGGATGACCCTGCTGGAGCAGGGAGGTTGCACCAGATGACCCACTGTGGTCCCTTCCAACCTGCCCTGTCCTGTGATTCTGTGAAATGAAAACTTTTTGAAATATTTACAAAATAAACTATGCTTTAGTATAGGAAGAGCTCATGACTTTTTTGATTCCTCAAATATTTCTTTTCTTTTCCATGCCATTTTGTCTAGAATTTTCCTCTGGTTGCAAGAAGTGAATTTTATTTCAATTAAAAAAAAATCAAACTCAGAGAAACCACACCAACACCACAGTGCATTATTTGTAAGCACTCAAATTTCGAATAATAATCAATCTAACCAAGCTAAACCAACATGCTATATTTTTCAGATCTCATTTTTGACAAATATTATCACTTTCATTGTAATCCTTCAGAGACTTGTACCCACGTCTCAAAATTTTAGATGTGAACTCTATTACAAAAATCATTGGAAATAGTAACAATGACTACTAAAAGATCTTGCAAATATCTTTTCAAGACAGAATTATTCACAGGGATGGAACAGGATTGCTATACTCACGTACTCATGAAAATATAACCACTCTAAAAATCCTAATAATATAACATCTTGGAATTTAAGTATGTCATTCAACGTGTTTCTTTAGTACAAGGCCACATTTTCCAACCTATTGTTGGAGATGGAAATAAATGAGTTTTGTAACTTCTCTGAGTAACCAAAGATTCTTCTTTCTCCGAGACTCACTCAAAAAGGAGACTCCATCTTTGCCAGAAGCCCACAAAATTTTATATAAATTATGCAATGTAGTGACAAATTTTATTTCTTTTTAGTTACAGCTAGATATTTTTTACAGTAGGAAAAGTTCTATGACCACAGGGTGCAAAAATCTTTCTACTTGATATAGTCCTCAAAATGGCATATAAAATAAGAACAACAACACACAAAAAAAAAGACACAGGTAATAACAGCCCTGAAATCTTACAGCCTTAATGATATATGTGCTTCACTAAGGGCTTTTCTTTAACATATTTTCTTTTCAGCATGCAGCACTGAATAATATTTACCACTATTTAAAAGCCTAGGCAGTGTGAAAACTGTTGAAAGAAGAAAACACACAAAGCTAACTAAACTGATAAGGCTGTGATGATTTAAACTACCATTAAATAGGAAAAATTCCCATCTTAGAAGTCTTCTTTATAAACACCGTGCATTTTTTTCCAGATGGTTTCATTCCTTTTAGCTACACAGAACTTGTGCCCATTTTCTGCCAAGTTGGATCTGCCCATAATAGAAATATTTAACTTGCACTACACACAGTAGTCCTGCAACTGATATAAAAACCAAAATTTATTTTGGTATTATAAACTACACTTTTCTCTTACTCAGGTTATTATTGCATGTCTCTTTACTGAAATGCTCTTAATACTTTTATCATACTTCCCTAAAAGTCTATCTGTATAACCCCATCTTCCCCATCTTTTTGAATTCTACTTCATTCCATTGGTGTTCGAATGATCTTGTATAAAAAAGGTCAAAAAACTGATTTTAAATCTCCTAGAAAATCTATATAAACATCAGTGATGACTCAATTATATTGCTGTGAACAGTGTTCCTTAAAACAAAACAAAGATGTTTGAGGGTTGGTAATATTAGGTCCTGAGAGCTCTACCAAGCTGTGAATGTAGTGACAGAAATTAAAAAGCAGACATCCTCCCATGATGAAATTCCCCCCAACTCACTTCAAGATTACGTGGTTGATGGAAGTACAGCAAGTTCTAATTTCTAGAGGGAATAATGAGTTGTAGTTGCAATAATTTAAGGAATAATGTACCCCAACTGTACTTAATAGGGCTATAATTCCATCAAAGGCTTCGGGGGACATCATAAACCATGAGAGTGAAACTCAAGTGTGTTCCTGATGTCACCAGAAGGCTGAGATGGAATTACAGTCTTAATTTATATTCATTTTGAAGGAGACTTATTTAATATTGCACATGGATCATGATTAATGCCTTTGGAACTGCCAAAAACTATTAGCTGTGTTCATGGTCTTTTGAAGCCACCAAAAGTCAATTAAGCCACTGACTAGTGATTCTCAGCAATTCCTTTTTTTTAAAGCCATGGTTTGGCCAGCACAAATTGTGTTGCCATGCTAAAGTTAATATCAATTTGGTCATATATTTTTATTGCTTGTCTTCTTCATATTGAGTGAAAATGGGAAATATTTCTTCTGTCTAAGAGTATAGCTCTTTTTTTATAGAATTTCATTGCAAATTAAGGGGAAAATTAATTGGAAGCATTTGGCTAACTGGAATTAATTGGAAGCATTCACTGAACACCACTGAATGAATATGGTTTTATTGAAGAGATTTTTCAGTTAAATGCCAATAATTTGTCCGCATCATATGTGAACTAACTGAACAAGGAGAGGCTTTAGCAACAGGAGGGAATCCTTTTTTTGATGTAAGATCTCAGGTAATCTGTTTTGAAATGAAAGATTATCTAGAATAGCCCAGAGAGCCCACAGATGAAAGAGTTTTGGCATGGGGGGGGGGGGGAAGTAGAGGACATCTCATTAAAATAATTTGTGAATCAAAGTTTCTAAAGTTAAAATAATGTTGAAATAATCTTCTGGTTACTCAAGGAGTTCTCTCGTCCTCTCCTTCACAACTATCAGTTCAGAATATAAGAACATAAGAGATTCCTTACTTGGTCAGACCACCTAACCCCATACACACTCCCCAATAAATGAGAAAAGAAATGAGTGTGAGGGAGTGTTAGGGAGCCTGACCAATTTGTGTGGAAGTTGGAAGATACTTTCATTCATATATCCTATTGCATCCATTTATGGTCATGTAATCTTTTAATTTTCTATTTGTTTTTTGGACTTGACAATACTGTGCCTCCGCAGTCTCCTAGGACAGAAAGTCCCAGTGCCATGGCTGAAAGGACAGCTATTGAAAAATGTGATTTATTGTGATCTCCTAATGGTTTATGAATATCCTTACTTGCCTCAACATAAGGACTTAGCATATTTGGGATGCTCCTTGGTATACTCTCTAGCCTCAGGCTTCCTCTCCTAAGGGGTTTCCACAGATCCAAGTGGATTTTCATCAGCCTCTTGTGGATTTCTTAGATATCATAGGGGATCTAATACAGTAGCAGATGTCTTTATTTCTATAATGGCATTAAGCCAAAGTGTTTACACATGTCAGAGAACCCGCCATAAAATGTATTTCCTTGGAGATGACATTGTGTCGATCTCCGAAGTTCCTGGTGCTGAGTAGCTGATTTGATTTACACTTCTGAACAGAAAACACGTCGGCGTAATCTCGGCTCCTCTTTGCAACAATACATTCCAAGCAGAGGATTTATATTTGCAATTTGTTAAGATCAGATGCAGATAGAAATAAGTCACACACAAATCCTATTGAAAGCCTTTTGGCCGGTTGCTAAGATGATGGTAGCGCAAATTGATCTTTAAAGGCAAAAACATGACAACATAGCAATCAGTTATACGGCACTTTTGAGCAAGATAAATGCATATTCTACACCCAAAAAAATAAAAAAAACCCACAGCATCAAAATGTGACAAAAAGTGCAGTGTTGTTTGCATCAAGCATAGCAATCCCATTTGGCTTTTGGAAGATTTTCTCAAACCCAGGACCCAATTCAAAAGGTTGCCTTTGAGGAGCCATGGTATAACAATCCAGTTATCCTTGCATGGAGCAGCAAAAGTCAAACTAGGTGGCAGGTTTTCATGTGAAGAAATGTCCCTTGGCATGGGATGTTTGGAATACTGAGGATTTCCAAGCCTTCAGAGGGTGTTAGAAAAACTGAAAAGAACTAAAATCCAACCACAATATTTAAAACAAAAGAACTGTGGCTGAGGAAGTCCCAGAGTCAAAAAATTGTTGGAGGCTGGGAAAAAGTTCTTAGGTTTAATGTTTACAGGGGTGTCTTGTTCTTGCAGTCTTCCCTGGGCATTTGGTCTTGAACAAAGTCATATGAACTGTTTGTCTGCAATAATCCAACAAGTTGCTGTTAACCTCCCCCTCCCACAACAAATGTAAATCCTGGCTTTGCTTCCTGAGATGGATTGCAAGTTTTCCAGTTTCCACATGTAATATTTCCAATTAATGCCAAATTGCTCATATGTTCCATCCTTATGTGGAACCTAGTACAACTTTTAACATTCCCAGTAGTCCTTAACTACTATTTCGTCAGTAATCATCTCTGCCTGACTTCCCTGAAAAATTCTCCAAATCCATGAAAAATTCAAATTCATCAAAACCAGACAACGCCAAAAATAACAAAACTCTAAATGTTTTCCCTCCTATTAGCAGCACATGCCCTGAGGAAAAAACTGCTTGAACTTGCCCAGGTTGCCTTCCTTAATCAGGAGTTTCAACTGGAGGAGCTTTTAATTGCTCCAATACTCAGGATATATAAAAAAAATAGTAATAGCTTTGAACTCTTGATACTTGTGGTCTTGAGCTGTACTCCAAGGAAAGGTGCTCTCAGAAGTTATCAACTTCCTTCTGTGCTTCAGTTCCTATTGCTATGGAATAACAAAAATGGTTTTTTATAGCCATTTCTAGATGTATTTTCTCCAAAATTAAGACAAGAAGCACAGAATTCTGGATACTCGGGTACAGTGGCAAACAAGCAATTACAAATTTATCTGTCCAAAAGAAGTGTTCACCTCTTCAATGCTTTTGTGATCAATGGGTGAAAAATAGCAATTAGTTCTGAAACACTGAAAAGCATATAAAATATTAGAAGACTTGTATTCAACTGGATATAAGGAGGAACCTTTTTTTTTTTCCCCCACTAAGGGTATGAAAGCACTGGAGCACATTTCCCTGAGACACTGTAGGTACCTTCTTTGGAGGTTTTCATGGTCTGACTGGATCAAACCCTGAGCAACAAAACCTGACCACAAAGCTGATATGCCATAACTACAAGGTTGGATGAGAGATTTCCTGAGGTCCCTTTATCCCATGACAGCGTGTCTGTATGTCTTACAGGGTGCTATAAATAAATAAATACATCAAATTAAAAATGCAACAAGCAATTTCAACAGTCTATTCCCTGGCTGACTTCTGATGCAAATTATTTCTTTGTTGAGAACAGAACAGGGAGTGGCTTTGGCAAAGTATTGCAGCACTGAACTCCATTTACCTGGACATTGTCTTTGTCAACAATTGGTTTCTCTTGGCTTCTCTGCTGTACATCAAAATCGGAAATAAAGTTTGATAAGAAGAAATTGCTATTGTCGTTTTTTTTCTGAAACAATCTGCAAAATGTTTTCCACTTTTGAATCTTTATTTCCGATAAAAGTATGCAATAAAAGAGAAAGAAATGGAACAATTGGTAAACTGGAACAGTAAATTGTTAATATTATTTTAGTGAGCTGTTAACTGTGAATGTTTATTACATTGGACTAAAAAGGTGCCAGCTTAAAAGAAACACAAAAATAATTGCTGTACAAGTGTGTTGATGAATCTCTCATCTTCTAATATTGCAATATTTGTCTGGAAAACCTTGATCTAGTTTGAATGATTACTCTCAAAATGGAAGCAACCAATTCTATATCAAAGGTACCAAATATATTAGCTATAATATCCTTCAAATACTTTCATGCATTCTATAAGAACACTCTCAAGTTTAAATGCACATTTTTGGTTCATCATAAGAATATTTCCGGGTAAACGGGAGGTTCTTTTCCTCTGTGTAGATCTAGCTGAGACTTATAGGTCAAAATGAAGGCATTTTTAAATCAGTGGTGATCCTTATTCCCTCCACAGAAATTCAGCTATGAAATGTGCACAGGTACACTGGGGAAAGAGGTAATTTGTGTATGCATGAATATATACACATATATGTGAATAGACACGTGTATATGTGTATAGCTACATAAGTATAGCTACATACAGGAGGCCAATAACCTTAGTTACAACAAAGTATGAGACAGTGACATTCTGTATGATGAGAAAGATCATTAAATTCATACAGGAATTATGGAGATACATGTTAAATCATTGGTACAGAGGATTCACATGAAAAGCAAACAGTGGTGTGACAGGACATCTTTGTAATACCCTTTTCTCATGATAGTTTTCAAGACTTCTAGTTAATTGATCTCTGGAGAAAACACAGGAAATTATTTTATACTCGCCACATATTTCAATTTATTCTAATTCAGCATAAATTGAGAGAAAATACTTTTCCTTCCTTACAGTCTGCTCTTTGTCTCAAAGGGCCACCACCACAGATAAAAGACCTTTAAATCTCTCCAACAGTTCACTGTTGTCAGGGCATCATCAGAACCTGTTTGTACAAACGCAGACTTGTCTCAATTAGCTGATGAATTCAATCTGCAGTGGGCACTGCTGGTGTCTCCTGTACTTTGTGTAGCTCCCTGGCTCCACAGTAATCCCTGCAGTTCCTGTTAAATGATACACGTTTGGAGTTCACTCTGGAGTTCCAGCCCATCCAGTGCAGCAGCACTGGCTGTTTGCCATCCCCATTGCTGCTATCAAAATGTTCCCAGGCACAGCAGAGGGAGGTGATCAGCAGCACAGCACTGCAGCAAGCAGAGAGAGCAAAAATCAGCTGCTAACAAGCACTAGAGACTACCATACAGTCAGACAGGTGAGGCCCATGGCAAGCACAGGAGCCACACGTTAATAGCTGAACAACAATAACAGGTATAAATTCTACCTAGCACATTCCAATCAAATCTGCAATTATCTGGAATGCTTTGTCCTGCATTGGGTGCCCAGAAGGACTGTCATGGCTTATCCCCAGTCAGGAGCCAAGCCCCACACAGCCTCTTGCTCACTCCCACACCGGTGGGATGGGGGAGAGAATCAGAGGGGTAAAATCTAGAAAACTTGTGGGTTGAGATGAAGACAGTTTAATAGGAAAAACAAAATTTGTGCACACAAGCAAAGCAAAACAAGGAATGCATTCACTGCTTCCCATGGGTAGGCAGGTGTTCAGCCATTCCCAGGAGAGCAGGGCCCCATCACCCCTAGCAGGGACTTGGAAATGCCATAACCCCAAATGTCCCCCTGCTCCTTCTTCTTCTCCCAGCTCTGTATGCTGATCATGGTGCCCCATGGTCTGGGATATCCCTTGGGTTAGTTGGGGTCAGCTGTCCTGGCTGTGTCCCCTCCCAGCTCCTCGTGCCCCCCCAGTCCACTCACTGGTGGGGTGAGGAGGGGAAAAGGTGGTAGCAGTGTGCAATCACTGCTCAGCAGTAATGAAAACATCCCTGAATTATCAACAGTGTTTCCAGCACAAATCCAAAATACAGCTCCTCATCAGCTCCCCTGAAGAAAATTAACTCTACCCCAGCCAAAACCAGCACAATATCGGATATGGGTCTGTCCTTAAAAAGGACAACTCTAACCCCAGTTGAGTGAAGAAAACTGTCTTTAACATTCACAAAGATGAAGTTGCCTGAAAGGCTCAAGGACGTCTATTTTCATTTAGAAATACATGAAACTACAAGTTTGTAAACTCTTCCTACAACATATTTGTAGGTTTCCTTTTTTCCCCCAGTATTAGGGATTTTAGATGACAGTTATTCAAAAGGAGCCAGAAGACCTCAGATACATATTCCCTGGCAAAACATACGAATTACTGAAAAACTGATCTCTACTGATTTTTTTTTTTTTTAACCTGCCTTTACACTTGGAAGAGACCTGTATTTTTCGTTAAGTGCTTTCTAGAATACCCAGGAACTTCTTTTCCCCAGAGCCCAAGTGTAATGAAGCCTGAGGTGTCCATGGAGGTGTCGGTACAGAATATACAAAGTACAATTAATGTTTCAGATGTAGCTCTCTCAACTGTCAAGTTCCATTTTCTTTTTTTGTGAATGAATTACACTTGCTATTAGTTTAAAAAAAAATTATCTTCACAGGAATTAATTTTCTGAGGATTTTTTTTAGTGTTTGAAGTAATGAAGTTATCGCAGATTCAGGGAAAAAAACTATTTCCACTCTCTGTAAATGTTTAGTATAAGCTAGAGCTTTGTGATATAAAAAGTGTATACTTTAACTCTTTGAATTGTCTCTTCCTTCCTTTTCCTTGTCTTACCTTTTCCCTCTCATTGTTCCACAGTACTTTCAGATCAGAATACAACTCTCATACGATTTTCCTCTAGATTTAAGTCTGATGGCTGGACAGATCTGTGAGTAAAGAAAACAAATTTTTCCACCTTTCAGATTAAGCTTCATAAGGGTTTCCTATTGACAGCATAATTAGGTATAAGGAAACAAACTTTATATAAGATTTTCTTCAGTGACACTCCTTAGTAAAAGTTTAATTCTTTGCTTTCTCCATATGATTAACATTTCTGATTCAGGACATGCATTGAGCCTATTTCTTTGTTGTCCTCTGCAGCCTCAGCTTTTAAGATGCCAAAAAAGCTGCTATGTATGTGACACACACAAAAATGAAAGCCAGCATTCATTATATATCACTCCAGCCATTTGTTGTTTGTTGGGGTTTTTTTTCAGTTAAGTAATTTCTAGGTTCCAACTTTCCCCTACTGTGTGGGGAACACAGCAGTTACAAATGTGAATCCATGCTAGCCAGGAAAGACAGTAAAAGGGAAAGGCAGGTGACAGATTGTCCCTCTGGAATGTCCAGCCTGAGACGAAAAGCAGCATTTCCCATTCACAGAAGAATAAAAAAGTTGATTTTTTCGCAAACCTTCCCAACCCTTACAGTTTTCAGGAAAACTGATGTTCTTGTCAGATTCATGGTTAAGAGCGCTGGATATTTGCTCAGCTGTAGAAATCCGGAGTAAAAGATCATGGGTTCAATGAAATGGCACTTTCCAATTAAACTGTGTTTTGCTGGAAGTTCCCCAAGCTCTGCCAAACACTATGGTTGTACATCCTATGTAAACTAGAGATTTGCATCATTTTTGCATGACAGATTTTTGAATACAGAAGGCTTGGGGGAGCAAAGCTTTTGCAAGGTGAACATCACAAAACACCCAGTGATTTTTTTTCTTTCTCCCACAGGCTTTCCTGCAGGCATGGATAATAGGGACATTAGTTATTAAATTGGCATGGGGTCTTTCTCTCTTTCTCTATCATTTTCAAACAGGTTAATTAAAGATCATTTATATGCCAGTTAAATAGAAGGCAACTTGAGTCAGAGGAAACATCCACACCCATTTTATAATAAATCCTCCTGAACTTATAAATGACCTACAATAATTTTCAATAACTATCTCTTGAAAGGTGCAAATACCTGCATCTTCTTTTTTTAAAAAAAAAAACCAAAGCAAATTAAAATACTTGGGGTTTTGGGGGGTTTTTTGTTTGGTTTTGGTTTTGGGGTTTTTTTGGTGGGACTTTCTTTTCCAAAATTCTGTGTTATTAGCTCAAAAGAAGAAATTATTTTACACACTTATCATTCAGAGGGAAGGACAAGGTAAAAGAAAATATCCTCCTGAGATTAAGCACAAAAAACCTGTTTACCACGTGCAAAGGTACCAGTATTGGGCACTTCACTGTACTTTTAGCCTAAGTGAGATGCAGGGAAACAAAGCAAACATTTCATCCTCAGCCTCTCACTTTCTTTTGAGACAGATATTCACACTATTGCAAGTACATCTTCTATACACAGATCTACCAGTGGCAGAGAACCCCAGGTGCTGCTGGTGTGCCAACACCTTATTAGCCACAAGTATTAAAAACTTTGTCATGTCTGTTTGTGCTGCTCAGGGCTCAAAACCAAAACGTTAGGGCTCAGCTCTATGATCAAGGTACACCTCTGTCTCCTTCGTGTATGCTCTTCACCAAGAGCAAAACAAGACAAAATAAGGTGGCTCCACCTTCTTTCACAGGTTCAAGCTTGTATAGAATGTTTTAATGCACATAACTATTTTGGAGCATCGGGAACAAGCAGTACACATGTTCAGAAAGGTTTAATTCTGCAAATTTGGTTTCATATATTTCCTTAGATTTTTCTTTTCCCTTTAATCTGGTAAACTCCGAGAAACTCTGTCACTAATAAACCATAAATACAGTGTGTCTGTGAAGCACAATATCCAGAATTAGTTTTTGCTATTGTATCCCAAAAGACTGTCATAGAATATTCTAGAATAAAGCAACACTGATCATATGTTACTATTGATTTTCAGTCATAGTTCTTTATTGATTTCAGTGGGGATTTCTTATTAGACATCCCTGGCATGAAATGGCCACTCATATTAGGTTTTTTTAGTAAAAAAAAATACGCAGTTGGCAAAAATAATAAAAATAGGCATCAAGAAATTTGCCCCATATTGTGAGCAGTCAAATAATGGCGTTATCTATCTTGAAACACAGAATAATTTCAGCATGAAAAACATTTTTTTAATAAACATCAATCCTCAGAAGCTAAAAGTAGACAGATTAAACTGTATGAGTTGGGATTACTTTCTGAAGAACTAAAAAAAGACATCTTCAGAGCCCAGTGTTTCTCACTGTGGGAGCCATCTTGTGGAGGGAAATTATTTTCTTGTGATAGCTTAAAAAGCAGATTTGCTCTCCTCGAACTGTGAAATATATCAACAGGATGTAAAAAGCACACATTTCTAAGTATATCTACCATTCACAGTTTTAAAAGGAAAGAAAATATAGAAAGATGACTCAGGATAAGATTTTGGGCTTTTTTTTATACCCATTATTGGATGTTCATTCCCTAAAGATTTTCTGTGTATGATCCCAGATGTACTGGAGGGAAAATTTTGAATTCTCAGGTCAAGAAACACTCCTTTTTCTCAGAAAAATCGTGATGTTTACTCTTTAGAATTTGGATATGAATGTTCCCTATGCCTTATTAGGAAAAAACCCTCACACAACATAGTTCATTACTTTTATCACTATTTTGTTTTCTGAACAGTTTATAACACCTAAAGGACATATTTACTCACACGTGGCAAGTTATTACCTGTCTCCATTTCCTAGGTAACAAGGAGGATTAAAGTAGGGTGTACAAGAAATTTGTGAAAGAGGCTGTGGTCAAACTTGAGAAGTTTTTGCACTATGCCACGAGCTGTGTTTGTTCCCCATTAACAATTACAACGTTTGTAATTCTTCACTCTGTTATTCCCTTACTTTAACTCAACAAATTAGCGACGAGTACACCTGATCCAGCCGGCACTTCCAACTGTGGGACTTCATGGGCTCCTTTTCTCTCTCAGTGGGGCTTGGGGATGCTTCTTTTCTTAGTCAATCAAGCATCACTGACAGGGAAATCATGTCAGTTCTGGATGCCTTTGCTCCAGCAAAAGCCTGCTTTTGATCTGCACGTCTTTTCCCCCCATCCTTCGCTTTTGCTGCTGAGTGCTTTGCTTTTGCAGCGAGCTCGTTCCAGCCCCAGTTTCCATCAGTCGTGTTGAGATCTGAGGTTGTTATTCAGCCTTCCTATGCTGAAATCCACTCCTGTGAAAGAGAGGGCCTCATTGTCTCGCTCCCGTGCTGCAGAGTTCGTTTCTTTAATGATCTGACCATTGTTCGCTCTCATTTCTGCCTTTGCAAACTGAACTGGAGCCTCGCTGCTGGCTGTCTGAGGAGAGAGAGATGGCCCTGCTGCTTCTGAATGGAACTGGGTGAGGACTGCCACTCTGTTAGGAAAACAGGTTTCTCTTCCTGACAGATTATTCTTTAGTCCTTGCTTTCATTCTGAGTGCATTTATCCTGTCTTTCTAGCCTTGCAGGTGACGTGCTTTTCACGGGAATTTTTGAAAGGAATCACGAGGCACTGCTCTTTGAGCCACTCAGCTGCCTCTGACGTCGTCTTTTAGAGTCCCTTTACCCCCAGATTTTCTTCAATGGTGTTCATAGACTTAAAAATTTTAGATGTAAGAAAGAACACCAACAGTCTTAAAATCCACCTGACCCCCCATGGGACAATGGTGTGCAGCACCAGTGCAGAGGAATATGCCAGACTACCTCGTTCTTGGAGATTAACAGCAAAAAAAGAATCGTCAGAAAGTTTTAGAAAACCATATAGTAATATGAAGGATGACTTCAGTAATGTTCAAAGGAACTGAGTTTTGGATTTTTCGAAGCTTTTTGGCAAGTGTTTTGTGCTTGGTTCAACTTCTATTTTCTTTTTTATATTATACCATCAAAGCAAGTCAATTCCACAATATCTTCTTTACTCCTTTGGTCTGTCACTGACTTTGATATTCTCATTGTAGGGTCAGCTCTAAGAACTCAGAGCTTTCCCCAAAGACAAAGTTTTATCATTTCTTCTGGGTTCACTGACCTAGAAAAATTCTAAAACTGCAAGTAATATGAACAAAGCAAACATTTAGTCCACAACAAAAAAAAAAAATACAGATCCCAAGACAGAAATGCAGTCAAGGATAGAGGCAATGCTAGGGAACAAGGAGAAAGCAATTGCTGGAAAAAAATTATGTTCAAAATAGTCAAGGCCTGCAGATAAAGCAGGGAGTGGAGTTAAAGAAGGGATATCTTTGGAAAGATTTCTTCCCTGCACCTCCCACCCACACTTTTCTTTAATGCAGCAAAATAGAATGTATTAACAAAATACACATGAACCTCTAATAAAAAAAATATGTATGACCAAGCAGAAAGTCTTTGAACAAGGTTTATGTTCCTGAGGTATAAAGTGTTAAATATCTCTTCCTAAATCCCATAATTTCTGCTTCAGTGATAAAAGTGACAGTTTTCCTGTTAACATACTCAGATAGTTTCGACAGCTTTCTGTACATTTGAGTTCTTTCAAGTTACCTTTCATTTTGTTTAAACAGGCAACTGAACCCAGGCCCTTCTTACAGATTTAGTTACATAATATATAATACTTCATCATCTTAAACAGGCTACTCAGTCTGGTTAAAGGATGCTGTTGATTTTTCAGTGTTTGTGCAGCTACAGTAGATCTGACCTAAAACTCATTTATATGAAAGACATCTATTGAATCCATGGGCTTTGGGGCATAAACCAGTCAGCCTTTCACTGACTCACTGAAATGCTGTAGTCAGATATATGATTCATGTTTCCTTCCAATGCCTTGGACTTGAATGTGGTTATTCAAGGAGTAGTAATCACAAGGCCAGTATTTTATAAGCCATGAATGTTATAAGAATGCAGATATATCAACTCAGTACTGTTCTTTCTGAACAAAATGATTTTTTTAACATTGCAATACAGCTTCAAAATAGAAATGAAAGGAAAAATATCAAGAGAACAGCATAAAAGCCGTGTTAAAATTGCAGTTCAAAACTGGAACTTGCAAGTATACACATTCACAATCATTGATATTAGGAAAACAGGAAAGGTAAATAAGGCATTCACTTGCAAAAAATAGATAACAAAAAAAAAGTTAAAGGAATTTAAATAGAGAAGAAATGTTTGGATCGGGTTTTTATTACACTGATATAATTGACATTACCACGAGGATTCACTAGCTAGATTTGTATAAAGTGGCAGCAGATTGGGTATATGTGGGTGTAGATTTTGAAAAAAGTATAAAAATAGGGTTATGTAGGAAAAAAACACCAAGACAAAAATCTCAATTGTATAAAAAGCTCTCATTAATTTCAAGAAAGAACAACTGGATAGTTTATCTAGTTATCACTATATGAGGACGAGTACCAGCAAAGAAAAAGAAATCTACTGATTTGTCATATTCTCTCCCTCCAGTTTACTAGAAAGTATAAGAGAAAAAGACATTAATATTTTTTTCTAGTTATTGTTCGTTACTATTACTTTATGTAATCATTAGCTAAATTTAGCAAGTAATGCAATCTCTAATTAAAAAAAAAGAAACACTTCCTGCTTTTAAGTAAAGGCAATATATTTTAGAATATGGATACATTTTTTCAGCCTGAATATGTGCTTATCAACACCACTGATGACCACCATTATCACAAAATAGTTACTCAAACAGTGCCATTCAGGTATTTTCTGTTCTTAACCAAATCCTAATGCTGAAAACAGTAGTGGAGTCGCATAACATGTGTGATAAGAATTGCCCTGAGAATTATTATGGGACTCAAGAACGTTCTTCCTCTTCTGCTTGGCTTTACAGAATTTCGGTAGGGGTCCCCTTAACTTGGTAAAGAGAGAAGAAAGTTGAGTTACAGCAGCAGATAAGGAGGCCTTCAAGTTTATAGAGCAGATTTCATTCCTTCCTTGCTCGACAGCTAATGTGAAGAACGATTGCCATCTGCAAAGCCTCTAATCTGCCCCACCAAGATAAATTAAATGGGGAGCAATCAAAATTTTCAGGATACCCTTCACACTGTATCACCCATGGCCAAATTACCTGTTTTCGTGAGATTAAGCCACACTTTAGTATATTTCTGAAAGGATGTGATAGAAACACACTGTACATCCAGGATACGAGGGACTGGTATTTTAGGCTTATATAGAGTAAATCTTTGACATTTTTTCTCAGTCAGGGGAAGGAAATGATGAACCAAGAAATCTCTCTCTGCAATGTGTCAGAAGATGATCCCAAGGGAGAGAAGCATAAGTGGAAAAAGAAGATTTGCCTTAGTTTCTCAGATATATACAAGTAGCATTGCTGGAGGACAATTTTATGCCCCTGTGAAGAAACCAGAGTGGAAAACTCACATCACAATTAACAGCAGAGATTTCATGAATTGCTGAAGTTGCAGCAAAGGGAACTACACTTGGGTGCACCATCCTTCCATTGGAAATAAAAAGGGACTCTTTCATTCCACCTTCCTTGGAAATCTTGCAAACAATTTTTCAATACCACCCTGACATTTCCAGATATTTCTTGTTTCAAAAAGCTGCTAAGGGATGACTTGGCCTCTTCTGTCACTGACATGCAGTTGAAAATCATTCTCATTTCTTGTTTTTAAGCAAATAACACCCCTGAAGGCCAAGTCAATATTCAGTGATAGGTCTGTGTCATGACATGCCCTCTTTCCTGATAACCCAGACCGCTACTCTTAGAACTTTGCCCTCAAGTCCCATAGAGACTTGGTGCCCAAAATTCCATCTAGAAAAAGAGCAGATAAGCAGAAGAGGAAAGGGATGGTGCTTTCCTAGATCTCACTTCAAGGAGGAGTCAGGATGCATTTAGGGTATGAAGTTGGACTTGAAGGCTCAGAAACATAGAGGTGGACAGTTTAGATATTGTCCCACACTCTGGAGGACAGTGATCTGAGCATTTTAAATCGCTTATTTCTTAAAAATTGAATAAAAATGTGATGTTTTCATTGTCTGTTATATTAATAGATCATAAATGCCTTTTCTGTCGATTCTCCATGCTCAGTACAAATGGACATTACAAAATTTTTTAGTATAATGAAGAATTTGTGAAATCAATTGTTGCTACCGATGAAGTAGAAGCTCAAGATTTCAATTGCCATTTTTTGTTGTACATTTTCCTGCAAAAATGTGTAGTTTGAATAAGAGAAACTGAATATTTATATACATATGTGTAGACATACATTATAGATATCAAAGGTAGTTATGTCCTTTCTGAGCTGGTTTTGAGGATTTTTACAGCAGACAGGCAGCTTTCTTGCATCATTCTCTGCTCTTTTGCCACTTGGAAGAAAGATGGAGAGTTTCCATGCAGTAAAAGTAATATTAACAGGAAAATTAATGATTCTGTGAGTTTTACAGAAGGACTTGGGCTGTACTGATAGTGTGCACTGCGATATGCAGTACCTATTGAAAGTCATAGTTAGTGGTTAAGAGCAGATAATATTTAGCATTTATATAGGGTTCCACAGCTTCAAAGAACTATGCAAACATAAATTAATTAATCCTCAGGATTTTAAGATCTCTATTTAGATAGGTAGATTCCTCTTAGAAAGTTCTGTGTACCACAGATGATTACATCTACTTACAAAATAGGACAAACAACAGCAATAACATCACTGGCTTTGTGAATTAGTTAAGCACCGTTATCCCTCTTCTGCTGATGGAGAAGCTGAGATTTACCTATCAGGAAATTTCTCTGAGGCATGCCAATGACAGAGCTGAAATTAAATTTTTGGAATGGTCTATCTTTTGACTCTTATTTTCTGCCTGTTAAGTAAATCTAAGGAACTATATAGTTTAGTGATGTGAGATAGACAAATATATTTAAATTAAAAAGTTCACAGTCATGATATTTCTATTCTCATAAGATTTCCATCACAATAGTGTAGTTTGGTGATTTTCTTTGGAACTCACATCACAAGTAATGTTGGGGTATGGGAAAAGATATGGGAAAAGCATTCATCATAATACAGTCAGATTTTGACCACTGTCAATGAACACACCAATTGCACAGCACCTATTAATTTCTCTGTTTGATGATTTTGAAAAGTTCTCTTTTTATTGTCCATCTTCTCAGAGTTTCAAATACACAAACGTGTTCAATAAAGTCTGATGTGATGCAGAGATGTCCACCAGAGTCTGCAGAGATACTATAATAACTCTGATCCCACTTAGGAGCTAACTCAGGGACCTGATGATAATTAAAAATGTCAACATCATTAAATATTTCATTCCTCAAATATGAACGAAGAGGTTGAGTCACATATTTGCATAATTTACATAACAGCCATCTAATTTTGGTGATTGAATTGATGACACCTGGGATGTCTAAGCTTTTGGTTTTTTCTCTCTAGTCCACAGAGTGTTAGACCCAGAGAACTTTTCAGATCCTATCAGTGTACTGAAGGTCCACTATGGGTATTGAAATCCAAAAATTTGAGAGAACACAGTTTTCTTGTGGTTACTCACATCATTTGTTTTAAGTATGATGACAGCTGATATGGATGGACCACAGAGAGCTTTTCTCACTTTATTGTTCTCACCTGACTCCTGCTAGTAAGATAAATGGCAACGTTGTCAGTCAAAAATATTTGAATATTAAGCTTTCTCTCTCAAGTGGGACCAAATGCTATTACAGCATTGCATCAATTATCATATTACAACCTAGCTTTTAAGAACGGTAAATTGTGCTTTCAAAAATGAACTCAGTTCCACAGAAACAACCATTAACACTGCAGCCCCATAACTTCTTCTCCTACTTTATTTCATCTCTAATTTGCAGAAAAATGTCTCGTTGGTAAACCAGAAATAGTCAAGGAATACATCAAAGAAGACTCTTCATGGTATAGGTAGCTAACTTAAATTCGATTTTGAACCTTTTGCCACATAATTTAAAATGTTAAGTCTTACAAGGTTTGCATTATAAATGTGTTTCTGCTGTTATCAGCTGGGGTTTTGGAGAGGGAAGGGGTTGCATTCTATTTTTACTTTAGAACCATAATATATAGACCTAGAATTTTTGTATTAGGTAGGAAATTGTTTTGTTACAGTAGCTGTAAAGAATTTAAAAACACTATGGCCTAGGATAAAATCTCAACTCATCAGAAATTCAGCTGTCATGGGACAAGAGGAGAGGTCTTCTCATGAATTAATAAATAGCTTAAATAGTAGGATTAAGTGATCAGCTTCAACAAAAGTAGAGGTTTAACAGTGGAGTCCCTCAGGGAGCTCTGCTGGGATATCCACTGTTCAACATAAATGATCTAGAAAAAGAAGTGTATAATGAGGTGACTAAGTGTTCTGATGATACAAAATTCTTTAAAATAATAATGATGAACAATGACTGCTAAGAGTTGTAGCAGATTTGAAGGTATGGATCAACTACGGGACAAGGAGCAAATGAACATTACTCTTGGTAGGGGTAAGTTAATGTACACAGGGGGAAAAGCTCTTCATTAGAAATACACAGTGATGGGCACTAAGCAAGATGTTATCATTCAGAAAAGATATTTAATTGTCATTGTCCATAATCCTAGGAAAGCATTACTAGCCCAACACTCACTGATGGGCAAAGGTTAAGCAGAAGAAGACAAAAGCAGCTAAGGAAAAGAACAGGGATTAAAAGAGCTCATCATCATAGCATCATGTACAGTCACAGTATAGTCACAACCTGAATTACAAATTCATTTCAGCCTCCTTAACAAAAGCTGAGACTGTCAAAAATGCAGAACTAAATAAAAACAAAGGTATGGATTGCTTTCAGTACTAAAGAGACCCTGTCATTGGCTTGGCAAAGTGAACTCTCAGGTATTTAAAATCATGAGCAGAAAACAAAGAATGGTTATTAATTTACGTTTTCTTCACATCAGAATTAAGAAACACGAAGTTAGTAGACAGAAATGTTAAAACAGAAATACATATATCAATACCTTGTGGAATTTGCTGCCATACAGTGCTCTGGATTTTCAATGAGTTTGAAGTCATGGAAAAGGGGCCTTAACAGGCTACTCTTACAATGCCAAATTACAGCCTCCAGCTCAAATGCAGGGTGAGGAAAGGCAAAAGAAATAACCAGAGAGGTGACACACTGTCCTTTCTCATGTGTCAGAAGCAAAAGGATTGGGTGGATGAAAGTTTCAAAGCGTTTTTATGTTCTTGCATGGCTTATTTCTAGTTATGGCACTTCTGCTTCTCATCTGTGAAATGGGGCTAAAAATACATACCCCCTTACTTTGGAAGCATGTTATGATTTGAGATTTTCTGTAATGTCCTTAAAGGTGCTTCAGGTGCACAGGTTGCGGGTTCTAGTTCTGATTGCAAAAATACACTGACATTTGCTTATGATTAAATGATTTTAAATGTCTTCTAAATAACTTGGAGACAGTTTCATCTAGTTATTGTGACTTCTAAGGAGCAACACTTCGAGTAGAAATTCTGTTGGCACGTTCATTCTGCACTCCACCATTTGTACTTATTGAGGTGAGGGCTGTCAGTGTTCTCCTCGGGCCAGCCTGTGGCTACACTTGCAAAATCTATAAAATCACGATTAAACTGCATTTTAATATAAATAAATGGCTAGCATTCTGCTGTTCCCAGAATACTTTAACTCAAGTGTTTTCCAGACTCCTGTTTCCCCTGTCCTTAGCACGGTCTCAAAGACACCCTTTGCTGCTGGAACAACTGTAGCATTTTCCCTCTGCCTTTTTTTTGCAGCAATTGCTCAAATACTGTCTGTCTTGAGTGCTCTTTTCTGACTTGCCTGCTAATGATGGAGGTGGAGAAAGAAGCCATAGTGTCTATTACTTTGCATGCAAGAACCACTTTCAAGTGAGTGGTGCCTTGACCTGTGAAAGTAAGATGTCCATATTCCCTCTAAAAGGTGGTTGCTGCAGCCTTGCTCTCGTGTATTCATCTCTGTTAAACATTCTGCCTGTTCTGGAATTTATTCTCTAGGCAGCTTGAAGGCTATTGAACAAAGGGTTTTTCTAATACATCATAATTACACAAACACCTGCAACCTTGTACTGAGCTACTCAATATTTTTTTTTTTCAGGTGTTCAGCAATACCCAACACTTCTCATCTCCCATTTGGTGGTCTAATGGCTGAGCACAGGGTGCAATGAAGTACAGATGGGAATTCTAAACCAAAGACTTTTAAAGAAAAGTGCCCAGATATACTTGTAGCACGTTATTGATTTTGACACAGTTTTACAACACGCTCTGCAACGTAAAAATGCTTCTTTTCAATGTAAGGGTGAAACTAGAACTACACATAGGGTTATTTACAGGTGTTCTCTTCAGATTATTTAAAAAATCTTAACAGATTGTTGGTTTGGCTCAAAGTATGAATTCTACCCTGCAGAGCACTGTGGGTGAAGTGTCTTTTTAAAGATTTTGTTTCTTTTTCCAGATTGTTCAGGTGGCTTTTGGAGTCACAAAAACTTTGGAGTCTCCACATCTCAAATTTATTATTTACTAAATATGTTCCTAGTAGCACACTCTTCTGTGTCATCTTTAAAAGCAGAAATATTCAACACTGGATTTGAATGTTCAGCACAGTTATTATTCAGTTTGAATTGAATGACACATTTTGCCTTCAGCCAGCAAATAGAGTTCATATTTAGAAGGGCAGTAACTCTTTCCCTACCCCTGAATTTTCTAAAACTTCCTAGGATTTTCAACAGCTTACAAATTAGAATAATCTCAGGGTTTTTTTTCACATTACTATTATCTGGTATCATCGGCATAGACAATTCAAACAATTTTAACTATATTAATACAGGATATCTCTTTCTCTTCACACCAATTTGCAGATTTGTTTGTTTGTTTGTTTCACTGTGGTTCAAACTATTCAAACTGTTTGAAAATCCAAGCCTACTAATGAGTTTAAACATTGGGATTAGTTAAAGAACCAGCATCGATGTATTTTTGTTTTCAAGAAGAAGGTTAGTACTCAAATCTAAACGTTCCAAATCCTTACAACATTAAAGCAACTAAAAATCTGGTGTATTGACATATAGTTACTGACCTGAAGTTGGGGTGGAATTGGAGAAATTCCACTTTCTTACGAATTTTACAAAACACAAAAAATGTTATATTTCTACTTTCAATCATGTTAAAATTTGTGTGAGAACATGTATAACTATAAAGGAAATCATAGGAATAGTCAGAGGAGTCAGACCAGCCTGGCCTGATTTTTCTATGCAGCAGAATAAAAGGCTAAAACCAGGTATTTTTCCAAGGTACTCTTACAGCCTTCAACACCACAAAGGATTTCCAAATCTGAGGTGGTCGCTTTGTACTTATCATGTTTCACTTGATGTTTTTCTTTTTGAATCTGTGTAAACATTTAGCATTAATTTTTTAGAAAAGTAGGTGTAATCATAAGACTAGAGGTTTGGCTCAATTTTCTCTCTCTTGGTTTTTAATCTGTTTAGTAAACAATCTGCCTACTATGAGGCATGGAGACAGAGAATATCATTACAAAAACCCAAGCTGTTAAGCCATGAGTCTGACAAGGGATTAATTCCTTAAAAAATTGCCTAGAGGTTGCAGAGGATTTTAGCAGTTGGGAATTAAAGACTGATGGAGTGGTTGCAGCTCAGCCATGATCTGCTTTGCCCCAGGATGTGACTTGGGCAGAACAAACAGCAGCCAGAGAAGGGTGATGCTAAGCTAAAGCAAAAGGGTTTCCCATCTTTAAAAAGTTTCTTAATGTTTTCTTCTAGAGCTTCAGATCCAGAAGTCAACCTTTCCACTGAAGTCAGAAAAATATGAGCAAGCTACTTCCATTACATACTCCCTGTACATAACAAAAGCAGGCTTTGCTCATACATGTGCAGGAAATGGAGAAAGCATCATTTCTCCTCCTTGTTCTCTCGATTTCTTTAGGTTGAGGATCCTGCATTGAGTTTTACTGTTCTCTGCATATTTTACTTTTCAGTGAAGTATTCAGTGGCTGGTTTAGATCACTACACAGGCACAAAACCCCCAGAATACCTTTCATAATTCTCAAAAGCATGCTCTGAAAACTTACAATTTGGCAGCTGCTTAAGAGATATCCATTGACTTTTTTTTTTTAGTAAAAACATTGATGGAAAGTTACCAATGTATAGCATTTGTCCTTGATCACCACATATTTCCCATTTTTTCAGTTTTGCTTGCACACATAGTGCATTTTTCACTTCTTCCTCTGTGCATTTATACACGCACCTATTCAGACATAAAGTCTGGAATAAATAACATCAATCACAGCACAACCAGAAGACAAAGCAATACTCAATATTGGAATATGGGGTTTGGGGTTTTTTTTCATATGCAGATATGCAACCAAAAGTGTTATGATTTCAGATGTAGATTTGAAAAGTACAAAATTGCTGTAGACTAGAAATTTTATGACATTGACCTATGAATTATGTTCTTTAAAAATTAAAATATCAGTTACCAAATTTATCTGATATTTAATTGTTTTGAATTTTGTTTTGTTTGCCTGTTTTAACCTCATATTAGCTACTCAGCATCAAATGGAAAATACAATTTTTCTTCTGGTAGAATTCTAATTCAGATAATTCATTTTCAGTTTCACATTACTTTGTTGTAAGATAACTTGCATTATTACAGCTTTTTTCCTTTAAATTCTAAACCTCTCTGAGCATAGTTCTCCTTGCAGATTTGCTTTTCCTCTCAGCTTGCTACTGTGGAACTCTCGAACCAGATAAGTTTGAAGAATCTGTCTGTAAAAGATTCAACGAAAAGTGTTTAATCCAGAAGCATTTGTAGCATTCAAGAATGGAAATATCCTTCATTTGTACGACTCTCAAAGTGAGATATTTCCAATGCCATTAAGTCATTTTCTTAGTTTATTTAACCTACACTGTGAATTGTCTTATGTCAGTACCAACAGTATATGTTCATGTAGTACACTAAAAAGATGACATTTCCATATGACAGTAAAACTGATTTGCTTTTTGGGGTTGGCAGGGTATTGTTTATTTTTTTTGTTTTTAAACAGTGTCATAACTAATGAGCTGAAAAGCAAAAGATCTGTCAAACTTTGAAATTCAGTTCATCAGCTCGAGTTTGACTGGAAGGCTATTGTTGAGACAGATTGTCACCAAGAGATTGCCCAAAAACAAATTCATGTGTAATTTCTTAGTAGGAATCCTTCACTTTGTCCCTGATAGCTCCCTAGGTTTCTAGGGACAGGCACTTCGTGTTGCTCATCTGTGGAGAAAAAAAAAATAAAATTACTTATTAAGGATAATGCCAAGACTTAACTGATATTCATGACACTGAAATTTTCAAATGTAAGGAGCTATATAAAAAAAAAAAAAAAAGACTATTATAGACATAAGAGCACTGGTGGACATTGTTTCTTTTTTGGTTTTAAATAGTATGTCCTTCTAATCTGACTGAAGGGAAGTGATGCTTTTTGCAGCAGATGGGAAGAGACAGACAATGGTGTTCCGGAGCAGTACAGCCTGTGCTGCGTGCTTGCAGCACAGCTTGTTTCACAGCACTGGGGGCAAGTGGTTCTCTTCTACATCTAAAAGCTCTTCAGCCCTTTTGTGGCAATGTGACAGACCCACAAGAAAGAGATTGCCTAGAAAGAAATATGCTGGGGTGTGGGGGAAGCAGACACAGGTCAAATAGGCAAAGCTGAGGAGGAAACCTGGATGACTTAACTCTTCTGTAGTGAGAATATCCCAAACACAGCAGCTAACTAACTCTCTGGTAATTTGGATTTATAACTTTTGTCCAAACAAAAGGTTTCTGACCCCCTTGAAAACAGGACAAAGGTAAAAATTAATACAAACGTAAGTACAGGGATACAAATTTTGAAATCAGTGAAAAAAGCATATCACAGGTTTTCTGGCTGTAAAAATATCCTTTGGTCATCATTATCTTCTGAATCCCACACACTGGCTTATATTTAGCATCTATTTTTTGCAAACTTAAGTCATGCTTTAAAACCTCGAATTTCATACCAACAGAGCTTGACTGGCAAAAATTAAAGTACTACAGGAAACAAATATATGTACCTTACTTACAGTCCAGCTTAACTTGGCAGACGTTTCTGTAAGACAGATACATTAAACACGAACTTAGAGTCATTTCTCATGAGGACATAGCCACAAAATGAAATAATTTGATCTCATTAAAAGCATTATGCCACAATAGAAATATGCAGCCATTTCATATTTCAAAAGGTAACAGAGTCTGTCTTACACAGTCTGCTTTGAAACTAGAAGAGATTTAGCAACTTAGGTTTGTTATAACTACCCTTGCTGAATCACCACTAAACCATTCCTAACCCTCATTCAAGGGCTGAAGCATATTCTGGCTTCAATACACATTCTCTACCGTGTCATTCAAGGTCACAGTACTCTAATTTACTCCTTTTCTGTAGGCAATGTTTAGGCAAGTAGAATAAAAGCTAAGAGAAGTCATTTTCTCATGAGATGCATTTGAGGAGACTGAAGAACTGGAACAGATCTCATGCATGACTCTAGGCAGGACAAGAAAGCTGCTGCTTCTAAGTAAAATTTAGCCATTAAACTATGTTTACCTCTTAGTGACTTTTGCATAAGTCAGATTTTCTGTAGACAGTCCTTGCATTTAAAACCAGTAGAATTAAACAGTACAATTAACAAACTTTAAGTGTAGGCTGCCTTTTCAGTGGCCTTTGGTGGATCAGCACCTTTGACTTATAGAACACCCTGAGCTGGAAGGGACCCATCAGGATCATCAAGCCCAACTCCTGGCCCTGCAAGGGACCATCCCCAAGAGTCACACCCTGTGCCTGAGAGCCTTGTCCAAGCAATTCTTGAACTCTGGCAGGCTTGGTGCTGTGCCCACTGCCCTGGGGAGCCTGTTCAGTGCCCAACCACCCTCTGGGTGAAAAACCTTTCCCTAATATCCCACCTAAACCTCCCCTGACATATTTTTCTGCCATTGCTTATGTAACTAGAATGCAGAACAATTAATTTTAGAGAGGTTTTATATTTATGAAGCAGTTACATCAATTTTTTTTTATTAACTGTTATATAACTGTATGAAGTGTCTGAGAAAAGAACTTGAGAAAAATTCAATCCATACAGAATGATATTGAGCTCCTATATTTCTAAAATGTAATAATTATTAAAGTAATAATTACTTTATTAATCATTAATTGCGGTTAAATCAGTATCCAATTATTTAAAAAGTATTTTTAATTATTATTAGTGGTAATTAAACTATTAAATATTTATAAAACTACGGTTTGATTCTTTTCTACACCTTTACTGGACTATCACAGTCTCTGCGATTTCTTGCAGAGGAGCAAATTAGGAGTTGTAAATCAGATCCGGTGATTGTGAGGAAGCATCAATAGCATATGTTTGCATTTCTTAATTTCAAATTTGAGAGAAAAAAAAAGGCTTTTGAATTTTTAAAAAAAAATTATTTTGAAATACCTAATTACTATGCACTGTGTTCACTCACGGATTTCAGAACACCGAGGAAAATAAAATTACTTTTCTAGAAGTGGGAAAAGGGTGGGATGGTGTAGGAAGGATTTACTGAACACCACCCACAGCTTGGGAGGAGAAACAACCAAATATCACCACGAGTACTAGTTCAGAATTTTGTACTTGGGAGAATATTGCCTCTTCCAGTAGAGTACCATTTTCTTTTCAATGGATAATTTGTAGTAAGGGAACCGCATTATATCTTACTGAACTGCGACCATGGTTCAAATTAAATGTTCTTTAAAAGAGATTGTGTTGTACTGAAAGGAGTTAAAAATGCAGTTCTCAGTTTTTAGGTTTTTTTTTTTATTGTTGCTGTTTGGGTTTTGTGTTTGTGTGTACACAGGTCTGAAAATTCATTAGAAAGAAATGTGTGCCTAAGAGCCTAAGGTAGTTCTGTCTGCATATATGGCAAAGGAAAGCTATACAAAATAGAAGTTATGATGAATGGGTTTCTAACCAATGACATTTAAATCTCTTGTGAATGAATGGTGTCTCTAACAGTTAATAAGGGGCAGATCTTGGAGAAAACCTTCTAGTAATAAGTAAAAATTAATGAGAAAAGTTATTTATATGGTTCCTATCCCTGCATTTAGACATCACAGTCAAAATAAATGTAATTAAACATTCTTTACTAAATGACCTATGAACAGTACAGTACACAGTTCAGTGTACTCTGCTTCTATGAAGAAGAAGGGGAAAAATAGTTAGAAACTGAGTTGTCTGAAGAAACTAGACTTATTTTCCCTGTAAGCACTATAAACAGCCATTATCGTCCTTCATTAACACATTAATATTATATACTATTTCTATGTATCACTACACAAAAATGTTTGTTGGTTTATGCTGTTTTGTTAGTGTGATGTTTATTCCTTATATCTTGACTTACGGCTGCTAAATGTATTTTAGCAGGACACTGTATTTTATATGTACAGTAAAAGCACTTTATTGGAAACGTATATAAACTTTATTTCTTTTGTTGGTTATGGCTTTAGAAACAGTCAAAACAAATAAAACTTGGAACCTGAATTTTAGTTGCATGTGCATAGTCCTTCCATTATTTTCCTTTCTACTTCAACTTTTTCACTTGTTCAATTTGCTACAGGAGACAGATGAAATGAGACAATGCAAAGGTAAAAAGTAAGGAAGACAATTAAAATAAATTAAGCAACGCTTCATTGTTAAGTAACCCCAAATAGGCATGTTTTATTTCAAAGCAAATTTTGAATTTATTTCTGAAGAGTTACAGTTATTCAATAGCAGGAAGTTATCACAGAGGCAACGTAGATGCAGTTTAACCTCTGAAGACTTAACATGTTCATTCTGCCAAGCAAGTCTGTGGTAATAGTCACACTTGAAAATTGTCTTGCTAAAGTTCATAAGGGATCACAGGATGAAAATATAAACCCTCCAAGTGTGCCAAAGGCCCCCAAGCAATGCTGTAATGTCAGATTGCATTTTCAGACTGAGTCTGTAAATTTAGCCCTTAAAATTGAAACCTACTAGAGGTGTGTAATTTCGCAGAAGTCAAACACATTAGAATTTTTCAGTTTTGCAATTTGATTCGTAGGGTAGCAGTATTTGCTTCTACTGAAGTTTAGCTTCTTGAATAATTCTGCTGATTCAGGAATTAGCTACTGTACAATTTATCAGTCATGATTAAGATTTTTCATAGCTGCTGAGGAGACAGTCATATTTAGTTCTCTTGCATCAAGAGGATGAATGTCTAAAGTCCCTCAAATAGCATTACAAAGAACATTTTTAAAAATCTATCAACACTTCATTAATATATATGTAATGATCCAAACAAAGCAATGCAGTGTAACAGTCCAAAGAAAGTAATGCAAATAGATGTACACCCTCATGTTTTTATGTGCACTTTCATATGTAAGTGAATGCATATTTGTACACAAACATTCTTCTTCTATACAACTGTATTTATTTTATGGTATAAAGGATTATGTACTATTGACTATAATATAGTTACACATTATTTTTCAATTAAATCTTTCAATGATGTGCCCAGAGCAATCATAAATGGGTATTGTATTACTGAAGTAAGGTTTGGGGGGGGTGATCTTCCCCCTCTACTCAGCCCCAGTGGGGCCACGTGTAGAGTGTTGCCTTCAGTTCTGGTCTCCACTGTTCAAGAAAGACAAGGAGCTACTGGAGAGGCTCCAGCAGAGGCCACAAAGATGATTAAGGGACTGGAGCATCTCTTGTATGAGGAGAGACTGAGGGAGCTGGCCTATTTAGTCTAGCAAAGAGAAGATTTAGAGGGGATCTCATCAATACATATAAATGTCTCCAAGGTGGGTGCCAAGAGGATGGTACCAGGTTCACCTCAGTGGTGCCCTGAGACAGGAAAAGGAGTAACGGCCAAAAACTAAAACATAAGAAGTTCCACCTCAACACTTCACGTTGAGGGTGGCAGAGCACCAGAACAGGCTGCCCAGGGAGGCTGTGGAGTCCCTTTCTCTGGAGACATTCAAAGCCCACGTGGACACATTCCTGTGTTACGTGCTCTGGGTGACCCTGCCTTGGCAGGCAGGTGGGAGGAAACGATCTCTAAAGGTCTCTTCCAAAACCTAACTATGCTGTGATTCTGTGCTTCACTTCAACACTCAGAAGAAGAATCAAAGACGAGCTCTTTATCAGAAAGACATGAACCAGAGCTTGCAATACCAGCAGGAGTTTTACTGCCCAGGTGTGTGGAGGCCTCAGGTACTGCCATATTACAACCTCACTGTTGAAGTACTGATGCATGAACTGCTTTGAGCAGATCATCACCCTAACAAAGTGGAGCTTGACTATCATGTGGATGAGTGGCATGTGTAGCAAAATCAATAAGAAGGCCGTGAGTTTCGTTTTACAAGATGTGTTTTTGCAGCGTTCTCAGCAATTGCTCTCGAGCACTGAGGTTTCCAGAAGGGCCACTTACAGTAAGGACAACCAGCTCTGCTGTCTTGTGAACAAAGAGTGAGTGCATTTGACTCTCCAACTCCAAAGCAATTATTCTAATGAATTAGTCTAAATGGGAAACAATGAAATCACACTAAATGAAGGGAGTTACCGGAAAATTACCATGACTTGCGATCTGACACAGCAAAACAAAAAATGGCTGATAAAATATATATAATTTTACATAAAAATAGCATGTACTGTGGCCATATACACAAAATATTTGTGTACAGTTATAGTGTTAAACTTTATTATAAATTGGTCTACAAATGTTTTACTTGTTCTTCAAATATTTTCACAGTTTAAAAAAATAATCTTATTTCTCACTAGGATAAAGTCAAGGCATTTTCACGAAGAAAATTCTCAGAGAATCCCATCCTAGATTAACTTAAAATTTAGGTTATGCACTAAAGATATGTGTAATAAAACAAGACTGAAGAACCACCTCCCTCCTCTGATTAATAAAGAAACTCAAATTCAGAGATTTTACTTCTTGCAGAGGCTTCATTTCTTAAGAGTTCTTATTTACATTTTTCCTCATCACGAATTTCAGGGACATCCTTCAAATTTTAATTACCGTAAGCTTGATTTTTTAGGTCATTAATAATACTATCTCCAGAAAAACTCTTTCTGGACTTTTCAGATAAGCCAGAGAAATCAATGATTCTCACTGTAAGCGTGGACTGTTGCTACTGGATCCTCACTGCTATGCATATCTTCAGTTCTCACTCACCATGTTTTCATTAGTGAGCCAAGAGTCATCATATTAGCCAGAATATTGAGTTGCTTTTCTCATGAATTGTTTTGAAATCTCTAAAGGTACTATCATAGACTGGTATTACATAGAAATATAGAGAATTTAATCTGCCCATTTCTTGAGATGATCTCTGCGTTCCAGTTCAGTTTTAGTTTCCAGGTATTCCTGCTTGTCTAACATCTTCTGCACATCCAAACCACTATAGAAATTATTTCCTTTAACATTGTTCAAACATTTCTTTCTTTTTTCTAAATTAGTTGAAAAGAGAGCTGTGGGAAGAAGTGACCAGGAGTGTGCAAGACCATGTTTCAAGAAAACGATGACAGTGAACCTACAATAAGAATCCTACACCAAATTTCCAATCAATAAACCACTTTTCTTCCAAGTAAGCATTAACATTAAACTAGCACAGCCTTTATAGTTTTTTATTATAGCTATAACCCTTTTAACTAAGGTTTACTATTTGTTCTTGGTTGACCATTTCTTCATCCATCTCAGTAGAGACATTGTATTGTGACCAGAAACTATCTCATATACAAAAAAATTTCGAATAAGAAAAGCTTTAGATGCAGTTTTGTTTCATTTCAAAATTCACCTTTTCAGTCTAACGGATTCACTGGTATAATTGTCATATCAGGAAAAAAAAAAAGCCAGAAACATCGACAGGCTTGGGGCATTGACCACCTCTCTCTCTCCAGGAAGCCTCTTCCAGTGCTTCCCAACTCTCTTAGCAAAGAAATGTTTACTCTTGTCCAGTCTGAACCTCCCCTGGGATAACTTTGAGCTATTCCCACACATCCTGGATCCCAGGGAGAAGACATCAGCACCTCCCTCTCTCCCCCTCCTCAGGAACCTGTAGAGAGCAACGAGGTCGCCCCTCAGTCTGCTTTTCTTCTAACCAGACAAACCCAGTGTCTGACAAACCTGGTATCTCTACCTAATAAATTTCTTTTAATCCCACCTAAGGCTTCTGATACAGGATATATCAGGAGACACTGAAACTGGAATTTTTCTCTGGGTGGTTGATTGAATATCAGTAGAGTTTGGGGAGGGCAGGGCATGGCGGTGAAATTTTTTTTTTTGGGGGGGGGTGTTATTTCTTTTAAAGGTGACCATTAAAAAAAATTGTAGGGCTGATTTACTTGGCCTGGAATAAGTGTGAAGGGATAGCACTTCTGTGAACAAATCTTTTAGCTAATAGATATTACTTGCCTTTGAACATGTGTTCAGTTAAATAAAAAGTAGAAAGTGGATGATAATGTGTCCTTGGTGTTATTCAATAACATTGTTACTGGACTGTAGTACATTAAAATAAAAAAGGCAAACAAAAATAAGGAACATGTCAGCCTTTTTCATAATAGTGATCTTTTTTCCTCCATGGGCCAATTGCCCTTTCTTCCCTTCTCTGTCCTTCTCCAAAAGGGATACTATGAAAGAAATCATGATATTATAATTTTATTCCAAGTATGCCTTTTTTTTAGCACTTCTATGTGATTAGCCTAAGGGGTGTTTTCACACATGCCATGAAAGGCAAATCCTACAAGGACAATAACAAAAATACTGTTAATTTTGAGGATTTCATTTCCTTCATCTTAAAAGACAAATCTCTTACCCAAATACCAGTCACATATCCGTTACTTGAATCCATGTGGATCCATACACCATTCCACAAAGCCCCACAAAAGTAATTTATAAAATCCACCAATAATTTTATGCTAAAAGGGTGCAGTTCTGTATCATTTACATCCCCTAATCACTTACAAGTAGTAGAAAAAAAAAACAAAAGGTCATCAGAAATCTTAGGCTGTCTACTTGTTACACCTCAATATTTTTTCCTATAAAATATAAATGGATTCATGTTTTAGTATCCCATGCTACGGCAGAGGTGATTTCACACATGAAACCCTGCTTGTCTCTTACTTAAAAAATTAAAAGATAAATATATATCTCCTCTGTTGAGTTACTGTTTAAAAAAAAAACAACACAACTTTTTTTGTTAATCTGAGTCTTTGTTCTTATCTAGATATTTATTTATAAAAGAATACATGATCATGCCATTTCTTCCTTCTCTTGTTGAATTTATAATTAGTTGAATTTATAATTTGTTTCCAAATTTTTATTTTCTGGTAGAAGCAGGAGAATACCTACAAGAAAACTAAATAGGAATAGCCATGTCTTCCACAATTACCAATTTGTCAAAAAAATTGTAAAACTATGTAAATCTCAAAAAGTATCCACTTTTTACTGTCAAAATCATCCAAATACATTCTGTTTTCAAACAGATTTTGTTTTGTTGTAGGTTTTTTTTTTAGTGGTTTACTTTGGTACTTAATTTTAAGCAAAATATTTCTCTTTGTTTGAAGATTTGAGTTCATTGTCAAAGGAGACAAGACTGGTGTAGAAAACAGGCTCTAATTCTCTGAACTCAGGATCACTTGAAAGAACAGGCATTAAATATAGAAATACCATTGTTTTTGCTGTACTTAAGCCCAAAAGTTCTATAAAAGCATGACCACATATGTTTTTCATGACTGAACCTGTTTTCAGTGAGGTGCAGACTAAAATACTCTCAACGCTGCTCCAGCAAAATTGAATTGGAAGTTAAAGATGCTCTGGGAATTCCCAGTGATTACCTTCTTGGAAATAAGGAGTTAACTCATTAAATAAAGGGAAGAAAGCCTGTTATCATGACTAATCAGGTAATATGCAACTTCGATAAACCTGATATAAAATTACCTTCCCAGTCATTATCAATGACAACTTTTCAGGGGTAAATCGTGTGGTTCAAATGATCTATGGTTCATTTTAGCATTTGTTTTAAGGTTGGAGGAGGTGTGTACAAGTATTGGAATTATTAAAAACAGAAAGCTGGAGTGCATCAGTCAACCAGGAAAAATATGTGTGAGAGTCCCTGTAAATCACTTGGTTATATTCAGAATTCTTCGCAGAGGAAAAAGTAATTTTCACTATGGAATTCAAAAAATTATTAAACAGTGAGACTCAAAAGAGACAGTCTTTTCCCCCCAAAATATCAGACAAATTTCAGTAAAAGAAGAGACCCTTCATGAGATTTAAAGATTATTAAAAGAATTTTTTTTAAAAAAAGAAATAAAAATAAATCAGTATTAAACTTTGGAATATTTCTTTTTCTGATTGCTTACCATGGAAAAAAAGGTGCTACTGATACTTCAGAAGTAACAAGGCTGTAGAAAACGACATGAGCTGTATAATTATATATATAAAGATATAAGTTGTAACAAGTTCTGGCAAAGCAGAACTTGAGGGAATTTCCACAGAGGAAAAAAAAAAAAAAAGACAGAATTAATTTAACACAGTGAAAAAAGCTCTTCATATAAATAAGAGGTGTGGGGTTTTCAGTTAATATGAATGCAGAAATATTAAAACACGCTTATAAGAACTTTCAGGCTCCACAAGGGTCGTGGTCCATTCGCAGCAACTGCTAGTCTGTTCTTATATTCTCATTTTAGCTGCTGTAAAGAACTGACCACGTAGGAACAGACTAGGTATAAACTCTCCATTAATTCCATACCTCAAAGCTAGAAGCAGTTTCATGCCTCTCTTCTCCCTGTTCTTTCCACTGAGTGGAAAGGCAAACTACAGTAGCCACACTGATAAATGATTTTTTGTTGGACTCTCTGCATAAAATCTTTTCAAATGCTAGAGTACTGAGGCCCTTTGCTGTCTCTTATCATGCACACCAAATAAGCCAATTTCCCTTCTTAAAATCTACCATCATAGACATACTCTGACCTTGGAAATTAAATTAATAAAATATTCATTAAAAAAATGAGCTTCCTGTATGGATCGTTCACGTTTACAGTAATATTGCTATAATAGTGGAGCTGACAAAGTTGTCTGACTTTAGATTCCCAGTCCTGTTAATGCTCCACCTCTTGTAAACAATTATAAAAACTTCATATTATTCGTGAAAAAATATTTCTAATGTAGATTTAATGTTGGCATTGCATTTCCATCAGGAGTAGCCTTCAAAAGGTACCTCTTTTTAGAAAAACTGGCATACAAAAAGCGTGAAACACAAACACATGTTTTTAGGTCAAATTTTTGAAAGATATCTCCTGTACTGAATTCTCATCTAAATCCATGCTGACATTTTTTAAATCAAACGCCACAAATTCACCTAAAAAAAAAAAAAGTAATGTCTTATTCATTAACCTAGGTATCAACAAGCAATAACTTCAGAAAAAAAATTAGCAGTTTCAGTAGAACTTCTCCCAGTGTCTGAGCTGTCTGTAATCCTAGTGATAGGGGAAAAAAAATTGAAAAACGTTCTGGCTAAACACGAGGCAATTTGATCTAATATAGAAGTGCTTGGGTACAACTGAAGAACAATTCCATTCATCCTGCTAATAGAAACAGACTGGATTTTCATCCATATCTGCAGTAAGGACATGAAATAGATGAAAATACCTTAGAGAAGGTCATAGTCATGGACAGAGAATGAAGCAAAAGCACCGTGCTCAGAGGGTTGAGGCTTTCTGTAATAATGAAAAACTGGCAGCTGGACTAGTGCTGAGAGAGAAAGGGGGTTGTGTGGATTGCAAATAAAAGTGGGGAATAAAGGCAGGAAAACAAAAGTTCGCTGAATACTGATTTAAAAGACATTGATCACTTCCATTGCTGCCCCAAGACTCTCATGTACCTGCAAACCATACAGCATTTATCTGAGTGAGAATGTTTACCACTGAAGCCATTAATTCAGAAACTCTCTTAGAGAAACAAGGATCCACTACTCAGGTGTGTCTGGAAAGTATTTGTACCTGTCTCATGTGAAATAAGAGGAGTGTCTGGTGCTGCTTAGACAATTTCTTTCAACGTTTTCAGAAAACTCCAACTTCAATTTTGTGGTGTTTGAGTCCTTTTGTAAAAATATGAGGTATCCCACTGGTCAGCAAGAAGAATTGTTACAGAACAGAATCTAAACAAACACAGGAAAGATTCAGAGAGAAGTTTGAATTACAGATGTCAGCGGAAGCTACATTGAGGGGAGAAAAAAAGTAAAGGAAGTGGGCAAGATTAAGTGAAATAATACAGAATTCGGTTATAGAAAAGACAAACATGAATAGAACATACTTATTTTGTTGAAAGAAAGCTAAAGAGGGTTTTTCCACAATGAGTAAACAAGATGCAGGAAGAGGAGATAAAGAGAATGTGGAAGTCATGAATGGCAAAGGAAAACAGAAGTTGTGATAATAAAGAAATAGCATTGTCTTCTCTCGTTTCTCGAGGACATTTTTATACTGTCTGTTTACATCTCCTGTTGCATGTTTTTCTTTCAAATACAAACCCCTGAATTAAAGAAGAATGATATTTCAACACTTAAATTATTCATAATCAAGGTGAGCAGAGGATAAGTACAATAGGTGTGGGTGATATTCTGGCTGAGAGATAAAAAGAACTCAAAAACAAACAGCCCTGATTCAGCAATTCTTGTAGGCAGATATTTATTAAGTTCCTTCAGAATCCAAGAAAACTCTTCCATATTTATTTGTGATTGCTGTAAAATCTGTGCATGCTAGCACAAATGCTTCAGGAACTTCAGAATAGAGTCTGACTATTTTAATGACGTAGACACTTAAAAAAAACCTCTGACACTACTAGATTTATAATTATGTCTATAAAAATTCCAGAAATTAAAGGAATTTTAGAAGCACAGCTATGAGGAATTGAAGGGAGCTACATTTGGTCTGTGCAACACGAACAGAAGTGCCAGCTTTGGGGTTTTTTTTATAATCTATAACTATCCAATATTTAAATAATGACATTATAATACCACGTCTCCCATCCATGACTTTACTTGAGCCTTTAGAACCTTTGGACATGTTAAATCAGTGTTACACAATTTGACCTTTATCTGGTAGCTGAAAAAAAAAGTATGTGAAGGATACTTACACAAAGTAGGGGAAGGAAAATAAAAGGTACAATAAGCAAGTTAAATAATTTGATAAAAATGACCATATTAAGCATTCAGAATAAATTAATTTAAAATCCACACCTACACACTGAATTCCAAAAACCTGTATTTGCCACCATGTCTAGAGCATTATATAGCAAATGCCTTTAAAAATGACAACAGTATCCAACAAATGGCACAGAAGACTGATGGCAATTCTAAATTGCCAATAGAATTCTCTATTCTAAATAATGCATAGAATATGCTGTCTTGCACAAGCTGTCTGATAACTGCTAGGGAATGACAACTTGATTATTTTTTAATAGTGCCAGTATTGATTCCTACCGTTTTGTTTCACTTTGAAGGAGTCTGATCTGCAATAATGAAATGGATTTCTCATAGAGGTTGAGCTGATGACAATGAATTTTTAAATAGCCAGGTAGAATGGGGACAGCCTATAAACTGATATAGCCCATCTACCAAGGGGACTGGCTACTCAAATGCATGTCAAAAGGAATGATCAGGAGAATAAGTATCAACTGCTGTCAGGAAACCACCAATCCTCAACCAGTCTTTATTAAACATGCCAGGTCAAACTAGTAAAAGAGTACTGATCAGAAAAAAAGAGCATTCACTATTAACTTGGTTTTCAATAAGTAAAAGACTTGAAGAGCTCAGTAACATATGAGAGTTTATGAAAATTAGGACTGGGACATGGCAGACAGATTGAATTTCACGTGCAGAACACGTGTCATACTCTTACCAATGCACATCAACTCCAAAACCAGACACTGGGGGCATGAGTATCACGCATAAATAGTGGTGATTTTTCCCTCCCTCTGGTTTATAAATATATAAATACTTCTGCCTCAAAAGAAACTGAATAGGAAGTATTAAGTAGACAAACTGAATAGAAAAAAAAATATTAAGGAGACATCTATATTACACATCATATCTAAACATGCAGCTAAATCATGAACTCAGATACAAACCCAAAATAAATATTATTTGACAAGTTATCTGCCCAAGACAACCTTCTGTGTGTTTGACACATACTTGGATAAATCCTTCATAACTATTTTAGGACAATATCTACATCTGGCAGTGCAGTACCTTGTTCAGAATTGATTCAAACAAACCTCTAGGACATCTTAACGAGTATTAATATGCTATACAGGGACATCTGCAATCAGAGAATTTTTCTGTATTCACAAAATTTGGGGTAAATACATTAAATGTGTTATGATAAAATGCATAACTTTGGCACGTTAAGTCTCTGTGGGGAAGTTCTAACTAGAAAATAATTTATTTATAATGCAAGCATTTGTGCACTTGTCTCTAATTTCTATTATCATAAACAGATTTTTAAGGCAAAGTAGTCCAAATCTACGCCTTAATGAAGAAAGAAATTAATGTTTGCAAGTTGATTTTATGAAATATGTATAGTGATTTATGGCACATACCTGATGTTTTCATTACCAATTATAAGTGTTCTTTATGTTTAATGATGTCAGGTATGAGCAACGACTCTAGCTCTAGATCAGAGATTTCCTTATCCAAAGTTCATGTTTCATTTCTTAGTCAAATTCTATGAATTAGAGCAAAACACGTGACAAATGAACCAGAAAAGAACCAAAAGATCTTTTAGCCAGGATCTTCCATAAGTTTAACAAATTCAACAGGTAACCCTGTTGATAGACAAAAAAACCCTAAAAAAATAGTTTCTCAACCAGTAAATACGAACAAGGAAAAACTTCTCATCTGACAGAATTATTTCTCAGCTTGGTGGTGCATCAGGTATGAACCCAAAGTGTTTCCCTCGATTCACAAGGACTTAAACAAAGCAGCCAAAGTAAGCACAGTATCCACTGGGCTCTAAGTTGTTCCTACAACTATTTTTATTTCACCTTCTTCATTCACGTATCAGCCATGTCTAGTGCTTTGCATTTTTAAGTAAAGAGATGTTGTTCTATTTCCCAATCCATTACTCTTCATATATTCCATGCAAGTTTTGCTATGCAGGTGACTAATATCCTCTCAAAGTATTTCTTAGAAGTTGAAGTCAGAGTAATATAGAAAATGAAAGGGTTAATACAAATGTTATATTAGATTTATTAATGTTATATTAGGTTTATTAAGCCTCTCTAGGATATACAACATTTCAAAATCTGATTTTAACTTTTCATCTCTTCCATGTGTTCCAAAATTTCAATAAATATAGGAAACTGAAATTACACATTTATATATTCATTTGATATTACTACCAGAATAAGTCTTGAAACTGTTATTTGGAACTTTAAAAAAACCTGATTTCTGAACATTTTGTACCTCTAGGCCAGCCAAGCATGGTTTGAGGGGGGGGATAACAGAGAAAAAAAACCAAAAATATGGGGGTGAGATGGATATTTAATTTAAGAAAAAATATTGGAAACTTAAGACTTCACATTGTTTCACTCTCTGGAAACATCAGTTATTCCAGACTGAGTCTGCAGATGTGATTAAAAATGAAATATCACAGATAAGGATAGAGGGCATTAGGCAGTTTTTGACAATATAGCCTCTTCTAAGTTGAATGTATGTTTTACTCTAAAGTGAAATTCCTTCACACCTTTACAGAAGTTCACCCATTTTCCAACACTTTGGTAGATAAACATAGAAGAAAAAAATAGAAAAGCAAAAGCCTACTTTCACACACACAAAAAAGTTTGGGGTGTGGGGAGGGAATTCTCCTGCATTCTTCACACAGCATTTATGAACGATGCAGATACATTAAACACTTGACAAAATAAAAGGAGGGAGAAAAAAAGAGAGAGGAAAAGAAAGGAACAAAGTAAAATCCAATGAAGCCCTAATGTTTAAAGGCCATAAATCAGTTTGAGAGATCCACTGGTTGCATACAGAGCCCATCACATGCCTCTCCACATCCACTGGACTGATTTAAGAGTTAGCTAACAGCTCGATATTTCCTCCTACCAGAGCAGAGTTTCAGGCTGTAAAAACTTCTTAGTTTCCCTGACGTCCTTAGATTTGTCATGTTTAAAACCCACTGTAAACTCATCTACTAGTCTTCCATATAACAGTTGCAATAGATGACACAGAGAACTCATGTCACTCCAATCGTAAGGGGAAATGGGCTTTAGGTCACTAATTCCTATGAGTTTGTCCACAGTATTAGTATGTTGAGCAAACTTATACTCGCTAATCAAACAAAACTCTAAAATTATATGAGCATAGGCCACATCTTCTATTTTAAAGAGCTATCACTTCCTCAGTTTGTCTTAAGCCAGTGAAGATTAGAGCAAAGAAGCAAAGTCTGATAAGCTGCAAGTCTCACAATATGTGTTTTCCTAAACCACTTTTTAAAGGTCTAATTCCAGAAATCACTCTTTACTCAAAATGTCTCTTCCATTGCACTGGTTTATTGTGGGCTCCAGGTACACGTGACCGATTAAGACACCAACACTACTGGATCTCAGGGAAGACATCCACCCTCTCATGTGTAGTTTCATTAAAAGTCATAAAGAAATCATGTGCCAATCCCTACCTTTTCAAAACTGGCGTTTCTTCGAGTTCTTGATAAAGTCATGAATGAAAAATAAAGACTAAAAATTAGAAATCAGAATTTTGCTATGGTACATTAAGCAGGACATTCAGACTACGAAGAAAGGCCCACAGTTACTAAGGTATGAGTGTCATGGTGCCGAGTCTCTGATTAGACTGAAGGAAATACACATTTTACATGACTAACATATACTGATGTTTGAAATTGCAAAGTGTTTATATGTAGCCAATTGTTCTCATTTCTCTGTAATGTTGTGGACAAATGCAGAACAGGCAGCAACATTAAAACATATGGACTTTTTCCTTCTTGCAAAAGGGAACAATGGCAATAACTTTTCAAAACTTGAATTGTAGACAAGTATCTTCTATAATAAATAACCATATATTGTCTGAGAGATACAGCAAACTGGATTTACAATCCTTGGTACAAAACGTGAATTTTTACAAGCAAAAATATTTTGATAAATGGAGTATTTAAATGTAAATTAATTGTGTTCAGAATGCACAGTCTGTTCCCTTGTTTAGTTGCAGAGTTACACTAAGAAACAATAACCTTGAACACAAAACTTGAGCGTCAGAGATGGCCTTCATGTATCTGTTATCCTTTCCTGACAATACAAATAAAAACACGACACATTTGCATTTCTTTGTCTTGCCTTGCTTCTGAAGAGTAAATGTACATTCAGGCAAAATTGAAATGCAGAAAAAACCCATTGGAAACACTGCTGAAAGAAGTCAAGCTGAAGAGACTGTGACACTTTGCTTAGAGAGGGTTCTGCTTTTGCATTTTAAAACCAGATTCAGAGCGGCCTAACTTTAGGCTTTCTAGAGTGATATCAACAGGGATCACTGAAAATGATACCTTGAAGAAAAAACTGCACCGTAATATTGATGAAGACTAAGATTTCCTTTCTGAATAATATTAAATACCACAGAGATATGAGCCATCTTTGATGCAGGTTCTGAGCTTCAAGACCTATTTTATCTAGTAGAAGTAATGGTTTGTGATCATCTGTGTTTTAGAAGAGGAAGGTAAAGAAAGCATTCTTTTTCTGACACAACAGTTGTCCTGCTTTCTCTCCTGATAGTTTTTAAGTGAAGCACCACAACTGCTGTTTCAGGGGTGCTGAGTTTGATCAAGAATTTGACATAACTTAGGTAAATGGTGTTATGGATGACAGAGAGCTTAACAGGTTTGCCTCCCTTGAAGGAGCAAGGGTGTGTCTTGACTGATAGCAAGATATCTCTACGTATTGCTGAAATAAACACACAAATAACATGCTGTTACTTACATTAATGCTTTACTGTTAAACTATAGTGAAGTACTGAAATCCCAACATGGAAGATAGTCCAGAAATGCAAGTAAATGTATCTGCATTTATATATTCATATAAATAATGAACAGACATATATATTTCAAAGGCAATGCACTTAACTGTTAATTAAAATGTTTTCACTTCTCACAAATATGTATTCTACAAGGCCTTTGGTACTTTTATTTTTCTGTTGTTAGACCTTTGCCATCAAAACAACAATTTCCCATAGCCTCCAAACACAAAGGCAGATTAATTGTACTAATCAGTGTTTCAAAATAGGATAAATTAGCAAATACCTGAACTTTTAAGTTCTTGTTGCCATACAGATACAACCTCTGGGCATTCCAGTGAAGTGCTAAACCCCTCACATGCTTGATAGCCAGGCAGTCCCTTTTCTATTGTACTACAGTATAAAGACATTCACACTGCTGGTAGGCACATCATTGTAAGTCACTACATTTTTTCCTTTTCTAAACCTTTTCCCTAAATGTTTTATGCATGCAGTATTTGTGGATTATGTTGGTCTGTTGGATGAGATCCATTTTATTTGTAAAACCATAAAGTTTCAATTGTGGCAGTGCTGTCCCCCGTAACCTATTATTATACATCGGTCCAGGTGGTCTGAGGAATTAGTTTTATCTCCAAAATCTGTTCATTTTTTTTGCCTGATATTGCCACCTCTGGTGCTGTACAGTGTCCTTTGTGCTGCTGAAAAATTTGTGCACTGACATTGCCTAGAACTAAGGCCACTTTATTCTCAAGTATGAACAATAAACGTTCAAAAGGTCTGTGGATGTGGCACTTGGGTACATTGTTTAGTGCTGGATTAAGTGTTGGACTTAATGGTCTTAGAGGTCTTTTCCAACCTTAATTTCCAACCTGACTGTATGACTCTAACAAAATTTATGATTTCTGATGGGTTTTGTTATTTATTATTTTCTGGTTGATTATACCCGAAGCAACCACAGTACAGACCCCGTTGTGTGGACTCTGCATATGCTCATTATCTGTAGACCACCCAACTCCAAAAAATCACCTTTCCCTGGTAGTTTAGCCAGCAGAGATACAGAGAAGTGTCTATAAAACAGCTCATCATTCCAGTATTACACCGATTCATCTGTCATTAACTTCACCAAACTCAACCATATGGGCTGAAACTGCTGATGCCAGTGTCAGCTTCAGACTGTGGATTTTTAGAAAACATAATTCAAACCAGTTTGGCAGTTTCTCAGAAAAGAAACCAAGTCCTTTTGCATGTGTTAAATAATTCACTGTCTGCTCATTTTTCCCGTAAACTCAGTGGGAAGTGTTTCCATGCTGGAGAAACAGACACTGCAGTTTAAAGCAATGGAAAGGAAGGCTGTAGTTTGCACTGCATCATCCATCCACACAAGACAGTGTTTCTGAAGCATCTCTCCCAGTCAGCCACATCCTGTGCCTGTGTCACTCCGTGGGGAGGCCTGGGAGTAAACAAACTGGTTTCCTTTCAGACAAAAATAAATCTGAATATGTGCTCCAGGAACACATCAAATATGCTCCCAATGCTAATGGTCTCTCAGCCCACAGTCCTGACTACAGACAGTTTGAAGCAAAATTCCTGAAATATATATAAAATTGTCGTTAAGTGCAACTCCCCCAACAGATCTGCTTTGTGCTACTTGGAATCAAGTGGTTTTAGTATTCACAGACCTTTTTTCTAATTTGTCAGCATGAACTGGCAAAGAACAGAATCTGTAGGTAACTGGAGTCAGTGAGAGACTTGTTGAGATGAAAAGAGACAAGTGGACACAAATTATAATGGGTCTTTTCCCCCTTACAGCTCCAGCAAGCCAAAATGCATGATTTCACAAGGAAAGGAGGGAGGCACCCTCTTTCCTGTTCTCCATGATATGACAAGTATGCTCAGAAGATAAGAAAGAAACATTCTAACCCAAGTCACACCCGCTACAGGAAAAAAAAAAAACAAAAAAATTAAAAAATGGAGAAACCATTCTTTGCTTTGAAATCCTGCAGGAATTTTTCTGTCTCTCCAAGGAAGCTGCTCATTTCTGAGTATGGCAAAGTACAACCAGGCACGCAGTAAGGAAACAGTTATTATTGCCCAAGTTGTAAAGCTTTATTTTCTTTGCCTAGTTTTTATTTAAACACAGACAATTTTAAACAAAACCCTGCTTGCATGATGACTGCTGCATGGGCACCACGGGCTAAACCAGAGAACAAACAAAAGACAAAATTTAGCCAAGATTGCCCAGCCAGCTCAGTAAGTGAACTGAGGATTTTGCAGAGGGAAGGGGATGCTGGAAGAAGGAGATTACCACTGAAAAACTGTATCCAAAGTTCATGTGAATCAGAAAAGCAAATTTTAATTATGTGGGCAAACTCAATTTTGGCTTGCAATATTTCATGAGAATTTCAAGTAGACACCTCTTTTAATAGATCTGTCCTGTCCATGGAAAATCCCTTCATAGCTTCTCAAAAGACTTTCTGGATGATTGCTTCTCCTCTTCTTGAAGAATTGTTAAACAATCCCTTTCTCAGATATTTAGAGATTTCAGACTCACTGTTACATCTTCCTGAAAACTGGGTTTAAAATATTGCCAGGTATTTCATAGTAACATTTTTAAATTGCACAGTGGTAAAGATCTTCACAAAATTCAACGTTTCTCAATACAGAGCCTGAAACCAGCTGAATCTCTTACCCAAGACTTAAACTTAGTAAAAAGCCTTTGCACCATACCAAAAATCAAGGAGTTTTATAAATGCTCAGTTTAGATTGGCAATGTCAGCAATTAGTCTATTTGCATTTTTTTCTTTTAACTCTTGAGTGAAGGATAGTATATATTTACACATTTCTTAATTTCTGGTAGGTTTTCTACTCCTCCTGTCTCTCATATCAGCCTGCTCCCTAAGGAAGGGAGAATAAATGAGTAAATTAATCCCTTCAGTGGCAAAAAATAGATCCATGCCAGAAATCACTCAGATTTTCACATCTGTCAGAAAAGTTGACAGGACTTTTAACACATTTGCTCATTATGAATAGAAAACTACTTTTAACACCCAAAAATAAGAAAAGGAGGGGAAAAAATACTATATAAGCTGTTTTCTGACAGGCTTTGACAACTATGAAGTGATAAAAACTTTAAGGAGTGAGAAGAGTATTTAGCAACAAAAATAAACATATCGGTTTGAGGAAATTTTACATAAAAGTCGAAATTTAGAAAAAAAAATGAAAAGGTCATTTATTATTTGAACTGACAAAAAAAAAAAAGGAAAAAGAAAAACAGAACTTAATTTCTAATTCTTTCCACAAACAATTACAGAAATCATCATCGAAACAAACCTGTTTAAGTAATACAGATAAAACAGATCTAGCTCTGATTGGAGGGAAAGGATCGTCTTCTTTTTCATCAGATTCATGCACTACTAAGGCATTATCATCCAAATTAATGATTAGATAACAGTTCCGAACACCTACCAGTTTAAAATCAAGAAACATTCAAATTCTTCACAATTTCCAAGGCCTCTACTTTTTGTGTCACCGCCTATCTAAAGGAACAGCTGCAAGTTGTCATCTCTGAGTTTGTTATAAATTGAAGCGTCTCATGCTCTCAGTGAATCGCACACAGGTGTGAAAAATTAACCTCAGGACAAAGGGAGCTTCAGACTCCAAAGATAAAAAATGTCATGTCTCAGCTTCCTTCCTATTCCACTGCCTTTTCTTCCTGCTTTCTTCTTTTTACCAAAGACTATCATTTTTAGAGTTTATACATCTGAGGCTAGAGTTGTTTATATGAAGGTAAAGTACACGTTTGTATGCATTTATATTATTTATATACCTTATATATGGTTTATAAACTATGATATACACTTATATTTATTTATATTATACACAAAAATACATATATTATACATAAATCATGTATATAATATTTAAAACCTGCTGGCTGGTGAAAAAAACAGGTATTTAGGCTCTTATGATGTCCTAAGACATTCAGGCTTTCAGGTTTTCTCATAGCAGAGTTTTTGTAGCTCTTTTGGTCTAATACTACACAAGGGTAGGTTTATAGGGTCACATAATGTTTCTGAAAAGATCAGTTAATAGATTTGCTAAAAAAAGACACCCAAGCTTATAGTTGCAATATTTTTAACTCTTTTTCCAGGTGTAACACATAAGGAAGAAATTTCAAAATATGAACAAATTTCAAGAACCTATTGTAAACTTACATTTGTTGTGTTACTCCAAAAATATTTTTATCCCTTTAGGAAAAACAGAAGTTTGTCGTCTTTAGGATCCCTAAACAGTTATTCCAAACTGGGACTGCTAAATATGTGGGTTTTTTTTTCAGGGCTGAAATGCTAATCCGGTTATCCACGCTGCAAGAAAATTGAAAACAATAAAGTTCATGTACAAACTTACTACTTCCTTTCTTCTACCTCTATTTTTCCCTTTTAAGAATGCTCCTAATAAACCTTTTTATTTTTCTTTTACGTTTGATGTCTGACTGTACTGTACTTTCAGAACTAGTGCTATGACCTTAACTAGTCTTATGATTGAAAGCTTTTCCCAGTAACCAACTGGGTATAAAGAAAATGTCAGTATTATTCAGTTTTTGAGATTATCCATCAGTTACCAATGGAATCCCAAACATAGGAAACAATAAGTGAAATAATTTCTCCATTGGCTGATGGGAAATTCCCAAAAGTGTTATTCCTGCTGCTGACACTATTGGGGGGTAGAGGAAAGGAAATGAGAAATAGCTGCTGCTGGAGGTATTACAGTTGTAGGCACTACTGCTTTCTCCTCCATAGCCCATTTGTAGCTTATATTCCAACATATCATTCTCAGAACAGCTGTTTTCATCCCGGGTTTTGACTCAACAACAATATATTGTTTAAAGTATTTGTCATTTTTACTGTATTCCTATTGCACCTAATTCTGGTTGGCCTACTTCTCTTTCCATTTGGTAGTCAGACAGGTTGTTCTCTCTTCCCTAATCTTCTCTTTGAGAAACTTAATGAATTGCAACTCTTTTAAACCTTTTCAAAAGTCTTTGACATTTCTTTTGCAACATTTGACCTTGAAGTACTGAATACTTTTCATCGCTTCTGACAAGAAAAGATTTTTGCATGTTGCAAAGGTGGGTGTAACGAGCTGATGTTTAGTTTGATTTAATCCTTTTTTTTCTTTTCTAGTAAGCAACAAAAATGGGAAGATGGACAACCTAGAGAGTCAAAGAAAAACAATAATGTGTCAAAGGTACAGTGGAAAAAGATTGAGAAGGCAGGTGATGCCTGATCAAAGCCAAAACCAACCTCAATACAGGTCTCTAACAAATCCTTCCATCACCAAAATGCAGCTGAGTGAACCACACAGTTATGCAGCTACTCACACGCAGCTTTTGTTGAGCTTTTGGTAGCTAACATGGCAAAGGAGACTTCTGGGGAGTTTTCTGATGTTTATGAAGATAGTCTGCCACACCTGTGGGGCATCACGGAAAATACCAGGAAATTACTTGCCCAGAGACTTAGCAGGGAATGGCATCAGTATTATTTACCAATTGGCAACAAAGAGTGATTTCTCAGAAAATGGAAGTCAACTTTGTAGGAAGAGAAGAAAGTGTCTTAAGGAGCCTTTAAATTAGAATCAAAATAAAGTAGATGATACGTTAAAAAGGCGAAGGGATGTAAAAGCTCTCACAACTAATCCAATCAAAATGACGGAGTAGGAAGGACATCCTTGCTGTGGAAGTCAGGATGAGGGTGAGTGAGGCAAAAGCACCCTTTACAAGTTCAAAACCAATACAATTAGTAAGGTCACTGACATTGTTTCAGTGTATCCTCCAGTTACTGGGCAAGCAGTAGTTGTTAACTTAATTGAAAATTCGCTTTTATAAGCAAGTAAACTGAGAGTTTGAGGCCAGTAGCAGAAAAAAAAAAAAATTAATCCCCATCTTCTGTGCTTGGCTCCTTTCCACTTGCATAACAGACGCAGCTCTCTGCCTGTCACTGCACACGCCTCCACACACTCATGCTTTAATACCAGTGCATTAAACCCTCAGAGTTGATGTACTGTAAAGTTATCTTTTGTTACTAAGATATCTGCCCACTCCTCAGCTTTCTGCCTTCTTGGGTGGCATGGACAAATAAGTCGTTCTCTCAGCAATTAGGATGGTGCAGCCTTCGCTTCTCATTGGTTGCTATTTTTCGCTCGGGCTCTAAAAAAAGGTATCAGCCTTTTTTTTTTTTTTTTTTTTTTTTCCACTGGGTAGTTTGGTTTATGTTTATGCATGAGTTTGTGCATACCCACATATGCTGAGCTAAAAAAGTTAACTCGCTAGTTGTCATTTCCTAATTGAATTACAGCAAGTATGGCTAGAATTGTAACATCAGAAAACGGAATATAGCTTAAATAAATATGTGTATATAAAGAAAGAAAAAAAAAATAGAGAAACAGGAGGGCAATAGATCTCCCAGTCTATTAACTTACTCAAAATTTCAGATTTTTTTTTTCTTGTAACACAGATATGAGAAAGTTGTGACACTTTTTCTTAAATATTGTGGGGATGCAGAGATGCATTGCCCACCCTACAGTAACAAAGAAGTATAAAATGTTTATTGGTGAGGTGGAAAACCTTTCTTCAGTCCATTTCCTCTCTCACTGTGAGCAAAGTCAATGCTTAACTTTCATAAATATATAACATTGAAGCTAAAAAATAATAAAAAAAAATTTTTTTCGACTAAAGATACCAACCCAAAATGTCAGATTAGGAGAAGAGAAAAAAATTGCACAGCAACCTTACACATGTTATGAAAACCACCTGACATATATGAAATTGGGGTTCAGTTCCAGTTTTGAATTAGAATGAAGAATTTGTCTTTTGTTTTGCCAAATCTTGTAACAGTGAATACTAATTATGCTTTGGAATTAGTCCAGATCAATCAATATTTCCTTAGTAAGTTGTACAGGCCATAGAAAAAGAATTCAGCTAGTTCTGTTCTAGAAGCCTGGGCAGTACAATGTCCACCTGACCTTTCAAGGACTAAGTCACTATCCCAAACTCAGTTCTGTCTCTGCTTCTCTCACATTATAAGCAGAAATTCCATCCTGAATGTGAGAAACCCTCACTGCGCACATTTCATCAGTACTAATATTTTTCCACGAGAGCAGCTTTGCATTCATTAAATGTCATTTGCCTATAAAAAGAAAAAAATTGTGAAAGAAACCAACTGTTCTTTTTGTAGAATACTTAAAAGGGGGCTGAGAATATATGAAGTGCGGTAAGGCAGATCTAACTTTTGAAGCAGTGGTTATTTGTGTACTTTTTGCTAACATAAAATTCACAATACTCATTCTTCAGTACTTTTGATGCATAGTACCAAATTATGTGTTTCATATGTTAGAGAAATCACTGGAAATGCAAAGTGATGTGTGCACTCCGAAAGGAAATGCAACTATTGTGCCATACTACACATGTCTAAAGACATACTAAAAATGTCTTTTATTGGTACCTTTCTATATTGTATAAAACTCCTCACTTTAAACCAAAGTAAAAGTACTTTAGTGAATCAAGTCTTGCATGTTTATGCACAGGGAAAACATCTAGGCCTTAGCTTAAGACATTAATTTTGTAGCAGGACTTATGGAGACTAGTACCTATAATTGTAGTTTGCAGCTACTATCTCCATACCTACTATCAAGATCACTGACTGAATCCTGCCCTGTGTCCAAAGAGACATCGTGTCCAATCATCCTTATAGGTTCAGTTGCTCAAGAACTAGAAAAACAAAAAAGTACTTTTGGCTCTGCAGTGCTCTGGAATGCAGAGCTCCAGCAGGATGGTGTTTCCCTGCAGGATGGTGTCTCCCTCATCATGAGAACATGATGAGCATGTTCTCAGAGGCTGCCCCAAAAATCAGTCCCTGCTCCAAGAACAACGCTTGATCTCCTCACCCCACTTCCAGTGCTCCTCACCCAGTCTTTTTTTCCTTTTCCCTATCATTTTATCTCTGAATCTTTAAATAATTTTCTGCAAAGTGAAGCAGTTTCAAGAAAGTGTATTCCCCCGTGCAAAGCTTGTCAGTAACCTGGTGATTAGCACAGACTGTGGCGAGAGATTTAAGCGAGCAAACCTTCAGGAAAAGAACGGAAAAGCCTCCAGACATCCCACCGGTATTAAGGATGAAGGGAAAGGGTCGGAAACAAGTATCATGTAGTATTCTAGCCATGTTTTTCAAGAAACATGACAGCTGCCATGCTGTTCTGTGCGAGCTGTGCCCTTGTCATGGTGTGTCTTACATGCTCCGAGTACACCTACGGCATCCGATCCCTCAGGGGAATCTGGTGCCGGCAACGCAGCGCCGCTGATTCTCCCAATGCCTGAGTGTGAGACAGCAGTCTGTCTCAGCTGGGCATCTGATTCCCCAGGCTCAGCTGTTTCTGAGGTTCTATCTTTACACCTCGTGCAGAGAGAGAAGAGTTTTAGCTTGTACTGCCTTACAGATTACGGCCCGAAATACTCAATTTCCGCTTTGGAGTGTATCAATCCAGATGCACGAAAGGGCCTTGATACATTAAATGCAGCAACTAAGAACATGGATTTAACACAAATAATGTGTGACAGAAAGTAAATGACAGCTTGCTTGGAAGGCAGGAAGAAATGTGGAGCTGTGTGAGGGATGTTAGTTTAAAGCACTGTTTAAAACGCTGCTCTGTGCTGACTCCTCCAGGGCAACAGGGAAGAGGTTGAGGATGGCACAAGAAATTCAAGGGATTGTAGTCTCCAGGAGTGCACAGGAAGGTATGACTGCACCCTCTGGGAGGAGAGGGAGGAATGGGGAAGGGTATAAAGGGGATTTATGTTTGTCTTTTCTCCATTTAATTCCCCTTTGCTTTCTATTTCATGATAGCATAGCTGTGCAGCACCATCTTTGTATCATGGTTGTTATCATGCAGCAACATTTCCTGAAGGAGGAATGTTTCTCCAGGTCCTTTTTGAAACTCCGGGGCTGTGTTTAAACAATACAACACACAGAAAAATATTTTCAGTCTCTTCATGAAACATATAAATGTCCTGTAAATAGAAACCCCACACTGCTTGTGTGTTTCGGGAATTTGACACAAAAAGTTAAGTTCTTCTGCTGAACTCATTACTTTTTTTTTCGCCTTCTTTCTTTAAAATATAAATCTTCCAGCAAAAATTGACTTTCATATCAGATACTCAGCCATTTGTCAGAGCTTAACAATCCACATGAAAAGGTAGGACTGAGGTTTGACTATTAGACTGAAAAACTGTGATACTGAAGGAGAGAGGATTCCACAGGCAAAACTTTGTTTTTATCTAAAGGGCTAGCTACATCAAGAAATCATCACTATGAAACTTTAGAAATCTTATTCTAGAGTTAAGCATTAAAAAAAAAAAAATAAAATAAAAAACTATCCCCTTGACAGTGGCCAAATCATCCCAGATTTTTCTTAGTGGTAAAATCGTCTCCTGCCTTGGTCATTGTCAGAGATATCCACATATTGCATCTCTCACTGGACATGAGAAATAGAAATTTTTCCCTACCTACAACATATCCAGCTTCCTTATTGGTCAGCTGGGGAAGAGGCCAGTGGTTTAGCAGCTCCCAGATCATGAATCTCTCCACGTTTTGAACTGGCTCGAGGAGTTCTCTGAGGAACAGACATTAGAAACATGCACTGTCATCATAGTTTGAAGTGTTTCAGTGACTGTACATTTTTAGTTTAACATTTGAGTTGGGATATTTACAGTGTAGGAAATAAAATCCTGAGGTTCTCTTTTCACTAACTACCAAAAAAAAAAAAATATTTCCCATAAGAATGGGAGTGTCTCCTGCTAAAGCTGACCTGAATAATGATACTTGAAATACTTGGGGTGTTTCTGGAGCTGAAATCACACAGGTCAAGTAAGTATGAAGTAACAAGCCATTACTTTTCTGTATATAGTTCATTGCTATCAGTTCAACAACTTTCTTCATAATGCATGAAGTGAAATATCTCTCCATACATTTTGGTGGCATCGTGTTTTATTTTATTGCTGGCAGATTTGTACTGTGTGCCACAATAAAATCAATAAATTCAACAATAAAATAATGCATCACCGTCTGCATGTTCAAAACCATTTTATAGTAGTTTTACTGCCCGGATCCTGGTTTCAGGAATTTTTCTGAAATATCCAACCATTATACAGTTATTTATTATACATTGAAATTATTGGCATGTATATTATACATTAATTTCATACCATATATGATATACATTAACTAGTTATTATATATAATAGACATATACTTTTTTTATCTAAAGACGGAAATATTTTTTTGTCTTGCAGACATTTTTTCAATATTCAAGAAATTACTCTGTTGAAGATGTAAGTTTTGTCTGTCTGCTCAGCAAATAGAACTTATCCATTAAGAAAAATATATACCACTTAAATGAATCATTATAAAAATGTCAGTTTACAAAGTATTTTAATGTGGTAATTAAAACTGTTTTAATTAGTATAGGAAGAAATGGCAACAAAATGCATGTATTAGCAGGGAAAATTACTTATTTTTCACATTTCTTTCATTATATTTTGCCTTTAAATGCTAAAAGAAAATAGCTTAGCAGCTTCATCTCAGTGTGGCTCTTAGAAAAATCTAAAGTGAAATGCATTTTCATAGGAACATAATTTTCTAGCACTGTCAGATCTCATACAAAACAGATGTACACACACTAATAAAAATCAGAAAATGAAATTGGCTTTAGCTTGGGATATTGTGAACCAGCTACTTTTCCTTTCCAGATCCTGAAGGTGATCTTGCCGTTTAATACTCATTGTTCAGGTCCAGAGGCATTAATGTTTACTCCTCCTTTGATCCAAAATGGATATTTTGTGCATTATTTTCAAAATTGCTTTGTTGAATGCCTACAGTGTTTTTTATTTTACTGTGTCCTGGACCAAAAGAAGTTGATTTTTAGTAAAAGAAATAGCCATTTGTTATGCCCTTGGATAAACTGGGAATGTGCATCTCTGCCATTGGAATGGCTCTGGATTGGTGTGTCTCCAAATGGAGGAAGAAAAGGCATGTTCTGTCACATCCCCTTGGATTCAAAGATTTTGTGCTACTTAAGAAGCAGCAACCATTTGAATGCAAGCAGTGCTGGTAAAATAACTGGAATAGTACGTTCCAGTCTCAACTGGAGAAACTACGTAGCACACATTTAACTTATACCTAATTAAATGAAAATTCAATTCCCGGGGTGAGACCATTATGGAAATTTACTGCAGAGAACAAATAATATAAGGACTATGAACTCTTCAGTAGCACGATCTAGTACAGCAGATGCAAGACCAATTCACACTTACATACGCATGACCGAGCAGGTGAAACATTTAAAATTAAATTTATCTTAATATCCTTAAACTTGCGATCAACTTACCATCTATAATTATCTAAAATATTATTTTCTCTTACTACACCCTCTCCAAAGTTTACCCGGAAATTACTTTAATAACTGACATGAATAAGCCCTAATATCATTTTAACATAAAGTTATTACCGATTTGGTTGTGGTTTTGCCAAGTGTTAAGAAGTGATTGCAGCCAATTTTCTGTTCTAAAATGGCTATTGAGGAAAAAAAATAATCTTATCTTTTTGGGGGGTTATTTCATTAATAGGAATCATTGACCTAATTACAGTAACTTTTGGGTCATTCTTTCTCTCACCCTGGGAGGTTCCCATTATTTTAAAGGGAAATAAACTCCCTTTCAAATATTAAACTGTATTTGCTTTATATCAATGTGTTTACAAGGGAAATAAAAGACACTTTCTAGCCTGTATTGTGCTATAACGTCGTATAACATTTTGTGTGTTTTGAGATACGCGTAAAAGTATCAATATGTTATTTTTTATGAATGTTTGACAAGGAATCTTTAAATGAAAATGATAAATGGTATAAATAATAGCATGCAATCCTAAGAGCCCTTTATCAAAACAGAGAGAGAGAGATCACTGAGATCATTTTTTGCAAAACTATAAAAATCCTGACTTTTTTTTCTATTATTTTTATTCAGTAGTTCTATTTCAAGTAAAATTACTTGTGGAAATTCAAGTAGGTTTTACTATGAAAAATTCAGAGAAATATAATATTCAGGGAATGTGTTACTGAAAGCCTTAAACATTACTGCAAAAACAGAGTTTTTTTCCCCTCTATTTCAAGTAAAAAAAATACTTAAAAACATCCACATGAATCACTATATTTCAGAGAATACCTTATATAAAGATATTGTAGAACATCCATTTATTTAACATTAAGCAATTATTTTATATTTGGAAGATATTTTGGTTATTGTAAATTTGTGTTGCTTCTTAATGGTGAAAAAATTACAAATACTTAACTATTCAAAGATAACATAAATGTCTCAAGTGGTACACTTGGAAACACTTTTTGTGTAAATTCAGATAATTTGTGATTATATCTTAATATCAGTGCTATGCAAAAAATAAAACATTTTATATTCCAGTATGTAGGACAGTCACTGCATTACAACCGGTTATGAGTTTAAATAAGCCATTTGAGTATAAAGTATTTATCTTAATTATGAAGTTAATTAGGTATTTAGAAACGTATAAGTAGCTCAGTCCAAAAGCAAAAAGAACAGAAGACAACGACCTAAAAATTGTTAAGAAAAAGAAGGGCTTCCTGAATAACTATGCATAGTTTATAACTTGTTTTATAAATTAAGTCTCAGAAGGTTATTTTCAGACCAGCTAAACTTTTCAAGCTTCTGGATTAAAACAGTGCAATTTTATGCAAAACCAATAACCCTAACACTGTACACAACAAGAGAATCTAAAGGACTCAATGCCAATAACCTCCAAATCTGGTCCAAATATTTCTAAGAATTTTACTAAGAATCATAACAAAGTTATACAATAGCAAATTGCAAATACTGCAAAAAAGCGTGACTTGCATTGCCCTTGCATGAAGTCAATGTTCACAAAATTGAAATACCCCTGATGTTCAGTATCAGTAACTTGAAAAAAAGAGCATTAGCTCTGTTCATACTGAAAAAATTAGTTTCATATTTTACTTTTAACTAGTAACAAGATCATCAGGCCTACAGTGTTCACTGGTGAAACAAAAATTATTAAAGCATAGATAAAGAAATGGGATATCATTTATTCTTATAATAGATTCAATGGAAAATTGAAATTCTGTTATGAACAGAAATTTAAGACGATAATTGTGTCTTAAAGCACAGTGTCAAATTATAAATCTTAAAGTTACATTGTGCTGGCAAGGAGGCAGAAATTAATCTTGGTAAACAGAGAGAAACAGTTGAACTTAATTACATTTCAAGACTATTTTCTACTCAATAATTACTTGTTGCAAAAATACACCTTTAATGACTTCTTTTAATTAAATGGTCTAAATACTTTATTTGGTTACATGGACTTGATAAGATGGCTCACTAGTCCACCTATACACTTTCTAGGTTATTATTATAAACTGAAGAGAATTCTCCAACTATTAAACAAAGCTCTTTAGCCCATGAGTAACTTACACTAAGTAGTCTAAGGCATAAGAAGGCAGGATACGTTGACTTCAGAGAATAATATTCTTTAAATTTAATTTACTTACAAAGCTGATACTTGACTCAACGTATTATTGCCTTCAAAGATGATGTATCTGTGTTGATAAAGAAACATGCAGTTAGGTGAAGAAACCAGCATTTATTCCTTGTGTTCCCTATTGCTCTCATTTTTCCTTCTTTTACTGGAAGTCGTTACAGCTCTTTTGCTTGTTTTCAATTAGATTGTTCCCTGAGACAGCAAACATTAATCTAAGGTGAATAAGAGTCATCCTTTGAGTGACTAAAGGACATTATTGTTAAGGTTTGCCCTGCCTATTTCTCAGTTCTTTAGGATTGTGCATGTTAGTAATGTCAGAGAGAACCCTTTGGAAAAGAACCTGTAATGGATTGGACAATGTATCCGTTACCTCTTTGCAACTTACTGTTCAATGTTCCTGGTTTTATTCTGCAGCAGCACAAAAGAGGAATACTCTTATATTTTTTTGTTCAGCTCTCAAGGAGGAATCCTTCAAACAGGTTCAGTGAATCTCATACACCTTGCAGGAAGCAGAATTGCTGTTGGAAGAGACCACTGTGTTAGCAGCTACAACAGATAGTGTGAAAAGAAGAGTTTCAGGAGTTCTTTCTATAAAAAAGAAGATGCCACTCTACACCCTAAGAAACAGGATTATATTGTGCTCTATTGCCACAGTTCACAGAGAAAGATCCTACAGAAGGCAGGTTTTTTCTCAGGGATGCTGATTTTTTGTAACAAAAGCTTGCCACCGTAGCTTTGTTAACCATTTCCTGACGAGAAAATATAAAATATCTTGTGCTGAACTAATTAGGTATTGTGTTGGTTAACTGCATTAGTATTTCTGAGTACAGTTTGCTTTCAACACATCAGTAAAGTGCATAGTTGAAATTTTATTTTTACTTGTCATATTACGTCCCAGTGGAGCTAATGCTGAATGAGGACCTAGGACCTGGTCCCTTGAAAAGAATACTCCTTCAATAGAGTAAAGGAGTAAGCTTTGCTAATTCCAAAATGGTAAAATTAAGTTTGTCCTTTGCACTGGGTCTGCGTCACCCCATCATGCGGGTCTTACCCAAAACATTTCTCCTGTTTGTTCCAATTTCCAAGTTTTCTTAATCTTGAATTTCTACAGAGGTGTCAGACTGTATTCACTATGCTGCAAAGTATATATTACAAAAAAAAGAAGAAAAAAAACCCCAAAATAAAACAAAAACAAACCCAAATGAAGAACCAAAAGAAACTACCCACTGAGATAAGAAATAGCAGAATTCCCCAGAAAATTGTGATTATATTTATTGTGCCGCATAATCACCTAAAGAACTTCCCTGCAAAATATTCAAGGGATGTAAGAAACCTAGTGTTCAAACCATATGTATGTTCTCCACTGGAGAATCTCATCTTCAGAAGTTATATCTACATCTCATCTTAGAAGAAAAAGCAATAACCTCGAAAATGGGAGGACAGTAGCTTAGAGGAATGAAATTACGTATTTACCCTCACCAACCAAATTGGATCATTGTAGTTTTACCTGTGGAAATAAAACAAACAAACAAACAAACAAAAAGTCTAGTCAAAAACTAGGTAAAAATAAAGCAATGTTAAAAAAAAGAATATTGTGTCTGGGACAAATACCAGGAGAGCTGCTCCAAAACAGCCAAGCCAAGACCTAACCCAGTTACAGTTCTCTGTTAACCATTGCAAATTATATTTACTTGTCCCAGCAGTATCACTGCTTTGTTATCAGAATTGTTCCAGAGCACTATATACCATAAAATCTGATTATTGCCAAAACTTGATTTTTCTTTCTTTGAAATAACAACAATAATAAAGCTGACAAAATACCCACAGATTTAGAAAGACAAGGAGCGGTAATTTTGCTGTTACTTGATTCAAGTTCAGTGTTAGTTCTTCCTTCAAAAGAAGTGGAATTCATAGAGCAGCTTCCCCAGGTGCTCAGTATTTTGTGGGGTGAGTGTTCCAAGAAGGTGGTTCATGCCCACTGCTGAGCTGGGGAGAGCTCCCTGCTTTCCACTTCTGTCTTCAGATACGTACAACCCCGTTCCCAATGGCTGTTTGCCACTCCACAGGAAAATACTAGGAACTATTGATACTGTTAGTATAATTCTATTAGTTGTTTGCTGCAGCTAATCATGCATAATGGTACTCTGTAGAGATCACTTACAAGCAAGAGAAAAAAAATTAAAATACAGAAAATTTTCAGAGCAAGAATCTTCCTCATCGTTGCTTCCTCAATGCTTACATGTATCTGGTGTGATAGGCAAGTCCTTAAAAGGTATGTAACAGAATTAATTTTTTCACATTTTCTAAATTGTCTCCACGCTTGAAGTGCCGTATCTCCAAAATTTTACCTGAATTAGGAGCAAAGCAAAAGAGAACAGAGCACAGCCATTTGTCATAACCCCAGTAGGACAAGTGAAAAACATTTGACAACTAGTGGTGATGATCACATCATAAAATTCTGTCCTAATGTATTGTAACTCAGCACAAACATGAGAAACTCACTAAGTGTGAAAACTAAAATGAGCCTCAAACCCATATTTCATTCTTTTAACATGAAAATGAAGCTTATCACTGCTTGGAGTATTTTATGTGACTTTAAAGCCTTAACTGACAACAACTATTTAAAAACAAGCAAATAAAAGTTGCGAGAGAGCAGAGGATGGGAAAATATTTTCACAAAGCACTGCATAAAGACTTGACAGTTCAAAATCAAAACAATTGGTACTGAAAATGGCTAAGAATAAATGCACATAAGGTAAATAAAAAATAAAACCTAAGGTAAATATATACAGTGAGCTTAATTTTATGATAAAGACTCAAAAATAAAACCAGATACAAATAGAAAGCTTTATGTCAGAAAAGGTACAGAGAGAAATAAATCATTTTTAGGAAATATTTTGGAGCAAAAGAGTTGTTCAAAAATATAATAAATAATGGACAAAATCAACAATAAAGTAACAAATGTTGAATAGTTGTTTGGTTTTTTTAAAATTTCATATTGAAATAACACAATCTAGAAAAAACCACCTTTTGGCAGTCATTTTTTATGCCAGTTCTTGTCTTAATAATCTCTGAGTAGAAATATTTTCACCTTCTTCTCACAAAAAGCCTTACCAGATTTCTAATAATATATCCCTAAAACAACTCTACTTTTGAAGTAGAGAAGCTGGAAATTAATACCACATCAAACCTACATGGCAAGAGTGCATGATAGAATTTATAACATCAATTGTTGTTTTCTATGCTATGTTTTAAAGCATTCTGATGTCCTCATATATTTATTTTGATTTATATTGTACCATCACCCTACATCAAGGGGAAATTTTTACTGACCTAAATGCAGTGATTTGCTTATCTGTTTGTTGTTTGTGGGTTTGGGTTTTTTTTTTCCCTCAGTGGCCCTAAGCTAAATTTGTAATACCAAAACTTGTATGAGTAGAGCAAATTATTACTACTGTGAAGTATTTTTCATGCACGTACCCAACTCAAAATGACTATTTTTTTAGTTAAGATTTCAATTATGTTTGTCAGTGACTCTTCTAACAGTATTCAACCTTTCGTCTAGTTTCACTTATCTAAAATTTTTTCCCATTTTCTATTCATTATATTATAAAATCTTGTAAAATATATTGAATTACGTCAAATTTTAAATATTGGGCCATTTTCCATCATCCTTGTGCCATGTAAAAAAAAAAAAAAACAACACAAAATGCACCACAACAACAAAAAACACAATCCACATTTTTTTTTATTTTTATTTGTGTTTTTTTATTACTTTATTTTGTCTTTTGCAGCAGTTTCTTAGGTCTTAAACATCCATTGACTCTTAATTAAGAAATACAGGCCCAATTTCACGTGCATGTAATTTGACACTTATTGATGTCACAGTGACATAGTCACAATGCAGAACATTTAAAACAGCCTTTGAAGGATAAGAAGTTAAGTTTTCCTTAATAGCTTCTTGGGGAGAATTTTTCCAGAGTTTTGCATCCAAACGAATTCCTATGAATACCTTTGAATATACCAATTAATCCTTCTGTTGATATGATCACAATATTTTAGTAAATTGAGGGTGTGTCTTCAGTTTTAGATAAAAATATTGATTTATTCCTATAAAATAATCCTGGATCACTTTGAACCAATCTCTTTTTACTAGTCAGTAATTCTATGCCTTGTTTAGGGCTAAAAGGCCTGAAGTTACCCATGCACCAAGCACGGAGATTAATTCAAAATATTCATTATTTAGCCAGTTTCCTTAGGTGAAAGTGAAGTCTTTGATATAAAGTTTTGAAAAGTCTTTTGGGAAAGGTCTGTTGAGCAGTCATGTCTTGCATGGACAAGCTCTGTGGCACGTGGCAGAGGGAACACACACCTGGCAGCAAAGTGGGGGTTTTCATAGCACTGAAAAAAAGAGCTTTACAGTCTGCATTTGTGTTTGCATTTTGATTGCTCTTATGGGCTTGCTTTTTTTAAGTGTTCCAAACACACCTTATTCACTTGGATACAGTCAGATAGACAATTACTGATCCACACCAAGGACACCATTTCCTAGCCAGTTTAGCAAACAGCTGCCACTGCAAGAATGTGCATCGTCCAAAAATCTACAGAAAGATACTTCAAAAGAAAAGAAAATTAAACGAAACATATGAATTGTTTTCTCCTGGTTTACTATCCTGACAGCAGGCCCTGAAGCCTGGTGCTGTCATAGCAGTGGGAGGGTACAATTGCACGGCCAGAGGTGAGGAGTGAGGAGCAGAATCACTCCTTGCAGCAGCTGTTAGCCACCAGCTTAGGTGGTGACATCAAACAGCACCAGAAATTAATCCCAATAATTAATCATTTTGCCTTTCAGATTGATTTTCTATCGCTTCCATCTGGAAAATCTTTTATTTTATGCAAAACAGGTGTTAAGTGCTACCAAATTTAATCATACTTGTACTGTTACACTCACCATAAAAAGGAATAAGTACCTATACAGGTTGCAAGGAAGGGGAGATTTAAATTCATTTAAATCAAACACATGTGCACAGAACGTATCCTGCATTCGTGTCCACAGATCCTCTTTACAAAATGTGAAACTCTTTCAAGTGTGCCAAAGTTTGTTTGTTTGGTGTTTTTTTTCACTCGCATGAAAAGCTCCTTTAAAATAAAGCTCTTCTTAAAAAATGTGAGCAGTTCTTAAGTATTCACTGCAATATGCTGTCATATTCAGGAGCCCAAACTTTTTCTGTTGTATCTGAATCTTTATATTGGCTGTTGCTTCAGTACTGCCTTGCTGCAATTATTGAGGATGACAACCATGGGAGGGTTGTTTAGACTGAAGGCATTACATGAGACATGTCCATTGTTTTGATATGTTACCTTGGAAGAAAAGGAGACACACATTGCTTTCTTGCTGAGATAAAAAGCTATTGCACCAACTCTTTCATTAACATCGTGACCTCGTTTGTTGGATTTGACTGCAGAACCTTTTTGCCTCACGTTTCCTCCAACAGTTATATTCCATATCAGAGAAATGAAATAAATATGAGTCAAAATAAAAAAAAAAGGAGTTGAGGAATTAAATGATAGCAAGGAATAGCTCAGTGTTTATGTTAAAACTACTGAAGGCTTAGAAAAATTATGTTAAGTTCTTTTTTGCTGTTGAAATTTTCTGATAAAATGATTGTTTTCCTCTGAAATGATTTTTTTTTGATTCACTGAGCTGACAAGGACTGCTGCAGCTTTTAACTGATGAAGTCCCACACTTTAATCCAAGGAACTTTAGGGTGTTTCTTTGACAATACCAGAATTCAGTTAGGACACACTGTTGAGCTTATGACTCTCTGATATATTTTCCCAAATAATTTCTTGAATATGCTTTCTATTGTCCCTGTTTATTTTATTTTGTTTACTTTATTTGGATAGATTTTTAAAATAATACAGCATGAATATGTCCTGCAATAGAAAATTAAAAGGAAATAGTGCAGTATATATTAAAGACTCCTTTATTTTTATTTATATCAGAAGTCCAAATCTAAGTGCTATATTCCATTCTAAACAAAATACTGTAGAGGCAATGTGACTGAATGACAGCATTAAAATAAAAAGAGTATTTTAAAAGAAAACAAAATCAACCAACCAAACAAAAGAAAACCAAAACCCAACAGATATTATTCAGTGCAACATTTTGAATAGAAAATATATTTGAAAAAGGAAATCCTGATTTTGATTATCTGTAATTTGCACATTAAATATAATGTGGAAGTTGTGAAATACAAATCTGTGTACAATGTTTTCTCAGCTCTGATTGCAATTGGCATCAAAAATAGATTAAAATTGGATGGGTCTATAATAAAAAGTCATAATTTCATACTGTGTTCACTCCAAGGTATGTTCTTCTGCAGTGTAAGTTTTGTTTATCAGTTCCATACAAATATGCTGGGATGTAGTTACCATCATAAAGATGACAGCTACAGTGAGGGGAACCTGTGCACTTAGAAAGCATGGAAATTCCAGGAATTAGACACAGGAGTTGGTATCTTTAATTGGATATGCGGAATGACAGAAAACTGCTGCAGACAAGCACGAAGTTTGAGCTGTAGGAGATGTTTGATTCTGACAGGTGAGAACTGTGAGCAAATTCTGTAACAGCCCTCTTCTGCCACCCCTTCACAAAAGAGAAGCTGCTCTTGCTGTGCTGTTCCCATTTGCACAGCCATAACCACTGATTCTATGCAGACATTTTAGATCTGCAAGACAGAGGTCTAGCATAAAATAAACTTACTCCAAGGACACATTTAGCCCTTGTTTTCAGAAACTCCCCAAGCCACAGGACGTTACTTTCAGTCTATTGTCAAACACCGGTACAAAGCCTGTTGGTTTCCATGTTCCATGTGGCATAAAGGATGTTTCTCAGAAGAGATTTGCCTCTCTGGTAGTTGAGCTGTTATCTGTCATAACAAGGCTGAAATGTGAGTCTGGATGCAACACACTTTTCCTCTCCAGCAACGCACAAAACCCAGTCAAGGTTCGTACACACCCATCTGTGGCTGATTCCTGAGCAGATGCCCTGATCCTTCTTGGGTGTATTGCCGTGGTTTTTCCCACATGCAATCACATGGAAGTTCATTACGTGCAGTAAATGGCAACAGCAGCAGGGATTAGACCTAATTTTAGTATAACCACTGAAATGTAAAATGCATTTCCACTTCTGTAACATCGCCTAAAAGCACGGACACATCTGAGAATAGAATTGAACTCAAAAAAAAAAGAGCTGGAGAAGAAATGGAGTTAATCCTCTGTTATCTTTTTATAATAACTGTTAGGAGAAATGATTTTCCAGAACATTCATACAAGATATGTGTGAAAGAACATTACACATTTCTAAAGTCTTATGGACTATATCATTCTATGGCAGATACATTGTACCTAGCAGCACTTATTTTGGACTGTGAATTAGTTTGTATGGTGAACCTAGTCAAAAAAGCATATTATTTTTATGAATCTTAAAATAAAAAAAAGGAAGAGTAGTTACAGTTTTGGATGCTATATTCTACAAACCAAGTATTTTGAAAATGGGTTACAATGAAAAGGGGATAACTAGTTTAACACGATTTTAAAACTTAAAAAATTACCAAAAAAAGAAATGGTGGGCAAATATATTATAATATAATACATTCTTGAAATGCATAAACAGCTGAATGATGAGTAGAATTTTATCTTCATAAATAATGGCGGTGAAGGTGGCAATGAAAGACTGTGTCCAGTGGCACCTGCCCAGGTTTTAAAATGGGGATCGAAAACGTGAAGTGTGAAAAAAAGGGCCTTACATACATTAGAAAACTCAGTCCTGAATATTTTTGTGAAACAAAAAAAGTGATGACAATATTGAAAGACTTGTACCTGGTCATAAATACTTGCTGAGGAAAAGTGGTGGATAACCACGAGCTTTTTACTCTAGTAAAGAGTCATTCCAAGAATGTGTGGTTGGATCCTAGGCTGAGGCACATTTAAATAAGAGATAAGACATACAGCTGAGGTTGAAATAGCTATGCATCAGAACAAACTGCTGTTCAAAATTATGGATTTTCACTGTCATGATGATTTCCAGTCAAGTCTAAAAGCCCTTCTAGGAAACCTGGGTTTGCTGTGCACAAGTCATTGAACGTAATATTGTGGTAATTACAGAAAAACAGATGGTTTTATCATACAGACTGCCACATTAAATCATCTAATAAATATATATAGACCTTAATTTTTACGAAAACAGAAACAACAAAATGACCAAACAATGCTGTGACAGTGAATACTGTCATTAACACCAAGAAAGCAGTGTTATCTGGTTAATTATTATTATTAAAAATCTTTCTTTGGCTAATTGTTTTCCCTATCAGAGTAAGATAAGCAAAAGTCCAATTCCAAAGAAACAGCAGCATAGAGGACAAAGAACATGGAGGCAATATATGAATTTTTAATATGGTGGTTTTGCTGGTTTGTGTACTTTTTATTTTACAGTCAGACTTCCTAAATAAATAGAGATTTCTAAAGTGAGAATAAATACCTCAAGTTGCTGAAGGAAGTGAGACAACTTAAAAGAAGTTCACAATAGGCCCATGCTGAAACTAAAAAGCAGGTATGGGTAGTCTTGTACATATAAGGAGTATGAAAGGAGGTGAAATAAAAATTTAAGATCCTCTGAGCTTCCTGACTTCTCTCAGATTGAAGGGAAAGGATTACACACACAGCTGTTTATTAGGTTACATTACATGCTGCCTTAGCAACAGTTTAGCACCTATTGCCCTCACATTTATTCTTTGTTTGAGTAACATTGGGCATGTACTTTGAGTATTTCCTTTGATAACCCTCCTTCTAGTTGTGAACTCTGCAAAACAACTACTGTCTTCACCTATCATAGCCACAGTTACCATCAATGGCAGTTAAAATACACTATAATATGGAAAATTATATAAAATGCGACTGAAATGGAGAGGACTTTTACACTGGGCAAACACAGAGAAAGCAATGATTTCATAAATATGTGGATATCAGAACAGTGAAAAAGAAACAGAATAAGGAATGAAGCAAATGAACATTCAAAATGCCATTTAAGGTAGAACACTGCATACCTGGCATATATTATTTATAATCAGAAATTAAGAAATAAAATTTAAAAAAGGATTTTCCCTTTCCTGAAGTTTCTTCATAAATTAGTTAAAAAAGAAAAGCAAAAGGAAAAAGCCTAAACAATATGTTTTAATTAGTCTATAAAGGCGTTCACTCATTTTCTTTCAATATAGTTAGTAAATGACAATTTTGCACTTTATGAGTTCTGATAAAATTGTGTCACATTTGGACTTTTTTAATATGCCTTGCTTAAAATAAATATTATATTATGTCAGCTTAAAGTACAGTGCAACGGTTGAGTTACATTTCTTAGTTTAAACACATCTTCATTTGATTTGGACAAACTTATGCAAGTAAAACTAGAACTACCATCTCTGTAGCTCTGTATCACATCTGAAATCATTCTAGAGCAGCTTTCTCAGACAGGTCTAATCCAGCTCTGTGCAGTTGTTTCAGGCAGACTATATGATTTTCACAGACCAAAATAACTGATGTTAAAATTTCCGCCTTCTAAATCAATATTCCTCTTTCTGCATTCTAACATTTTTTTTAAAGAATTAGAGATTGCAACTACTACTTCTTTTATTAAAGGGCTTATAAGAATTAACTAAAGAAGCCTATTTCAGTCCTCTATTAAAAGTATGATTGCTGCAGTCTCCTCTGACAGCATGTATCATAACTCTGCTAAAATCCTGCATGATTTATATTGGGTTTCTATCATTACACTTGCAGTTGGCTTCATTTCTAATCCTATATCTTTTGCCAGTCACCACAATTTAAATTGATCAGCTAGATCTTCTTTTTTATGGGAGCAAGATAGGAAGGTTAATGACACATGGAGTTTTATTCTTTCAGGTACTAGGCCAGGTACCAAGCCTGAATTTTGAAAGCTCATAAGCATATGCTTGAATCCACTCTTATACAGAACATTAAGCAAGTGCTTTAAGAGTTGTTCCGATTGGGGGTGTTTTCATGTATCAGTGCCCAGGCCATTTATTGTACAGGGAAGGGTGTTATCTACAAGGGAAGAATCTAAGACATGTCATATTGACTCTAAAATACAGTATGTCTGGAAAGAAGCCTCCCAGTACTCTGCAAGCAACAACCTGAAGAAGGGGAAAAAACTTCAAAAAAGTAAAGAATCTCAAATTAGATATTTTTACTGATGCTGTCAGAAAGGCCTTATGCTACTAAATGATTTATCTGAACGCATATAAACAGGATTTTTTTTTTAGTTGAATTATATACCTTGAGTTAAAATTGAACTGTTCTAGTTCAAGAACTAGCAAAATATATCGTCCCAGCCCTTCTCTCTTTAACTGGCTGCTCTGCCAAAAGTCAAAGTGAATTTCAGCAAGATTAATTAAGGTAAATTCAGAAACTCCCCCGATGCCCAGGACACAAGTTACAACTCTGCTTATGTTATTTTTTTTTTTTTTGTTCAAATTAAAATACTGATTCCTGAGAGGGGAGTAATGGAATACCCCACTAGGGTCACGCTGAAGGAAAGGAAGGTTTTCAGATGCTATTTACTGTGGACATCTTATACAGTAATGCACAGTATTATTGCAGTTCTGCAACTGTAGAATCAGCAGTTTATTCTGCAATCAGCAGAAAAACACTTGTCACTTTTTCTCCAAATAGGTATTAGAAGACTACTGAAACAGGCTGAATTTAAATTTTAATATGTCACTCTATTAGGCTTTAACAGTACATTACACGTAGCAAAAAGATACATAACTTTAGAGTTGTATTTTATTTTAAATTTTATATTGCTTTAAATAGGTTAAATAATTTATGATATGTTTAAAATACAGTAAAGATACTCGAAAACTGTATTTCAAATATTTGTCGAGATTCCTTGGGAATCACCCTTTCTGGAGTTTTTGGTAAAGATATATAACCGATAAAGATTTAAAAAAAAATAAAATTATAAACAACTGGAGTTCATCTACATCACATTTATTAATCCCCAATCCTTACAATTTTGTTAATACTAGTCAGAGACACCTTTTTTTCACTTCTTAATTATTTACATCTTTATACTAGTTATCATAAAATACTTTTTCTCCATTTTAGATGTAAGCTATCTGTCTGGTCTTCTACAATCTCTGGAAACACGGTGATTCGAAATTACTCAGATGTTCTAGTAGCACCTTTGTTCCTTTTATCTGCTGCATGGGAGGATTTGTGCTTTGCTCGTCCTACAACTTTCAGTTCTGAGGAACAAAGATTTCTCATATGACCATGTAAACACTCAGTTCAGAAGAAATGTGGCACAAATGCTCAGATTCCCCCGTTCAGGGCAGCATTCTTTCACATGCTGCCTGATTTCAGTGCTTTCTGACTTGAGAGATGAACGAGTGCTCTCCTGGGCAAAGACACTTGCCTGATCTGCATAATATGGGCCCAAATAGGCTGCCCATATTCAAAGATCATGAGATATCATCATTAATTTCCTGAGGGCCAGAATTAGAACCAGGTTTTTTTATGTGATGCTACTCTTAAAACACATGCTACATGCTACTTAAGAAAATGAAGGATAATAATGATTTGGACAGTGTATAAGAACTGAGTGACCCATTCCAGTTTTCAGTGTCTAAACTCACTGAATGCATGGGTGTAAGTTTGTGCAGCAGCATATTAAAAATTTCTGTGTAGGAATCCTGTTATTAGTTAACACCCACATGTCTTGTAAACTAACAACAGGATTTGTGTTTTCTTCTGTGCACTGTTCGGAAAATTTACCCTACATCCTCCACTTTACCCTTTAAAAATTGAATCAAGCGTCTGTCGTTTCACATCCCTTTCAAAACCCTTTATTTTGCTGCAAAGAGTCCAGATTATTCCATGAATATTAGAAGGAACAGGTTGCACCTCCGGTTAGTTTGCCTCAATATGAATAATCTCTTTGCTAACACCTGAAAATAAAATAAATGCACCATGAGTGTGCAAATACATTTAAGGGGGTAAATGAAAAGGAGAGAGGAGATATAAAAAAACTTTAATTTTTTTTTTCTATGACTCCTTTTTTTTTTCCCTGTATATGTAATTAGCATGATCAGAACCTGGATTAATTTTTTTTTCTAGGGGGCAAGCCTGGATATATTTGAACATATGACTAAACATTATATGGAAGCTATTTTCTTGCACAGTTTAGGGGCTTTTCATGCCTCGTTCCCAAGATACTCTGCACCTTTTCACTTGGCAAGCATGTTGTGGGTTCACATGCCTGCACAGCCTCCCATTCCCATCATGCTGGATGTAACCATAACAGGTCTAGCCACCAGTCCTCTCCATGCAGATTTCCAGTGTTCTCAGAATAGAGTCATGTAAGAAAGGGCTTCCACTTTTTGACACACTATGCAGAGAATGTGGGAAAATTATCTCCTGAAAACCATGACGATAATTTAGAAGTCAATGAGACTTAAGTAGAAGCAGCTGTACTACCATGGTGGGTGACATGATCCAGAGAGATGAGCAAACACCTGCTACCCACCTCACAAGATATTGTTAGACTTAATTAGTCAATGTTGAAAAGCACTTTAAAATCTACTGAAAAAAGGGCAACTATTATTAATTTTTATTGTAATTATCATAATTATCTCTATTATTGTTATGCAAAACGCACTGTGTGAGAAGGCACAAGATTACAACAAGTGCTTTTCATAGAAGATACAAAATATTGGTTTCAAAATTCCCTAAATTATAGCCATGTCTACACCGTCAATTTGGCAAATGTCTCATTTTAGTCTTTGGTCCCACTTCTCTGATACTCTCATGCACACTAGTTTGCTCCTGGGCTGTTGTTTGAAGCAAGCCTTCTGAAAAAAACTCCTTCTGAACAGAAACATGACCAAGATCAAGGTTACCTCATGCTTTGCTCCACGCAGACAATATGTCAAGGACCATTACACTTTGGGACAGTCCTCTGGAATTCACAGTGGTCACAGACAGCCACAGCACTCCCTGGGTGACAGACCTTGTGTTCTTTGTGCAGTTGTGCCCACAACTGTACTGCAACCAGCAGTCATTACTTCAGCTCATCTCAGTCACTGAGAAAGGAAGCAAATCACACACTCACAGGGGGGATCCCTGAAGCCAGAAGAGACCTGGAAACTGGAGTCCATTACCTTTGGCAAGATCAAACCCCTGCTGGGTTGGCTGATGCTGCAGGGTAGGATCATGTTGCCAGCCATGCAAACTCAAACATCCAAACTCCCTGAAGAGAAGCTTGTCCATGAGGACAGCCAGCCAGAGGTCTAGAGCAGCCTGGCACACACAACCAGAGCAGGACCTTTGGGACCATCACTAGAAAGGTGCTGTGGCAAATTCTGAGCTTTCCTTATGTCTGACTGAGGACAGAGAGCAAGGAGGAAAAGGGTAGGGGATACTGGTTGTGTTTGGGGGCAGGCAAAGTATGACAGGGAGCTGGATAAAACAAGCAGGGCACAGGCTACACATGGGAGCAACAGCTTCTGTACCCAGCAGCCTCCCATCACCAGCTTACCTGACTCTACATCCAGAGAACAGGTCTGCATGACAAAAAAGCTGCATCACAGCTCAGGTTTTTGCTGGCCAAGAACACAAAGTGAGACTGATAAATCGCAGCCATTCGCATTTATGAACATCAAGAACAGACAAACGTCCACAAACATAAGCTGCAAAAACTGCAAAAACATAAGCTGCCAGTGCATTCCTTCTGCATAGGTCAGAGAACAAGTACTGCTTTCATAGTGACGCTCTGCTCCTCAGATGAAAAAAGAGAAAAAGGCATTCACTGAATTTTGAAATAAAGGAATACAGAATACAGCTTTCTGAGACAGTGCTTACTGGTTTTACAGAGCACCACTCTGGTAAAGAATCAAACACAATCCTGTCATCTGCCTCACATCTTCACTCTCTCCCTACTTTTTCCCTGGATGATACATCATCCTACAGGATGACCAAGGTATCACTTTCTGGCACCTCTTGTCTGTCCCACCAGCCTCATAAAAAACTAACTGAGGTTCAGGTACACCTCTGTGGCTACCCCAATCTCAGAGTTTAGAATGGTTGATACACAGTCACAGAATGGTAAAAAACTGGATTTTGAAGCACCCATCAAACCCAAAGCCATGGCAGCCAGTTATTCCATCCATGATGGTCTCTGACTTCTTGTTTAATATCCTTATAGCTAGGATATTTGAGCTCTTTATAGGAGATGTGGCATGGGAATGTAAATCCCATTGATGACCACAGTTCTCCAACCAAAGCCCCAAGAGGTACCTGGAGGAATTGCTGATGAAGTCTGCTCGTGGGCCAGCAATCTGGTGGAGCTTTTCAGACCTCTGCTGTGATTCCACATGTGGTGGAATGACTTCACAGTAGCCAGGAAAAACTATGGCTGACAAGCATGAGAAGTTCAGGAGTGACCCTTTTTCCAGCTGGTATTAGGGTTTAAGAGAAGGATATGCTCAGTCTTGTTTGTGATGCTGATCCTGACACAGAGCTTTAAATGTGATTCTCTGCACGTAAAAGGTGCACACAGCACCTCGTTCCCCCTAGGGGCTATCTTCAAAATGTCCCTGTCCCAGGGTCTTGTAACCAGGATTTCCTCACATTTTGTAAGGTCTCCAGAGCCAAGGAGGAAGCAGGACACCCAGTGATGTGGTCAGGATGATACCCAAGTCGGGAGCTAACAGAGAGTAACATGCAAACACGGGACTCCAAATGAAACAGGTTTGGGAAGGCTGCTGACTTCTGTTAGAGATCCTAATAATACAGAGTGTGAGGAGGAAGAGAATGTCCAATATTGTGGATGTTGTCCCATGCAAGAGCATCCCCAGTTAGCTGCAAAGGGTTGTGGAGCAGGTGCTGAGCCAACCAGGATTAAGAAGTGGAGGTGAGGCCTGCCTGTCACAGGATTTGTCTTGAGCAGTGTGAACACAAGCTGTTTCATATCTATCACTACAGCGAGGGAAATCTCTCTTGTATAAATCCCTTCCCTATGGCCTAAATCCCTCTAAACATCACTGTTTTTCTCCTTATCTAACGCCTTTGTTTCTAAGATTTTAATAGTATTTGATAAAGTTACCAAATAATCAAACTCTTCCAATCGGCCCACAGATCATAACTTCATGACTCATGCATATAATTTTCTAGCTATCTTAAATGAGAGTATTTCAGAAAAAGATTCCATTCATTTTCTAAAAGTGCCACAAAAATACCTCTTCTCTGCAAAAGCTTGTATTTGTTACTGGGCTAGTTAATGAACAGCAATATACGCAAAATATATATATTTATTGTAGGAGGATATACCGCAGATATGTCAGTCGAAATGCTATGTACCCACTGTACCTAACTGGAAGGATTGTTAAAGCCTACCTGTAATTTTCTCCCCCAACTGAATAACAGATGCATCTAGGAAGTTCTCCAAATTACTACATTTTTAAATTGCCTTTAATTATATATGAAAATCCCCAAATCTCAGCTCATATGCACCGTTACACTTCAACTGGTTTTTAAAATTAGGGTAAAACTTAAAAAAACACTTAAAACTGGTTTTTAAAATTAGAGTAAAAATTAAAAAAAAAAGTAAGTTCAAGATTTCTTGGTTATTCTTTTTAACAAATAACTAGTCAGGCTTAGTAGCAGGCTAGCCCTTACTAGCTAAGGCTAATCCTTACTAGCAGACTTCACACAGGATCTCATTCCCCTGGGTGCTATGACCAGCAAAATGTCCATGTTCCAGGGTCTTACAGTAGGATTGTCTCCTACTTGATAACATCTTTATTTTTTGCTCCTGTCCAAAGACTGATATAGAATTATGAAAATTCATTTAGAGGTCAAACAGTGGCATAATATTCAGGAGTGAAATACACAGATTTACTGTTGGAATAAGCTGAGAAAGTACACATACTAACACATCACCATCATTCTACAAAGTCATCTGTGGTCTTAGCTTTGCTAATAACAACACAAGGCACGCCGAGCATGTGCCTCAAGTATGAGCTTTCAGCTGGACAGCTTAGGAGGTGAAGAGCAGTACAAGCCCCTTTTACCACTGCAACTGTTATTTTCTAACTGAAAATGGAAAATTTCATTTAGCACCTGTAGGGTAGAAATAAGGTAATACATGATCTTTAATAAAATATCCAGGGAATGTGAAGCATCTTGACCTAATGTGGCTGTATTAAGTGAATCCTTTCCATATTCCAAGCTGAAATATCTAGGCAGAGCTACCAAGAGAGGACATCTGCAGCTGAACTTGGATAGGTTAAAGGTCCATTTAGTATAGGATACCATCTCTGGAAATGATTAATAATAATGATTTGACCAATAAAGATTATTTAAGTGAAAACAAAACCAGGACAGAATGCTCTTTCCTACATTGGTGGCCTCTCACCTCAACCACCCGAGACAGGGATTTTTCTGCCTAAAAATCCCTGAGACAGGGATTTTTGTGAGCTAAAAGAGTATCTTCACCACTTGTTTGAACTTTTAAGAGTATCTTATTCCATTACTTAGTTTCATAATTTTAAAGTGTGCTTCGACATACATGACATTCTAGGGCAAAGAATTCTATTACTAATCCTTACATTATGCACAAAATGTATTTCAATTCTGTTTTAATAAAATTATACAAACTGGAAGGAATTGACTTTTACCAAGACTTAGATTCAAGCATGAATGTCTTTTCACAGAGTGAAGTATATAAAGGGATAGTTCAAAATTATGTACCAGAATTTGTCAAGACCTTTCAGTTACAAATACATACCAACATACTTCTTCTACTTTCTCTTTGGGTTGTGATTCTGGTAGACCAGTCTACACTTCTGCATATTCTTTACTGTGATAGGCATTTTTGGCACATAAAGTTGGCTTTTTGGCCTTAAAACTATAAAGATTACTTAAGATTTCCTTTTCTTTTAATGTATCTATGTAAACAATCTGATTTTGCAAACAGTTATTTCGACTCTGAGATTATATATTAATTTAGCAAATTATATACATGCAAACATTAGTGGGAGGGGTTATATCATGATGACAAATTATAAACAGGTTGAACTGTGATAATCCATTAAAACAATTTTAACAGGTTTACAATTAAAAGGTTTTGAAAAAACCACCTGCAACTGTCCCCATTATTTGAAGTACTGACAAGACAAAGTCAGTATAGATGTCACTTTCTGTAGAATATTGGCATATTTAAAAAGAAAAACAAAAATAAAAATAAGACTGCAATAAATTGGTTGTAACAATAGTTCATATTCCCCTAGAAAAGTTCTGTAAAGTGAAACTGCAAAGCTCTTCATCTTGAAATGAGGTTTTTAACGGGATAGCACATCACACGTGTTGAGGAAAGAAGGTAGGAAAAGTCAGTGTGCATCCTGATGCTCTGAACTCTTCAGCCTACATGTCTCATATCAGATCCTTGCTAGCCAGGGCGAGCAGCAACCCTCATCCCAAAGTTTTCACTTATTGAGTTCTGCAGCTGCTTTTCCTCCCGGATGGAAATTTGCAAAAAACCGAAACCCTCTCACTGTTCCTGCTGCAGATGCTCCTGCTTTGTCAGTCCTCTTTTCACCAGGGAAAAAAAAACAGAGAAGACTGAAACAGCATCTCTGAGAAAGTGCTCCATCACACATCTGGAGACAACCATAAAGAGAAGCAAGTCCCTTTCATCTTTAACCCTTTGTATCAATGCTTGAATATAAGCTTGATTATGCCCATGCAATATTTAATGTGTTTATTAATACCTTTTCTTATTATACATTTTAACCAACCCTAGAGTATCAGTACTTTCTTAGACTTTGATTTTTACCTACCTGCCTTGATGTGACCTCACAGATGCAAGCAAAACTACTTTTAATGAAATTCTTGAGGTGAAGGCAGAAAAATTGGATGTTAGTCAGCAGACCTGTCTACTTAAACCTAATGATATTAAGCCCATGTTTTACTATTGCATGACTGTGTAGTTTAATTTCTTTTCTGATTTGGACTTTGTAGAAGTATTTATTTTGCCTTTTTCGGTATGGATCTCACAAAACTGGAACTTTGTAAAAATAACACAGAGTAAATATGGATTAAGAGAAATACATTATACTCTTATTCCTCTGGAATCTTGAAAGAAAAGGGATTTTTTTATATGAAATTAAACTGCTAGTGCGTCAAATGAATTATTTTAGCTGCCTATGCTAATCTAGAAAAGGCAGTCTGTAATCTTTCAAGACAATAAAGCCAATCCAGACTCTAAACACTCAATTAAATAGATCACTAAAAATCAAAACCAATCAAAGCTATCTACTCATCAGAGTTGATGCTCATGAAGAAGTAATAGTTGTTCCTGCTCTTATAAGGTTCACAGACACTAATGTTGTCGTGTTTATGAACAACTTTCAGATCCAAGGCTTTGGATTTAATCTCACCATGCTTTAAATAAATTCAGATTTTTTCAAAGCTTGCCACTTTTATGGTTATGTGAGCTAGTTATGTTCAAATGTTAAAAAACTGCCATTCATGAAGAATTTAGAAATCTCTGTTATAAGAATCATTGAAACTCTTGGCTTTTTTCCTGTGTTTATTTGCTACAGTGGACCATAACTACCAGCTAAGGCTACATCTGCAGCTCGCTGCTCTGGAAGGATGCTAAAACCTGTGACCATATCATAAAAGCTGATGAACTTGGAGATTTTTCTAGATTTTGGGTTGATTCAGGCTACCCCAAAAAGAAATTTTCTAGCTCTTTTATCAGTTTTTGCAATCTTTGATACATGCTGTTGTGCACCAACCTCACAAAGCAAAGGCCATCTGTGCCATGAAACAAGAAACGAGTCTTTTGTTCCTACCCAATAAGTTTTCTCATCCCATTCACGTCAAAAGTACACTACACAGTTTCTCTTATCAGCCCTTCTGCTTGAATAGTCCAAGAGAAGTTGTGGATTCCCCATCCTTGGAAGTGTTCAAGCCCAGGCTGGATGTGGCCCTGAGCAATCTACTGGAAGGTGTCCTTGCCCTGTGGTGGGGGGAGTTGGAACTAGATAATTTTTAAGGCACCTTCCAATCCAAACAATTCTATAATTATATGACTATTTATGCTGCATTTCCTGTTTATTCATTATTGATATAATTATCTATAGTTCTTTTTTAGCTCTCCCCAAGTCCTAATAATGTCACACACACGCTATGCCTTAAACTCACGATGAAACTGCGCTTTGGTGCATGCTGCTTCACTGTACTGATGAATCATTCTGCAGTGCTTCTCTGACTTTTGTCTGAAGATAATTATTCATTTAAGAAACCCTTACTGAGATGCCACAGGAGAGGCAGGAGAAAAATTTGAAATTAAGAGAGATCTAGAAAAATTCCTAAAAAAAAAAAATAAATCAAGTTTTGGTCGCTTCTAAGAATAGACTGTAGAGACACTGGTTTAGGAAAGAAATTTTTGGACAGTTTGAAAATGACCACCAGTGTGTGTATAAATATGGGGTGTTTTTATTATTGCTATTATTATTTTTTTTTTTATTTTAGTGCATTCCAAAAATCTATTTCTCTTTCTATGATTCCTTTTTCAGGAGAACAGCTTTGACATTTAGATTTAAGCGGGGAGGGGGAATTGTCATTAGGTTTTGTGTTGTTTTTTGGTGTGGGGTTTTTTGTTTGGGCTTTTTGTTTTAAAAATTCCAAGCTGACCATTTTCATTTGGTGGCTAATCCATTTCCCTCTCCGTAAATAGACACTAATATATTTGTTGCGATATGGACCTTGCTGTTCGAAAAAGAAAAGCCAACTAAATCATGTAAAGAAATCAACTTCGCTCTTTCTTAAACTGATTTTACAGTTGAACAGCTTCAAATGTAATGTAAACAAAGCTCCATGACAAATCTATCATCTGCCATAATGCATTATTCAGGTCAGTGTAGAGTAAGTTTAAGCTATGAGGGAAAAGTTGGGTAGTAATTGTGTTTCTTTGGAGAAATTACAGTTACAGAGGTTAACCAAATTGCTGAGAGGAGTTTCATAATAATGCCTTGAGTGCATTGATAAAGACCAAAATGGAATAACACTTGATATTTTTACTTAAGCAGAACAAGAGTAAGTTTTTATGCACAAGAAGACTCTAAGCTTCCAGTCTGTCCTTTATGAAACCGCATCATAAGAGACGTGTATTTTGTGATGATGTTTCAGTAAAATAGAATTCTTTTTAATATTCCAAACTACAAGCTAAGAAAAAAACTTATTTGAATGAGCAAAGTTGCAATAAATAAATAAATAAAATTAGATTAATATAGGATGAAAATTATAAAATTAACCTAATAAGTGTTTCTTTAAATTTACAGTCAGACTACAAGATCCCTCAAACCTTATTTAATTTGCATATCATTCATTGTCCACCTGCTTTATTTCCAATATTTTCTTTGCCATCAAGTTTTCTAATGCTGTATCCACCACAGAAGTTTTTCTACATGTAAGACCCCTAAATTGTAACTGATTGATTAACATGTATTACAAAATAAATATGCTTAGGCTTTTTTTAGGGCCTAGCTCACTAATTATACACCCTAAATCACCCACGGTAGCTGATAAGGTGAACAATGTCTGTAAAGTTGACTCCTACAAAGAAAAAAGAAGGAGCTACAGCAAAAGACATAAACCAGAGAAATCAAAGGCCAGGTTATGAAAAGAAAACAAATCCCAAAGCAGCGCAGCAGAATTGAGATATTGATGGGAATACATGACTGAGAGGAAATCTAACCCTGCCGTGCCATAGGAGAAGGAGGAGCAGCTGGTTCATATTAAACAGCACTTTACTCTGCAATTGGTTCTAATAATTTCAACAGCACAGATTTCTACAGACTGATGTCTCATAATCTGTCCTTTTTAACGTATCCAGCCATTTTGCCTCTTCACACCCCCCAAGACTCTCAGACTGCTCTAGCTGTCCGTCTCAGCTGTTCCCATCCCTGTCTCTCTCACCGTTGTATGCTTTTCCCAACAGGCACTCCAACTCCTTCAATCCAACAGCTGCTACAAACACTTCTATTTTTGGCACAGCATCCCAGCGGTTTCAAGAGGTTTTTCTTCAAGAGTAGGTGGGTCAGAATCTACGTTTCTCTAAAACGTGATGCACATCTGATCTTACACAGGATTTGAGGTGGGATACAAAAGACTGTGCTGTGTTCTGTGGGTTCTGAAAACATATTCTCATTTTGCCCATTATATTTACATTTCTATGGATGCACTCGCTGAAAGATGGGGAGGTCATTGTAGAAGTGGCACAAACACATTTCTTGCCTCACTGGGCATGTAAATAGGCAATGGAATAGTGAACGAAATGTCAGCCTGCTTTCTAGGAGTTTTAAATGAAAATAAAGCTCTGAATTCAGAGCAGCACAGCACCAGACCAATAGTTATCCATTGGAAAAATACTTAGGAGAGAAGTAAAGGAGTGTTATAAAGGTTAAAGCAGAAAAACACAGAAAAACTTTTAAGGGAGACATTCAGAAAGAACACAACGTAGACATCAGCAAAGGGTTTTTTCAGAATTAGGCCAAACGCTCCAGAAGGACATATTCACATCTCTGATTTCTACCTCTATCACTTGAAAAGTACTAAAAAACCAACCCAAAACCTCTTCCTGTTCCTCATTGCAACATCTCACTAAGAAATTCCATTTAACTCTCTCAAAAACGAAGTTAAAACCGCTCATTTCAAATAATTTGCACTCCTAAAGAAAGTCTTTTTGACAAGAAATGCTTATGAGAAAGAGACTACATTTAGCTAGTTTCTCATGTTACTTAGCACTTTGTCAACAATCCCTGCTTGAAGCAGGAAGTGTTCCCTGTAGAGTATGAAGACTGTTTTTAAGAGCTTTTCTTTCTCCCTGATTTCTTCTGTGATAAAAATACCCATAGCTTATATCAATGCATAACTCCACTCAAAACTCTAAAACTGGATTTTTTGCCTAAAACTTGAAAAGTTTTAGATATTTTATTACTTGCAGACCATAAGCAAAAGGAAAAGGAGATAACATTCTAAATAGAAAACAGCAAACATCATATGACACCTCCAAGTATTTTTTCTAAATTAATCATCTCATGCAAGGACACTGAGATAGGGGAGATACTCTGGACACTGGATTACACTGGAACAGCAGTCAAAGGCAGATACACTAAATGCACAATAATTCCGGTTTGGAATTACAATATTAATCAAAAAGCAGGGAAATATTTCTGTTCAATGGTGGTATAAATTTGAATCATGATACAACAGAGCTCAGTATTTCTGGTGTCAACCTGTCTAGCTGAGACACGCTCTGGGGATCTTCCCAGAGAAAGATGGAAAAATAAGGGGCAAATGGAAATGCCTCAGTGATGTTAAACTGCATCATTCAGGCAGAATTACAGCTGGCATTAGGAGACTTTACCAAAAACTTTAATCATTTTGAGATGTGTTTTCATTAACATATACACAGAACTGAAAGTTTCTTCTGAACTGCCTAAAAAAGTTCAAAAATCCAATTGTACCTTTAAGTGTGCTTTTAAACTCAAGTATTCAATCCCAATGTAGTTTTCCATGTAGACTATATCAAAATATTTCAGCAAAATAACAGTTACTATACTACCTCATAGTCCACAGATTACAAACCAGCAGCATACTCTTATTTTTACCTGCTTACAGAAGTATTATTTACACACTCTCATTAAGTGCTTCTTTTTAATTCAAAGCATATTTATGAGTGAAATTTTGGAACATAACTGCAGTGTTAAGTACACAACACATTTTCTCCCTGGGTTGGAGAGAGACTAATTCTTTTTTAATGTCAATAAAGTTTAACTTCAGTTTAATGAATTGACCTTTGCCAAATATTCACCAAATATTTTCACAAGTGGAAGAAAGCAACAAACCTTCAAATTTAGAGAAAAGTGTAGTTGCAAAAAGATGCATAATTCTGTTAAAATGTCATGCCTTAGAGACTTGATGCAATAAATGTACTTCTAGATAACATTATTGATTCAATAAATAAAGTAATACAAACTTTCATATATATGTATGAAAATGATAGGGGGACATATGTAAATTATATAAAACAGACTTTCCTTTCATGTATTTATTTTCTTATCTGAACCGTTTGCCCAAAACATAGGACTTCTCATTTAATTTTCACCATCATGTAAAATCACACACAAATTAAGTTTCACATTCAAAATAATTTGTTCCAGATTATCTCTGTCCTCATTAACTGTTATAAACAAATAGCAAGAGAGGAACAAGTACCAAAAATAGAATACTACGTATTACTATGGACTTCTACTGCCGTTTCCATAAACACATTTTTTCAGAATTTTCACTTATCTTTCCCATTTTTATAACAAAAGAGGAAGGTACAGACTGGAAAGCTGAACTTCACTGTCCCACTGACTCCTAGTTTACAGTAAGGGGTTTCTAGGACACTTTCATTCTCAGATGAATCTGATCTGTGCAGCTGCTGGATTGCAGGCCCCTGCCTAGTACAAGTTAGAACTGAAAAAGCAGAAAATAGTGGAGGGGGGGAGTAAAAGGCATCCTCTGGTTTCTGCTTCACTGACAGATATGGATATGCCATCCAGAACAATTTGCCACTAACTCATCTCCGTTGATATCTTGATACAGATCTACTACAACTTCTATATGCTACTGAGATGTGAGTTCATTTGTAAATAATAAATTGCCTTAAAGTGTATTCTGGGAATAAATGCACACATTTACACAGAAAACATTTGCTGAAAACCACTGAATGCTAGTAAGAAAATTTTATTTTCTCACTCTTTAATAATATCTGGATCAAAGAAAATACATACCATCACTAAGTTTTTGGTTTAGAGGATTAGAATGGTTCTGACACAAAGGGCCAACGACACTTGGCACTTGAAAATCTCTTCCACAAGATGTAATCTCTGTGGCTGTTTTGACTCAACACACACAACTGGCTCGTTCCTATCAAAAGTGTCACCAAAGCTGTTGGTTAATGCCCTTAAGTGCTTGCTATCAGCTCAGGGGGAGGAATGGTGTATTACAGAAGCATTTATTTCCCTGGCAGGGAAGAAGTTTTGTTGAACTGCTCTGGCTTCTTCAGTACTACAGTGTCTACAACAGTTTGTGGGGGCCTAAGAGCTCTCAGCTATTTTTCTTCTCATGATATTCGTGGCATCTTTTTCCCCATGATATATTTTTTAAGTTTCTGTCCCTTCATTCTCCCATTCACAAGAAAGGGTATTAAAAAAATTTCTTCTGTCCTAAAATCTGGGAGATCTTTAACATGGCCAAGTTCCTTCAGAAAGGGATCAAAATTTTACTCCTGTCTATCATCACAACTCAGGAAACAGTTCTTTAACTCCCTTGCACTTTCCATAGTTCCACTCTTATTGATTAGTAAAGATCCTTATGGCAAAGGTTAATGGAACGAGGACACAAAGAGAAAAGAACTGCAACTTCATTGTCTAGACTAGGAAATTAACTGAATTTTCATGGTTTTTGCAATTGGATGTCTCTGACAGAGGCTGTCTTAAACAGGCTTTAGTGTCAAAACAGAAAGAAACAGGGAGAATGATACTATGAAAACAGGAGAAAAATCAAAACATGCTGAACTCAATATAAACAGACAATGAAGTTCAGATCAATTCCCTGGCTAGAAGTGCTGAGGGACAGATGTCTGAATTTGGCTGATCAGAATGAAGAAAATTGGCACAAAGAGCAAAACTTCTAAAAGTAGAACAGATCTAAGGCCAGAATTCTTTCCACTAAAGTCATCCATCTGAGGGTATAAAGGCACTCTTCCTTTCTGTCAGTCTGTTCCATCTTATATGCCCAGCTGATATAAAGCAAGGGCTGCTATTAAAAATTAACTAATTTATTCTGAACATATTCCTTCCTTCATCTTTGCTATCAACTTTCCTAACTAAAAGCTTCGACGTAACTTTTTCACTTGACATTAAGCTTCCATCTCTTCCTCACAGAGCTATGGCAGTCCCCCATGTGATGCACAGCTACACCCAAGTTAGCACACATTTTTAAACTGCAAATCACAGGATGCAATGCTCTTAGCTCCTGCTTTCCTTGACACTTTGTTCTTGCATGTTAATCAGAAAGTTCCCGGGGGCCATTTTTGCCATTGAATACTGAAAAGGTTACTGCTTCAAGGGCAAAAAAATGCAAATCAGTAAATTACAGACAACACACAACACAGTGTCACGTGTCACGGAATAATGATCACGACTGCTGTGGGAAAGCTGTCAAAACAAAGAATTTCCTGAAGGTTTCAACAGAGTTTAAACTAAACATCAAACTTCAAGCAATGTATCTGTTTATTGAAAGACACATTAAAATGAAAATCATTCAGTAGAAATAAAGAGGAAGTATATAGTTCTCGTTGAATACTGACTTTCCTTGTGTGGATTTCTCTTTTACATTTTATTTTTCATTAACCATTGTAATAATAATTAAAACCCCTTCAAAAATCCAGTACTTAAAAATTTCAATATACCTGTACTATTCTACACAAAAAGATGTTCAAATTCACTTGCTACCATAATTGAGTTACCTCATGCTTCATAAAATGCTGTGATAGCTTCAATAACTTTTTCATTTTATTTCGGGAGCACTGAAACAGAATCCCTATTGAACAAAAATTTGGGTTACACTTTCTAGAAGAGGATCCAATGTGAAGACAGAAAATTAGAAAATTAGCATATTAACAAATTAGCTGCTTTGGAGAATGATTGCACAAAGACGCTAGAGGATCAAGTTCCATTCAACAATTCATTTTCAATTTGGTGACAAATCAGGCTATACAATTCCTTTTATATCACATTTTTATTTCAGTCTAGCTGCATACAAGAACAAATATTCTTGCTAGAAATACGTAGGATTAAGGTTTAGAGCTGCATGTTGCTATAGGAGTAATTTGAGACATAACTTTATTAGAGGGAAAAAAAAAATACATATGTTTTCAATAGTGATTGCAAAAGATGTGCTCTTGTGGAAAATTCTAGCCATCTGGAAGGGTGCTAAATGAACTCTTTGCTAGGTTAGTGTTCTGTTTTGTTGATAGCCAGAGCACTTAATTTTTATCTTTGGCATTTATTGTTCTTTGCAAATTGCTTTTCTCAGCCACTATAATACTGTTATAGCAACACATTTTAACGCTACTTAAAATATATTCTCACTTGTGACTGAAAAACTTTGACAAAAAAATGAATAAATTAATCATTAAAAATTTCTCAAAATCATTAGGCTGGAATTTACTCTCATTTATCAGGCTTCAGTTGTCTGCTAGAAATACAGCAAGCAAAATTTAGCACAAAGAAAACAACTTTAAATGTTAATCTTTGGCTTAATAATCATCTTCAGGCTGAGCAACAAACTGTTAAAATGGTAAGTGGGCTACACTAATTGTAATGATTACAAAATAAAACACAAGAAAAATACATATGCCTACAAATATTTGACCTGCATTTGCACTCACTATTTCTGTGGACAAGAAGAAACTATTAGGGAAAAGAATTCCAGTTAAGGACAAACTGATAAATTAGCTAAAATCCAAGTTATGATAGATGAGACACGTACTAAAGTATTTCACACGGGCAGATCTAACACTCAGTACTTAAAACCAAATTCCAACTATGGAAAGCAGTGAAAAACACACAAATGGTGCCACCTGAACCAAGGGAATGACTTCCACTAATACGTGCTCAGTGGTGTGAACAGGAGGAGTCTCAGAGTCTGGTCTGAACCTTGACATTTCTTCCCTATGCCTGATTAGAGAGTACATATTCAGATGGCTGTCCACATCCTCTCTGAATTTGACATTTCATCTGACAAAGCTTGACAAAACACCAGCAAAGTTTGGGATAATTCATTCCTTACTTTCTGTACAGAGTGCACAAACTATACTGCTTTATTTTTAACATTTTCTTTCAGGGCTGAGCATGATTATTTAGCTCTTTGCAGAGTGTTACAACTTTAACAGCAGCACCTTACCTAGGCACTTAATTTTAAGCACATTAATTAAAAGTAATAATTTCAATCTAATTGGAACCAAATGAATATCAGCACATTTCAGCTTAAATGTTTTATTAAATCCTCTGTTACCAAGCAGACAGTTTCTGCAATGAAGTGGACTACCAGGAAAGGAGCAATGTAAATTAATATCCAGTTATCTCCAGATTTTCTGCAACGTGAATTGCAAGAACTGGATTTATTTTTCTACCTCTCCTGTCACCTTTTTCACTCAATTATGCAGCGAGTTCTGATGTCTCAAATCTTACTGCAAGAAAGTGCAATAAATCAGACTTGCAGTTTGATTACAGTAAGTAAGTGACTTCAAATACAATAAATTATTTCACAACTAACAGAACTAATGAAATCTGATGTGGATTTCATCTCAATTTATGTGTCTATTCATAGGCATCCTCATCTTAGGGACTCACACTAGCACCACACTCATGATATAACCAGTTCACATACAATTCTTTGCTTTATCAAGTCAGATTAAAAACACATGTGCCATTTAAAGTTGCAACTTCTGTAGATTTAGGATTTAGAATAGATGTTCTTCAGTGAAAAGTAGTCATTGTCTAGTCCTGTTTTCCACTCTGAAGTGGAAAAGTACTAAAGTACAACTGGACCAATAAAACCCAATAATTGAGTGACATTTCAGGTTTCCAGGTGAAGAGTGGCATATGCAGTGTACAGAGTAAAAATATCCATAATTCTACTATGTAATACTATTGTATGTATATTATCTGAATATATATAGTGTCCTACTTATCTCTTTAAATAAGACAAAAATTGTTGCATGGTTTAAAAAAGTACTTCCAAACTAACAAAATTTTTTACAGATTTACCATTAAAAAGGGGGGTTATAAAATTATTTTATGTAGATTTTAATTATTTCCTGAAATTACATAGCACTTACTTTGAGAAGTATAATCTGTAAGGCAACCATAATAATTTTATTTCTCTCACTAAATGTAAGATGAATTATTCAAATCTATCTGGAAAAAAAAAACCCTTTTGGGAAAGTAGTCACTCTGCTCTGTTCCCATGCGTACTATGAAATGCAGGAGGAAGTAGAATAGGACAAGAAATTAAAAAATAAACAACACAATTTCGAATTTTTAAGTTCTTGATCGCTTTTGTATTAGTACAATTCATACCTTGAATTTACCAAAAAATCAATACTCAAAATACTAGTATAAAGTTGAAGTTAACATAAAAAGCATCTACTCCTCTGAAATAAATTCTAAACTATTGTTGGGGGAGATTAATTGTTCTTTAAAAAAATCCAGCTGATTTAAACTACTTGTCAACATGAGTTTGAGGAGCTAAGAAATGGCTCTATAAACGGTCTATCATTTTTTGGTATAAAATATCTTTGATGCTGCAGAATTTTCCCTAAAAGATTGATGTGCCTAAATCTTATTCCTAATAGAAAAATATTTTTCATATAAATAAGTATGAACTCTGATGAACATGGAATTAGTTGTCTGGCCCAAGATAATAAGCATTTATTAACCAATACTATTTGACATACTTTATTTTTTCCATCTTTAAAGCACGTAAAACTATTTTCAGCTTTCTGTGTTCCCAAGTTGAATATTGAACATTCAGCACGAATGAAACACTGGCCATTTAAAAATGGAGTATATTCTAGTCCATGAGCAAATCAATGTGGCTGTTCTTATAGGAAAGAAAAATAGCTCTATCAGTAAGGTCTGGGAAAAAGAGCAACCTGCACATACCTGTGGGAATGGAGGACATGGTTTCAAAAGTCACTGCCATGAATTATCTGTCCAGAAATCAAAATCTATTTGATGCCTCCCAAGGTAAGTGCACATCACCATCATACTGTGAGTTACCTGATTTTCTATCATCTTTACCTATTTTGGACCGTGAATTCCAATGTGAAGTGAAACAGAGTTTTATTATTGAATTTCTTTATTGTTTTGATTTCACGAATTTGCATGTTTACAGTGCAAAGATGTAAAAATGAATATTTTCTGTCAAAGCTGTACAGTAAATCCATTGCAGGACAATTTCACTAACTTTTAAAAACTGAAACCAAAGTTTAACTAAGCTAATTTAGCTCAAAAACCAGCTATGAACTCAATGATTGAGGAACTAGATTCCCAGTAAATCAGCACCAATGCAAGGTTCCAACTTTTATATGCTAATTCAACATAGTTCAAGCTCTGTCCCAAGATTGTCTAAGTGGAAGTTCCCATTGCAATATGCACGTACTAGAGAGTTACACAACTAAGAAAAAAAAAAGAGAAAAGAGAGAAAAGGTTTTTCTCTTTTCTCACAAATGAGAAAAAACTCTATTTTAAAGCAGAGACTATCAGCTTTTCACCTCCTGTTCAAAATGAAATTTTGGGTCAGAAATATCAATGGAAAAAGTTTCATTTAAATTGAGATTTCTATATGAAGGTGATACATGCTTCTGAGCTTCTCGGGACAAAAACTCCTCTGGACATTTCAGAAGAGCATCGACACAGCATTTTAAAATATTTCAGTCCTACTCAAATCATTTCATCTTCTTTCCAAAGCTGCTTGTAGCCAAACATAGGGTGAAGGATCTGGTTTCTACAGCAGAGAGAACTGCTTTAATCAACCAAAATGACTAATAGAAACTAACAAGACGTATTTTCCCTCTCTTTGTTAACCAAAATCCCTGTTGCCTGTAAAGGTGCCTGGAAATCCCTGTACCAGGCTAGACCCTCCTTGCTGCCCCTGGCCCTGGCAGCTGGAGCAGGGGCAGCTCAGCCTTGGCTCAGGGGGAAGACTGGGCAAAGAACAGGGCAAGGGTTGGAGAGAGAACCTTGTGGAAAGGGCACTGAGGAGCTGGGACTCATCCCCATGCCCTGGGAATTCCTACACTCACTTTTTGGTGCCAGAGGTATGAACAACTCCAATCACTCCTTCCAGTTAGCATTTCCTTATACCTGACAGGAATGAATTACATTACCTGTCCCACTGCCTATTCATCTAACCTTATTATTTACTTCACAATGTTTTCAGCCTTCATTATACTTGACTAGCCTCAATAATTTAGTGTCAACTCCAAATTTTGATTCTCTGAAGTACTTTCCTCCCTTTTTACATGCCATATAATTATCTGTAGAAAATTTGACACGAAAAATATGATAACAACTGTTAGCCTTTGGACAAACTAAAGATTTGATTTACACTCACATCGTCTGGCTTCTGATTTCCATTCCTAATTTTTAATCATTACCATTAATTTACTTCTCACTATTTGACAATCTTCCCTGAATGATCTCACGAATCCTCAAATTAGCTCTGAAACTGTTCCAAAAATCAAATAACTTATTTTTTAGGACAAACACATGATCATACTGAAAGAATTTTAAAGAGTGTATCTAAACACAAATACAAGCCACATTTGTTATGCTTTCAAAAAATGTACCTTTATCTCTTCTTCCTTAAAAGCTGCTCACTACATTTTTATGTTGTTGGTGCATTGGTTGAAGTGATGAAAGCCTACCTTTGTTTACAATCACTGTAGGCCCAGAGAAAGGGAAAATACGGGTATTTTTATCAACTTCATAACACAGTCAAGCTGGTTGAGGGAGGCCACCTTAAATCCAGACTTTGAGAAGATTAAGCAGTTTCACACATATTATTCTCTACTCTGATGGGTCTCTGAGATCACCCATCATATTACACACACACACATTGTAGAACATGTCACACAAATATCTGGAGGCATCACAGAATTTGGTTTTCATAACAAAAAGTTCTTAGGACCATTTTGCTGTGGCTGCATTAAGGCAGGACCACACAGCCAATGTGAAAATAGCAGGGGTCACACTACATGAACCAAGATCAGCCCCGTGAGATTATTTATTTTTTTTGCACTGCAGCCTAACAAGATATACATGAAACTTAGATCCTATTTCATAATGAAATAACAAGGTTGTGTTATTGCTGCTGAGAGGGAACACTTCAAATGTGACCAAACTGCTAATTCTGCTATAACTGTCCAAAGTGCCTTAAGGGCCATTTATTAAAAATAAAAATAAATTGCTTCTGCTACTGTATAAATCCCTAAGTGTACAAGGTCTGAAGGCAGTGTTTTGAAGGAGAAATACTTAAATGTTAGAAGCAAAATTCGCTTAATAGGAGACTGGATTTTCATTTAGTTACAACAGAGTTACACGTGCCTGTCTCAAATTATAATAGACAGTTGAAGTCAAAACTGAATATCATAAAAGATAATGCCCACACTGCATCAAAATACATTACATAGACACACTCCATTTAGAAATCACTTTATTTACTACAGCTAGTGATAATCCCAATTGCCAAAGGAGAAGACATGCTTTCATTTGAAACATTTTATCCTCTCAGTTCCACACTATATCTAAACCATCAGAGAATAAGAATCATTCCTGGGAAGTTTAAACAATGAAATAAAGTTAGGGGTTTTCTTTAATTGAAAGCTGACAAACTACAAAACCTGCTAGCGGTCATTCTACTGCTGTCATCTGATACAATTTCTTGTGTTGTTTACAGCCAACTTATTGCAGAACCAGCATAGCCCAAACTCTGCTTGGATTTCAAGTTAATGTAACTTAAAGTACTTCCACGTAATTCATTTAACACGTACAATATTTGTGCTAAAAAAATGCAGAATTGGGCCTTTTATCTATTAATCCCTGTCCTTCTCTGTGGCTGTGTTGACATTCATAAAGTATGTAGCACTTAAATACCAAAAAGACAACCTGGTGATAAACATCTTACAAGTGTCTATAAAGAAAGCAGTAAATAAAAGGAATATTTAAAAGATGTAACAGCATTACTGATCTCTTGAACTCTGCAGAGTTGAGCACACAGACATGTTCAGCCCTGCTTCTTATTAGCAGTGTTATAAATACTATGTAGTGGGATTGTATTATATTGTAGTAGCACTCACTGTCTGCTTTCAGCAAAGGAGACCCATTGTATTATCTCTTGTAAATCCATGTGGAGAGACAGCACCCACTCCAAAATAACACCATATATTAAAAGTCAAGGTTGAAAAGTTGTTATCCACTATTCCAGAGTTCTCAAGTCTCAATTCAGTCCTCCAGCAAAAATACTAGACTTTTTTTTTTTTCCTCTCCACACTGACTATTGTAATTATGTTACTTACAAGTGTTCTCTTCCCAAACAAAAGAAAATGTGTTTGATACTGGGAAAAAAAAGGTAGGGAAGAGGAAAATGCAAACTCTTATTGTAGCTGTTTTAGGGTCTCTACGCTGTATATTGAGGATTTCATAAATTCAAAGAAATATTTTATTTATCAAAGATTTCTATAACTGACAACATTTCACCCTCTCCCAGCTCCTTTCCTTTTACTGCTTCATCCTATAGCAAAAACATTATGCTGGGTTTGTGACATAATTTTCATGACTGCAATGCCACACATTGGGATTATGACTTAACCAAAGGATCAAGCAGAAAATAAGCTGTGAGGATAGGCTGTGAGCTTTGCTGCTGGATTAAAGCACAAATCTTCAACACCAGTGAAAAGAACATGGATATTGCTAACCAAGGGCATTTCTTTTACTATAAACATTCTCACTCCAACCTGCTTCACTCTGACATCTCACTTGATCACCACGAAAAGCAAGGAGACAAAGCTAGAAATACCACAGAGAGCATGACCACACCAAAGGGTAACATGGAATCTTTTTTTGCTACTGTTTTTTTGGCCCATGTGACAGAGGACGGTAATTCTGGCTCTGCAGGACAGGGAGACATGTTTACCTACCAGTTTTTTATTTTACCATCCTTGTACTTCACCCCAGACTAATATCTGGGTTTCAGCATTTGATAACTAACAAAGAAGCCTTAACAAATTGCCTGGCTGTCTGTATCACTTGTCAAAAAGTAACAGTCCCAGAGATTTAACTATTCACCTCCAACTTTTCTTCTTTTCAAAGAATTTGAAGTCTTCATTTGATAGTAAAGGCAAGCAAGGTGTGTTCACAGATAAGAATACTCTGTGTTGTTATGAATACCTGTGCAAGTGGAGAAATAGAGTTTACACACCTATTATGCTCTTTCACAGGATCAAGAATAGAGGAGCTGTGGATTGCAGACACTTTCCCAGGCTGCCACAAGTAAGAATAGATGCTGACACACAAAACTGATGCTTTACAAACTACAGCACTTAGGTTTAGTATGAGTTGCCAGAACCTCCTTTGTTAGTGCCTTGAGCAGAAAGGACAGCACGGTTCCACTTCTACTGGTATAACCTTCATGTGCAAATGATTGGTATCATATCATGCTAAAGTCTGTATACTAAGCATTTAAAAGGAGTTTTTCCATAACAAGCTGAGCTTTTTTGCCACGTAGGATGGTAGAAGCATTGAGATAGAGGAGGCTGAACATGGTGATAGAAAATGAGAAAATAACCCACACAGAACAGCTGAGGTAAAATGCAATGTTAGGTTTCATAATACGTATCCTGAAGGCTCCACTGTGATCCAATCCCAAAATATTTCTGCAGTGTCAAGTCAACAACTGCAGGGTGTTTTTTTGTATCAAATGTAAGAGAGAAGAGTAAGGCTTAAGGTAGATGCTTGGTAAACTTTGCAGACATTAATTCACCCAAGTAACGTAGTAAGAATTTGGCACAAAACTCTATCTGGCTTTCACAGAAGAGTGTGAAACTAGTATGAGAGTGTAAATTAGGCAAAAGTCACCATTTCTAGGTAGAGCTGCAGTACAGTAAATTAACAACCATATTATCAATTTCACATTTTAAAGAAATTCTTTTTCTGAGGTGATGGTGTCAGTTGAAGCTCATCAAAAACTCTGAAACGTGTCAGTGGAAAGACTCTTTTGTACCCCTCATCTAGTACCAAGGAAAGTAAGATCTCTCTAAACAGATATTCCTAAATTAATGCTGTGTAATCATCCTTGTTTGAAAGAACAAAGTACATTTTTAGAGCTACTATGATCATTTTGAAAAGCTCAAATACGAAACTTGCAGCCAATTCTAAAGGGACCACCAATAGAAATACTAAACTCATTTTACTTATCATGCAGTTCATAGGTAAGTAGGAAGAAAAAATAAAGGAGGAAGTTATCACACCTTGAAAATTATAGTGATTAAAATGCAAAAGTTGACCCCTTCTGGACAGAGGCACTGCTTCTAATAGGGGACAGATATTAAAACAGTAATGTTAAGTTTATATACCTCAGAATTCAAAGACTAAGAATTTTGTTTTAAAAGTGCAATACAAAAATCCACAAGCAAGATTTAAAATATTTCTGTGAGTAGGAATATGAGCTTTAACAGAATTCTTAGTTTTGTTATCACCAACTTGACCTACTCAGTGAAAAGTCCAGAGCAGTTTTTACCCAGAGCAGCCCAAGTTATCCTTGCAAACATTTAACCAGAAGAGGCTCTGAAAGCCTGGCTACAGTAGCTCAAAACAGCAGCCAATTCACTGTAGCCATGACCTTTTCCTTCTTACTGTAAACACAGATATAACATCTAAATACACAGTCTGAAGACCTTTACTGCATCCTCCCTTTTCCTAAGGTTTTGGCTAGCTTAGCTCAAGACTCAGGAAAGAACACAGCGCTATAAAGAGGAGCTGCTGAACATTAACAAACTCCACAGCCCTGCCCTGAGCTCTGCTTTCACGCTGTGGCTCTCGAAATTGGCTTCAGCTGTATATAATACATTGTATGTAATGCACTGCATCTGTGTTGCAGACTTCCCATGCCCCATCATTTCCCCATCAATCCAGCCTCTGTCTCTGACCCACAGGCTGCCTTGCCCTTAGATCTGTCTTATCACTGTAATCTTGCCAAAGAGGCACTGAAAACGTGTCTGACTGTTTCCTAACCTGATGCTGTTCCAGCCCAAGTTGACTTCCTGATTATGTACAAATGCTGTTCTGTATTTGGGATTATATATTATATATCCCAACTAAAATCTTCCCAACTAAAATCTTCCCTTCTCTCTCTGTGCTTTTTTTAAAGCCTGATGAAACCATGGGATGGGGCACTACGATCATCTTCTCTCATGTCATTTCTCTAAAACTGCACCTAAATGACATCACACGGATTGAAACTAAGGTTTCAACTGCAAAGGTTTCAGATTTATTCCTTAGGATGAGCAAAGGTCTCATATACCAGAAGTATTGTCCCTTAAATCCCAGTAGATACATATCAGCCTCATTCAGCAGCTGGACTGCCACTTTCTTCAGCACAGAAAGAGTGCCAGTGCCATAAAACTGATAAATCAGTATTATTTTTTTTTTCATACTGAACCTAAATTGCAGACATAATAAAAGCCGTACAAATGTACTTGACAGGATGATACTGAGTTAGTGCTCCATTCTTCTACCTCTGGAAACTTCAGGGAATGACACAAGCTTAAGCTGCAATTTAAATGAGGACAGTGGATTCATGCTTGTCTACTCTAACTCACATGATGCATTTCCTTCTACAACTGTTTAAACTCATGTATCTCCATTGACTTCAACAGATTTCCTCCGGAATCACAGTGGAGTCAGGCATATCAGGGCTGTAGGATTGAATTGAAAATCAACAAATGTAGTTATTGTATATTATGAAAGAGTTCCCAAGGACAGGCTTCAAAAATGGGCTGAAATGGTTCAATTTATTGTGGTGTAAACTAGAAGACATTCAGCTTGCATTAGGGTTCAATTTGGCCATCAGATTTAGAAAATTACCCACAGAAGGAAGACGTGCAACTGCTGAAAGATGTTGCTTGTAACTCCTGAGAAAGTGAGTGATGTTGGTCTCGTAACAATTTAACTGAACGAAGAACTCTATCTGCAACTTTCATAGATAACAAGCCTTCTGTGACAAGCATCACCAGTAGTTACTATACTGCAACATTTGTTCCCATCAATTTGGTGCAACAATTCATTACAGTACATCAAATGAAAAACAGTATCCAAAAGCTCATATTTTAAAGCTTAAGCACTTATCTTTAAATACGCTACCAATTTAACACATAGGAAGAAATTGTGGGCAGATTTGGTGTGCTAGTTTGAGGTTATTCCATACAGAAGGTCTTTCAGGGCTAATATGCTATTTGAAAAACATGCTCTCTAAGCTTCAGTAAGGTTGGGTTTTGAAACAGAGCACAGACATTTTGTTTTTCTTCCAATTAACCTTTTATGTAGGTATTTGGTTGCAAAGCTCGATATGTCAGAAGAGTTTTGTGCCTAGAACAAGATAAAATAAAATGGCAGCAGCATATATTTATATTTTTAGAAATCAATTAGGGTGAATTCTACGTCAGTTCAGTGGAGGAAAGTATTGTAGTGCTTTTGGGGCTAATAAGATCGATTCCAGGCAATCATGTCTTATGTTTCATTATAGAATGAGTTACTGTTCCATGCTGAGTCTTTGCATGAGGTGTGAGAGATGCTGACACAGTCAATAGTATGTACCCTACAAAAAATGGTTCAAAGATTCTAGGTGAATAACATTATCCTATTTTCTCAAAATCCTTCCCAGCATCAAGTAGTATGGTTACAGAAAGGGACTCCAGCTGATTTTTAACATTAAAAAAAAAATTAAAATTATAAAGGTTCAGCAGACCTTTATAGGAAGCAGAGAAATTATGGCCTCTTTGCTGAAACTAATTTGATTAATGCCAATAATCCCAGATGATTTAGGATAACTAAGCCCTAACTTCGTAACAATAATTCTTGTAGAGATTTTTACTGTTGTAAGACCAAGTAACTGCTGTTCATCACAGATAAAATGAGGAGGAAGATAAACCATTTCTTTTTGCTGCTTTTATTATTCATTTGGGGGATTTTGGGGTATTTTTTTCTTTGCTTGTTTTTTCTGATAGTGAAATAAATATTTGCAGGATCATAAACATAAACCTCCTTTGGTCATTTTTTTTAAAAAGTATGCACTCACCTTTTCTGTCAATACTTTATAGTGAAAAGTTTAATTCAAAATCATAGCAAAACAATAATTAAAAAACCCTAGAGCAGAATAAACATGTTGCACAGCAACTTTTGATTCTGAAGTAAACAGGTGGTTGTTGTAATACTCCTGTGTGTGTCTGGACTCAATGGCTTTATAAACGTACATGGCCTTATATTACAATTTAAATAAGTCAATATTTAGTCTGAATCTAGATCTGTATGTTCCTTTTAATGACAGTGTTTGCCATATTCATTACTAAAACACAGCATGGCTTTTCCAATGAAATTTTTATCTATTTCGTTTAAAAAAAAAGGCCATAAAGAATCACCAACATTGTTTCAAAGATATTTAAAATACAATACAGTTATTTTAGGGCAGAAAAAGGAAAGAAGGAAGAAGAAGAGAAGGGAATTTCTACCTATGGAAGATTTGGTTTGAAATTATTTTTTTTTTTTTGCTCCAAAATAAATTTATGTAGAAACAAAAAATTTGAAATAGCAATTATTTTCTATGCATAGAATTTAATTTTTATATGTACACATAGTGATGACTGTCAGTAACAAACTGCAGTTGTGTATATAGCTCAAACTATTTTAATGATCATGTGATGGATGCCATATTAGGGAGTTTAATTTTGTTCACAGCTATTCCTCAGCTATTCTTATGCATTTCTAAATGGACAGCAAGGCAACCTGGAGAGAGATGCTGAGGGGGAGAATATTTCAGTGACCATATGGTCCAGCAGGGTCACATCAGGATGCTCGTACCAACAGGGCCTTGAATGGGACATGATGGGCTTCTTAGGAGTGAAAGGGAATTGGGAACACTTTGCTGGAGCTTGAAAATCATGGATTTCCTGAAAGCAAGGATACATTGGGCAGGGAAAAATTGTATATAATCCATTAGTACTCGAGTTTTGTCTTCCCTAATAGATCGATGTGCACTGTTCAAAAAGGTTAAATAGTGAATTTTCTAGTAAAATTTTTAAAAATATTCAGCAACTCTTTAATCACCAGTAATTCATTCTACATTGGAATAGGGACAGAACCAGACATATCTTTTTCAAAGCCTTCACCAACTTACATTAAGTATTAGCAGGAGTTGTAAAATCACATTATTAAAAAAAGAAAAAAAAACAAAAACACAAAAAGCCAAAAAAAACCCCAACTCATTAATATTTTAGTAGCTCTTTTCAAACAAATTCCAGGGTCTCTGAATGGTTTCAAAGCTTTCTGAATGGATGATGTCATGGATTAACCCCAGCCAGCAACGAAGACCCACCCAGCTGCACCCTCACTCCTCCCTGGTGGGTTGGGGGAGAGTTAAAATGAGAAAAATTGTGTGTTGAGATAAAGACAGCACAAAGCAAAAGAAGGAATTCATTCACCACCTCCCACAGGCAGGCAGGGGTTCGGCAGTTCCCAGGAGAGCCGGATTCCATCGTGTAATGGTGACTTGGGAAGACAAACACCATCATTCTGAGCCTTCCCCCTGCTTCCTTCTTCTCCTCCCAGCTCTACACACTGAGCACAATGCCATATGATCTGGGACATCCCTTGGGTCAGTTGGGGTCAGCTGTCCCAGCTCTGTCCCCTCCCAAATCCCTGTGCCCTCCAGGTGTGGTGGTGTGAGAGGCAGAAAAGGCTTTGGCTCTGTGTAAGTGCTGCTCAGTAGCAACGAAAACATCCCTGAATTATCCATGCTGTTTCCAGCACAGCTCCATACTAGCTACTGTGAAGAAAATGAACTCTATCCCAGCCAAACCAGCAAGGATGATAAGTCCTAGCACTAACACGCAGTTCAGGGGGAAAAAAAAAACAACCAACACCAAAACTCAAACAAGAAAAACACTGACCACAACTAACACTGCTTTTTGTACCCAGGCTACAAAAGCTGTGCCACTTCAATTTCAAAAAACAAAATTACACAAGACAGCTTGAGCCAATCTAACACCTTGTCACTGCTCCCTGCTGCACGCTGTCTCTGTTTACCTTGCTTTAGCTGTAACATGCATCAGGCCTCTCCACGAGACTATTTCGGATGCTCTTTTGCTGGGTTGGTGCAATCAATCTTTTTGCAATGATCTTGAGTAGAGCCTAAAAAGGGTCAGAATCACACCCTGTGAAAGAGGGAGGAAATCCCTCCACCCTGCAGCCGTCAGCTGTGGGGCTGACTCAGGGTCTCACGTAATTCCACCTGGAGAGAAATCAGGTGATAACCAATTGGACAACTTTAGGATTTACAAGCTTGGGAGAGACCTTAATAGTTATAATGACGGTGATATAAATAGCAATATAATTATATAATAAAATTCATTTTGATGGCTAAATATGCATGGGATATATCATTTTACTAATTGGTCACAGCGTAGAGAAAGACAACCAAATGCCAGGTTTTGGCGTTAAAATTTCAAGGACACCTGACAACTGCTGTTGTTCGGAAGTAATAGGGCACTGTCGACCTGAGAAGTATGAAAAGTTGTTATGAGAGTGGTAGAAAGTGTGTTGCCTCTTCCATCTGTAGCTCTCCAATGGCAGGAGCCTCCTCTGTTTTGTAGACATTAGATTTTGTCTTAGGTGCACAAACAGCAGATTGAACTGTATTCTTGCAACACCAAAATGTACAGCTTCTGTTGTCTAAGTTCTTACAGTTACATGCAGAGACTCACAAATGGGGGAATCACAGGAGAAATTAAATGAAAAAAATGGGTTAGTAGAAGCAAAAAAATGTTGAAGAAAGGAGTATCTATCTTTATATATATTTATATATATTTATGTCTAGATATGTCTTTAGTCGCTAAATGGCCAACATTATTTTTTAAGATTGTCTAGATTTTTTTGTAAATGATAAGGAAAATAATTTAAAAATGTTATTCATACGTTGTATTTAATATTAGTGAATTCATAGTGTTATTAAAGTTCTATTGGTGCGGGGAGAGTGAGCTCACTAAATTCATTTATCATTACTTAAAAGCTCTTAAAAGATACACGATGTATTTCACAGGATTTTATATTCAGAATTTTAAAGTGTTCTTACACTATAGAAAAGCCACAACGAGCAAAAAAGAGGATTATATCAATATGGTTTTCACTGAAGAGATTAAATCACAGCTTCCCACATTAATTTATTTACCTCATATCAGCACAGGTAAGGGTGTACCTCTTGAGATTATGTCAGATCATGCATATCTCAAGAGCAAAGCCTGTCTCATAGACCTGAGGACTGATCTTTTCAAAAATGCAAAATAAAGTATAGCAAATATGTATGGGAATAGAGTGGGATAAAGAAGGCCAGTAACTGAGGATGGAAAGAGTAATTGTAACTATGCATTTTTTGACTTTCATCATGACTCCCTATTAAGATATTTGCATATTGAAAGGAAAGCAATGAGAATAAAGGTGGACACTGAGACAGTCAGATTCTTTAATATATCCTCATTTTCTGAATCTCATTTTTATTGGGACACATACACAACATTCTAAAAAGAAAAACAACAGCCCAAATACTTGATTTATAGAAAAAAAAATCTCATTTTCTCTATGCATGATGGTCTTGAACCAATATGAATTCATTTAACAACCCCTGGAGTATAATGCAGGAATATTTCAGAGGGAAGGTCACCTTTTATATGCAACTGTTGGAGACACATAGTAAAAAAAAAAAAAAAAGGCATGAAGAAATCTCAAAATCCACTGCCTAATCAAACATTTTGCTTCACAGGAACAATCATATTAGAAAATCACCAAGTCTATTTTAATCATCAGGTGGATGTAGCAGTTGCCAAAGGCAGAGTGAGTCCTCTTTCCCTCCTCTGAACTCCATAACATGCAGCACAGTTTCCTGGCATAAAGCTCAAGAACATTCTGACACAGACATATTTGTAAAAATGAAGCAAACCCCACTCTCCAGCTGGGAGAAACAAATTCAACATTTTCAGAATTCTAAGAAGGCTTATTTTCTCATTTAAAGCTGTAAATAGCTAAGTACACATGCATTTTGGCAAGTGGAGGCTTTTGCATTTTTTTAACAACACCTGCAGGAAGAAAGGGAAGAATGACAAACTAAAGTATGTGTGGGTTGATCACATGTTAGAGGAATGGTTTTACATCCACTATATGATTTGTAAGAAATGAATTCATTTTGATTTAAAATGATAAACACTTCTTTCAAATAAAACTCTGCCAGAAAATATAATTTTGATTTCCTGTTTTAAAGCTATTTTACTCTGAACTACTTCTCTGCAAATTTACTGCAAACAGCATTTTACAGTAACCTGAATTAAAATATTTATTATATGCAAGTGAGAGTTTGTGACCTATTTCTATATAGGCCTTCACTTTGTTCACCTATCACCTTAAGATATATAAAGATGTCTTTCCTTTTATCTTTCACTGAACATGCCCTAAACCAAAAAGCACTTATATAAATCAGAATGATCAAGAAATGTGTTTGAAGTTCAACATTTTTAGCATCTGTGACATAGTTTGTCCATATTAATATTAAAATGAAACTATCTCAGTGAACTACAGTTCAATTTATGGAATAATTTAACTCCATAAATATTTTAGGAAGCACATTATTAGCTCCTGTATGTAGCTTATCTATTTGTGTGATCAAATTAGTTCTAATGCACTGGAAAAATCTGTATCCTTCTGAAGTGAATGATCAGTCCTGCTTAATGATGTATTGTATATTATAGAATTAAAATCACCTTATTTTGTCCCTTAAAAACAAGGTAGGGATTCATTGCTGACATGCAATTGCTTTGCTGTGTCAGTAGCCTAAGTTTGAAACATAAATTGTTCCAGATGTTTAGCCCACAAGTTGCTGTAAATCTCAAGCGCAGAGTATTAAATATTCAGATGGTAATTTTCTAATGTGCTAGAACGGGAGTCGAGAGATTCAATTTCTGCCTGTTTCTATGTCACTTTAAATGCACTCACATTTTTTCATCTTGCTTGGCTAACTTGTCCTCTATGTGCACATGATAAGAGTCAGGTTAGATCATCAGGAAGGAAATCTTATGTAATTTGCTGTTGTTGATTCCAAAATGGATTCCATATTAGGGTATTACACAAGCATGTCAGATGTGAAAAACAACCAACACTCTAAATAAAGATGCTGCAAATATAAATCAGAGTGATATCTGTTCAGAAATCATATTTTATTTGACATTATCATACTTACACTTCTTCCATAACCCAGTAGATAGTCAGTAATTTAAAAGATACGTAAATCAATATGTTCTTCTAAGTGAAGCATTCATTACCTTTTTTTTTAAACTTAATTTTATTAACAAACAGGTCAGTCTACTGAAAGTGATGTTTCATTCATTAACTGATCTGACAAATGAACAAATAGATACTGTGATAATTACTAGGATGCTCCAAGGAAAGATCATGAATTCCAGAACAAAACAGCAGGATAAGAACTCCTAAGTGTTTGTCTTGCTTAATGTCCTTTGCAATAAAAAGGACAAAAAAAATCCCAGAAAATTAAGATATGGGAGTTTTTGATTTTTGCATAATTCTTTTGGTTTCACTTGTGTTCCTTCTCCTTCCCAAAAGCTATCCTCAAGTATTTAACCCTTAAAATTGCTACAATCCAGTTCCAGCCTGCCTGCAGAGTCACAGAACCACAGAATGGCTTGGGTTGGAAAGGACCTTAAAAATCATCCAGTTCCAACCGTCCTGGCACAGACAGGGACTCCTTTCACTAGACCAGGCTGCTCAGAGCTCTCTCCAACTTGGCCTTCAATGCTTCCAGGGATGGAACTTTCCCAGCTTACCTGGGTAACCTGTTCCAATGCCTCATCATCGTCACAGGAAAGAATTTCTTCCTTAGATCTAAAGTAAACCTGCCCTCTTTTACTTTAAAGTCATTCCCTCATTGTCCTGTCACTACGTGCCCTTATACAAAGTCCCTCTGCAGCTCTCTGGTAGCCCCTTCAGGTACTGGAACGCTGACATAAAGTCTCTCAGGAGCCTTCTCTTCTCCACAATGAACAGCCCCAATTCTCTCAGCCTTTCCTCATAGGAGAGGTGCTCCAGCCCTCTGATCACCTTCGTGGCCTCCTCTGGACTCACTGTGACAGGTCCACGTCCTCCCTGTGCTGAGGACACCAGAGCTGGACACAGCACTCCCAGTGAACTACTCTTGAGAGCAGAGCTGAGTGACAGTCACTTGCCTCGACCTGTTGGTCACACTTCTTTAAATGCCATAAAAAAAAAAGTCTTCTCAGAACTGGAAAACCTTCATCAGTGACAACTTTCAAAAATGCATCATCTTCGGATGAAACCTCAAGGGTAGAATTGAAAGAGGCAGTTGCAGTTCTACCACTCTTTCAGTCATTGTGGAAGATTCTCCTCACCTGATTTATACAGTCCTTCTAAACCTCACTTGACTTATTTAGTTATTACCTTGATGGGGTTTTTCTCAGGGGTTGCCTAAGAAAGGTCAACTTCTGCATCTGACAACCAGCTGTTCAGCAACAGAGAACAAATGAGAGGGCCTTAGCTGGCTCTTGAAGGTGTTATCCTGGAAGTAGACCAGAAGGGAGGGATAATGTCTGTAGCTGGTGTGGATAAACCTCTTCTGCCCATCCATCCTGAGTGGTGGAAAAGGAGGGAGGGAAACTTAAACGAGCCTCCTGTCTCCCCTGCAGGACACACTGACAGTTCCCCCACTTTCTCTGCCCAGCTGAGGAGCACCTCAGTGCCACGAGGGAATAATAAAACTGCCCACCTCTCCTTCACATGCCTGATATTCAGCTTAAACCTAGATTGTCCCAAGTGCCTCAGGATGGCTGTGTCTTACATCCCATTGCAGTGGCCTCCCTCAGAATGTGTTTTATCAAGAAGCACTGGAGCCACCGATGCTCTCTCACCTTGGAAGCAGTCATCCTGGATCTGTGCTGGTGAGAGGTTTTCTGATATATTCATGGCTGCTACTTTCACTGACTACTTACCATGCAAAGCAGCCGAGTAGCTTAGGTTTCCAAAACTACTCTCTTGCCTCTGATAAGCCCTAACAGTTGTTTTCATTATGTACAGCAGCTGATGGCTCACCCAATCAATTCCCTGTCAAATACGGACCTGTGAATGGGATCTCACCTCAAAAGTCACGAGGAAAAATCTCAAATCACAAACCATTGTTGTGGTTTAAACCCAGCTGACAACTAAGCCCCACACAGCCACTCACTCCCTTCTCCACCCCAGTGGCACGGGAGAGGGAATCAGCAGGGTAAAACTGAGAAAACTTGTGGGTTGAGATAAGGAGAGTTTAATAGGGAGAGCAAAAGCCACACACACAAGGAAAGCAAAACAAGGAATTAATTCACTGCTTCCCATGGAGAGGCAAGTGTTCAGCCACCTCCAGGAAAGCAGTGCACCATCATGTCTAACAGTGACTTTGGAAGACAAATGTCATCACTCTGAACATCCTCCCCTTCCTTCTTCTTCCCCCAGTTTTATATGCTGAGCGTGGTGCCACATGGTAGGGGACATCCCTGGGATCAGTGGGGATCTGTTTTCCTGGCTGTGTCCCCTCCCAATTCCTTGTGGCCCCCCCAGCCCACTGACTGGCGTGGTGGTGTGAGAAGCAGAAAAGGCCTTGGCTCTGTGCAAGCCCTGCTCAGCTGGAAGGAAAATACACCTCAGTTGTCAACAACATTTCCAGCACAAGTCCAAAACACAGCCCCACACCAGCCACTGTGTAGAAAATTGCCTGAGCCAAAACCAGCACACTCACTCTTCTTACTTGGCTTCAGAGTTTCTCTGACAGTTAAGATTTTTCTCTGTATAGTATCTGCAGCACTTGTTACACAAACAGAAAGTCACTGATTGATAAGACTTGACTTATTAATTGTGCAAAGGGACCAATTATAATAGATTATTAGGATGTACCTTTGTCCCTGTAGATGTTGAGACTAGAATCAGAGGAAGTCAAATATTATGACAACTATTCTTTTGGGCTTGGATAGGAGATTGAAAGTTATTGAAATAAAATATGAATGGCTAGACATGCATATAATATAATTAAATGTATTAAAATAATGCTGATGTCCCTAAAATGTGACTCATGCTTCCGTGTTACCAACAAAGGAAAAGAACTGCTGCTGCTGGAAGGAGCAGCTGACAAAAAGAGTTGGTATACAAAAGGAATCCAAGTAAATAGATAATCTTCCCTTTCTCAAACAAGAAAGCATGCAGCTGGATTCTCCTATCACCCTATGAAACATAATAGGGATGAAAAATGTGATACAGCATCCTTTGGCTTCTATTTAAAAATCTTAGAAAGGATTACATGTACTGAAGAGATGTTGCTGAGATGGAAAAAGTCCGTGTTTTACATTGTCATAATGTATCAGATGAAAAAAGTTATATGACATAATTAAAGTCAAAAGCAGTCCTACATATCACCTGTCACCCAGCAACTGGTTAAAATTTGGGTGATATAAACTGATTACTCTGCATATAAATCTTAAGTGCATGGAATCACAAAACAATGTGGTTCCAGAAGGCATGTTCAGTCTGTAACACCTCGATCACCTAATGCCTGATACATTGCATCAATATATAAAACATTGTTCACAGAAAAGCGCTATTTCAATGCACTGTGTGCATTTAGTTGGTTTTTTTTTAATCCATGAAGTAACTTTAGTTCGTAGAGCTTGTCAATGCTTATGTTTCAATGGCTCAATATGAATTTTTCATCCTTTGAGGCTGCATTACCTCTGTTTAGATGACATTTTATGGGCACGCAAGTCTGAAAAACAGAGACTTGTATCCTCGAGTCTGTGATGGACAAAAAAATATAGTATCAATAGGGTGAAATACAAAATGAAAGCTAGAAGGATGTAAGTATAGTCAGAATGTGGCATAAGGTTATTGGAGCTAGCCATGTAATTCTTGTCATCACTGTGGACATACATTCCAGTGTCATAAATGCTCCAGTAACAGCATGTGCTCTTAACTGTTTTGCTCAAAAGCCACAGAAATGCTTTTCTGAATAGGAATCTATGCTTTTTTTCCTATTATCTTTTTATCATATGCGAATAATTCTGCAAAAATTTATTCTACAAAATTTATTTATTTATTCTACAAAATTTATTTATTTATTCTACAAAATTTATTTAGTACCTTGTAAAAATTAGCTATGGAATGGAAAGGATCTGATTAGTCTTCAAGAGGATTTATAAATATTTTCTCAAGTATTTTTCTTTCCCACTTTTCTCATTGCTAACTGTAAGCTTTAGTGACCATAAATCATTCATCTGAAAGAAAGGCCTTAAGGTTGCACACCCCCAGTTTTACCGTAATTCGTTCAAAATTGAATTTGAAGAAATTGCACGAATAAATATAGCACAACCTTTTATTAGAAAGTTATAATGGATATGGTATAATCTTGTCTCATTATCTTTCAATTCTTGTACCTTTTTTCTATTCTCATGTATGAGACAATTCCCTCTTGTTACTGCTGTTAGTGTGAGTAAGACAGTAGAGGTCACTGCTGATGGCGTAAATTGAGAGCTGGTCTGAGGTTCCCTTCTTCAGAAGACACTATCATCTGTCCTTTTCAGAAAAAAAGGAAATGCTGACATTTTGTAAACAAAATCAACTGGCTAAGCTGACAGCCCCTACAGTGTTCTGTATTCAAAGATGCTTAAGAGCTATTATCTGATGAACATTTGCGAAAAAATAAATATTATGATATGTAGCGTTATTTTACCATTTCAGTGAGGATATTTGCATATGGCAGAGACAGAGAGGTTTGTACACAATGTGAAGCTGACATGTTGGCATCACTGAAAAGATGTGGACTAGTCACTTTTGAAAGGTCATTCTTCAAAGGAAATTATTTTTCTCTGTTATCTCGCACGCAATTGTTTAGTTTTCAAACTTTCCGAAGGCATTCAGATTTCAGTATAATCACAATGGTGCATTCCATTAACCATAAAAAAGATTACGAATGACCTTTCATCAGGCAAAAGACATAGCACAACTGGCAGCTTTATGTATTTATTTTCAATTAGAATGAAAATGCAGCAATGCTCCAATTTTCAGTTATGTTCCTCCACAGAGGCAGGCATTTCAGACTATGCAGGTACTAAGAAAGCTTGAATATTGAATGAAAAATAAATCTATATGCAAAAGTAAGGGGTATTTAAAGGGAGAAGTGAAAATTGATTGTAGCATCAGTGAAAATATACAGTTTATTTAAACAAAGAAAGCAAGCAAGCAAGTGAACGTCTGTTTATAGTCATTGCTACAACACTTGCCCCTTTTCATCAAGATGTTTGCTTCTTGTTTAGGTACACGTAATAGTCAAGTAGGAAAAGCCAAACCTGGCCAACAGATACTCTTTATTAGTGCTCCAACAGAACACAGGCTTGATTAAAGTCATGGTAGTTTCCACACAGTTTATCAACTGCTCCTAAATCATAGATTTGGTGAGATGTGGTCTGAGGGTTACCAGCTTGGCACCTTGGTCTGGATGATCTGTTCTTGCACCCTAGGGTTCCTTTCCAGCAGGCTGTGAGAGGAGAGGAGCAGACTGAGGAAAGAAGGCAGTGTGCACCTAACTTTTGTCACACACGTGGCAAATCACAGCTTCCAATTTCAGGTTATATCAGCAGAGCAATAGCTGTTCCCAGTCTGCTCCAAAACCTCTCAGACAACACTGGGTACTTGGAAAAATAGCTGTGGTGGCACGAAGTTCCTTGTTGGCAATAATCAAAACTTCATTGCCTTTTACTCTATAAGCAGCTGTCACTGCAGCAAAGACATGCTAAAGAGTTTGGTAATGAAACCCTTCTGGGTCCCCTCAGATTCATCTCATCCAGTATGCAGTCTTATCTCCCATTCTCAGCCTTCTCCTCCTTATTAAAGAGTTCAGTCATAGGCATGGTAGAGAGATTCCTTCATTAAGATAATTTGGGCTAGGTTGTAGCTCCCAGCTCTTCTGGAAGAGACAGCATATTCATTCAAAGGAGAGAAAATTATTACTAAATAAATCTCAGTGAAGCACTTGTCAAATTGAATCTTGAGGTAGAAAAGTCTCACGTACTGAGACCTGCACAACTGCAGTGCCCCTGTACCCACTGAACTTGTCTGACTCAATATCCCCTGAAAACCACCAGTGGCCACTGCAAGGGGCTCTGCTCATTGTCTTTGGCCTTGGGTACAGGCGGAGAATGATGAGCACATTCTGTGATGTGGAAGCCAGTGCCACTTGGGTAATACTTTTCACTGTTTCCTGGGTTAATCTTGCAACACACTTAGATGTTCCTTGTGATAGAATCGCTCATCTGAAGTCGTCATTCTTTATCAAATTCCAAGAAATCGGCTGGGATATATTGTATTTTGCATTATTGCTATCCTAATGCCGGTTTGTGCAGAATTATAGGATTACAGCTGTATCAAAAAGCAGGAAAGATTCATCTCAGCTTGAGGGATTTGTTTTATAATAACTTCCTTTCTTTTCTGACAGATATCCAACAGAGAGGAATTCAGACACTTTCGAAAGGATCTCTGTCAAAAATAAACTGATAAAAGCAAGACTGAATTAGTCCATCTCCTGGATGACCTAACTTTACTTTCTTCCTTTGTCAACTCTACCTCTTTGTAGAGCATTGAAAAGTTGTTCTGACACTGGGGTGGAGTTAATACTGTTAGACACATGCAAAAATATGTGCTTTTCTTTGTAAGAGCATGCTACCTCCAAGGACCAGAATTCAAGCTTATACAAGACAAAATTCTGAAAGTAATTTGGCCACCAGAGTATTATTCCCAATGTCAATGTCTTCATTATGTTATCATCCAGCACGTACACAAATTAATTATGATTATATCAGAAAAAAAGCACAGATACCCAACTCCTACATCAGACTTTTGAAAATTTGCTTTTTTTGCATGTAACTGCAATGAGCAACTTCAGAATTCATATTCTAATAGTTTCTGCATGTACAAATTTAGTCACTATATATATATATAGTGTCACTATCCCAGAAGTAGCCAGAAGCCTTCCATGTAAAAGGAACTGCTGAAACACACACTGGATTTCAGTCTAGCTTTTCCCAATTTAAATGTAAGAGAAGGCTTTTGCTTGAGACTTTTTTTTTTAATTTAGTTAACTTATTTGGTGGGCAAAGGCAAGGAAGATTACTTGAAATTTGCAGGTTGAAACAAGTGACAGTGCTTGCAGCAGCAAGGTTTTGTGTTTGCTTCCAAAAGGAGACAGAGTGGATTCATGTTTGATCCTGGCAGAGTGTTCCCTGGCAACTTCTCTTTGACTACAAAATAAATAACGAGAAGAAAGTGCAGTGAAAGCCTTTATACTTTCAAATTTCAAATTAATTTTTAAATTAAATTTCTTTTGTAGCATTAGTCTGCTCTTCACCTCTGTGTGTCATCAGCAGGTATACTCCTTAGGCAGGATTATTAGAAACAGTGTGTTCAGTCACTTTTAAAAGATCTGTAGAAAAGCTGTTTGGTTAAAGCTACAGGTAATAATGAATGGACTCTGAAGTCCCCTAAAGAGAAATTCCCTGCCTCGTGCCAGGCCTTTTGTTGTACCAGTTTGATATTTCCTCTGGTGGCACGGAGCTGGCAGGGCTGGCGTGCCCTGGATGGCTCAGTGCCCTGGACTGTGCACTTTGGGGCAGACTAACCAGGACAGCTCTGTTCTGGCAAGCCAGGCTTGTCAGGTTATGAACACTGTGCTCTAGGGAAAATAGTGGTCCAGGGGTGTCAGTAATAATAATAATAATAATAGCTATATTCTATATGAAAAGGCAATGGATCTGAAGGTGTCACACCCAGCCTCTTGCATACCCACCAGCTCTTACCAGACAAGAAACGATCTCAGGACACAGTTCCCAGCGTTCTGTGCCACGTGTAGGAGTTACAAAGAGGAGTAATTTTACTTCTCAGTAACCCCACTGAACTCCTCCCCCTCCTGTCCACTTTCCCTCCCCTCAGACATGCCTCGTTTGCTAGTGTCACTAATTTTATGGTTCAGATCTTCTGGTCTAAGGGTAAGTGTATGTAATGCAAACAAAAAGATAGCTCAAACATTGGTATGTTTATTTGTAAAAGGGTAGCACAAAATGCTCTTACAACAGTACCTAATCTTGTATTTATGCAGTCAAGACACAAAGATTTCTGTCCAGATATTTGTCAATTCTCTCTTCTTCCTGTCTTCCTTTCTTTCTTTGTTGAGTTGAACTGGAATTTGGTAATTCTTTAGGAATCCAAGTCCCCAGTCAGAATTTTGAAAATACGGCTTATTCTTATCGTAACATCAAAATTATTTTTGTATCCTTGAAATAGATATTTTCATTATTACTAAGAGTAGAACTCTTAGTTAATTGCATATTGCACTCTATCAAAATTATTCTGGTAATATTATGATTTCTACTTTGTACTATTGTCATTTATATTTATGTAATTTTACTATGTCTACTTATATACAATTTTTTTCCCCAAACCTTCTGAAAACTGTTCCTCCTCTAATCACGGTCTCTTTTCTATTAAAACAGGATTAAAGTGCCAAATTTCCCTCAAAATACCTATTCTTTTATTCAGAGATCAGTTAATTATGTTCCACACATACACACAGGAACACAAGGGATTTGATTACCCATCCCCTTGCAGCTAGTTTATATATTTGTGCAGAATAGGCGATACATATGAACAAGTAGAAATTATATATATGGCCATATTTCATATAGATAGTTGCACATACTAAAAAAACCACCAAAAATAAAATAAAATAAAATAAAATAAAATAAAATAAAATAAAATAAAATAAAATAAAATAAAATGAAGGATCAAACCCACAACTCTTACAAAAAAATACAGGAAAATATTACCAAGCACACAACCCCCTTATCTAAACTGATATGAAATGACTCATCAGAAGTAGCCAACAAACACATTTATAACAGTAATCCTAGTCTAGACAAGGTCTTATAATTTAAAAGAAGATTTTCAGAATCATCTAAGAGCTATTAGTACTCCAGGTCTCAAGACAGGATCCCAGATGCATTAGTTTCAGGTAAGAGAGAAACATAATGAAACAGTTTAAGAGCTCAGTTACAGAACAGACAAAGTAGATAATACACTATTTGCTACATTGGAAAAAAAAATAAAAATGCAGGGAAAAAAAACCTAGAAGATTTCAAATGCCATTAAAAAATCAGATTTTTAGAAAATTCTTGATATGTGTAAAAACTGGTACCTTCACTGAAGACACAATTAACAAAAAACCAAAAATTTTTAAGGAGATTAACTTTCCTAAAATGGATTAAAGCAAAAGTCCACCAAGTTAAGACTGAAGAAATTTGGAAAGACATAATTTTTTTCCTGTAAATAAGTTGCTAGTGCCTGACAGATTTTCTATTGATTTTTATTTTAGAAACTGCTTAGTTCCCCTCTAGCAGTCACAGGTAGAGAGATCTTATTCTCAGGATGTTTCCTAGATGTTTTTTTGCTTCTATGTTATTTTTTAAAAAGGCAAATATACCAAGGAAAGCAATTCCTATAGGCTGGTATCCACAGCTAAAAGAAAAATCTACATTCTTGCAAAAGTAAATGACGCCATCAGAGACTTCTGTTTCCAGCAAGGACAGCAGAGATAAAAATTACTTTATTTATAAAGAGACTACACACATCAGATGGACATAGGAGATGATTCAATCTACCCTCTACAAACACATCCCCAGACACACATGATTTAAATCTGACACAGGATGAAAGAGTCATTGGAAGCTGCGTTAACCATGAGGTTTTCTTCAGCACCTGAGCTAAAATACTTCAGTACGAATAACTGATGAGTTTTCACAAAATCACTGATTTTAACACAAACTGAGACAAAAAGTGCTATTGGGTGAGGGTGGGTACAAACAATATGTAGAAAGAAGGAGCAAAGGCACCGTGTGGTCATGGTTAGCATCTCATCTTTTGCTGCACTCATGAAAAATGAGAATCCTAGACCATTTTTTTTTCTGTTGGAAGTTTCTTGCTGCCACCTTGCTTTATAAAAGTACATTTATTTAATCAGGCAGCTGACCTCAGGAGAAAGAGAAAAGGCTTGTATAAATCTACGAATAAAGTAAATATTCTTTGTCTCATATTCCATAAAATATTTTCAATAAAATATTAAGTGGACGAACTTACTCTTAAATTACATTTTGGATAACACACTAATGTCATTGTGGTACCCTTCACATTTCACCAGTTTATTCTGTCTTGAATATTAAAACATTAGGCATAGGTCATTTATTCCAGCAATCATCATCTGTTGAAGATGAATGTTATTTCTCTAACAATAGCAACAGGATAACACATCCCACTTCCCTTTCTTTTGACTACTGAATTGTTGCACTGCACTAAAAGAATTAAGCATTGCATAATAATAGCAATATCAAGATAAATATTGCTAGAGCAAAGCATATTAAAGCTGTTTCAAGGTATACTTTCTCATTTAATCTTTATATGGAGAAGCAGAACTCAGCTGCTAAAAGAATAGAGAGAAAACTGAGGAAGTTTTTGGTATACCTAATAGAAAATTTAAATGTACCATTTGCATTATAATATGTTAATGTTGGACATGCAAGCAGCCTAAAATAGATAGCAGGTGGCATTTGAAAAAAAAAAAAAAAGAAGTATTAATAAAATGAATTATTTTTCTCTCTTTTGGTACCATATATAATTTTAACATCTGAGAGTACCTGGGGAACTCAGTGCAAACTTTTTGATCCGTGGTCCCTGGATAGGTATTAGCAAGATCAGAGGTTTAGATATTCCCCAAATTTTAGATCCCAAATAACCTGTTTCACCAAACACCTTCCAGTGGATATCCTTTCTCTAAAAAGTAGGCCTTCATATTTTAATTAAGTTATTTGAGCAAAACTACTCCTGTGTCTGAGATTTCCAATAGGGTCAATATAGTGATTGTATCATTGGCATATTATCACATTTGCTTTCCAACGCCTTTGTACCTAAAAATCCAAATTTTCTCATGTTGGCCCAATAGCTACATGATGCATTTTTCAAAACTGATTGTAGCGTTTTTGTGATAGATAAAAAACACTGTTTTCTTGCAATCACATTATGCAGATATAAAATCAAAACTGAGAAACCTGTTGAATCAGCATTTTTATACTTGGATTAGAGGTTTGATTTCAATTTTTTTCTAATTAAAATTACTGAACTCTCACCCTACTTAATATGGTACAAGCTTTGAACCAAAGTATAAACCACAGGTTTAAAGCTACAATTGTCAAATGAACAAAATATTAATGAGTTAATGTTAACAAGATTATGACCTTGGAAAAATCATGATTGGTGTAATTCTGGATTACTTGTGGGTTTTTTGTTACCCATATTTAAACTTAAATTTGATTAAAACGTAAAAATCTGCCACTTGTGGATCATAGTAGAGAAGGAATAGCATATGTGGGAATGCTGGTCTTTTCCACACGTGGGTGGAACCATTTCGTTTTATACATTTCTTCATCTTGGATTTTTGGGGTTTTTTTCCTATGAAGAGGGAGAATTCTTCAGGAGTTGGGGAACTTTGATGCAAAATTACAAATTCTGTATGACTGTGGAACTATGATAAAATGCAATGGAGACCAACACTTTTCTAAGCCAGGAACTTGAAATGTTTGATGACGCTTCCAGGTGTTCGCAAAATATATTTCTATAAAATATAAAAATCCCTCTTCCTGTAAATTTTTAAGACAACAGTGCTGAATATTTTCACTTACAAGATCTGTCATTTGCTTCAAATGTAGCCATGAGCTTTTTGTTTCCAATACCTCTGCAATAGCACAAACTGTTCTCTGACACATTTTCACGTCTGTCGGTTTAGAAGAAAAAATTCCGATCGCCTAAAGATGACCAAATCTTGTTCACTAGGCAAAAAATATCTGTATCCTGGACCATCTTAATCCAGGTTTCCCCAAAGGCATTGGAAAGAGCACTTCATAACAATGAAGAACGTGTAGCATGATTCCTATCCTCGAGGTAAGAATATGGCCACAGCCATATGGAATAACGTACTCCTGTGGCTGAGCATTTCCAGAAGCAGCCAGGGTACCAACAAACATTTCCTGTGACTGCTCTGCTGGTGGTAAAAACACTTGCAGGCATGAATTATTGTGCAAGAATTGTCTAGCTCCTTAGCTGCAGTTACAGATCCAGCATGGAACCTGAAAATCTGGACTCAACTTTATTTGAGCGTGAAAGTTTTGGCCAGACTGAGGTTTTCTGAAATTAGGTTTTGGAGCCAAACACGCAGCATTCAATGTCTAAAATTGTCTTTCTACAGTGAAATTCTTCTGTAAAATCAGAAATAAACTCTTCCAAAAGGAAATACATCAGAGGTTTATCAGATTTGAACTCTGGAAAAATAATGAAGTCATAAATTCTGCCTTGTACAAGAGCAGCTACTGTGCATAGCACTATGCAGTGTGTGCTTACAGGGGAAAATTTACCATCATGTCAGTCTGTATTTTTGACAATTTTTGGTGTTTTCTTTATATAATGTTTTAGCCTTACTTTCCATTTTGTCAAGGAGACTATATCCTTCGTAATATAAATCCAAGAAGCAAAATACTCTTCAGCTATTTTCCAAGACTTTCAAAAAACTGTTGTAGTGGTGCAAGAATGGTGCAGAGACACTCTACTGTCAATTATTAACTGTAAAAGCTTTGGGGAGGTGGGGAGAAGGAGGATACTAATATTAAACTGTATCCATCTATGAAATTCTAATACAAATGCTGGATTTGGGCTAGCCCTTTATTTGGTGTAATCTACATAACTGTGCTGACTTGCCTCAAATCCGGCCAGCACATATGAGTTAATCAGTTAGTTCAGTTCTCTTATCCACCATTACATCTGCCAAGGACAGAATCTGACCATATTCTCCACACATTCCACGCTGGGTTAATCCCCATCCTCCAAAACTGGAATATCAGGCCATATAAATCTCTAAGCTTATATATCCATCAATTCTGATAAGTCACACAGGCATAAGGGTCCATCTGCCTAAATGTCTTATTGGAGCTGGAAGAGACTGTATGTTTATTCTCTTCAAAGCAGATACTTATCAAACTCTACAGATTGAGACTATTTTGTTTTTCGGAGCAGCCCTTGTCACATTTGTCAAAGTAACTGACTATTTCTTCACTCATTCATTCATCTTTTTTTTTCTGTTTTCCAAACTTTTCATTCCATTGTAGCAGTTGCAGTGGATCAGAGCCATATGGCTCTGACTTTTAACTGCTGCAACAAGCTGCTCTACCACCTGGCAAAGGAGTGATGCAGACTCTGAAGCCTGCTCCTTATTTCCTGAAATTCAGTATCTGCTCTCACAGTGACTAGGCTTTTCACAAATCAGTGAAGGGAAAGAATTAATCTAAACCCACCTAACAGACAATATACAGATATTTGTATGGCTATTTATTGAGAACATGTGTCTTGGAACACTACAATACAGGAATTAATCTCTTTTTTAAAAATCTTTACAGTGCAAAAGTCAAGGAAATACCTAATGATGACCAGAATGTTCTTTGTAGATTTTCCAATTAATCTTCCATTGAAAAGTAGATGAGTAGATATTTGATCTTCAAACACCACATATTTCAAGAGCTCAATGGCAGCCTCTTTAGAAAAAACAAACAAACAAAAAACCCCAACCAAATAAAAAGCCCTCTTCATTTTTTTTTTTAAATTTTATTTTTAGGACAGTATAATAGAAGCAATGTTTATCCCCATCATTACCTTTCCACATAAAAGCCCCACATAAAAAAATTCACCACGGAACTGCTTTAATAAAACAGAAATTAAATATGAACTGAATGTGCTTATTAGAGGGTGCACTTTTCTGCCCATGGAGTCGTGGCAAACTTCACAAACAACAGAAAATATGTAGTTTGTCTACATGTATTATGTTGACAAAGCTTCACATTCATCAACACCAGATTCTTGTGGAATTGCATTTTCACCCTTGAAAAAATCTGTCTGATTCTTGATTTTATATTATACAGGCTACTTGGGGTTTATTTTGTTTGCTATTGGTTGGTCACAACCTAAAATAACTGTTTAACAACCTCATTAATTGAAATGCATGCCACATGAAGAGGAACTATTTGTTTGTTCCCAAAGATTCAACAAAACTGTCATTTCCTGCAAGTAGGAGGATACTGGGTGAGGACACATCAAGGAGTTGGGGTTGAAGGTGAGGATGGAAGGGTTCAACAAGATACTTCTTCACACTAGACCCTAAACCACTGACTGCATATGCTTTATAACAAGACATTTGGGGGGAAAAAAAAAAAAGATGAAACATGGAGAGACAGAAAAAGCACTGTGGAACAGAAGGAGTGTGAGGATAAATAAGGAAGACAGGAAGGAAAGACTATGATTTCAAGAAATGGAGAGCACTGGCTTGCCTGTCAGAAAGGGAACAGTTTACATCCTGGAGTCCTGGTGAAGGAACAGAATATGGACTCTGGGATGAGCAGGTTCATATAATCAGAGGAGAACCACATTACAGTGGCTTCTAACATCCCTGAGGAACTGGAAGTGCCTAAAAGAAGACCTCATAAAATTGTGGGAGGGATTCAGGGGAGGTTAAACTTCTAAGAAAATTAGGAGCCCTGATGATTCTGATTTAACAACCCATCTTACCTTACTGCCTTGTCGTGTGTTACTGAAGGCCCTTTCAAATTTCAGCTCAGTGGATGCCTGCCAAGTTACAGCATATTTTAAAGTGAACTTTGGCTTTAGGGAAGCCGAACAAACTTAGAATGTAGAACCCCCTCTAAGGTACAGAGGAGTTACGCTACAGAGAACTTCATCAGCTCCTTACAATGTGCTGTCAAAGGACACAAGAACAACTCAGGATCCTTTTTTTCTCTGGAATCCAATCTGTTATGTTTATGACACCAAATAGAAATAATTCAGTAGCACTTAGGAAGTGGAGGCTTTTATCTACTGCTTTGGTACCTCCTGGTCATAAGTAGCCCTGACTTTCAGTCCTTGTTAATTTTGATGGGGTTAGACCCTGTCCATTTCTACTCTGGCAGAGGACAAGCTTTTTAGAACTTTATTTTAGCTTTCACCATTGCAAAATGCCTATTTTAATGATCTCCCAGTGGAATGGAGCAGGCAATTAAAAAATTTTGCTGAAAATCCAGCCATTAAATTATTAACAGAGTTCCCAAGGAACAGCGTTATCAATATCAATTACCCTGTCCAGCAGCTGTCACTGATTTCACATGAGCAACAAGTTGTTGTATTGTATCCCTTTTGACTCTGATGCTTTTCTTTGTTAGGGAAGATGACAAATATTTCCCTCTTTTGCTCCTCTTCCAGCTTCTTCCTTCCTACAGTCCTAGTTCCCCTTCTAGAAGTTATCAGATTCATGCAGTGTGAAAATGCAACACACCGAAGGATATGGAAAACTCAGAAATAAAGACTGAATACCTGACTCATCTACATTCATTTATTAACCATTCAATTGGTAATTTAGGAACTGTTTAGCTAATTTCATTATTTGTGATTTCTGTGGTGAAAAAATTGGTGTCGTGGTTACCTTGCAGCTGATACACTATGCAAACCTCAATTTTTTTACAATTTTCTCCACATCTGGGAAAGAATATCAATACTAATGGACCAAAATCCTCAAATACAGGAATACTACTCTCGAGGGTTACCTTCGAGAATCTGGGAGCTACCTCCCTTGCCCTATTCAGTAAACAAGTTATACATAACAGATGCTTTTTCAAAGCATGGAATAAGTTCCTCCAAGTTCATAGGTCACAGAGACCTCTGAAAATAATGGGGGGAAAATGCAGCTTACCCAAACAACAGAAGAGGCTATTTGTAAAGTAAATGATAATAATAAACTACTTATGGGGAGAAAATGAAAGTTCTGTCATAACTGGGCAAAAGTGGGTGATGAAAAATTCAGGGGTTTTGTGGTCTCGACACTATTATCAGGAGGAGGAAAAAAGTGCAGTGACATAAGTTAAGGACACATGATCAACTCACCACTGAACTTTAATTATAACATGAATTTTTGTTCTCCTTTTTCCTCTCTTTTAGACAGAGGAATGCAAGCACATTGCAAAGTGAGAAAATACACCTTTAGAGCATAGAGGTTACAAAACGCACGTTTAAATTTGCTGATGCAAGCAAAATATCACGTGCTCCTGCACCTCTCTGGTAGAGCAAGAATTTGGTTTGGATTTTAGGAACAGATTACTGTAAGTATTTTAAAGGAGATATACATGATTTACTCCGTTCATCTACAGCTTTAAATTGTAGAATGTGAAAGCCAAATGATTTTCTAACATCTCGTTGTCACTATAGCACTGACTTATGGTGGCAAACTGACAGATGAAAAATATACAGACTTGCTTGAGTCAGTGAAATAAGGATATGATAAATATCAAAAACTATAGCAACTTAACATAGGCATGGGTTTATGGGTCCTTGATCAGAAGGGAGGAGAGGAAGTAAAAACACCCATTTGATTATTAGTATGATTATTAGTATGATGTTCCTATAACAATGCATGTTTTGAACCATGAAAGGAATAAAACCACAGAACTTTAGAGATGGCTTCAAAATGAACCTTTTTCTTGCATGTCCAATAAAGAGCAGGTGCAAAACAATTTAAAAGCATAAGCTTGTGGTCTTGCATTATTATCATACCCAGCTGCCTTCAGAGACTGCAAGAGGTTTCAACCATCCAAAACAAAATAAATTATCTTTTTTTTCTTGCTGATCAGTGCTCTTCCTTCCACTGTCAATACCTCATATGTTTTAATTCCCTGTTCCTATTGCTTAGCTTGGTGCAGCAACCAAAAGCATAAGCTATCCCTCTCTGAGATTGTTTCTTCTCGTTTATGAATCTCATGTTCATATTTTGGTGAAAGGAAAAGCTTGACTCTCAGTTTCTAGAGATATCCTGCTCTTTTTTCCTGGTATCATTGCAGGTAAAGGCAACTCCTCTTTTTTTTCTTTGGCCTCCCTTCTCAGAAAGTAGGAATTTACTTCAGCACAGCCAGGGTCTTATTCTTCTTTCTGAATTTTTCAGCGTTTCTTCATACTAGGTTGTATTAAAACCACAGTTTGGTTTTCTAGGTTGTGTTCTCGTGGCAGTGGAGCAATGAACTGGAGCTCTGGGAAGGTTAATAAATGAAGAATAACTTCTATATCCTTTGTACACGTTCACGAAGATCGCAACACTATTTTATAGTATGGTCATATTCTCAATCTTGTCTTTTCTTCCCCTAAATTTCCTTAGTGTTTTCAACTCTGCTCTTTCCAGGGTCCTTGCTGCTCATAAAGCCTGGGGCAGATTTTTACAAAAGCATCCATTGGATAACTGTGTCAACAACAATGTGCTCCCTTTTCCAGGCAGTCTTTCTTTGAGTCTACTGATTACTAAGGAATTATAAAATCCAAAACATCTTGATTTTTGAGAAACCAACAAGTGGCTTGTCACAAGTGACAGGAGACAGGCCTTCAGAGTAGTATCTAGCTCATCTGACATAGCTCTGCTTTTGAAAAGAGTAGAAGACAGACCTGAGAACCACATGGAGATTAAGATCATCTTTATTTTAAGGGTGAGTGAGGGAAACCTAGTCTGCTTTATACTCTGTAATAGAGTTTTCTGAACATCATAGAGTTCTGCACCAAAATTTCTGCAAGGAATCCTATCAAAATTTTTTTAAACAAGGATTATTTTTAACCTAAAATTTTGTTTAAATTCTCACACAAAAATTGTATATTGAATGTATGTTATCTGTTCAAAAACCATTCTGCAATACCGTCTGAACTTAGGATGGGTGAAAGGTTTTGGGTGAAATCAAGGAAATACTTGTGAGCAAGCTTCATTTGGCAGAATGTTTTCATAAACTCACAGACACCAGCTGCAACTACAATAATTGTTAAAGGTGCTGTAGGACAGAAGAGAGGAGCAGACTGATTAGAACAGTAATCAGGACACAATTCATACTAAATGAATTAACAAGACAATTGTATTTCCTTCCAGTAAGAGAAATTCTGTTTTCACTTTCTGTTTTAAATTCAAATTCCTTACAGGCCTTCGTATGTGCATATCTGCTATCTCAGCAGAACTGCATTCTCTCTCACTGCCAGTTAGTGGTATAACAGTTTGAAAAATGTCAAACATGTTTAAGGAAGGGGGAATTTGCCAACTTTATAGCAGTGTAAGCCTGTTTTGGCAAAGATCCACACAAATGGGAATGAATTTACCAACTTTGCTGAAAAGGAAGTTATCTAATGAATCTGATACGACGAGATCAATGGTTCTTCTTCCCTTTTTGATAAACACTGTGAAATTTCCAAGCTGCCACCTGTGCCAGGCTGGCTCCCACCTAAGCAATCTGCCACTCTAGGGCTGGGAAGGGGATGCAACGACAGCAGACAAGAGGGTGAGATGGCAAGAAAGATCCTGCTTTGGAGTCATACAATTATGTTTTTCTCACAAGCAAAAGACTTACCAAAAAGTGGAATACACAGCACAACACCTCTAATGAGCACTGTAACGGAGCTGACGGACAGCATAAAACAATTTCTGCAGTAACCAGTTGCAGCATTGTGTGTGAATGGAACCAACACTCTCTTTCTCAGATTGCTCATTCTTCGTGAGAGTAGCTCTTCAATAATTTGGTACATATTACCATTTGAACATTACCCCTACCAATCTTAATTATCTCTGATATCCAACTGCTGTGATCTGCACGATGTAGAAGCTACAGTGTTGTTTGAACAAGAGCAGGTCTGTTTTTGAACAAGTCCTACATGGGCACTTTTCCGTGTTTTCCATCATCTCTTCCTTGCAAGTGTACTTAGGTAATAAATCAGATCAACTCATGGACCACATCAAGGATACATGTACTAAATGCAATCAGCTAAAATCTTTCTCTGCCCTGTCTGTCAAGGTTTCTCTTTTCAGAACGTAGACACTCACCAGCGTTGGAACATCTGCTTTTCTTCCATAATTTTCTTTAATTCGATGGGACTCTCTTCCAACTATATTTATTTTCCTACAAAAATGTCACGTTTTCCCTCCCTCCTCTTCTCACCCTAAATATCAGCAGTCTAACAGATGGATAGAACAGGATTTAGCCTACATCTAAGGATATTATTGGTATACAACACCTACAAATTATTGTTGCTAAAAGTGGGTTGATTATACTAAACCTGCTCAGTGCTGAAAGTAATAAGACATCTTTTCTTCCAGTCAAGAGGGATATCTTAGCAAGCTGATCTGTCTGAGAAACCTCATGGACCATGCTCAGCTTCCAAAACAGATACATACGACACTGCTAACACACACACAAATCCTAACCTAAATTTGCTTCTTAACAATGATTATGTTAAAGAGCACTGTCTGTAAACAACCTAGTCAGACACACAGCTACTCTAGTCAATACTACCTGATGGAACAGCTCTTTTAAGATACATGGTGAAGTAATTATTTGTCCCAAACAAATTAAAGGGAATTAGAGGACTTAGAAATCGGTAGGATTTAGTGTTCTTACCATTACTGGCTTGTTTTTTTTTTTCCTTCAAGTGTTCTACCATCAGAGGAAAAGGGGATTTATTTGCTGGCCTATAGCATCAAGGATCCTCAGTCTGGTGAGTATCTAGCAGAGGATTGATTGCAGTTACATGTACAGACTCATTACAGAGGGATGTTTAAAGAGCATTGTGATGAAAAAAGCCAGTCAGAACAAACAGTAAAGCCAGGGAAAGAAGGATGTCAAGAAGATAACCCAAGGAATGCAATTATATGGGCTCAAAAATTAGAGTATCACAAATACAGAAATTATATTCCTATGTTGACACTATTCTCAACGCCAGTCATATTAATCCCTAATTTACAACTAATGAAGGAATTTGTTGACACCAACTGACTGTGTAAGTACAGGTGTTTTTACTTTTCCAAACAGAGGTGTAACATCCTAGTGATGGAACTCCTACATGCACAGGAGGGCCTGTCTGAGCACATGAAAGAAATTATGCAGAAAACCCGAGCAGAAAGAAGGGTACAAATAAAAAACAACCATGTACACTAAACATGTACACTAAATATCAGGAGAATGTGACCTGAAAAGCCAGCAAAAGGGACTTTTAAAAGCCGCTCAAGGTTTGAGTGCCTTGGATGTTCTCCTACATCTTTACCATTGTTTGAAGACAGGGGAGTTCCAAGGGCATCATGCAGCTATTTTCCCTACTTAGCACAGTTAATTATTTAGGTCTGATACCTTTTATCTAAGTGATTAACACTTTATTCTGGAGGTAACAACCTGAAATCATAGGACCTCTCAGGTACAAGGTCTCCCTCATTAAGAGTATGTCAAAAGACTGCCCTTGCAGAATAGAGCCTTGAAAATTCCGTGTTGATTAAGTATTGAAAACTACCATTCCTGCAATCAAGAGAATGCACAATGAAGGAAGGGAAACTTGCTGTCTCAGAACAAAGTAGTATTGTCATGACCAATTTTTCAAAATGGATAATCAATGTAAGCTTTGGCAAGACTGGCTGTCATTAAGCTTGCATAAAACGAAGGATTTATGAACTAGAAACCCCAGAGTAAACATTTTGTAGCTATGCAGATAAAGCCTGGATCACCACTAAACAAATCTTACAACAAAGGGGTATTTGTTAATTTGTGATGTGTGGTCTTTCTTGCATACACAGGAATTTAATTGTGTTTTTTTAAGTAAGTCATCTGAAATAATTTGCATATTATGGCTGCCTGTATTATCCAGGGACTCGAACTTGTTAATGTAAAAGATTCCTTCCTGCCATAAATTTCTTGGTAAAATATTGTAGCATCTATGCCTCTATTGTGTCTGTTATGATTGTCTGTTTGATAAAATGACATCAATATAACTGTAACCGTTTGGAGAACTGCAGGAGACCAAATTTCTCTGACTGCCCCTTATTTACACATTCTGAGAAGCTAATTATAATCAAATTTCATATTAAAACTACCTCACATTTCCCACTTAGAGGTAGAAGATTTCAGAACACACATATGGGAGTAACACTCAACCATAAACGTATGGAAAACAGTTTTCTTCTAAAATAAGAAACATGTAATAGCTCTTGGAAAAATGCATGTTTTCACTCTCTAGGTATGAAGCAATTGTGAGCCATTGTCTTCTACAGCAATACCATTCATTGCTTAGCTGTGTACTATTAAGACTTACTGAAAGCTCATATTGAGGCAATTATTCAGGGTTATCCTTATATCCATCAGTGAACTGCTGGAGTTCCCAAGACAGACTGTCCCGTCCTCTTCGAGTAACTTTCCCAGAGGCATTACCTTACATTTGGCTAAATTAAAGATGTTTTGTTATGTTTGATCCTCTACCCAAGTGGTTCAGATTTCCCTGGCTTTATGCTATATCTTATCCCACAGATCTTTGTTACCTCTAGGCTTCATCAGCAGGATTGTATAGAGCCATCTGGATCTGATAGAAATGTCACAGAGCAAAAAAGCTCTGAGCTCTTCAAACCCTACTAGATATGATTCTGGACATACTTCTCAATAACTACATCATGATGTCTGTCAAGTCTTTAACCAATTCAATAATCAGTTCCTTATTATATATTTGAAATCTTCTGAAACCTGATGTCATGTAGTATCAAGTTGAATGTCTGGGAAAATCAAATATCCCACAGCAAACACATTTGCTTATATCAGCAAGACCTTTACACTTGGTTAAAACCTCAAACCATTCTGCCTGACAATAATTATGATTTAGCCACTCCCTATTGTGTTTACTTTATTATAATCTAGCTACCCTTTATTTTGTTTACAGACCTCATAAATTATATTTCCATTATTTTACATGTCGGGCTAATCTTTCTTGGCCACCTACATTTTCTTTTAGTACACTTGCGGTAATTAGGAATTTCTCTAATTTTTCAAAATTAGTTTAAGTAGCTATTGCTTCAGGTTATTCCCCAGGTTGTTCTTTAAGTGAAACTTATGTGAGTCCATTTATTGGGAATTTTTAAGGTTTTTTGAAATCTGAACAGCTATTAAGAAAAGTCTTCAACTGACTCAAGAGATTAGTTTTTAAAAAAAAAAAAGAAAGTTTCCCTTCAAATTATTTTTGTTTTATTTTCTGAAACTGAAACAGAGGCAGAAAGCTTCCCTTCTGGGGACAGCTTAAGGTTTTGGATATGGCGCAACTCGAGTTTTCGAAACTCCCTTCCAGTGCATCGAGTGATGCCTCCATCAGTTACTTGCAGGGTTTCTGGGGTTACTAAACCACTGGCAAATTAATCCCAGACTAGCAATATGGCCATTCAGCTTGCAGGAGCCCTGCCAGCATGTCTGAGCTGCGTTGCACTGCTCTCTGCTCACACCTCCAAAGGTTACACCCCGAGCACTCCAGTGCCAGACTGGGTTTGCTTGGGCCTGAAAAAAGAATGAACCCGATAAGGCATCAAAACCTTATGGATGGAGAGGGTTAAATGATCCCAATGAGATCAGCAGTAGCTTGAAAAATAACAGAGTGTGCCCAAGAATAAACAAAAGGGAAAATAAAAAGGAAGTTTTATGCTACCACCCCTACTCTTCATCAGCCCAGATACTGGAACGCAACTGAGACACAAGCATCTAATTTCAAACCCCAAGGAGAAGCCGACCTTCAATTTAGGTCTATAACTCAATTGTTGCAATATGTGTTTATAAGAAATTTCTATAAATATTAAGGACTTACTCCTCACAGCATTATTGCAAGGAGTAAAGGAAGTGGAAGGAGGAGGAAGTGGTAGCATTCCCTGCTCATTTTATACTGGCGAATATTTGGAATATTCATATTCAAGATATGGAAAACAACAGAATAAATTTTCCTCCAGATCGTCACCTTTCACCACCACAAAAGAGCTTTATTACTTTTTATTCCATGTCTTTTCATCTAGTCTGTCCTGTTTTGCTGCTAACCAAACAAACTTAGGAGGTGAGAATAAAAAGTGTCCTCTTCCTCTCTCCCATGCACACAAAAAATAAAATATAAACTGGTAATTAGACCACTGCCTGGAAGAGAAAAAAAACCTAATCTTTACATAAATGTGATGCTTATTCTGAGGATATCCACTAGGTGAGACCTCTTGCAGGATGTGGAGAGGCAAACATTTCTTTTTAGGAGCAGATTTAACTACTATCTAGCTCATCACTAAAAAGACTGAATCAGTTTTAGGTCTGAAATTAAACTCTGCCTAAATCCCATTCTAGGTAAATCAGTAGAGTATATATCTGTCTATCCCCATTTTTAATCTGTGCCTTCACATTAGGCTGTGGCTTTACTTGCTTTGAAATCAGTACTGAAATCCACAGCCTGTACTATTAACTTGCTCAGATTGAACCAGGCCAATAGATGACATAACAATTTACACCTGATTTCCTGATCCTACATTATCAACAATTCCCACTTTAGTAAAAATGCTCTTTTATCTAAGTATAAAGTCTATTTAAATACATTTGGAGTCTGAAATCCAAAGAAAGACATTATTTATGAAGCCTCAAGGATAAGGATCACATTTATCTCAGATGCAAATTCATTCATCAATTATATTTGGCTGGATACATTCTGTCTCAATGGTTAAAATGTTTTAAAGAACCACTAAACTGTCTTCCATATTCCTAAAGAAAAGCCTCGTTCTGTGAGCAGAGAGTAGATTCCGTTCACGTGGAAAAACAGGTGAAACCTTTCAAAATTACTGATTCACAAATTGTAGTGATTGAAAGTTAATCTCAATTATAGTACCAAGGTGTACTGTTGCACAGTGTGATAATGATATTTGCTGCCTTAAGTGGACTTTGATTCAAATAACAGCCTCAAATAAAGAGAAGAGAAATAAGAACCAGTTCTTTACTATGTGCTCATTGTAAACATAGTAGACATTTTTTGTATGTAAAGCAGATACAAGGACATCTGCACAGAACAGGAACTTTTTTAATTCTTCAGGGCTCTTTTCTTAAGAGCAATTTTAAATATTTTTAAGAAGGACATGTTGCCATACTAACTTGAAACTAGTTCATAGTCATAAAAAAGCTATGTATCAGTTAATTATTTGAATAAACTTTAGAGAAAATCTATTGATATCTTGACTGTTATTTGGTGAGTCTTATAAGGTAATAAGAATATAAACAAGCCTATCCCCTAAGCTAAATGCAATTTCTAACTGTAACAGATAAAGTTTTAAAAAGGGGAATTCTCAGGAGAAGTTCAGGAGTATTTCCTTGCAAAATAAATTTTGAAATAAACAAATTTTGAAAAGGCATAACTTGGAAATAATGCTGAAACCCCAAATGTCCTATCAGGTTACTAGAACAAGAAGTGCAGGGAATATTGTTGCACTCCAGATACAGCACCGAATCCACGAATCCCTGGAGCAAGCGGCTGAATAACCTGCAATGAAGAACAAGCATCCACCTATTTTTGACCTTCTTCCTAGAGGCTTTGTCTTGCAGTCACTGCCAGAGAAATAATGCAGTGGTTAAAATAATTTTACAGGAATATTTTAGACTGAGCATGAGTCAGGATTAACTTTGCTTTTTGACATTCATTAGAGTACATTGTACTATTCTTCTTGAGCATTGCCAGCAGTGCTTCCTCCTGTCCTCCAAAGCACTCCTGTCTTTCCGCCTTCTGACTGAACTTTCCCTCCTCCCAAAAAGATATGTGGTGCCCCCTTTTAAGTTCAGTCCCAGACAGTGACAAGATAACTTGTTTAGACCCACAGTATCTACCTGCACCACCACTGTCACCATCAATGCTCTGATATATCAGCAAGCTTTAAATAAGGAACACATTGTAAATGAACCAGTCAAAATTTCAGAACGTTGGTTTGGCTTCAGATGAGCAGCCAGCAGACCCTCATTTTCCCTGGAAATGTGGGTTAAGCAAGAAAATGAAAAAAAATCCACTTTCAGCTTAGTTCTTGGTGAAACCTGAAGTAGCTCCCAGCAATCCATCGAATGAGGCTTCTTTTCACCACCTGAGGATCCATCCCCACGAAAACAACATTGAAGCTACGTTAAATGTTACAACAAGGGGAATAAATTTGCAAAGGACAGAAGGGCAAATCGTGGTCCAGAGAGAGAAATGAGCCAGGTGTTTGAATTCCAGTAAAGGAGACCTAATTATCCAGAACAAGGAGCTTGTCTTAAATGTCAGCACTCATAAACCTGGAAATTCTCTGACTGAGGAACTCTTCAGAAGCTCTTCAGCTGAAATGTATCTAGAGAAATGTACCTAGACAACTAGATGTCATTTTAAACAGAACTATTTAGTTGGGGGGGAAAAATGCCATTTATGGGAAATGAGTGCTAGAAAGTCTAGCTCTAATATGTTTTTTTAGTCTGTTTTCATTTGTTTGTTTTAATACTACTGTTCTATTTTCAAAGAAAAGTAAATGCAATGGAAAATCACCCACCTCCATTAGTCTTAACAGAGAAGCATATAAAATTGATATTCCTCTCTGAACTGAACATATTGTAGATGATTATCGCTGCCAGGCCGAAATTTGCATTATTGCTATAAGTTACCTCACCACCTTCACAAAAATTGCAGATGAATAAATCTTATTTTATAAGTTATTTAAATAACAAAATATAAGTCTAATACAAGTGGTCTAACAAATATTAGAAATAGGTATAACGATGCAGCCTTCATTTGCCCTGCTTTGTAAAGACATAACACTGTTGGTGAGTCACGTTCACAGTTAAAGTCAACACAGTCAAGGGCAAAAATCTGGCATTTTTATGCTGAAAGGTAGTGGAATTATTTGGAGAAGTCCTGACGTACCAGAATCCTGCTTCTTTCCCTGGCCTTTGCCATGGAGAGCTTCATCACGTTTTAACTTTAATTATCAGTGAAATAGGACAGCAATAGTCGTATCTACCCAATTCCTTAATTGCAATTATGAGACGAGCACAAGTCCATCATCTTAACCAAGGGGATATTTGGATAATGGTTGGACAGTCTGCCCTTTCTGAATATTTAGCTATGAACAGACCATAGAGGAAACCTAGTGGAGTTTGGCAGTGTTTTCTCTGAATCTGGCACGTACCAAAGCCTTTGGTACTGGAGCAGCATCAGTGATGATCCAGTGCTCAAAAAGATCTTATCAGGCCCCTGACTACGCTCTCCTGAGCAAATGTAAATTATGATTTTCAGAAGTTTCTACCCCAGCCAAATCGAGAGGAATTTTCTTAGAGATAACAAAAGTCTCTTGGACCCAATGACTGTTCTCCTGACAGATTTTGGGTGCCTACTGCAAAGCCAAAGGACAATACTTCAAAGAAATGGTTTTACAAAAATCTAATGCTGGCAAAAGGACCTACATGGCTTAAGCTAACGTGCATAATAAAATTATAAACTGCAGTGACACAAGGTGGACACACATTTTTACATCAGTTAATGAATCACTGAGAATGGAAACTGTTCAGGAGCCAAATTATTTGCAATTTTGTGTTCACATCTTTCAAAAATAGAAAAAGGGTGAGGGAAAAATTAAATTTCAGTAATTTTTTAATATTTTTCCCCTTTTATGTAATAGCTTTCCATTTTCATTTTGAAAATCTTTAAAATTTGGGTTATGTTTGACTTCATACTTAAAAATAGGTTGAAGAATATTAAATAATCCCAAAATAAAATCAAATATTTCATTCTTAGTTGTATTAAAAATCATTTCAAACGACCTCCCCCAATTTTTAATTTTTAAAACAAAAAAAACTTCAATTCCACCTCTACTGGTTTTTTCCTTAATTATTCAGATTAACAATCAAGCTCAAAATCTACTTTCCTGACACCTGTACTAGTGCCTGGAGTAAGAGCCTTGGCACATAATTTTACCAGATGCAGAAAAACATCGAGTCTCAAAACTGCTGAGAATTTCAGATCCTTTCCCTGTTTCTAAACACACACATTCCCATTGTTTACCTTATGCTGGCTCTGGAATTTGCCAGATTGCTCCACTAGTCTGTTCAACTCACTAAAATGGCATAAAACAAACAGGGAGTGGAGGGTGAAAAAAAAAAAAAAGAGGTTTTCTTCTTATTTATTAAGTCAAATCAGCTGATGGAAAGGACAAAGCAAGCTGCAGCAGCACAAGGAAAAAGAAAAAAAAAAAGGGGAATTTTAGTTTCTCCTTTAGGTAACAGTGAATTGTTATTCTGGTACGTTATGTGAAACTGTATTCTTATAATAAACATGATAAAACTTTGGAAAAGACACAGTGGACTAATCCAGCTCCTGGTTGGTTGATACAGATACCTGCTATGACAAGCAGCTGAACAACGTGTGTAAAATAAACCACCGCAAGTGCTGAGCGTAGAAGTTTATTTTCTTACCTTTTTTTTCTGAGTTAATTGAATTATAAATTAAATTATACACATTCGCTTGTAGATAGGTACATTTTTATAATAAAATACAAAATTCCAGGTGAAAACAGAGTTATGTTTTGCTAAAAAGAAATTTTCTGAAGGTACTTAGAAAACCACAAAGCAAGTGCTTATTTCTATACTTTGCCAGAAAATGCTTTCATATCTACCTAAAATGTACAAGTTACATGCCATGCTAAATTATAGCTCCTAACATTTTTTCTTTTTTTATTTCTCACATTCCCATTACTAAATTTTCACGAACTGAAGTGTGGCAGGCCTTTTTACTTCAGTAGGACTTAGTTTCAGAAGCTTTATTTTCAGTCATGAGTCTGAAGAATTGCGGTTTGACATGAATATCAGGCCTGAAATGGGATCTGAATAATATGTTTATCAGCCTGAACTAGTAATCACAGGCATTGGGTTGTGAATTTACCAGTCTCTGCAGTCTCAAATGAAAGATCTCTGTGCCAAAATTGAGAATACACAGTGTAAGAACCGCTGTGGATGATGGATGCTCAGACTCTCACTTGCTGTTGGCCTGGGACTGTGGAGCTCCAAGAAACACCGATACAAACAAAACTAATGCAATTTCTGCTACTTTAGGACCATTCAGCTGTCTATTGATGTCAGCAGAGATTTGATGGAAACAACAATCTCTGGCTACTTGCTCCCAAGAGGCACGTAAGCTTTACTTGCAGTTCTTTATTGTCCTAAATTTTTAATCTGAGAATAGTGGAATAGTCCAAGAATCCCTTGGAGGATAATGATTGAAAGCGAAAAAAGTAGAGCAGGTTTATTAATTGTTCAGCCGAGCTGGAATAGTTTTTTGCTGTAGCTGTTTTCTTACATCAAGAGTTTCCAATGAGTAGAAAAGTGACAGATGTTTACAGGAACTGGACAACACTTCTTGCCATAGTTTAAAATGAAAGAATTCATCATGGAGCTGGTTTTTCTTGAAGTACAGCAGCATACTCTGTGTGCTTACTTATTGCTCCTAATCCTGGCAGGTAGAGGTTCAAGGCCCGGAGGATTAGCCCACTGCCCGAGTCTCAAGGGAATTTGGTCCTTTTCAGCAGCCTTAGAGAACCTAAGAAAATCCAAATCCTGATTGCATTTAGGACCACAGCATGGTTATCTCCTGCCTGAGGAAAGAATAGTTCTCTTAGGCTCCCACAGGTGAGCCACTAACAGCAGCCCCACAGACAGAGGTCATCAGGCCACAGTAAATAACCCACGTTGCAAAAACCTAAATGAACATAACTCACCCAGGCTACCCCTTCTGGAAGGCAGCTGTGAGGAGCCAAGTTTTCACAGTCCTAGCACCAGCAGAGGCTGGCTTATCCCTTTTTATACTCTCCCAGCAGTCTTCATTTGTTACAGAAATGGTTTGTGAAAGCGATTTGAATGAATAAATTAATTAGCCTCCATATGACTGACAACTGCACATATGTCACCAGAAACATTTTTTAAAAGTGTCAAAACTTTTTCAGTTGCTGTTTCACAGGTGCATGGGTGTGTTGCACAGTGGAGTTTTTTACATGGTTTAATTTTTGTTCAGGAATTATTGGTATGACCCATGGACCAGTATAGCCAGAAGATGAGGATGCCTTTTGATGAGAAAGGAGGTTTATCAGTGTTCAGCGACTGCTCACGAAGCTAAATCAAAGTCCAGTTATTTTTAGGATTTTTGAAGGGGATTTTCCGTGTGTTTGTTTTGGAGGTTTTTATTCAACCAAACTATGAACACTGAGCTCCTCTGTGTATCTTGCTAGTTTTACCTTTTTGTTTTGTTTTGTTTTCTCCTTGTTTCTTTCTTTCTTAATCATATGGATGCCATTGAAGCTGGAAGGACAGAAGACAAACATAAATAGACAATAAATTGCAAAGTGACCTAAACAGGCTGGAGAAAGACTATCTGCAAGCCATGAAAATTTTGGCCCTGGAAGTGTAAAACATACTGAGAGAAAATGAATAGCAGAGATACTGAGGGAAAGGATAGGAACAAGCTCCAGGAACAAGTGGATTTTCTTTTACTTTATTTCCCTAATTCTGTTTTACTGATGCTTTTTTATGTCACCAAACACTAAAAGTTATAGGTAAAAGTGTTTGGTGCTAATAAAAATTTTTGTTCTTTATTTTCTGTGACAAGTTGCCAACAATGTGGAAATAAGTGAAGAGTTCACAGATTTTAGTAGTGGTTAAGATCTGGAAATTCATTCTCAATGCTGAGATATTACTTGCAAAAAAACAAGGTGCACAATTAGGCCACTTTTATCAATGTTTGGTTTTTTTAGATATAAATAGCTTTTGGAAGTATACTGGATTTGTACAAATATTCAGAAGTTACATAAAAGGAGCATAGGCATTTCCAGCATTATTCCATCTGTACATCCCACGTCAGCAGGAAGAGTGTTCAGTCTCCAAATTCATTAATTTTGTGTCTATTATAAGTCTTTGGCAATTTTTTTAGAGATTTCTGTGGTATAGTGATAAAATGAATATACTTCCAGTAGGCAATATATTTATCTCAAATTTATTTACATCATGCAGAGTGGCAAACAGCCTTTTGATGATAGCAACATTTTATTCAATATAGTCTTGTGAGAAAGGTTAACAACGGCATTGCTCCAGCAGATCTAATGTCCCTATGTTATGAGTTTAGTAGATTTAAATGAGTACTTTTTCTTGGCCTTTCTAATAGGTACCTTATGACACAGATGCCTTTCTTAGATGTGCTCACTTACAATCCCTCAGTCATTTAGGCTCTGAATTGTAATCCCTGGAAATAAAGACCCTAAGGAGCCTGATAGTAATGCCTCTTTACACCCTTCTAATAGCAACAGAGCCATAAAAATAATGTAAATATAAATTACTCCCATTTTAATGCCTCTTTATATTACCAGAGTGATGTGAAGTGCCCTTCTTACAAATGAGAATGAGGCCTCAGGAGCCTGAATTGATGTAATTCACATGCTGATGGATGAAACGATAGGAACAAAGCAAGCAAATTGTAAATCTATCGGTTTCGCTCAGAGCTGGTTAAATGGGCACCTTCGTGAACTTTTCCCTGGCTCCTTGGGCAGTACTCGCAGTACCCCAGATGTCCTTCTGCTCATGAACACGAAGAGGATGAGGAGTGTGGTTGCCCAGGGCTGAGCCCTTTGACCTTCACTCCTTAAACACGTCTGTGATTACAGACCGGGCTCCTCTTCCCCTTTCAGAGCCTCCAGGAGCAAAGCGGGAGATGAAGAAGTGCATATCTGTGATTCCAGTCCTCATCCCCAGGGATGTGGAGGTTGGGGAGGGAGAGCAGGGGCTCTGCCCGCCCTGTGCCCTCCTAATGCTGGTGGCCGCCTCCTCCTGGTCCATCCCTTCTGGGATCTGCATCGCGTGGAGATCTCTGGAGCACGAATCTGAAACTTTGACTTCCCTAACGATGGGGCAGCTCCTCGTAATGCACACACGGCTGCTCCGGGAGCCGCATAAAACCCGCCTGCTCCCCCGCAGCGTGACAGAACAAGAGGAGTTTCCTGTAGACAAATTAATAGGGTCTGCATCACCGCAGCTGTGATTTATCCCCTGAGGGAGTGTCACTGTTACCTTTTTTCATAGCCTATTCTATCGCTTTCATTGAGAGAAAAAATTGATTTCCTGGCGCTGTTAACAGCGACACCGTGAACGCGTGTGTCACAATATGCATTTTGCTCCTTGTGTTTGCTTCTTTTTTTAAACATTTCAAAGGTATACAGCATCTTTGGTCAAAAGCGCACTATAAAATTATCAAAGGGTGCCTGAATGACTACTGAGCTGCAAATGGTAAAAATGCAAGTATTTAAAATCAGTAATTAAACATTTTTTTTTCATGTAAAACTTTCTGTTAGAAATACGAGTTGCTATTAAATGTTTGTTAAAGCCAACCACGAACTCTCGGGGAAAGAGCGAATTTTGAGGTTTCAAAAAGTAGTGAAACCTTTTTTTCCAAACCTCACAAATTTCAAAAGCCTTCTGATAATAGCACTTGTAAGTGTTGGTGAAATATCAACATGTATTTTGATTATCAAATCCACTTGTGTGGTGTAACTATACATAATTTAATATATATTAGTATTAGCCATGCTAATAATCACCTAAGAGATAAAAGCTGAGATAAATCACGTCTGGCAAAGTAATGAGCAGATACCATCAGTTTTTCTGTTCAAACAGAATAAATAATGATATCACATCAGTTTGGTTCTAGAGAAATATTGTTACTTCCGAAATAGCCTGTTACAATCATTTTTTGAGACTCTTTTTCATCCTAGCTGTACAGCATGGTGTCAGCTTGGCCTGCAGAGAGAGCAGCTCAGGAGCACTTATCATCAGTGAACTCCTGTGCTTTTACCAGATTCCACAGGTTTTATCTGACAATTTCAATATTGCAATTTAAACATGGCCTGTTTAAGCATTGTAGCTGAAGAACTTGGTTTTGTACAATTAAGTAATTGCTACCTTACCGCTCCTAAGCAGTCACAAATCAAGGGACAGGTATCCCAGCACGCTGTTTGGGAAAACAAGAATTCCTGTCTCAACACTGTCGCTCTCTGTTCAATACCTTTAAACCATCATTTTTATAAATCAAAAGGTATTTTTATTAAAAAAAAAGTAGCAGTTTTAGTACACAGTATTGAAAATTGACATATTTTTTTCCTTATAGTGCTTTTCTGGTGGCTGCAGTTCTGTCATTTTATCACACAAAATATACTGGGGTTAAATGGAATCAGGGTTCCTAAGGGTAGGTGCACGTTTAATTAAATCAAGACATGAGATACAACGCTGCTGTTTGCAACCTTGAGCAGTGTGCCTTATAGACAAGCTAGGAATGCAGTGCTTATTTGACTATTTAGGTAAAATCCCAGTATTACTTTAACATTTAGCCATATTAACAGTGGAATCCTAACTTGATCAGATTCATGTTAGGAGAATGGCAGTATTTTCTTTGCACAATCAAAAATTAAAGAAGATTTGTGTCGGTCTCAGTTCGTCGAACAAAGAATTCACGTATTGTATTCAGTGTCTGAAAAAAAAATTGCAAAATATACTTATTTTTGTGCATTTTCAAAGACCTGAAAGGAAAGACCACATCTCTACTTTGTGACTGTTGGCTCTTCAGCTCTGATCCAGAGATGAATATGATGCATCTCTGGAGCACCGTAAGAGATACTTTTAATGTTAAAAAAAAATACATTCTGACATTCTAAATTTTCTGTTTGTGGTTCCAAATGAAGACTAATTCTGGTTACGAATTCTAGTACCTAAACAACTTACTAGCTGAAGTCGGTTTTTAACTGATCACTAGGTATGTCTGAATGTAGAGTGGTATGGCAAAAACAAAAGAGGGTCAAACACAGACAGTTCCTCTAAAGACATTTCAGTTCTGAGGCCTTGACAGTGCAAAGTTTTAGTATTAGTAATTTATGAACCCTTGAAAATGTTCTTTGACATTAAGGCCAACTGGAATGGAATAACCCCTGCAGCACATTTTAAAGACTCTCCCCCTCCACAGCAGTCTTGATGCATCCAAAGGGTCATTTAAGAACATTCCCTAGTCCAGGGTGATGCTTGAGCTGTGCCTGGGGATCACTCAGGAGGATGCTGGATGGACTGGACCAGAATCATGGTAGGGGCACGCTACAAATAGCATAGTCAGCTGAGATTCCAGTGGTCAAAAAGGTTCTCTGGCATTTTTTAAATTGCTCATATAAAAATATAAATTTATGCCAACATCTTTACTTAAAGTCTAGAAGAGAACAAGCAAGGCACATGTTATATGACTATGTCTGCATAAATTGTTTAATAAAATTGCCATTAAACTTCTGTTTCATAAAATATGTAAATTATGTTCCTTGGTTCTTTCATTGTAAGCTTTTTTCCCCACTTCTTTAATTGTCTTAGCTCTTCTTTAAAACTTCCCCAGGCCACTGACTTTTGTTTTTGGGGTTTTTTTTAACTGAAATCAATGAGAAATAAAAAAATATTTCTGAAGAATTACTTCAGTACCAAAAAAAACCCAAAAATAAAAAACCCCCTTCCTAAACAAATAGGAAAAAAAATCCTAAAAAGCATATATTTCTTTGCAGCCATCTTACCAGTAATGAAACCCTTGTTATTTTTACTGTATGCTAGTTTTTTGGTACTTGTCCTGTCCAGAGATGTTGTCAAGAATGATATTTTCTCCTAATTAACTATTCAAATTTTAAACAGTGTAAAGCAACAAACAAGCTGCTAGATCTTCAGCAGAAATATGCCTGAAAAATTAAAAACATATTATAAAACCTGTGATACAACTGGACTCTTCTGGATACCATATGACCTTGGAAAGAACAGTTTATTTCCTCGTAACAGAAACTAGTTGTTGAAGACAGAAAAGTTATATGTATTAAAATAGATGTAAAAAAAATGTTATGTAAAGCCTCTCTATCTTCAATTTCTATATCTTGAAGCAATGGCATTGATATCAGCTAGAAAGCTTACAAGAGATTGCGGGTTATATTTTACATAGTTAGTAAAGGAGAAAGTTCAATCTAATTTCCATATGCAGAGTAAAACAAGAACATTTTTCAGATTACTCTGAAACTGGAAAAACATAAAATCTATACTGAAATCTGATATTTATTTTAATGGCGTGTTGCTAAGAAAATTACCTGCTGGCATTATTTTTATGAGATATTATGGAAAATAAATTCTAGCCAGATATTTTGCGTAAACTGCGACGTAAAACTAGGAAAATTGTGGGGTTTGAATGTGTAAATAAGGGCTATAATTTCACCATGTGTGCCACAGCAGCAGGGAGGGCCTGGATTTCAGTACAGCCCCCAAGGGAAATGAGGGGCAACAGCTCTTTCACACAAGACTCTGAACCACAGCTGGAATCACAGAATACTCTGAGGTGGAAGGGACCCACCAGGATCACTGAGTCCTAAGTTCATATGGGGATCAAACCCACAAACTTGGTGTTATTAGCACCGTGTTCCAACCAGCTGAGGTAACCTCAGGGTCAAGGAGCCACCTAACAGCCCTTGAGCAGGCAGCAGGCAAGCAGGATTGACCTTGACTTGGGCAGCTAAGCCTGGGGGATGTACTCAGGATCTTTGTAGGCAGCATATACAAGACAACCCTGTTTTAGGAGGGGAAAAGAGCCAAAGGGATGTCAGTTGTGTCAGGTCACTTGCCCTCTGGTGCAGCAACTGGTCTGGTGTTACCCACTGGCACAGACACAGCCCCCAGTTTGCTGAAAGATGGACAACAGAGCTCCTGCCTTGGCTGTATCACAGGTTGTGCAACCTACCAATTAAAACAAGATATGTCTGGGTATTTGCTGCAATTTCACTTTCATCAGTGTACAGAGACCAATCTAATCCATCAAAAAGATTTAATTCCATCACCCAGTCAGGAGAAAACCTTCAAAATAGATGGCGTAATCCCTCCATGGAGTTCTTTGCACTTTGTTGCTTGTTTGTGAGGTTTTTTTTAAAGAAGTCCCTTCCAAACTGTGTGCCTTGCTGTCCAGATGGACACGACTGCACTGTTCATTTTACGTACACTTGGCAGCTTACCTAAGGTGAAAATAGATATCTCAAGACATCTCACACACCTCAAGAGGTGGATGTGTTGACAACGAGGAGATGCTGAAAGGTACAATAGCTTTTTATGCCTCCACAATCTGTGATTTGGGTATTTTTGTCTCTGCTCTTGATCTTCATTGTCATGTACCATATTGAGCAAGAAGATCAGCAAAGAGCAAGTGTGAGTGGCTTTCATCAGCACATATCTGCAATTTGTCACTGTTAGGACACTGACTTCTTTCCTCTGGGTTAATCTGATTAGACTGTATGTCAAAGCTTCCTGTAAGTCAACTTGTTGGTAACAGAGTCCAGCTGAGAAAGACTTCATTCCTGCAAAGTGCTCTGCTTCTTCTTCAGCTGAGGTTTCAAATGAGTTTTCTTGTCCCCTAGATAAAAGTAAATAATTTACACAATCCCATAAAACTTGCCTTTTTCCTCACTACCGGTGTCATGAAAGACAGGTTCAGTTTTAGACAAAGCTTGGAATGGTTTTGAGCTCACAGTTCCTTGAAATTTTCCAGCTCCTTCTACACAGACTTTCTCTTTCCTTTTCCAGGCCCAACATAATCCATAAATGACACTCAAACTTAGGAAGCACCACGCAAAAATAAAAGATCCTTTGCATTTAGTGATGATTTATACCTCACCATACTTTTTGTGGTTTAGTTTTCCTTCCAGTAACTAATTATATTCCATTTTGGAAAGCTAGACACAGGAAGATTATGTTCTTTAGAAGTGATTACCTCCCCAACAATTAAAAGCTTCTTCAACAAATTAATTTTCAATCAGCACAGTAATGTTTATTGCATCAGAAGGTTGCTGTTTACCAGGGAGATACAGAGATACAGTTGTTTTTGGACTAACCATGACTACTTAGACATTCCAAGTCATACCAGTACCTTCCTCTGGTCACCTTTGCAACATCTTATATTTGGTTAAGACCATGTCCTTTTGTATGTGGCACACTATGCCTTTACTCTAAGTACAATAATACTTCTTTTAATGAGGCTTACAATTCCTTATATTTTTAACTCTTAATGTGATTAATGTAATCCTTAAAGTACCTCAAGGAGAAATAACGTTTTGTAGAATTATTTCATTTCGTGAAAAAAAAATAGATAGTGTGTGATACATACAGACAAGCTAAGAAATCACTTTAAAATGTAAGATAGAATAGAATTCTAGAAATTATCATTAGTTTTTGGTGATTAATTGCTAAATTTATATCAAAGTATCAAGCGAGGAACTAATTACTTTCCTGCATTAACTATTATATGTGTGTATATATATATATGTGTGTGTGTGTGTCATTTTTCCCAGCATGGGGCTGATCTCATTCTCATTCAGATCAATAGTAATTTTTCAATTTAGCTCCACGGGTGTTAGATAAGCTTTTCTGGGAAAAGTACTTTCCACAAGCCGACTAAAAACAAGGAGACTTTCCATATAAAAAGACATTTACATGACTCTCCCATTAAAGTAACAATATAACTCTCATTCAACAGGTCACAGTTTTAAGGACTTGCACACAAAGTAGCAGCATCTTCCTGAGTTATAACCTGTGCTTTTTGCAAGGCCATTTTCTTACACTCCCTTGGTCTGAAAACGGAAAAAAAAAAAATTTAGCAGCATGAGTCAGAGTCCTAGAAGTGTAACAAACACATTGTAGGGGTTTTATGGCAAAGTACCATTTTATTCTCACTGAAGAAGACACTTCACTGTATTACATTATTAATTTTGAAATTAGTTTAGATCAAGACATCTTCTCAGAAGGACTCTTAGTTGAAGCCTTAAGCTGGGGGCTGGTTACATCTGTTAAAGAGATATCACTTCACTTTCATCACTTGCATCTCTCATAAAGAATATTTTTAGATATTAAGAAAGACAACTTATGTATCAATCATCTCTTAGCATAATACCTAGTATGTGGAATCACACAGGCAGCATTTATCATGGAGTCATAGAACTGTTTGAGTCAGAAGGGACCTTAAAGACCATGTAGTTCCAGCTCCCCTGCCATTGTCAGGGACACCTTCCACTAGACCAGGTTGCTCAGGGCCCCATCCAAATTGGCCTTCAACACTTCCAGGGATGCAACATCCACAATTTCACTGGGAAACCAGGGCTTCTGTTCCAGTGCTTCACTACCCTCACAGTAAAGAATTTCTTCCTTAGATCTAACCTAAACCCACTCTCCTTCATCTTAAAGCCATTCCCTCTTGTCCTGTCACTACATGCCCTCATAAAAACTTCCTCTCCAATGCTCTTGCAGCCCCCTTTAGGTTCTGGGATGCTGCTATAAGGTCTCCCTGGAGTCTTCTCTTCTCCAGGCTGAACAACCTCGACTCTTTCAGCCTGTCAGGTTCTTTCATCCACTTTAAAAGCATTCTAATACCCAACCACAGACCCAGATTATTAGCTGACTCTCACTGACTTTTTAGATTTGAATACAAGTCTTTGGTAAAGTCACTGATTTAAAATGGAGATGTAAGTTAAATGTCAAGAGACTGACAGATGCTTCATGGTGTTCATACAACAACATTTGTAGTTGGATTTAAAACTTAGTCTCTTATTCTTAAGTCTCAGAAAATTATCTATATCCAGTACCAGGTGGGTGATCTGCTGTTGTTTCTTATGCTTTAAAAATTAAAACACTCCAGTATCAACCCCAGCTGAAGAGGGGAAGTGATAAAATGGCTTTGGTGGGCACCAGCCAAGGTCAACCCACCACATTCCTTTAAAACTGGAAGGATATTCACAACAGCCTGGGTCCCAAACTTGTCTAGGTCCCAAACACACTCCTCTGAGTATCCTACTGTGAATTACAGGCCTGAGCAAAGTTATTCTTGAATTAGTGTACCAGTCCATATCCAAAAAGAGGGAGAAGTTTTTGAGGGACTGAAATCACATTTTCAACCCAGTTCAGTAACACTGAAGCTTCTGTTCGATTTTCTCATTAGCAACATGCCCCACAGGTTCAGTTGTTAGTTCAGGAAATTGTGAGACCAAGGATGATACCTTTGTTTGTGGATTAAGAACTCCTGCATTTAGGGTGACATGAAAAAGGCCTTTGTGAAGTTAATGATTCATCCAGTGATTTCTGAATCACAAAACACCGTAGATAAGCACCCAAGAAACAACAGTTCCAAAGAATTAGGGAGGGTTCATTGTGTAGTAAAAAGCACAGTAAAGTGCAGTTTGGGGTTTTGTGTAGTGATATTTCTGTTAATATTCCATCTTCATTGCACAAATCCAGCTCCATGGTCTATAGCTCCTTGAAGAAGCGGTTTTTTATTTGGCATTTCAGTTTTGCACTCAATTAACAGGCCATTTTAACCTGAAAGTCAGACAAAGACAAGGCATTGTCTCTGGAACCTGAAGGTTTGATGTGATATATTTGGTCTGACCTCCGTTCCCCAAGCAGCATTATCCTTCTAAAAACAAAACAATCCAAAATCACCTGCGTGACAGAGAGACATTTCCCTCTTATAACAAAGTCCACATCTTAAAGCTTGCTGAGATACTATTTTGGCATTGTGAAAAAAAAACCCAACACCGCAGCACAGTTGGCATCTCAAAGAGAAAAGGGACATTGAAGGGAAGAGAAAACTGTCTGCAAAATCAATGAAACAAAAAAATAAACACTCTACTGAAGCCCTGAATCTGCAGTGTGTCTTATACAATTCTTTTAAAATAAAAACAGAAACTGACATTTGATTTAACTGAGAAATTAGATAATTCTGACTTCAAAGGAGGAGAAGAAGATTGAAGTGACAGATGAAATCAGCTAGAAAAGGATGTTCTTTACCTGTCACCAGTAGAAAAGGAACTGAAGATTGAAACCCCTTCCCAGAGATCACTGATGGCCAGAAAAACCCAGTTTATTAGGAGCATTCCGATTTTGAAAGTGCCCCAGCGTAAGGCTTAACCTCGTTAAAAAATATGATTTGATTCTTTCTGTCTTTTTCATAAATTAGGACTGATGCCCCCACAGCTGCAAGTTCTTGTCTGGTTCCAACACAATCTCCCTTTCATTTCTCTAATTTTCCAGAAAGCATTCACTGCCTAGCAGGGATCCACCACGAGCTTTCTTTACCTGTCTCTGAAAAATGAAATGAGTCTTGAAATTCATGAAGGTAACTCGGTGAGCTGTTACATTATCAGTATAATTATTAGAAAGTCAGCATAAGAATCAAATTTCTTCTATGCATGGCAGAGTAAGGAAAACTTAAATTCCCTGAGACATTTGATTTGCTGCAGCTGTAATAATTCTCTGCTAGGAAAAAACAAGACAGGATTTTTATATTTGGCAGCTATTTAGAAAACAATAACACAATTTCATATTATTTTTTTAAATATTATTGAACTTTCAAGTCCTATAAGAGAAGGAACTGGGAAAAAAAAAACACAGATAAGAACTTTTTCTTTATTCTGACTTGTGGGTTTATTGATTTTACTTTTATCTAAAAGCGTGCTTTCTTTTGATGTTAGAAAATCTTAACTTCCACACAAACTTAGGAAGTGATGCAGTGATACAAAAAGAGCTATATTTTAACACACACAAAAGATAATTATACCTTAATTTTTAAGAATGATGGTTAGTTGGCTTTTATTTTCTTTCATCATAGCAAGCACAGAAGATGTTTTCCTCCACAGTTTCACTGACATCTGCTTTGTATGCATCACATCTATGTTTCTTTGTGATGTGTTCGTCTTTCTCCTCCTTGTCACAGGTGAATAAAGGACCTGGCCATAAACTTAACCTTAATATTAAATATTTGTGCCAAGAATCTCTGCTCTGATTTCTGAGAACCGGAATGACTAGTCAAAATACAGGCCTTTTGAAGAGCAATGTTGATTCTTCCCAGGCTGCAGTGTCAGGGCTGTTTGCCTGCCTGACATTAAAGAGCAGTTACGTTTTCTTTTACTTTTGTTAAAAATTAATAAGATCTGAAGGATGTAAAAAGCTTTGTTGTTCCAAATTGCTTCTAAAGTATTTCCAGAACATGCTATGTGAGAAATCCTTTCAGCAGCAGAAATATGTGCCATCTGAGAACCTAGAGCTCCTGTGCTGAACCCACGTTCCATAAGTGGTAATGACATTTTACAGAAGAAAGAGAGAAAATGTTTGAGGAGAATTTTCTTAATTAGACGATAGAAAATATGCACAACTCATAATTTGTGCAAGAAAAGAAATGAGAGATGAGAGAACAATCCAAAGGATGTGCAGGGAAATCCAAGTAATGCATTTCATCGAAAGCCTTCAGAAATTAGAATTTGAGATCTTGTATCATCTATGGGATGCAGGAGGCTGCCTGCAGCTCTCTCTCAATGGAGAACAGTTGGAGAGGATTTGATATCTCCTCTTATAAAGAAAGGATTACTACTCAGGGTGGATTTTGGCCACTAGAGAGGAAGAATGCAATCCTTAAGTTTGCCTGATCAGAAATAGATTTATCAGTTACGCTAAGAATTATTTTCAGCTGCTTTTACAAAAAGTATCCGACTGTGAAGCTAGCTGTTAGACTTGAGATCCATATGTCATAGAGTAAAAATTATATGTATAATAGTAAGTCAGGCTCCTTTAACCCTTAATTTCTCACCAAATTGATGAGAGCATTTCTTTATTAAGCACTGAGCAGTTTTACCAACAGCAGCAATACAAAGAGTTCTGAATTTTTTTTTGCGTTAACCTTCTGCCAAGTCAAAACAACTCTGGTTCATCATCAGGCTTAATATGTCCAGTGAAATTAATATACAATATTTACTCACAGCAGGTCTGAATTTGCTGTATTAATTTCAATTAGAAAATCAGATGTGAAGACAGATTCTTCCTGACGTAAAGTAAACTGACCACAGTAATTAAGAAAACTGACATCTTATGTCCCATGTACAAGTCACAGAGCATCACACAGAGGAATCCTCCTCAAAATAAAGCTGGTAGAAATGGCATAAGAGAATGTAAGAAAGATCTAGGAAACAATGAAAGAGCACTGTGCATCCTTCCCAACAGGAAGGAGGTGATTCCTGCAGATCTTCAATTATATCTCAAAACATTAATCTTCGAGAAGAAGCACACTTTGAAAACTCCACAGAGGATGTTTCTGGCAGAAAGGATATCTGAGATCAAAGTTTTGTCATCTTAAGTGAGTCTAAGGACACAGATGAGAATCTACAGGCAGAATATACGATTAGAAACAAACCTGAAGGTACAGCAAGCCACTATATTTTGTTACGGGTGTTACTCCAGCCGTTCATGACAAAGAAATTGGGATTCTTCAGAAATATTTGTGTGTGAGAGTCATGTTCCATTGCACTGTTTCAGGTCATCCTGGAAGTCTGAATGTGTTTAAAAAATCTAAAGCATTTGGATCAACACAGAAGAAAAACCCCTGGTAAAAAAAAAAAGTATATATATATATATATATATATATATATATATATAAGCTTTAGATAGATGGGTCTTAGAATTAACAATAATTGGATGTTTATTTTGATAATAATGAAAGAAATGATTATTCCCATAATTAATTTTAACATTTTGCTACTAGAACAGGCAGCATTAAGTTATACAAAACCAACGTTTGGCTCCAACAACTCTGACTACTACGGTGATTTCCAGACACTAGGTAAGAATATGTTTCTGTGAGCAGGATGACAAAGGCAACTGGGTTGCTTGGTGGCCAGGTTGATGACTTATGTTTTTGCCCCTACACAAATGTGAGCATTTTCTTAACAAGTATTTTTATTTTTTCTCTGTGAGGAATGTGCTTAAAGTTCAGAAAAGCAAATAACAGTTTTGAAGAGATCGTCCAGTCCAACCCACTGGCCAAGGCAATGATATCTATACAATGATATTATTAATTTCTGTTAAATAATTGCAAAGCTTATTATATTAGGGAAAGTTTTAATTAAATTAAAATTAAAATATCTCAGAAAAGCTTTTATCAAAACTCAAACCTTCCATGAGAGAAAACAATTTTAGGTCTCTTTCTTTTTTTTTTTCCTGTGCTCCAAAGAGATGTTCATCTTTATACTTCAAAATGAAATAAAAAACGTCATCAGATTTTTAAAGTGTATCATTGTCTCTTGTGGAAAAAAAAAGAGGTCACTTTTGATACTTTAAATTTGGATCCTGAAAGGGCAGCTACATGGAAGGAATTCATTCGACAAAGATTTCCAGGGGAATTTGAAGGAGCTATGCAAGTAGCTCCAAATGAAGTTAGGATTTGGAAGCCTTGGGGCTGGCACCTTCCAAAGAGCTCGTGTCCAAAAGGGAATCAGGAAACATAAAGTTCCTTTCCTACATTGCGCTAATTCAAATACAGGAGCATTTCTGGAGAAGAGCAAATACTTCAAACTAGTTTCATAGAGCTCTATCAAGGAAGCCTACTTTCAGATAGATTAATTTAGGGACATAATAGCACCAGAAACACTGTTGGTAAATCAGTGATAATGGGAATTAGGCTTTCTTGTCTCTTGTCACGGTTCACTACCATTTGTACAACTGCAGTGGGCCAGTCTCCTCACCAGGACAAGTTTCAATGTTCTGTACCTCACTGACCAGGGTTGCACTAAATATGGGACAAAAAAGTAAAGAAGAGGCTGTGGAGAAACTCCAAAATGTGTTGCTACAGCTCTGTTACTAAACAAATGACATAAGCATACAGAGTAAGAGCATTGTAATCGCTTTTGTTATTCAGGATTAGGCTGCATGAAAGTTTGTTACTATGCTGATTTTATGTATCTACAGGATTTAGAACAAATGCAGCCTCACAGAATCGTCAGTAAAATTGCTTGTTTCGTGCTCTCGCTGTGGGATGCAGAACGTTATCTACTCAGTTACGTAAATATATCTTCCATACCCAAGCAGATCTCAACACGGGTACAAGATGCTGTTCCCGTCTGTTTCCTTTATAAGTTTCTTTGTTTCGTTTTCAGTACTAGCAGTCCAATTTCAATTATACATACTGTTCTTAACACCAGCAAAATAAATGTCTGTAACAGCAGGCACAATTACAGCAGGGTATTAAGAGAAGGGTGTTGTTCCAGAGCAAAATTCACTGCTTCTTAAAAATGTCTGGTTGACTGTGCTGATTGCTGGATCAAGCTTTTATTTGATATCTCCTTGAATGTATCTCTCCTTAGTGTCTGATTTGTGAACAGAGTAACCTATGAAAATAATAATAAAACATGACTTACCTGTTAATGGATTAAATATTAACTGTCCAGAAAAGAGTATCCAGGTTGCTGATTTACTCCAAACTAAGAGCTGGAACTTTCAGAGCAGCTGAAGACGGGGCATGTTCCGTGCTGTTCCACAGACCTTATGGATGCAACAGGAACAACACACATCAGATGTGCCACGGCTGCCCAGTGAGTGTTGCAAACGTCTGTATCACACTCAGATGCCCACATTCTCCTAAAATAAGGAGCATGTGGTCTCAAACATCTGAAATGGCAATAGATTATTGTGGAGTGAAAAGGCATTCAGAGACAGAGATATAAATGTGTCATTCCAACACCATCAAGGGCCTGGCTGCAGCGTTGCACGGATCACTGCAACTAAAGTTACCCTTTTTGTCTCTAGACTTTTTCCTCTGGAAGCCTGTAGCAAATTAAAACATCTCACAGACATTTGCTTGAAAGATCTCTTAAAAGATCCACGACATAAAGGGAGGAATAAAAGTTTTTTTGTAGGCACCGAAGATTAAATATGTATTTCTGTCTTTGCAGTATTTAATGCACTCCTGCCAACTTGTGAAAATCAGTTGCCTTCATTACTGGTTTGGAACTAAGGACTAATCATTGCAGGTTTTGTGCTTCTAGCTGACAGAATCCTCTCTGGGCAGCATGGGTCTAGGGATGCTACTTGAAAGTCTTTCCAGGAATATTTTTCTAGATCATACCTATGTGAAGGTTATCGTAAAATAATTCAAAAGAATATTGAGTGTGATAGTTGGACAACTGTTTTATTTGTATTTTTTTTTTTTTTTTAATACAGTTTAAAAGGCCTAATAACATTGGAGGTTTTCCATATTAACAAATTCAACACATTTGTCCTGGGTAACATGTAGCACAAAATAAGGTAACAGTGATTATTGCCTGGTAGATGAAAATGCCACAAGCTGCCTTCAGCTAGAATTATAAATGGTTGAATAGCCCAAGGCTCTGTTAAACAAAATGACCAGCAAAACCTGTCAGTACATAAAGATCTGTGGGTAGGTGTGCAGCATTGTTTTCTTGATATCTCCAAAAGACTTGACAGAAAAGTTTTGAAAGGAAGAAATATTGTAGAAGAAGAAGAAACAAACAATTAATATATACTCTTCAGAAATATTCAGTAGCAAAAATGAAATTTTAGGAAAAAAATGAAGGAGTGAAAAGTCATTTTTGTCCAAATGTCAGTCTTGTGCAAAGAGAAAATAAAATAACAACTGTACAAACTTCAGTTTATTTTTAACTTCAAGTCTGTGAAGGGGGGAGAAGATCACACTGTGAGATAAAACCTTTTATGAGAAAAAAGTTAACAATCAATCTGCAATAATAGTTTTCACGGACTACAACTGAGAAACTGCCATCTCATTGGCAGCATGTTTTAAAAAAATCTCATTATGTCCTTCAGACATAAGTACTGAGCTTAAAAACAAAGATTGAACTCCTTGAGCATATCAGAAAAAGGGCAGAAAGGGGAGTAGCATGAGAATGGATGGATGGATAAATGAAGAGATAAACATCTTTCCTTTTGGTCCTTCATGTGTATCCTTCTATGCCAAGTACAGAACAAATGGGATTTCAGTCTTCAGTTTTTCTATCCAGTTCATTAGCTACTGGCTTTTTGTTTTAAGGGAGAATAAACAAATGAGCAGCCACAGAGTAGAATTATGAATTTTTATTCAGTGAAGATAGTGGTCAGCTTAAGACAAGTAATTTTGCATGAGAATATATTCTGTGTTTCTCTGTGCATCTTAATGCTCTGAAACTGTGAAAAACCTGTGAGAAGGGATATGTAACCTTGCTTCTTTCTTGTTGAATTACCAACCTGGGTGGTGAAAAGCCACTTAGTTCAGATTTTGGTTCTTTATGTGAAATCTATGAAGTGTTTTTTAGGAGAACCATTAAATAGTTAATGAGGACAACATATGATTTGTATCATAATACTAATAATAAACAGAAAAATAAACTAGAAACTAAATATAAAATAAAATATTTTTTTAATGGACACTATTCCAATGAAAGCCTATGATGACATTTCTAGATATTTCTTCAAGTGTTATTAAAGGAAGTGTTTAAAACATCTAGTAGAAAAATATGCTAAACTTCCTTCGATACTTCACCAACTCTTATATTGCCTTTTTTTTTGGCCATCTACTTTTCACTGTTTATGCCTCTCAGGGGTGATGCCTCAAGGTCAAAGTAGTGCAAATTAATACCCACTTCACTGCCAGTTTTGCTCTTCCAAGCAGTTCAGAGTAAGCTCCAATTCTATTTACAATTTGTCTCTTGTGGGAAGGATCTTGAGTGTCATTTTTTTTTTTTTTGCAGTACTTTGATTTGAAATAGATATGTGCTGTCATGCTTCTGAGAGATTTGAGGAAAGGAAGCAACTGATTTTTAAACGAGACTTGAGCATTTATTACATATCAACATGAAAGTCAAAGAAAAAAAGAAAAAGGAAATTACGAGATATTACTGTCCTTCAAAAATGCTGGAAATTCAACACTGATCACAAGAACTATGTGTTTTACATCAAGTTAGTTTGTGCTAGCACCACAAGCTTTTTACTGGTTTTATTTAGTATCTATTTGGGGCAGGTATAGTTTTGCTTATTTGGGTGTGCAGGACGGTTGTTTAGTTGGGGTTTAAGAACTTTTTCTCATTTATTAGATACTTTAAACTTTGGATCTATAAGCAACCATAAGCATAAGGGTGATGAGACTTTCCCTTTTGCTTTTAACTGCCCTTCTTTCTGCCAATGCATATTCTTTTCGGCGTCTTGCTCTTAAATGACCTATCCCTGTCTTATGCCAGGAGACAGCACAAATGGGATTTCCTAATAAATGCAAGACTTACAGAAATCATGTGAATGTGGCCCAATTCAGTCCATCCAACAGGCAGGAAAATCATCATTCTCCAGGGTGATAAAAAGCTGTCTTTTGTCTTCTGTGTCAGATAAAGAAATGACTCCAGAAAAATCAGTACCGGGAAGGATGGGATATACAGAAATACTGATCTCCATGTTACTTTTTTTTTTTTTTAGTGATTCCTTTTCACAGTGCAGCTTTAGGCTCCTTAAACTGCTCTGGACAGAATTTACTCCAACTCATGGCATCTAAAAATGTAAAAAAGGATAGAAAAAGAGACTTTAGGGAATTCTAGGCAGCAGGCTCAACATGAGCCAGCAGCATGCCCTGGCAGCCAAAAAAGCCTCCAGCACCCTAAGCAGCATTAACAGGAGCAGAGCCAGCACAATACTGCATGAAAAAAACCCAAGCATTTATTATAACTGGGAAAGGGGAAGGTTGTCAGTAGCCCAGGACAGCATGTTCTACCTGCATGGTGCTTTCTCAAGAAGTCTACTGAGTGTAAATCCCTGTTGTCATGTAAAAGACACATCCCATGTATCAGGTCCTTCCTGGTACTCCATTTTGCTTTTTTTGTATGGTGCAACCTCTATAGTTGATGATATTTTAGTTCAAAAGTTAAATGACAAGTCACAGTTACGTGGCCATTCTCATGCATGTCCTTTACCACCTGAACAATAACAAGAGCCATTATGATACAAAATGAAGTAATTTTTCTTGTTAGGATGTAGTGGGCAGCAAAGAAATTCAAAGTATTGGATCTTACTCATTTTTTAATTAACTTGATCAGCTTGGATATAATGGGAAGAGAAATTTTGAACAGATAAAAGGTGAAGTAATAGGAATTTTTATATCTATTTTTCACAAATACCATAACATTTACTTTTCATTAATAGAGTACTACATAAAAATAGCATGATCTGATATCAGACAGAAGAGCTTTATCAGCAGATAAAATATTCAAACAGCAACATCATCTTCCTCAGGTTTTCAGCACTGCGTTTTTCAGATTGGAAGCACTACAGAGGCAGAGGGGCCCAAAAATCTCTACATAGGTTAAGGGTGAGCTCAAAAGCTCTTAAACCTAATCTCTTAAAGATGCCAACAATTAAGAGTTCCTACCTAAAAGCTCTTTTAGATTTTACATTAAATTCAACCTAAGAACTCCAAGGACTAAGCTGGGACAACTGTTCAACCCCTGGTGTTAACCATTTCTGGTCATCTGAATAATCATGATGATAGCAAAGCAAAACTCTTGTCTCTGTAACTAGTGTAAAACTCTCAGTGCTTTGCAGACATAATTTTCTGGGAAGAAAAAGAAGAACAGCCAGCAGTGATTTCCATTGAAATTAAGGGTGAAATCTGGTAGGAAATAATCTGTCAGGAAACATCCTGACAGCAAAGATATCTGAAAGATTGTTATGAATCAAGGCATGTGATTAAATATATATTTGTCATAAAGACAGTGAAAAAAAAAATAAAATTTTCCCTTTTAGAAATACCAGTATAAATTATTTTCCTTTTCTGTGTCGTCAGATAACAAAGTTCATTTTCCCAACCTACTACTTTCTGGTTTGGTTTTGGAGTAAAGTCAGAATCTAGGCACAGTGACAATCCCACCACAAAATTTTTTAAAGTCTATTTTAGCAAAGGACCTTAAGCAAACATTTATCTTGAAAAAAAATACTAGAAAATGTCATTCTCTGCAAGAACCCGTATTTTGGAAAATGGCTTTAAGGAACACATTCTTGCAAGCTGACCTATGCCTCCTTAAGAAGATATGTACATATGGAATGGTTTCTTGTACAAATACCAGATCTGTGTGCACAGATGCAGCTGTGTGCACAGATGCAGCTGTGTGCATGTCTGCAAGCTCAGGTCAGTCCTCTGCTTCTGAAAAATTGGCGTTGTAAGTTGAACACCTGATTGAACCTTTCCTATTTTTGCCATGCAGTACTTTATTTCAGAAGTACTTTAGACCACTGTATATTAAACAGGTGTAGTGGTGACACAAATACCTCTTTGCTTGGTTACATTTCTTTCTTAGAAATAGAGATCATTTCATGGATGCAATGTCTATTTTACCTACTTGAATAACTGGTACTATGTCCTGAGAAAGTGTGGAAGGGAATATTGCTTCTGGAATCAGCTGTCAGCAACTCAGAGCCCAGAGGACCTCAAAGACTCTGAAAAGACTATCCACAAGCCATAGTTTTATCCCAGTACCAGAGGATTTCCTCCAGTTCACACCATTGTGTATCCCAGTGCATCTTGACCTCTCTCTTCCTCGTCAGGTCAGCTGTTCTGGTCTATATGATTCTGGGGGTAGAGACTTGGCTTGTCCAGCCTCTTAGAGATGGGAGAAAGAATGACTCCCTGACATGTACCTACTCTTGTATCTCAGGGCCCAGTGCTAAGCTAGTCCCTGCACAGTCAGGTGAAGAAGTTTCTTATTCTCTTAGATACCTTTGTGCAGAAGATCAAGACAAACCAGGAGCTAAGTCCATTTTATTTAACTTCTTAGGAAAGGAAATTTATTAGAAATCTTGTCTACGAGTACCTATATTTTTTGCATCTTATGTTATTTCCCACAATTCTCCTGTTTTACTTTACCTTTGCGTTTCCATGACCTTTCATTTTCCTAAATTCTAAGCACTATACCATAACCCAAAGTAAGCTATAAATGTTCCTCCACACACGATCAGCTGTTATATTTCTAAGCTAAAAACAGATGATGCCACTACACTAAAATAGGAAGTTGTATTATAAGAGTTTCAGGCAAGTAAAGACATGGGGCATCAAGGAAACTAGATGGACAGGAATTGAATCTTGCAGCTGAATGAGCAGGATAGATGATAAAAAGCTTTAGTGATAGCAAAACTATACAACAGGCTTCAATAAGGGAAAAAAAACCCTGAATATTGTGTGTCAACAGAACAGATTATCCAGGAGTATAACAACGACGAAATTAACGTTGGTATCTCCAGGGCTTATAAACAACATTACATTAAAAAAATATATATAAGGCACAGATAGGGTATTTCTGCCTGCATATAAACAAGCAATGTTAAACTACTCCTTTCTTAATTTAGAAGTTATGATTTATTTGCAAAAGCTGTGTGGATTAAATAAAGATAGAATCCATATCCATGGATGTGGAAAGACTACTATGCCTATTATTAGAACAAATTTGTTTAATGAAATGGTGAACAAAAAAAGCTTATACATGTAAGAAATAAATCTACATTGATAGAGTATACCACATGTATCCAAAACATCTGAATCACACAGAATAGTCAACCCATCCTTCTTTGTGGGAAGGTATTTTTTAATATTAGATCCTGTTGATTCTCACTACAATGGCATTTCAAATAAACTAACTCAAAATTAAATCACAACAGCATTAACCAGGACAGTCCTATAACACCTCTTTTGTGGCCCGTATTCATTCTCTGTTCCTCTAAAAAAATTTATAAAAGGCAAAATCTGTGACCAATTTGCCTTTTCTTTGATAAAGCCAAAGACTGTAGGGCAGTTTATCTTCAGAATCATGCACTGCTTTGCCTTCACTAGCAAAATGCAGGTTGATCAAAACTTATACACGGAAACTCCATAAATCTTGAGATATAGGTGGTTACCCCAGAGCAGACCTGAGACTCACTCAGAACAAAGTCAAACAGAACCGTGTACAAAAGAACCCAAAATGTCAGGTATTTGAGTGAAATGTGGTAATTAAATGCTTTCCACAGCTGTTAGTCAAGTGCTTTTCAACAGAACATTCAGCTCAGGTCTTGTAGAGAGAAATACCCACCTTCACAAAATACAGTACCTAATTTCAGGAAAAAGTGATTCAAATAAATAGAAAAGAAATTAACTGTCCCTTTGTACGATTATTACCACAGCCCTTCAATGACAATAAACCAAGATTATCTGCAGAAGCTTGCCTCTGCCTTTGAATTTGTTTGTTTGGGTTTTTTTTAAATATCAGGAATTAGATAAAATTGTCCCTTTTTTTCCATCTTTTAAATTGAAATCTGATTTCTTAGGTATGAGGTAGCATTTAAAGTTTTACTTTTCACTTAGGTCATTAATGTTAGTAGGTAAAAATATTTCAAAATAAAGGAACGATTGTCACTGGAAAATGCTTTTTTCTTAGATATTGTCCTCCTGATTTGCTAGACTATCTCATTGTGATGTGATCCCATCTTCTTTTCAGACTTTTCAGCTGACAGGAGATCATCTTTTAAATGCTTTCCATTTCAATGTTGTAAATCCAAGTCAGAGAAGATACAGGGATAAAGAATATGCGAAAGAATAATAACACTCTCAAGGCACTAAATGACAGCAGGATAAGAGATCCTAGAATATTAACTGTTTTTCTCCAACCCAGCAGGTATATTTTTTTAAAGGAGCTTCTGAAAACATACATCTTGAGAACTTTTCTGATTTAATTTCTGGTCTTTTCTTCCCCACAAAGGCCTTCACAGAGAAGAGAATTCTTTCCAACGCGTAAGAGAATTGAGGACTTGGCATCAAGTTATTTGTTTGACTCTGAAGAAGTCTTGTATTACTTTTCCAGAAAACCTGCTTGGTGGGAGGTTTTCACTCACCACAGAGCATACATGGAAAGGCATATCTTTGTGCTAAATTTCATCCTTATTTGAAAAAATCGTTCACAAGTTTCTAGTAATATACCCTCTCTACTTCAAATCAGAGAGTCATGGTACTCATTACTTGTAGCTCCTCAGCTATTTGCCTAAAGTAAAAATTTGAAAATGATTACAGGAAGGTCATAGCTGAAGGTGTGTCCACAGCAGTCAGAAAAAAATTGAAAAAGCCAGAAAGTGGAGCAAATCAGAGTTAAGTAGAATAAGCAGATCACAGTCACAGTGAGTCCTACAGTTCTAGGCTGAAAAATAAGTATTAATATTAACATGGATATTGGTGAGGACTTACAGGCAATTTCGTTTTTCCTTCACATAAAAGTGGAGATTAGAGCAATTCAAAGAAAGAAAAGCTACACCCACAAAAGGAGGTTTACAGTTACTGCTGGTTTCCTCTCATGGGTAAAAGAAATCATTAGATATGAAAAAATTCTTGTGAAAAGTGACAGAGTTCAAACGCAATGGGAAAAGAAATGTAATCTCTCAAGAGCCTTGCAACACAAGTTCTGAAAAGTAGAGTTGCTTAGATGTTTCTCCTCTAGATTCCATTCCCAGTACTATGTCTAGAAATGCCCTTTGTAATCTCTAAGTTATATAATGCTATTAATAAACTCACTGTAATTTCTTTTACATACTTAAAAAAGCACCAAAAGGAAATGCCTTGTTAATGGAGAAAATAAATTAATTATACTTTTAGGAATCCCCTTCCCTCCGAAAAAAATCTTATGCATTAAAATAAATAAACATATCTGGTTTTAAAAAATAATGAATTTGAGTCTGAATAAAAAAAAAATTGTATAAACAAACAAGGAATCATGCACAACTGTCATGACATAAAGTGTTACCCAGTCTGTGGGTATAGAGATCATCACCATGAGTTCATAAGATTCTGCAATAAACCAAGACACAGAAGCTTTATCTTCTAATTTCTCTATTACAGATTGCCACAAATACCACAGAAATCACCAGTGCCCAGTATCACCAGTAGCACTGGTATCAGTGCTAGCAAAGCAAATATATCTCTAGCTATTACAAATCATTACCAGCAACAATACAATATCAATCAAACATATAGGAATAATCAGTAAAAACAGCAATCAACTGTATATCAAGAATCAGTGACAGCAACAGCCCAGTCATCACATACCATTACAGTATAAACTTATCATCAGTGAAGCAATTTATCAACAACATAACAGCAGATGCAATAGATTACTTATATGGAGAGAGATACAGACATGTATAGGAATATCTATTAAAAATACAAGATAAATATTACCTATAAAAGATAAACTGATATCAAGTAAATTAGATTTCGAAAGGGACCAAACCATCCCAAAGGGGAGAACGAACTGATCCCAGAGGGGAATTCAAATGTCTCAGAGGTGGGATGATAAACTGAACTGACCCTAAAAGTGGGCCCAAAGGAGGAAAAGTAAGATAACAGAGCCTCCCTTATGAGATGATCCACATCCCAGAGCCTGGAGTTGTCTGGGAATCCTTGGAGAGAGTCCAAACTCTCCCAGAAAGCCCTTGAAAAGAATTCAACCTTTCTGGGGAAAGTTATGTGCAGCCTGGAATATTCTCAGAGAGAGAGACTCCATTTGGGAAAAAAATTAAGTCCTTTTTACAACGTGAGTGGGTGTAGGACGTATGACTTTGACCAGCAAATAGATGCTGCTAATTTTAGGTTTGCACCCGTAACAGCCAACAGGTGATGATGTTTCCCGTTATTTCAGAGCAATTTGATTTTTGCAGACTATTTACCACCTTCTCAGATGATAAGTTTTTGTTGCAGCCCCTTGTTTTTGCACCTCTCAGTGGTACCTCAGGGTGCCTCTGGCTTCTAGATTCCCCCCCTTGTATTCCAAAGATGCCGGCTGCACTTTTCAAGGAAGTTTCTGGATCACAGAGCTGCTTCCTCGGCTCCAACATCCAGGCTGACAGACTTTCCCCTGGCAGTATTTTTCAGGAGATCTTTTCTTTTTCTCAGTAATTTTCCCCTTCTTACCAGGCCTCCCTTATTGCTGCTCACATCAATGTGTTCTGAAGGGCTTAAGGCTTATCTTTGAAGCATTTTTCTGCTGTCCTGACTACTTATGCAGCCCTGGCAATCACGAAAGGGGACAGGAGGGAAAACAGAAAATATTTTAAATTCAGGGTACATAGATTAAGTAAAAGAAAGTCATTCACACAATTAAGCCCTTATTAGAGAGCCACAAGGTGTGTTTGTTTTTTTTTTCCTTTTACTAAAGACTTTAATCCTCAGGACTTGACTTTATACCGAATTTTCATAAATTTGGAGATCCCACTGATTCAGGGAATGGCCTATCAGACAAAATCTGTGTCAGCAAGTTTGAAGATTGAAACTTTTTTCTTTCTGTAATCATTTCAGAGTGAACAGATGCATGTTTGATGATTTGCAGGCAGAATAAAAGACTAAGGAAATGGAGGAACAATTGGTCTAGCCATGCAGTCATTTATCCAAGCAAGATATTTCCATTTAAATCAAAAAGCATTGCTTACCTGAGCAAGTATTTCCCACCTACATAACAATTTGCAAAAATGGAATTGAAGCCATCCCAGTAAAGTACTACTTCAGTGTAAAGGGAAAACAGATGAATAATCTTTCAATTAGATAAGCCAAATTTTAACCAAATTTTATATTTGACAGTATATTAGAAGTATCAGAGATAAATCCTCCTGAGGAATCAACATCTGAAATATTCTCCAGGTGACAGAACACTTTCTCCTTGCTCTATTTATCATAATGCCTGGTTTTTGAGTTGCAGTTTGCTTGGACAATTTAGTTACAGAGCTAAGTTTGAAACAAACTTTTCTCCATTGTGAATTCTGCCCAGGATAGAATTCTATCTAGTTTTCTTGCCTTGAAAAATCTATTTAGAAACATAATTGGAATAAACATTTGTATACATTTTCAAGTTTATCTAAGCATTTAGATATTCACCCACTGGAGAGTCTCTTCATGAAAATCAATTGTGTTCAAACGGTTCAACATTTAGGTAAGGAGCAATGTAATGGTGGAATTTGGCAAGAATGGTGTTTCTTATTTAATAGAATTCCCACAATACTCGCCTAATTAAGAGCTAGATTTGGACAAAAAGAAACTTATGTTGAAAAAACATAACCTTGGTGGTTTCAGGTACAGGAACATCGTGATACATCAGCAGGGAGGGATGAAAGTATATTCTTCCCCCTGTCTTATTTTCAGGAGGCTCACGAAACCTGAGGGCTGCTTCTGGCAATTCACCTGGATGCCCTTTTTCCCTTTCATCAGTACCAGTGTGTTTTACAGAATGTACAGCGGCCTGTGGTGGCAAATCATCACCCACAGAGCCAAAATCTGAGGGCAGCAGTGAGCAGAAAACACGTACGCAAGGCACAAACATCAGGAGGGACAGAAAATTACTTATGCAGAATTAAAAGTGGAAGGGCACGTTGTGGCATTGGCCTGCACTGGAGGGGGTAGAGAATGGCATTTTCTTGTGGGAAAACACACTGAGCCTTCCTGGTTTCTGCAGGAGTTCCCAGTGCTCTCGTGCTTGTACTCTCACACCTTGGTATTTTAGTGAGCTCTTCCCTATATGTCAAACCAACCATAACATCAAAGGGGAACAAGAACAAAGAACAGCCTGAAGTGGTGTCATGCACACAGGTGGCAACAGATCCCTTTTTGCCTTCTTCATTCCTGTGGGTATTCATCAGGGCCAGGAACAATCTGTTGTTTCTCGGATTCAGCTACATAGTTTTTTTTTAAAAAAAAGCCTACCTACTAGACATAAACCTTAGCAAACTAAGTTGCCATGAACTTTTTACATCTGTTCAATACATAATAATGAAGTGCAGGCTCATGGAATCCCCTTGTTTTGCCAAGTCATTAGTTGCATTGGCAAAGTTGATTCCAGGAAAAGGCAATAACATTGGATCGAAAATTATGTTTACTCTTTAGTTCTGTTACATTGCTTTATTATTACAAAAGTAAGTTCTTAAGCTTCAGGTCTCTGGTGCCAGAAAGTATTCATAGATAAGTAGGATGGAGGAGTGATTGTTGTTCCTTAGGAAAAGTAGGGTCTTGCTTCCACTACAGAATGAAAGTATTGAGAGGAAAGTAAGGCAAATACATAACATCAAGGAACTTTATTGCAGCAAATTCAGGAGGTTTAAAAATATGCTAGTAAAAAATGTAGGCACCCTAAACAGCTGTGCTTTGCTGGTGAAAGTACTTGACTTCACTAATGGTGCTTCCCACCATCAAATTCAAGTAATTTGTGATTTTTTGGTAAAAAACTTGTGCATTTTTACTCAGAATTAAAAGACACATACACACAAAATTGATAAACAACAAATAGTTGAGAAAGCACATATGAAGCAAAGTGCAGAACGAGGAAACCATGTAGTTAATTGTGGCTGCCAACACCTTATTCAGAAAATCCTCTGAAAGACAGCTCTGAAGAGCAGAGCATCTCAAAATTTACAGATCTTTAAAGACAACATCCTCCAAGTACAAGAATAATCCATTCAAACTAATAATAAAATTAGTAGGCACTATAAGTAGTCATTTTAGGCAATCTGTAATCCAGTTATAAGAGTGATTCATAATTACCTTTGTATTACATAAATAACCAATCCAATCAAGAGAACTATAAAAAGATGGAAAAGAAAAAGAAAAACTTGACGTCTATTGGAACAACTACTCCCATTACTAGAATGCAATAAATGTGGAATCTGGAGCATGTTACACCACCATTTTTTTCTCTAGCATATTCCCCAAAGAAGCAGAGCTAATCTCTCCAGGAGTAAGTATCCTCAGTTTTCCCCCCTAGTTTGCTCTCTTTGCTTTGTTCTCCACCACTCTCACAGCCCACACCTGAGCTCCTCTATTCTTTCTGGGTTGTTGCTATGACCATGTGTGTCTTCCCATTTGCTTGTCCTGCCCCAGTACTCAAGTCCATTGGCCATTATCCCACAGAGTTACATTGATGTGCTTTGCACATGAGGTGTGATTCCTCATTCAAGAACCAGTCTTACACCTACCACTGTCTTCCAAAAGAAGTTGCCCTGAACAAATTCTTTGCACCTTCAAACTGACTAAAACTGACTGTGTGAGCTTTCCTATCTGAATATTCTGAATCTCCCAGTTGCAATGAATTCCAATCTAAATATGCTGAAATATCTCAAAGCAAATGTCTGGTTCTTTATATAATCTCCTAGACATGTTGTCTTTTTTACAAATGCCTTCGAAAATGTTTGGGCTTTTTGGGGTTGACTCATCAACTTTTTAGATATCTGGCTTAACACTGACAACTGAGACAAATTTTCATTAGCATTGGATATGAGAAACTCCAGAAGTTGTAAAAGAATTGCCAAAAATATATTCTTTACTGGACACTGTCACTCACATTATTGTACAATATGATCTTACTAATGCAGAATTAAACAGGCAGAAGATAAAAACTACTTATATGATGAGAATTACAGTATTATTAATAGAATGGTATATTCCTATTTTTAAGTCTCAGGCAGAGGACTCCCCCTATATATTATACAGTATATAGTATATAGTATATAGTACATAGTATGTAGTATTATATACTATGTACTATATATACTATACTATAAGATTATACATAGCATGTTTAGATAAAATATATTTTGTATTTGTATCATTTCAGAATTAAAAAGTGTCATCCATGTAAGGAAGTTCACTCTAAAGGAATTTATCAGTTAAAAAGAAAAAAGCCACACAAGAAGCCAGACACAGCAGAACTGATATACTATTTAGAGCTGTTATCTTTAGATAACAGTAACTTACATGGATTAAGATTGAGAGTTTGATTTTTAACAAAAAAAACAATCTTGGAAGCAACTGTTTGAACTATTTAAAGAGATGTTTTGTATCACAGAACTTGGGAAGAAAAGCAGCACAGAATTTTTTTAAGATAGTTTACACTGAGGGAAGGAGAGGGGCTAAGAAGTTAAAGACAGAAGAATAAAGTACTGTGACTCATAGACCTCTTCCTCCAAAACCCATATGTTTGATTCATTCAGTCCCTTTCCTCCACAGGGAAGGTAATGGTTCCATACTATGCAAGCCTATGAGACTAATAATAGCATCCATCGTCACAGCCATGCATTAAGGCAGGTGATGACAGCAGGAGTAGGAAGAGAACAGCATTGTACATAAATCACACAAGCCTACCAGACAAAAACAAATTATAGAGGGATTTGTTGCAAATCCTGTGCAGTGATTTCTCCTGGAGTCTCAGTAACGAAAGGATCAAAGCCGGGATCTTGGAACTGGTTCTGACATAAGCAGAAAGGGCAAAAGGGAAGGTTACAAGATGAGTAACAAGGTGCTGCAGAAGTTCCATCAGTGGGGGAACAAGCTTCAAGGAGTAACAAGGAACAAAAAAGCTACAGGAATAAATTAAATTGCTCTATGTATAGCATGATAGCTAGAGAGTTTGACAAAGTGTTGGAAGAATAAATGCTTTTCCCTAAAGCAGAAATGTCACTGTATCCTCACTAGACCTAGCTGTGTGCCAAGAGCTTCAACAGTTCCAAGAAGGTGCACGACAGTATACATTCTATAATTTTAAATATAAACCATGATTTTCAATCACTGAGGTCCAATATTATAATATGAAGGTCAAAAGATTCAAAAGGAAAAGAACATACACTGCTGCAGGTAAGAGGTCTGGGAGTGCAGAGAGGAAGGAATAGCACTGTATCGATTGTTATTGATTTGAAGTATGAAAATATCATTAAAGAAAGAGCAAATTTATATTGAGAAGTTCTCTGTGGCAAAAGTACTCTTCAAGGCGGCAAAAAGAAGGAAGGTGTATTTGTTGTGAAAGTTTACAGTCTAAATGTTAACACTGTATTGTCTCAAAAGCAAAAGCCAAACATATACTTCTCAGCATGCCTTCCCCAGGAGTTGAAAAGGGGAAAAGGAGACAGTTGGACAGCTGGAGCTGGGCTTTGGGTAGGCAATCCAGACCAAAACTGTTAAACAGCACAGGAGGAAAGAAAAAAGGAAGCAATTTCACTCCAAAAATATCAATGCTCAAAGAGAAATTGGCACAGAATGGATTAAAAAGAGAATGATAAATTATTTCAGGTTACGAATATGTTTTAGAGAAAGACACTGTACAAGTTATATGAGTTAACAGGAAAGACCACAGATAATTCATCTACTCTGGATATTAATAATAGACTAAATATTCATGTATGCGAATGATTAATATTTAAAAGCATGTTATGACCTGCTTAATTATCATTGATTAATCAATGATAATTAACAAGTGATTAATGAATGGATCTCTATGGAATTGAAAGAAAACAGGTTCCTACCTGAAAACAAGAAGGTAGATAAGCAAATGTTCCAGAAAAAAACTGAATATCAAGGGATGGTATTTGCCAAGAAATATAATTCAGCCCCAATCCACAGACAACTGTGAAGAGAGACATCCTTCCAGAGACCTGTACAGTGGAGAGAACATGGCAGAGGCACTGCCAGAACACCAGGCAGAGCTGAGATTGCTCAGAGTTATGTCAACAGGCAGGTAAGAGCAGGGGAGTGGTGGTGCTTACATCAGCCAAAGCTTAGTGCAGTTGAGTCTGAAACTCAAGCTACATCACCAAATAGCTGCCAACAGTGTACTCGATGATACAGGACAGCATTTTCAGAATAATATCTATTAGGAACAAAAAAAAAAAAAGGACCCAGATTATGTCATAATATTTGCTGGAGCAGCAAAACGGCTTCAGATATTCAAAATAGGTGCAGGTGCACAATCCAACAGCTTTCCTTCGAGGCGACACAGATGGAGCTTGGCAAGAACTCTGACACGGCAGGGCAGGGGTCGGGAGAGGCCAGCTGTGCACACACAGGATGCAGGGCAGACATGCATAATGCAAACACCATCAGGGCAGGGAAAACACTCAGTGTTGGAAAGTTACAGGAGTTGACCAAAACTGAGGGTTACACCAAAGAAATTCGCAGGTGTGACGAAGGTCCGGAGCACTCCGGGGATCTCTGCCGAATAAACTGCAGCCAGACGTCCAAAAAGGAACAAAAAAAAAAGTGTTTCCTGTGCAAAATACAAACCAGGAGAAGAAACCTGAGTGGGTCAAAATCAGTCATGTCAGTGATAGCCATAGAAAAGCAAATACAGAAAAGAAACTGATTTTTTTATATGTCCAAATGTCTTAATAAAGTACTTATAGCAGGAATATTGCAGCCACTACTAAAGGCTGGGTGATGTGATGTTCAAGTTATTGCATTCACTACAGAAGTTGAACAAGTGATGCCCTGGCAAATGAAGCCGGATTAGAGAAGCAGCCTGCCAACCTGCAGCATGGCATTTGCCAGCTGCTGGTTCTTGTAAATGCCCTTTGCATCTCATCTGCAGAAGAAGGTGATCTTTTTCTTACCATTCCAGGAGAAAGCACACGAGGTGCTGAAAGGACTGCAGAGAGCGAAAGTCATAACTGACAAAATTCCAAAGTATGAATTCACAAGTCAGCAATACAGCAAAAAATTCATAGCCCTGCCTAAAAAATATTGTATTTCCTATACACATACTGAATCTGCACTCGTAAAAAAAAGCAAGAGGGAATCACACACTTCAAAAATGTTTTAGGAAAGAGATAGCAGACGTGAAGCAAGATGAAAGGAAAAATAATCAGAAGATTTCCCAGTACATCTACAATTTCTCAAATATTTGGGGAGACAGTAAAAGTACCCAGTGACATGAATTTGTACTGCAGAATTTGATATTTGCCACGGCATCAACATTCAATTCATGAAAATGTCTAGAACTTAAGCACTTTGTACATCCTGTGGTTGGGTAAACCTCATTCTCTCTCCATGCATGTGCTCCTTACATTTTGTTACAGTTATTCTACACATTGTACAAAAAGTAGAAGGCAGAAATAATACTTTCACCTGTGCACTGCTATGTCATTGACTGCAAAATACATAGTACACTCTGGAGAAAAAGGAAATCCCAGAACAAGCCAGTTTGGCGGGTTTCCTCCCGCAGAAAAGACTATTATAATCCTGTTTTCCAAAATTGTAGAAGCTTAAAACATTGCAAAAGTCGGGAAATGTGCAGAATTGGAATTCTGATGTTGTATAATTACATTTCAGTGTTTTCATCTCTACTGAATTTTAAATTTAACCCCTCTGCTTCCTAGATTTAAGAGAACAGATTAATATGTCAGCCCTAAAGAAGATTTTCTAGCTTGTAAAATCCCATTAAATTACACAAACTCTCCCAATGTATTACACAGTATTAGTAACTACAAAAAGAAATATTAGTTGCTACATAATAGATTTAAAATAATTTCAGAGGCTATAGAGATTAACATAATCTTTCACTACTGAGCAAATCCACCACTGAGGGTAGACTTAAAAACATATGGTTGTGAATAAAAACTGAAAAAATAGTGGTTGTTCAGCCTGAAAAAAATAAAGATTTCAAGGAGAATTTGCTTTCAAATAAAGAAATGGCACTATATTCGAGTTCATAATCAATCATTTCCCAGGAAGCTGGAGAAAATCAACAAGGAATAATTTTCATTCACATACGTATATTGGACATGGGGAGAAATAATTCTGACAATAAATGTTGAAATACCAAAACAAGTCCATAGCTTGTTGCAATAACTCCTAGAAGAAATTCAGGGTTGGCTATATTTTCTTTCCATTTAATAATTAATCTGTAAAAGGCATTTCCTTTAATATATTTAGGCATTTTTCTCTGCTATTGATTAATTTCTCCCTTTTTTTTTAGCTATATATTGAAATGAAGATTATGGTAGGGTTAAAAACACATATTTTGTGTCTTTTCAGGGTTTTCTACTGTCAAATCACTAATAAGTAAAGTTCCCTTTAGGTTTGTGACATTTCATTCTGAATAGTCCTTGTATTTATCAACAAAGTTTGTAAATTGATCCACTTCTCACCTTTTGCCTCCAAACACATTACTTATGACTTCCTAAATATGTTTTCAGTAAATCATTAACTCACACCTCCATTTTCTGTCTCAGTTTTTTGACAGTTTAAGTTGCCACTTTTTTACCGGGAAAGAGAGTAAAACTGATTTCATTGTCAGCCAAATCTTAATCTGTTGCTGCACTTTTGTTAAACTGTGCAATAATCTGTGTACAGATCGTATCCACTCATCTTCGAGCGCTTCTCAGTTTCACCCAAAGTGTGAATTTTTCTTAATGATACAAATCTATCCGTGGTCATAAAAGTCTTGCTGCTGCTGACCTTTGCTGATCTTCGTTGTTGGCGTGCCGTAGTACTCAGCAGTGGACTGGGATGGAAGTGAAACTTACTGAGGCAATTTTGTCTCCTGCTTTATTTTCTTTTCACGCATAAAACTAGTAGAGACAGAGCAATCTCAGCTGTATTAAAAGTCTGGGGAGGAGGATATAGCCTCAAAATAAAAACTTTTCGGAGGACCATAAGTAAGGCCCTGCCCCCAGAGGAAGACAAAGAGCAAACAAATCCTCGTGCAGAAAAGGATGACACCAAAACAACCAATTCAGTGAGAACAGCTATTATCCAGAGTGAACAGCAGAGTCAACACACAGTCTAAATCCAAATAAAACAAAATATCGAAAGAAGCAAAAGTGTTTGCCAAGGCAAAGCTATTCTTCAGGACTGTGAAAGAAAAGGAATGGATTAATAGTAGGTTTACTGCAAATCATCCTTAATGTTTTATTCTTGCCTATATAGAAGGTTGTCTGGAACATGATGACCGTGCAGCAGAGTGGAGGGTTATCTTATCTGTATATTATGTTGCAAGTTGAATTTAATGTTCTATAAATGTGTAAGATTCTTACCAATAGACTATATAGTGTGCTTAGGGCAAGTACAACTAGTACTGGGGCTTGAAGAGCTTCACTGCTTGTCACAGGGGTTGCAGCAGCCACAAATAGTTTCTTAACCCTAAGCACCGTCTGAACCACATTCAGAAACATGATGGTTCCCAGAAATAGGGCCATGCTGGTTTCCACAGCTTGAGGATATTCAAAATTTTCCAAATTCCTAAGTGCTATTGTAATTAGACTGGAGAATAAGGGGAACATAAAAAGAAACATTTCATGTAATACCTAAAATTATGATAACTTCAAACAATGTGTTACAGAATGGCAAATCCTTCAAGATTTAAGCCTAATGAAATCAAAGATACATAGGCTTAAAACTACCATTCGAGTTCTGTCAGCCATACTATTAACTTAGTTGGATATTTTTCATGTTGCATAGATCCTACTCATAAATGTCACCACAGGTGTATTTGTTCACCAGGATGTGTGTTAGCAATTTCAAACCTTTGAGCAAAAGCCCCCCTGTTGTGACACTTCTGCTGCGATCAGGATGTCAGCCTGTTTTGGGATTTCAGCTACCATGGCAGCTGAAATCCTGGCTGGAAGTTAAGATTCATTTACCAGTTATTAATAACTAGAAAGAAAGAAAGAAAAAAGAGAGAAACAAAGAAAGAAAGAAGGAAGGAAAGAAGGAAGAAAGAAAGAAAGGAAAAAAAGGAAAGAAAGAAAGAAAGGGAAAAAAGAGAGAAAGAAAGAGAGAAAGAAAGAAAGAAAGTAAGAAAGAAAGAAAGAAAGAAAGAAAGAAAGAAAGAAAAAGAAAGAAAGAAAGAAAAAGAAAGAAAGAAAGAAAGAAAGAAAGAAAGAAAGAAAGAAAGAAAGAAAGAAAGAAAGAAAGAAAGAAAGAAAGAAGGAGAAAGAAAGAAAGAAAGAAAGAAAAAGAAAGAAAGAAAGAAAGAAAAAAAGAAAGAGCTTTCTGCACCTAGCAATAAGTTATTCCTTAAATCAGTAGGTGCTTTTCAGCAGTATATACCAAAGTCCTTTACCACAAGCATCTTTCATTTTGAATCCAAAAGACCTGGATATCCCACAATAAACAGGAATTGTCATTCAATTAATAATAGGTGTAAAGGAGCATAAGACTGTAAAACAGTTACCACAATGCTTGATTTCCCTGATTTATTCTTGCTGTTTTCTAGTCAGTTTGGAATGATGAATGCTTTCTTTTCATTATTTTTCATTTGAAGCTGTGCTTTTAATTTCCTCTCTCATATTGAGTTGACAAAAGGTGAGAACTCACATTTGGGACGATTGAATTATCAAAAAATATCAAACAGGATTTTTAACTATAGAGGAATGCATTATTCTTCTTTATTCCTACCTTCTTTCCTCCTGTGAATCCTCACCAGCCCTTCTCCCACAGTGACAGCACCTTCTTTGCATGAGCAAAACACAATAGAATGAGTTACAGTCTTTTGTTATTTAGGGGCATCTCTAGTTACAGAAATATTTAAAATAGATATTTTAGATTTAGGTTTTCATCTATTGTGAGGAGTATGTTATAAGAATTTCAACGTGTAAGAAAAGGGTGAAGTTGGGTCTTCTGGTCTATATTTTGTGGTGATTTCACTGTACTACTAATTCTCTGACAAAGATGATATTTTTGATTTAAGTGACCCGGTAATCTGAAAATTGTCTAGTCTTACAAATCATTTTATTCCCTACCTATATGTAATTTCACAGGGCAGGCTTCATGCAAATTAGGTCACTGCAGAACCGGTTTCCAAATTCTTCAAGTCAGCCTAACTAATGATTTTAGTCCTGAACTTTTGCTGAGCTTCATGCAATGAATTCTCTGCATATACCAAGCCCCAGTGGTATAAGCAGTGGCTTTGGGCTGTACTTCTTCTTGAAATCATTGTGTACTACTTCCAATTAAATTCACCAGGTTGAAATTAAGATGGCATTTGGAGAAGTAGTTATGGTTTTCTGTGTTTCAGAAACTAAGTGGGAAATTCTGAGAAGAAAATGTGAAAGGCAAACAAATTAATGGAAGGCCATGTGAGCAGCAGCAGTACTCATGATCTCCTTCTTCAGTGTCTCTCCTGGTGTTTCTACAGCGTGTCTGAACTCCCACACAATCCCTCTTTGACTCCAACTTTTCTGCCAGCTTTCCCTGACCATGACATTTTTATCTCTTCTGTTCAGTCTCCAGTTTTTTTGTAACAGAATATAATACTGGAGATGTAGTTTTAGTTTTAAAGGGAACAATGGAAAATGATTACTGTCTTCCCAAGACAACCTCTGTTACCCCTTAAAACAGAAAGCAGAGTTGGGATTTGTCTGCATAATGTCAGAGTGGCTTTGCTTCCACTGAAAGCTGCTTACAGAGGAGGTAACATTCTGTGACTGTGCCTCTCAACACAGCTGCCAGCTTTGTAGGAGAGGTTGCCAGGAGTGGCTTGCAACAAAGGTGGAGGAAAGAAGCACCTAGATTTCAAAAGTCTAGGGGACATTTCCACTACAATTTCTTGAAAGGGAATCCTTAAGGCTTTTCCTTGATTTTTCTGCTTCAGTTTTAGAGATTTTGAACCCCTTCCAGTGAGGCTAGAAGCCCCTTATACATTTTCTAAGCTGCCCCATATGCATATACACTGTTAAGTCCATGTAACTAATTATATTGTAGGAGTCAAACATATGCATATAACTAAAAAGTAGAAAAATGCATTTTTATTGGTAACTAAAAAAATATGTAGCAAGAATGCGTTGTCGCTTTCTGGACTCCATATCCTTCAGAGCTGTTCTTCAGTCATCCATGTCCTCTGTGTGCTCTTGCTTGGTCTCAATTGCTCAGTCCCAGACACAGTATTACAGCATGAGATACTCTTTCTTTCTGCTTGTAGGACAGGTAGACAGCTACTGCCTTTTGATCTACTTTTACCCACTGCCTCTATTCCTTTTTTGAAACCATAACAGAAGTTAAAGCTTTCACCTTTGGGAAGCTTTAAACAGCTGCTGTGATTGCACTGAGACACATGTGACTGCCCCTGCTATTTCCCAGCTGTTGGCCAGGACTACCATTTCTCCTCCACTGAGTGACTCCAAAGCACGTGCACGAAAGGAAGGAAGAGAGAAAGAAAGAGATCCCCAGTACTCCTGGTTCCAGCCTTGATCCAGCTGATGGGATATACAGTCCTGGGGGCACAGCCTGGGCTTGGTTGGGGGTACCCTTTTATAGGTAACTTTTTGCCACGTTGGAGATAAGTTTCTCATTTTCTATGCAAATTAGTTATCATGCACAGTCCATTCTTCCAGACCTTTCTGGAAATGATTCAAAGGCTTTTGGGGGTCTTAGGTGGTCTTGATCCCCTCCCTGATGTTCACACCCATTTATCGACCTCACTCCTGTGCTTGTGCTGTGCTGTGCTTATCTCCAGGAGCTAGAACAAGGATGTTTGTCCCAGAAAAGTGCTGCCCTACCTCCATAGTGCCCCTTCTCCAGCCACAGCCTGTTCTTTCTCACAGTGGGTTATTACCAACAATCCCTGGCTGTTGTTACCAACAGTCCTTGGCTGGCTCCACAGCCCTCTGGCTCTTGGTGTTTGAGATGTATCTTCTGGGCTTCTACAGCATCTTAACCTGGTACTCTAGGATTGAATGCCAAGAGAGTTATGATGCTATCACAGGAATTGTCAGTTCTGACTTTTCATATGATGTATCTTCCAGGCAGGTAATGTGTTTACATACACACTCCCACATAGTGAACACACCATGTATTTAATGCAATACTGGAATTTAACTGCACTGAGGTTATATGCCAGCTTTTTAGTAATGCAGAGTAACACTATGAAAGCCATCTGTTAGAGCTGTGGTAAGATTATAGGCAGTTAAACTGCTAAATGTTATTCCCCTGTCTTTTTTAGTTCTCCCTTCTGTTCACTGAGACTCACTGGAGCATGTGCAGTATTCTGTAACTCACTGAAATAGGAGATACTGCATTCAGACTAGTCTGCTACCAGAGAAACAGTATCACTGTGTCATTTTTCCCAAGCCTTTTCCTTAAGGCTCAGTACAATTGAGAATGATGCTACCTGGAGGTTGCTGTTGTTGCTTGACTCTCCAGTGATGGACGGCTCAGAATTTAAGAACTTCAGTGGCATTACTCATTCCAAATGTATGCTTGCTTTTGAGGTATGAAGTGTTTAGTCAGAAAAGAAGTACTGCTTAAGGTCAAGTCTGGTTTGTTTGATGTCAGTTCCACTCATCTCATCAACATTTTATTCATAATGGAGTTCTCCAGAAAGACTGATGTAATCTTCTTCAAGCAATTTCTTGCCCCTCTGCTAATTCAGTCAAGGCAGCTCAACAAAGCCAACATGAGTTTGAAGGGAAGCAGAACCACTGTAAGAGTGCACATCAAAACCAGCATATTTTTTTATCTGTTTTACTTCTTTTTATTCTGAAGGAAAAGTCTAAAAAGTAGAAAACAAAAGTTATGCAGAGAAGTGGTATCTTTAAGACTAAACTGAGTGTTATCCCTAAAAATCAAGGACACTCATGGAAATTTTTCACCCTTCTCACCTAAGAAGTTTAAAAGGTTTTATTTGCTCACCAAGTAAATTACACTTGCAAGAAATCATCACTCTTAAATACCTATGTTTCTGCTTTAATTCCTCTACCAGTTGTGTAAAACATTCCAAAAAAGCTGAAACCTCATTCTCTTTCAAGATATCAACTGATTAAACTATGAGGTCTAACAAAGAATCCACAGTTTGTAAGAAAGGTATCAAGTGTTTTGTCACCAGGACAAGTTTTTAAACTATTATTCCCCCCAAAAATTTTTTGTGTTATAACTAAAGTAAGCACTATTAACAGTAGTGGCAAGGGTTTTTTTCCCAAATACTCAGTATTCATTTTCAGAACTGAAGTTTAATGCAAGTGCACACAAAGCACAGTGAAAGTCCATTTTTTAATACAGGTTCAAAGAAAAGGTTGGTTGCATTCCTGCATTAACTATGGAAACAGAAGAAGACTAATATGGAATAAGAACATGGCTTCATAAACTGGTTTCAGATTTCTCTAGCTACTTCTTCAGACACTGTAAACACTACTATTTTTTGGAATTAGGTCTTCAAACTGTTTTGAGACATTCTCACTAAAAAATAACAAATAAAAAGGCAGCTTATATTTCTGGTTATATTTTCTTTCTATTTAAGCCCAGTAAAGGGACACTACAAATGTGGGTCACCAAAAAAAAAAAAAATCATTTTCCATCAAGGACACAGGTGAAAGGAAAAAATCTCTCAGATTTTGCCAGTCCACTAAAAATCAAAGGCCCTTATCACTCAAAGTTTTCATGTATAGTCTCAATTTTATTACTGTACATCCCACTGAATTTATTAACACTTCTTACAGTGAAAAATATATACTTTCTTATTTTAAAATTATATTCAAAGTATCTCTGATAAGAAGTTAATAAATATGCAAAACAGCTGAAGAGAAAAATAAGTGAAAGTGGAAAGAGGTTCTAGCAACAATTTATTTTCAACACAATAAGGTGATTTCCAATATCTTAATGTAAATAAAAGCATTCTTTAAGGTTATATCTTCTTATACTTGCAAAACACAGACTTTATTCTCTTTGTTTCACCAGTAGTAATTATAGAAAATCATGTAATGCGTGTTATGCACTTAAAACTACTATTAGAGAAACAAAGAAAAAAATCACAATCTTTTTTCACTGTTACTGGATCATGAGAGAGCACTTCTAGACAAAGAAGGGTATAGAACCACAGCAGTTTATTAATCCCCAACATGAAGGAGTTCCTTATTCTAAAAATACTGAATCTTGATCAGGCAGGTTCCCCTTCAAAATAGTGGTAAGTAACTTAAAAGTTGTTTTTTAATAGCTTTGCTGAAGTCCAAACTAAACCTTCTCACTGCCTTACATATGAGAATTCAACCAAATAAAACACAGAATCATAGTTGGAAGGGACCCAAAAGGATCCTGAAGTCCAACTCCCTGTTCCTCACAGGAGTACCTAAAACTAAATCATATAACTAAGAGCATCATCCCGATGGTCCCTGAACTCTGGCAGCTCAGCACTGTGATGGCTTCCCCGTGGAGCCTGTGGTAAAATAAATAAGTGTCATGAGATAAAAGAATGTGTTATTTAACTGATATAAACTGCAGGATCTCAAAAAAGCTACCACGATATTAAGCAGAACGTCAAACATATGGCCTGGGAAAAGTGTTGGTTCGGTTTTTGTTTGGTTTTCTTTGAATGATAAACAATAATAAGCGATAAGAAATGCGCACAAATATGCCATGAAAAAAATCTGATAAAAGTCAAATAAACGACGGAAAAAAATTCCCAAGGGAAAATAATATTGTAGTAGAAACAAAGAAGACTTGGAAAGTGGGATACTCCAGGACCAACTGGAAACAAACCACGGTTGTGATCTGCTTACAGAGGACTGGATGGGTGAAGGACATGACAAAGCACTCGCTGCTTCACAAATAATCAGGAGTCAAAGCTAGAACAGACTCCTAACAGTTACAGAAGAGTCTCATACATATTAATGTAGTAAAATAGGAAATGGAATTCAGTACCAGTAAATGCAGAAGAATGTATGTCTGGCAGAAACAAATGCAACCCCTACATATTATATCCACATATAGCCCATTCTTCTCCTTCCTCCCAACATATGTACACAACTACACAGAAAAATAAACAATTTCCCTTAAGTCATCCCTGAGATCCTCACTGGTTTACTACTGAAGAACTGATAGTCAGGGTTAAGAAGCAACAAGGCAATGTTAGAAAATATCAGGGAAGGAAATTAGAACAAAACTGAACCAAGCATCTCACTGTATGAATTTATGGTTCCTTACATTTTGAATACTATCTGTCTGTCTGCTGCTTCTCAAAAAGCATAGAGAAGAACTGGAATAGATAAGGAGCAAGTCACAGGAAGATTGTAGAAACAGTATACTCCACTACCAAAGACAGATTGAACAGAATGGGACCATTTAGTTTGTAGGAGAAAAGGGAAGGAAAGTTTGTCCAACGTGTAAGGAAATCATGAAGGGGTAATGAACCAAGTAATTGTTACCCAACCAAAGAAATTATCAGGTAGTGGACTTAAGAACAAGAAATAGGCTTAATACAAACAGAAAGAGTATGACTTATACCACACATTCAAAATTGTGGTTGATTTTGCCACAAAGAGACTCCGTGCTGTAACTATTTTTCCATATTAAAGAAAATTGAAATCTGTTGAGTACTGCAAACCTATTGCCTACCTAAATCCCAAGCTTCTTTTCCAGTATCACTGCCCTGAGGCTGATTTTTAGAGCTGCATGGGATGATTCTGTCAGACGCTATTGGAACCTGAGTGCCATCTTAGAACCCTCCTACAAAGTTCCCAGCTGCCATATGGCCAGGCTAAAACCAGATGAAGGGAAAAACCAGGGAGGAAAAGGGAAAAGGGGAATAACACAGCTCTCATGAGAGCTGTGTATAACACGGTCAGGTGGGAAGCAGTGCAGTGTATAGACCTCATTGATCTGTTCTCAAATGGAACAAGTCATAACCATTTTCTGTAATAAGCCAAGTTTCTGGATTGTCTTCAGATGCAATATTGTATAGGCTATGCAATCTTGAAAAACACAAGCAAATCCTAGACTGGACATCTGAACACTGGAATTACTTGTTTTTTCCATTTTAACTGATCCCCCGTTATGTAATGAAAATGAGAAAGAATGGTCATAAATTGCTCTAATTTGGAACTCAGCACTACATCTTCCAAGGAAAACAAAGTAAATTCAAATTGCCTGTTTTGGGTAAAACCACATAGCCACTTTTCATCAGCTTTCTATGCTTCTTTTTCCCACAGAATTAAAATTCTGTTTGAGACAACCCCTGTGAAAGTACTAAGTACTATGAAATTAAACAGCAGCTGTAACACTTGTGCAAAATTTAATCTGCAAAATGTTGAAGCATCTGATCTTTCCATTTCAATTTGTATCCCAAAATGTAAGCAAGATGATTGAATGATGAGGTAATCTAACTTTTGTGATTTGCTATGGTTTAAAATGCAATCCCCATTTCCTTTGGTTATTCCATATTACTAGTTGGCGAAGTAAGAAAAGAATTAATGAGAATTTATTATTTTACCTAATTTTTGTCTCTATTACCCTTTGACAAAACTTTGTTTGAAGGTGTTAAGGCTGTGGACTCACTGTTACAGTAATTTCTTTTTCTGAATGAGAAAGTTTGGCCAACTGAGAGATGCTGTAAATATTTATGTCAGATTCTCTGCACATCCAGTCCAAACACTGATGGTGCACAGCAGTGAGCTAGAGCCTCCATTCAGACTAACACAAGCTGCATTCTGGATTTCTAGCTGTAATAGGTTAAACACATCAATATTTAAAACAGTCCACAGCCAGCCCACACCTCTAGCATTTTCCTTTTCTGTGAATAGATAGCAAGACTCAGAACAAATAGATGAAAAATACAAACCTATTGTTCCTGTACACTGAACATAAAATATTGTTCTCTTGTGTTATTCGGGGCCTGAACAATAAAACAGTTATTTCAGCAAGTTCCAGCTGAATAATAAACCTCATAATTCCTAATATATCATATTATCCACGTGAAACAGAACATAGAATCATAGAATCAGAGTTTGGGTTGGAAGGGTCTCTGAAGTTCATCTCGTTCCAAACTCCCTGTCATGGGCAGGGACACCTTATAGTAGGCCAGTTTCCTTGGAGCTCCATCCAGCCTGGCCTTGGATATTTCCAGGGATGGGGCATCCACAGCTTCTCTGAGCAACTTTACATCTACTGACACGGAACAGGGAAGGGGCATTACTCCACCTCAGTGGAACAATCCATATAAAGGCCACGGGAATTAATGGGACCATTAAAACATTTACATTTGAACACATGCTGCACCTTTTGCTCAGGTAGTACCTTTGGAAGCTGCCCTATCCAGGAGTTTTTGCATCGTGCTGAGATCACCAGGACAATAGATTTCCACAAACACATCAGTAAAGAACCCTCAGCATGTATCCAAGGCTTTGAATCATTAGAAAAAGAACTGTTATGATGCTAGTTGTACAGTTATTATATTGAATTTAATTTTAAGATTTATAAGCAGGGAATACAAAAAAAACCAGCTTTTTGATTTTGTTAGCTTCAAGAGGTCATATAGTTAATGATATACAGCAGCTAAATTAATATATATCAGGAAAAACATTGGAGTTTGAATGAGGTTACTAAAGGAATGCCACGAGAGCCTTACAGTCTGTTTTGCTCAATTTATATAAAAGTGAGAGGTGAGCTGCTAAAACATGCGGATAACAAAACACAGAATGAAGACGGATCAACAGGGGAAAAAAAACTACAATAAAACTCGGAAAATTCTGGAAAAGCTATCAGTAATGACTTATGCAATTTGATGCAGAGAAGTGTAAAACAACAAGCCCAGGGCCAAAAAGAGAAAGGAAAAAAAGGACAGTCTATGATACACTCTCTGCAGCGTTATGCTCCACAACACTGAACAAACAGATGTTCTCAGGAAGTGCTGCATAAAGTTTCAAACCTTTTCAGGATGCTATTCAGTGAGTGAAAAAAAACGTACTGAATTATGGACAACATCAGTGGACGCATCACAGATAAAACAGAAGAAATTTCTCTGCAGTATTATTATCCCAGAACTGTACCTGGATATTTTGTAAAGCCCTTGTCCCTTTCGCTAGAGCTAAAAACTTGTGTGAAGGAAACCACCGGAATGCAGAGAATCAAAAGAAGTTTCCATTAAAATAGGCAAGAGAATTTAGCTCTTACTTAGGAAAAGAAACCTGAAAAGTGAGAAAATAAACACTGAAGTTATTTGAGCAGGTTATCTCGAGGCACCCAAATGGCATGGGAATATTGGGTTTCTATGAATTTTTTGATCTTCCGTAGGATTTCCCTACAGATACCAAGCCCTTCACACTGCTACACAATGTTCTTGACTACATAACCTTCATACAGAAGTCTGGTACCTTAATTGAGGGTTTTAATTACTGTTCTACCTTCTCTCTCTCTCTCTTTTTAATTCTTTTCTTCTGTTTAAGCAATTATAACTTGAAGTTTTATGAGTCTTTCCTAATATTCATTAGTTCTGTGGCTGCTAATGATGGCTCTTCCAGCTGTGTTCATCACTAGTGCCAGACTAGGACTATTCCCACTAATTTCAGACAGGCAAAAACATTTTTTCACCCCATAGGATGAAGCACACAAAGCTCTAGATTGTCGTTTCACACCCTTTTTGGTCAGTCTAAATCATCAGGGTATAAAAACTCTTCCCTTTCTGCTTGTTTACATTTTAGGTTGCTAAGCTGCATTCCTGAAAAATTCCTTTAATTTCAAGTATCAACTAGTGTGATAGCAAAATAGATGATTTTTCTTTTAATATTTCTCTTTCTGAGGTGTACCTCTACATGGCACCGGCTCTGATTTTTAGGCAGTGAGGAGCCCACTTCATACTTGTAGGACTCCTAGAGTAGAACACACTGCACATCTGTTTTAGAAATGCATAATTTACCAGAGTTTATTATCCTAATTTTTGGAAAAATAGTAACTGTACCAAAATCAACAGCAACCTTTATCTCTGAACATTATAGTTTCCTGACACGGAATTTTTAGACTACCAACCTTTATCTCTGAACATTATAGTTTCCTGACACGGAATTTTTAGACTACCATGGTAGAACAGGAATTTTTTACACAACACATCCCCTTCACACGCTGAGTTCCTCAAATGGAAAGCAGAGAAATTCTCAAGAAACATAAAAGAGCAACTTCACAGGAGAAAAAAGTAATTAAATACTCAAAATTATCACCAGATGGGAGAGAAGTCAGTAAATCCAAATGACAGCTTGATCATGGACAAATTCATACCAAAAAAAAAAAAAAAAGAGAGCTGAGCAATTTCAGAGAGATTTCTGATAGTTTGAGCGTGAACTTCAATGAAGTCGTGTGGAAGGTGGATGATGCATCTGCACTGCTAAGCCTTTTTCAGGTGGGACAGACAGTAAATGTCAGTTGTGTTATACAACAGCCTTATTCAGGACATGCTTTAGCACATTCTCCCGTAACAAATGATCACTGAGACAGCACTTAGAAGGGGAAACTCAAAACATTGCAGAGTAATATCTGGTGTGCCAGCACAACAGTCAAACAACAGAATTGTGCTGTCCTATGTTCAAGTAATGACACCTCATGCACCTAAGAATGCAAATGCTAAACAATTAAAAATAGAAGCTAATTTTCCATATCAATTATTTCTTTCTCCAAAAAAAAAAAAAATGTACTTAGGCCAATTCTTTTGGGGCATAGACCTATATAGACTGGGAGTATCACCAGTACAGAACAACTCAATTGCTCACTTGTGGGTTATTTATTGTTTCCTATTCAATAAATATTTATTAATATTATTTGGTACTAAATTAACAAATTAAAATATCGCAAATGTAATTCTATTCCTCTAACGTAAGGAAAGTTTATCAATCTTAACTCATCAGTAGAAATTACATAATTCACTGAGATCAATGTATTTTAAGACAACTAATTTACTTCATGCTACCGTGTGAGCAATTTCACACCAAAATTCACTCTTTTGGAAATTTAAAAAGTGTAAAGAAACGGGGCTATACATACATTAAAAGTTTAGATTTTCTTCAGGAAGAATCTGTATTTTCTTCAGCAAAAGGAAAAAGCATTCCCCATCTTGACTTATAAAAAGTTTTCTTAAAATTTAAATCCTTGAAGATTTTGTTCTATTGCTGATTTAACGAGCTTAGTTGGATTTGATAGAAAAGACTCCAGGCTTATTAACCCACCCACTAAGTGGACTCAAGTGTGTGGGTTGTGTATCTGAGAAAGAGGTTGGAAAAACAATATTAATGGTGTTCTGAGGGTCACCCAACCAAGTCAATATTTTCTGCTTCTATAAATCCTGTGGAAGGATTGATTATCTCACCCTTGTATGACGTGCCAAAAACTGTTAAAGACACAAAACATCAAAACATTTGAATTTCAAGAGACTCGGGGAGTTAGTTTCTTTTACTTCTCTTTTTTTTCGTCACCCATAAACTAGTGTGGACTACCATGGACCTCAGGGAGTATAATCCTGTACACTTAGTTTTAAAATGGTAACATTCTTGTGGTGAATGTCTGTAAGCACAGAATACGTCTCCACCTTTGCTGCACTGTACTTCTGATCCATACAGCCAGACTAGTAGTCTATGAAAACACTACAAAATGAAAATGAAGGCTGAGAAAGAGCCATTTCATGGTTATATTTGGAAGTGCAAATCATGGTCTTCAAAGACAAAACACTTATATTGGCACAATTCAAAGTGTCAGATACTTGATTCCCACATGATATGACATAATAAAAATTGTAAATCTTCAGCCTTACTCATGGCTGTTACCAACAGTGAATGACTAATAATAACAACAACCACAGTTTCAACTAAACTTTATAAATGCTAATTTATGTAGTACAGATAAATGTGTTGGCTAAATGTAAATCAATTTTTGCATGGCATCAAACAAAGACCTAGCGCTCACTGGAACTTGCAATGTTTTGTCTGGGTCCCTTATCAAAATACTGTCAAAAGGCTTGTCATGGAAACCTCATATATTGTTATCAAATTAGACTGTCTAATCTCTCAAAGGAGTAGTGGAGTCCAACAGTCACAGGCTAGAGAGGATAAAGAGATTCCTTTAACAGTATGAACTGCAAAACCTCACACAGTAAACATTCCCCGAAAATCCCTGGAGAAAGCCAAAACATACCAGGGAGCATAGCTCTTATAAGGTCAAGTTAAAAACCCTGGAAACTCCTTTACCTTTCTAATTTTGTTACTGTTCTCAGTGTAAAAGATTAATGAGTGCTGTACTTACGGTAAAGCTGCTGGATGTGACAACCACCACAAAAATTTAAATTGAAAGTTGTATTTTGGTAAATATACCGCAGTGAAGGCCAGAAAATTCGTGAACATGCTCAGAAAGAAAACTGGACATAAGAGCTACAGGAAAATACAGTTGTTTAGCAGTTGTCCCAGGTTGTTCTAGTACCTTCAGTTACAGTGACTTTAGGGTCATCTTGAAACAATTAATGTTTTGGTCATGACCTACTACAGTATTTTATTGGTCAACTATAAAGAAATTTAAAGACAATGGTTACACTCATCAACCTCTTGCTGTGCATGGAGGAAAAATCCATTGTTCAAGCTGTCACCTGCTATGACTATTGTACAGTGAAAAGTCTGAAATGTTCAACAATGATTGTCTGCATGATCACCTTGGCTTCCAAACTAGTCACACAGGTATTTTCTGGTAATGAAAGCCCTCTGAATTCTCTGCTTGTAACAACACTGTCCAGGAGCAGCACCTGATCTGCTTCTTTCTGCAAATATACATGCACAAATCACATCACGATAACAGATTAGGCTCATTCCTAAGGGAAGATCCCTCTTGAAGTCGATCACACAAGATCAGAAATCTGCATCAAGGTGTGGGGACAGAAACCAAGTTATCAAGCAGGCAAGAAGCTGTAAATTTTCTTCAGCAGTACTGGAGCACATTCAACTACACCTGAACAAGGCATAAGAAAACTACATAATCTTATCTATAAATGAAGAGAGAAGAACACAACTACTCGAAGTAGTATTCCAACTACTCGAAACTTCAAATCATCTCATATATACACACAATTACCAACCTCAGAGTACACTTGCAGGAGACACAAAAGGAGTTGTATCACATCTTCCCAGATTCTGATGAGTCATTTAGTAATCCTAGTTCCCATTTTCAATCCGTCATCATTTTTGGAAATGTTGAATGTGAAACAATTATGGAAAAAAAAAATAAAAGAGAGAATCTCTACTCCACAAATTGAATCTTCATTAAATACTTTAGTTAATAATTTTTTTAATGTTTTTCATAATGTTAAAATAATATTCACTTTTGATATGAAGCATTTTTGTATATCAAGACACATTTTGGAGTACGAGCATTAGGAAAGTATCCTTTGTTATCTTCTATTTTCCTCATATAACAGATGCCTGAACAGAATGCAGGAATGGAACTTAAACAATGTTTCCTATTTTTTTCTCTTCAACTTACCTTTTATATAGTAAATAGTTATTGTATACTGTTAAAGTGAAATATTGAAATTATTTAATTAACCTCTTTTGACCTCTGTAAAATGCAAAAGCTATAAATATGTAGCAAATCAAATTGAGTTCTGCTGTAGGCAAGAGACCAGCCTCCAGTGGATTGCCTGCTGCTCAGATAGCATTTGTTAATTTTAGTCTTTATACTTTCACAGGAAAAACTAAGGCTACACTTGCAGTATAGTTGTATTTAGGGATTTTCTGTAGTTTGGTACTATAAAAAATCATTCTGATCTTTAGAAATAAGTCATAGCTTAAACCAATTAATTGAAGAATCTCTGTTGCAAGTGAAAAATTTTGGACAATTGAGACCCAGAAAAACAATTTCTAGAATGACATTTAGAATGTGTCCCTACTTAAAACTATTTCCACAAGGAGCCTCTACCAAGGGCTGATTTTCAGCTCATTCCAATCTCAACGTCTGTCACTTAAAAAACTACTGACAACAGGCTAAAACACAGTCCTGATACTAAGAAAAACCTCAGGAAATAATTTAGACCCATAAGAATCAAAAATCTTGCTTTTCACGTCAGTATTTTAAAGTGCTGTTAGTACCATCTTTTAACAACTGAAGTATTAATGGCAGCCAAATGCACTTGCCACACTTTGCTTTAACAAGAAGAAGCACCTTGAAAACCTTCTTATAGTTTATTGTATTCCTCTGTCACAAATATTTTCATTTATAACTCTTGCATCTCACTGCTATAGAAATTTGAATTCTGGATTCTAATCCGTTAAATCTTCTGCTTTATGATTTTTCTATGGGAAAACAAACAATGCACCCCCTTATGGCTGCAGGCAATTCAACATATGCTTTCTTTTATCCTTAATTCCGTTTTTCACCCAGAAGCAAACTGTTTGACTTGATCAAACAATATCACAATGGCAAGTGATATAATGAAACACTTTACTGCCTCACTATGTTTCGATTGCATTAAAAAATATGCCACGTTCACTTAATATGTTGTGTTCATTAAACAACATATTAACAGGGCTTGTTATGCTGCAGGTCTAGAACGACACTTAATAAAAATAAATCGAGCAAACTTATAAATGTTTGTATTCCACACATTTCTGTGATTCAAATACATTTCAATGTGATCACAAATAACAGCGTTCTGCTTAAAAAAGAATTAGAAGGTTTACATGCCAAATAATGTAGTGATCACAGTAACAAACACTTCTCACCTACTCCGAAACTGGTACAGTTCAACAGAGAATGACAAGTTGTATTTTGTGTAATTCCTTGTTTTGTTTCTTTCCTAATATACTTCCACCATTTTTCTTCAAAGGATGGGTGAAGTCAGTTCCATATTTGGAGCCAGTAACAAGTTGCAATGTAAGTCATTATTTATCTTAGCAGTCGTAATGTCTGTGTTCATTTGTGATTTATTGGCTTAATCCACAAGATTCACACTCTTCAGGGTAACAAAAAAAATCCTGAAACTTTCACTGACTTCATTTGTGATGATTATGCTTCTGAGATCTAACAGATTTAAAAGCGTTAGGCAAATATTTCAAAAGAGTAATTAAATCAAAGCTAATAAGCTAATAAAAAAAAAATTCTAATATCTGACCAAATAGATACACAAAGCCATATTAACATCACTAAAATTGAAAAATCAAGGACTTGAGAAATGCCAGGATTCAGAATTGCCTATGCAACCTTAATTTGTCCTCGTTCTGCAGATACATTATAATGAAGTATTTAATTAAGATTAATGTCAAAGGTAACCACTAATTCCAAGTGGCCAATTTTCATTACACAGCTCTGCATGTTTTTAGTCCAGTTCACACCGGCTTTAGGATGTCTGCAGTACTTCACATTTCTGCAGATAAGACTCTTCGGTATGAAGTTGGGAACTGAAAATGAGCATTAATATCAATTTATTAGCACTGTAAAAACGCTGGTTGACTTACCTAACATCACAGAGGAGCTCTGTGGCATAGTGGAACAAAATCCAATTCTCAAAGGCAGCCTTCAGTTACTCTAAGACTGTCTTTTCTTCTTTTAGACCTCTGTCACATTGTTTACATATTTTCCATTTTTTTTTTTCAGTTAATCAATTAGAGATTCTATCTGTCAAAATCTTCCTTCTCCTCAAAACCAAGAATCATGCCCAGAGCTTCTCCTTGGGCTGTATAGGACCAAGGCTTTGTGTTAGGAGGGGCGAAACAGGCCGATGGATGGACAAAGCATGGAAGAAAACATAGGGGAGACCCATCATGCAGTTATACTTCATCATATGAAAATGCAAAAGCAACACAAAGATTGTATAAGTAATAAGTTCTTTTCTTTCATTATGAACATCTCCTAACTGTAAGATACTTACATACAGTACATGTATGTGTTTCCCTAAAATTTATGAAAGTGAATGAGGTGGAAAAAATGTTATTGCATTGCTATCCATAGACATCACCAGAAGGCTTAGTGTCTTCAAATCCACCTGACACCTCTTCTTTTGAGCTCATCAGTTAGGGAGCGGTATAGTAAATTACTGTTTCCTAAAGGAAAGAGTAACATATATACTTTATCAAGAATCCCAGGTATTTACTAAAAGCAGATGCATTATGAGAATGAGACACAATGAGTTTCAGGCCCTATAAAGCAATTTGGGTACCAACATTTCTTCTTTTTGTTTAAAGCCTGAAATTTTATTATTTTGCTAGTTCTGTCTCATCCACCAGTAGTTACTTTTATAATTCCCTTTCCCATTTCTCTGACTTCTCAGCTCACGATGCATAATTTCTACTACTTAAATCTTGATTTTCTTTTCCACGCTTCGTGTCTTTTTTTGTCTGCTCTCATCTCTTTTTACTGTTGGACTTTCTTTTCTGGTTCTTCATCACCACACAGTTTCCCTTTGTTACCTCTTTTCTAGTATTGACTCATGCTCCCCATCCTGTGGCTCCTCAGTCCAGTTTCTGTGCTCAAGGATTCTCAGTTCCTCTTTGAAGCTTTACTGTCTTTTCAGATTTATCTTATGCTTTGTATTTCCCAAATCATCTTCTGCTTGTCCTAAATTCATTGCCTGGGTGATCACACACTTCTTTCCTCCTGGGGTCTCAACAGCATGTTTTCATGCTTTTCCTTACTAAAGATTTGTGTTCCCCCACATTTCAACCTCTGTGTTATTCCAGCCTTTTCATCCATTCAACCTGTAGGCTTATTTTTACCCTAACCTTCCCTCATACCTGTATTTCTCTTTAGCTAGTCTCCCAATATAATTTGACTAAATATATTTTACCTTCCTCCCTTATAAACTCTCTCCTCTCTCTCTCTCTCTCTCTCTCTCTCTCTCTCCTTTTTTTTTTTGTTTGGTCACATGACATCCCTTTGATTCTGTCTCATGTCAGCAATTGAAAAAACAGCACAAATCTCTGAAACCAAAGACCTGGATCTACTCCCCACTTCTTGGGAGCTCTGGTCTCTCAGACCACATCTGCTAGGAATCATTAAGTGTGGAATTGCTTTCCTAAGGAAAGGTGAGCCAGGAACACACTCATGTTGTGTACATTTTTTTATTTCCCTGAGGCTTATGCCTTGGACTGATTTTCATAGATACAACAAGAGAAATACTCTTGTCAGAAAGGTCCTATCAATTCTTAGAACCTTGTTTTAAAGCGTGGAGGTGCTAGAAAAAATTATTTTAGGAGTCTTTAGTATTGGCAAACCAATGTATTTGTTCAATTTTTTGAGTCTTACTCTGGATCAGCTGAAACACTTCGACTTGTATTTGAAAATATTTTCAATACAAGATATGAAAATCTTGGTCTGAAAAAACCCAAATGTTGGATCTAAATGTTTAGAGCCTCCTTAAAAATTACCAGAACACATAAAATAACCATTGCAAATGTTCTGGTGTCAGTAATTGAAGCTGCTCTTAAGAAAGTAAAATGGATTACACGATGTTCTAAAGAATGAACAACTTCCTTCTTACCAAGTTTTTGAATGTTTATTACGTCAGCTGAGTGCAAGAGAGTTTTTTAAAAATATATTTTTTGCATAAGTAATAAAATGCAAAGCAATTAAAAACCGCAAACCATCAGAAATAACAAAACTTGATAATCGGATAAATACATATTTCAAAGATGTTAATAAATAATTGGGTAAATATATATTTCAAAGATGTTACCTAGGATGTATTCTAAACTGTATGCTAACATGTTCAAGCATATTTAAAACACAATTAGTCTCCGTTTAATTCATGTATTAATATGTTTTTATGACCAACCGTGACAATCATCATATAGAATCATAGAATATCCTGAGCTGGAAGGGCCCCACAAGGATCATCAAGCCCAGCTCCTGGTCCTGCACAGGACAGACCCAAGAATCACAAAATGCGCCTGAGAACATTGTCCAAAAGCTTCTTGAACTCTGGAAGGATATAACTACAATTTTATCATCCGGGGTAAGTAACTTAAATGTTTCTTCAAGTAGTTGCTTCTTAGTTAACAGTTAGAAGGTGTAGGACAGCACACACTTTTGTTAATTATCCATCAGTCCAGGAGGAGAGAGACCTAACTAGAATGTATGGAGAATTATGTTACCAGCACCATCTTTTTCCATGTCTTCATTCCACAAATTATACGGATGAGAGGTCAGGTAATGAATAAGGTAATTCTGCTTCCACTCACCATTGGTAATTCTCTCCTGCAATTATATTCACCAACTCAAAATGTAGATTAGGGATTTTTCAATGATAATGACACCAATGAGGTCTGACCTTGGTTTATTTTGCATTGGCATTGCACTGACAGTTTTTTTTGTTTTACAGACTTTTTTCTCCTCTCAAAGTCTGTGAAATATCTCATATTTATAATTGCTTTATAAATGGGACTTCATCTCACACATATTTTATATGTAGTATTTGCAGCATGCCATTCCTTTTACTTGTTTCATCTTACTAACTAACGCAGAACAAAATTTCACTGAATTCATAATATTTCTCTGGAACTGATAGAGATACATACTGTAAATTTACACACCAATATGTTTTATGGAAATGAACACATTTCTTCTCGGCAGCATATTTTCAAACTTCAATTGCTCTTTACAGAAGCCAATTTTTTTCCAAACAACAAAAAAAAAAGTGCAATGCGTTTCATGTCTATATATTTTTATTCATGCCAATATATTTTCACAGTTGGATAGATTTAACTAAATTAGTAGTTACAGTATTTGTTCAAACCAATGCATTTTTGCTGGCATCTGGTAAGTAAATGTCATATGGGTTTTGTTGGTTTGGTTTTTTTTTTTTCAGTAATCAGCTTTAACCAAACCCACATCATTTAAAACAACACCAACTCACCTCCATCACTCAGAATTTCTCACCCAAACCAAACAAAACCCTGACTCTTCTCTTCCAGCTGCTGAAGGATGGTAAAGGGTGACATAAAAGGCAAATACACAGACTTCAGTCGATGAACATCTGCTCTTCTGGTTTCCACATAGGCCAGCAGTGATGCACTGGGCAGGGAAATGCCCTTTCTGTGATCACACTGTGCTGCCTTCAGGAGAGGGACTCCCCACATGAGGGAAGCTCTGCTGCCGTTTTCAGGTACAGGGGGGCAAATATAAGCACTAAAGACTTATTAAGGACTGCTGCAAAAAGTGGCTGTTACCCAACCAAATAATTCCTCAAGGCTGGGTGGCAGCTGCAGTGGGGTTTTCTCACAGGATTTTTTTTATCGAGCCACCTAAACAAGTCTCACTTTTCAAATTACTATTTTAAATGTGCTTGTGAGTGTTTAGCAGTTTTGCAGCTCAGGATGGAATCTGTCTGTAACTTCTGTCACTGCCAGCTTGCCTTCTCCATACCTTACTTCCTCTGGGGCTTCTTTGTTGTTGTTGGAACTCTGCAACCATATTTTGACTACTTCTTCACTACCCTCTAGATTACACAAAATTTACTTTAAAGTATGTATTATAGCACAGAGCAAGTGTTTCTAGAGTTATGTTTCTCAGCTTGTAATATTGGAAGGTTCTCTCTCCCTTAAATGATCTCTACATCTTCCACCATTTGCTGAATTCAACAAAGCCACAATATTTTGCCGAGCAAATAAGCTTTCCTTGGGCATCATTTACTCTCCCTAATCATAGAAGACTGATGCTATCACAGAGCATAATTAAAAACATGTTTATCCCTCCAGATTTTGCTTGTCTTTCAAGGCAAACTCTAGGGGTAGATTGGCCCAATGCAATACAGATGGTTCCTTCTAGAGGAGGTGGAGTTTAGCTTTTCAGAGAGAATCCCAAAGTCTTGTTTATCAGCAGTAAAAAAGTGTGCAAAAAAAATTAACCAATCACGTAGTGGACCCAGATATGAAGTGATTTGTACTATACACCAATACCTGTGAAATCTATGCCATCTAAAAAAGGATGAAGAGGAAATAATTGGGAGGGAACGACTAAGAGCTGGTTGCTCTGCTAGAGGAAGAGTTTGTCTGTTCATTTTTGAGTGAACAAGAAAAAAATTGTCAGGTAGGAAAACGTAATGTAGGATCTATGCTGAAAGTGTATGGGAAGCTGGGCAACTTTTATTTATTGATTCAGTGAGAGGAAATACTTGAGGACCCTTTCTAAATCATGCTTGGGAATTAAAATCTTTTGCTTTGCTTGGCAACAGGAATATTTGTGCATATCACCTTGATAAATAACAGGATAATGCAGAAGAACATTTTTCTGGTTCTGATAAGATGTTTACCCTCTGCATCTGATTTTCATTGTTCTCTTGTGTTAATATTTTACTCTTTGCTTTGTTCTGAAGTGTGTTTCCTGAAGAGTCCCTGTTGCCTTTTTGGAAGTAACGATGCTTCTGGCCATGCTGTGTGTGAGCTCCAGCTCCACAGACTAATTACAAAGTTCTGCTTATGTTTGGTGTCAGCTGCCACTGGATGTCACAAGATGTGATACTATGCCTACCTAAACTGTCAAATTAGCACGGCTAAGTTAATCAGAAGAAGTGTGACATCACGTCTGGCACGATTCTAATGGTTTTAATCATAAATTTTTCAGTTATATGGTTAGTCAGATAAATCACAGGGTTTTGTTGTGAATTCTTTCTCTTTTTTGAAAAATGGACAGAAAGGTCACTTCAGCACATACAGTTAAAAGACCTCTTGATACTCCTCTGCACTGCAGTGCTTGGTGGGGCTTTATTGAACCCCAAGTGTAGTTTTCTAATGTTTAGTAAATATTTCTGCTCTGTGATGCAGAGGAATAATGCTAACCTCCCCTCCCCACTCCGCTCCCTGCGAACCAGTTTCCCATCAACATGTTGCCAACTCATTTTGGAAACACTTGAGCCAGAAAATAAGGGTGAGTACCAGTGTTTTTGGTTATGCTTCTGACATGGGGTGTGGTGTAATGTCCATATTACTGGATTCTGGGAAGAAAATGTGAGCTGGTGTCTCTAAACATGCAGATCAGCTTTTCCAAGTGTACTACTGTGCCAAAGACTTGGAACCCCCCATGATGTACAGACAGGCATTTCATTCCTACACTTGCCAGGGGACCTCTTTTTATACCTTTTAATCACTAAGGTGGGAAGACACTTGTATCTTTCTTATAATGTTTCCTGGAACAAGGTTACAATCAAAAGCATGTCTTGTCAGAAGTACAGAGCTGTCAGTTGTCATAATTAATGCAAAAGCACTTTGGGATGGATTATAGTCCTGCCTTAGTGAAGGATTTAAGTTGCTTATTTTGTAGGAATTGCTTTTTAATTTCCTCTCCCAACCAGAAAAAAAAAAAAAAAAAAAAAAAAAAAAGCATTTGTTGACATTTTTAGTGCTGCCTTAAAAATGATGACTTGATCCTTTTTTTAAGACTTCTACAATATTTTAATAATCATTCCCCAATCATTACTGCCGTACCTGCACTTTACTCTGAGTACAGTTGTAAAACCTTTGCTTATTATTATTTTTTCAGTATCAATAATAAAAAAAAGGAGGTAAGACAAGTGTCATCCAATCTACTCATCCATTAGAGACAGACTTCAAATCTTCCCTTCCTAGGGGACGTTCTAGTGCAACATCTTTGACTGTGTTCATGTAACCTACCAAAGGCATGGAGATGTATGTGAGGTTCCTTTGATACAAAAGCATACAAATGACAGAACATTAAAATGTAATTCTTTAATTCGATTCTATATTTTATGTGAGCTTCTTTTGGAGACAGGAGGAACTCAATATAAAACCTGATGCAGTCTCAGCTGTTGCCAGGTATAATCACCACTTGCTAATGGACAAAGTGGAAGATATGAAAACAGAATGCATAACTTCCCAGATCCCACCCTAGCACAAGCTCTTTGAGGCAAAGTTGACAACTGATTGCACTTCCTTGATGACCTGAGACCATGGACCCTTTGGAGAAATGAGCTTTTAAAGAGCTTCCCTCTACTGCAGGAAAGACTGTTTCATCACTTAGATAAGCAAAGCTCTTTGGATTCAAAGACTGGCGGGAACACAGAGAGCTACTGTGGGAAACACACAGTAAAAACCTCAACAGAAAAGGAACGGAACCAGAACTGGAGAAACACCTGATCACTACAGGCATTTGGGTGCACGGGAATCCTGCCTTCTCCCAGATAAGGCAGCACAATTCCTCCACAGGACGTTCACGGGCAGATCCTTTAAAGCTGAACACCAATCACACGAACATGGAGTGCCTGCCTGCCCTCTTGGGTTCCTCACCACATTCAGAGCCTTATCTATTAGACCACAAGCGCTTTAGGACCAGGAAATGCTCCCAACCCTCCCAGGAAACCCTCCAAACGAAGAGCTTTCTCCAAGCCGTTCACAGTCCGGGCAACACCGCGAAAAGTCCAGGACGCTCTTTATTGCCATTGTTCCGGGGCCTCACAGGCGGAGCCGCGGGAAAGGCGCCTGCACAGGAATGCCGGTGTTCCGAGGAATCCGGAGACTCATCCTTTTACCAGTTGTTTTCGGAGGGGGGCGGGAGGAGACGCAGAGGGCAGAGAAGGGGCTTCACTCCCCGCAGTGAGGGGCGCTCGGAGCCGGCACCACCCGTCCCGCACCCGCCGGGGCCGCCCCGGCTCTGCCGCCGCTTCAGGACCGGCCCTGGACAGCGCCCGCCGCCGGCCACGCCCCCCCGCGCCGCTCTCCCCGCCCATTGGCTGCACCGCGGCCGCGCGGCCGTCGCCCCTCGCGATTGGCCCGAGCCGGCCGCCACTCAGCGAGCCTGGCGCAGAGGAACGCCCGTTCGCTTTGTAACGCGCCGCCTCATTGGCCGAGCGGCCGATGTCGGGCGCCGGCTATTGGGCTGCCGCGCACGCCACTCACGCGCCCACCTGAGGGGCGGGGCCGCACGGGCGGGGGCGTGGCCAAAGGCGCTGTGGAGGCGTGGCCGCGGAGCGGGGAGGGTAGGGGTGTGGCGCTGGGGGCGTGACCTAGGGGGCGTGGTTTCCCAGAAAGAGGCGGGGCGTGCGCGGTGGGCGGGGCCGGGCCGGGGGAGCCCGGCGAGCCCAGAGTGCCCTTGTGTGTCGCGCCGGGAAGCGGCGGGAGCGGAGCCGAGTCCCTGCGCATCCCACCCCTCCTCTCCCCTCCTCCCGCCATCGGGACGGCACGAGACGGGACAGCACAGGAGAGGCGAGCGGAGAGACGGACGGACGCGCCGGCAGGGGCGAGGGGAGCCGGCGGGGGCACCTGGCACCGCTCCGCGGTGGGAACCTGAACCTGCCCAGCAGCGCCGGAGCCAGCGGAGAGAGCCGCTCTTTCCTCCTCCTCCTCCTCCCTCCCCAATCCACCCCCGCGACCCTGGTCCTCCTCCTCCTCCTCCTCCTCCTCCTCCTCACCCCACTGGATACAGCGAGGGAGACACTGCGGCGGAGGCGGCGGCGACGGCGGCTCCTGCGGGGGGAAGGAAGCGCCCGGAGAGCGGAGCGGCGGGAGGCTGCGGATCTGCGTGCCTGGCGCCAACCCAGCCCGAGGGGAGCCCCCAGGATGCGGCTGAAGCCCGGCGCGCTCCTGCGCTTCTACAGCCTCTGCGGGATCCTCGTACAAGGTACCGCCTCCTCCCCACCCCTGCCCCACGCGCGGGGAGGGAGGGACGCCGGGGGGGCACCGCCGCGGCCCGGGGCACCCCAAGCTCCCCCCCTGCCCACCGCCCCACTCCTGACCCGCTCCCTCCCTCGCTCCTCTCCCGGCTTCCCCCCCTCCCCGGGCTCCTCCAGCCTTCCTCCCGGGTAGCGCTATCCAGCGCTGAAGCGCCGCACGGCTGTTAACCCTTCCTGCCCTTCCAACGTCAGCCTCTTCCCGCCCTCCTTCGCCCTCCGCGCTTCTCCCTCCACCTCCACCACCACCACCCCCCGCTGCCGCCAGTCGCTCGTGGAACCCCCTCATCCCCCTCCGGCTACCCCGTCCCCTCCTCGCCCGCTCTCCCGCCGCAAAACGTGCCCCCGAAAGTGCGGGTGCAGCCGCAGCAGCGGCGTGAGCGCCGCAACAACATCCCGGGGAACGTGCGGGCTCCAGCCGTGCCTCCCTCCCCGGCGGGGGGGCGGCGGGATCGGGGGGGGGGATGGCGCCGGGAGTGCGTGTCTGTGTGCGAGGCATAAGATGTGCACGTAGGGTAATCGGATGAGCCGCGGGTTCAGCAGCCAGATCCCTTCACCATCCTGCTCCAGGCGGCTCATCCTGCGGCTAGTTTGCAGACTGGATGTATATTCCCCCTCTCCCTCCTCCTCCCCGCCGCCGCTCTCTTCCCCTTCATTCCCGTTATCCGGCCAAGTCGGATGGAGCGGCCGCCGCGCAGGGAAGCCCCCGCGAGGCGCTGCGAGGTGCCTGCGGGAGCTTCCCGAGCCCTCTCCCGCTCTGGGGGGAGCCGAGCCCGCTGCGCTGCCGCCGGGAGCTCACCCCCTCCCTCCCTCCCTCCCTCCCTCCCTCCCTGAGAGGTGTTCGGGATGACGGCGCGGCCCCCCGGCCGCTTTGGGGACCACACGGTGGGAGGTGACGGTCGGGGGGGGCGGCGGCCCCGGGGGTCGGGGAACCACCGCGCAGCAACTCCGCTGGCCGGCGGGGCATCTCCCTGCCCTTCCCTCGCTCGGCGTGCGGGGCGTTTCGGTGGGGGAGAGAGAAGCGAAGAGTCGATTAAAACTAAGTGGCCTTGTAAGAATTTTTTTTTCCCTTTTCTTTTTTTTTCCTTTTTTTTTTTTTTTTCCGCCTCCGTTGTGCCATCTCACGTCAAGTTTAATATATCTCGCGTTTCACATGGCTGCGTCATGTGTCGGGCGATCTCCGGGGGGAGCTGTGGCTGGAAGCGCGGAGCGGGGGCACAGGCAGCCGCCCGGGTTCCCCGAAACACGCGAGCCTCGTACCCCCCCCACCCCGCATCATCCAGACCCCCCCGGAGTGCCCTCCGCTCCACTTCCCGGGGAAGTTACCGGCCGAGGAGGCGAGAAGGGATGGAAGGGGAAGGGAGTGCTCTGGGCAACTGCGAAGGACGGTTCCGTCGGGCGGATTATTTGTATTCTTTCCCGATGTTTATGGGTTGCCCGGTACGTCACCGCACAAGGAGCCGCTGTGTTGGTGCTATACAGGATTATTTATTGGGGCATGTGCGGCGCGCTGCACCTGGGGGCTGGCTCCTCTGCCTTTTGCATTTCCCTGTGAATTGTCAATTCATTGCCCTGCAAAGGAGCGGGGGGGTGGGAAGCGTCTGGACTGACTTTCTGTCACCAATAAAATCGGGGCTGCTGCTGGAGGAGGAGGATTTGATCTCTCCTAAGATGCAATCAGCCGCATTCAGCGCAGCGCAGTTTTGAGAGTAAACCAGTGATTAAAAACAGTGATGTCTTTCACTGCAGTTTAGGGAGCGTGCCAGGCAGAATGTAACTCCGTGAACTGCATCAGGTAAAAAACATGTTGCAAGAAACGGGGTGTAATACGAACCTGACTGCGACTGTGTGAAAACAGCCAGATTGGGCCTGTCCTTGCAGATGGGCAAAAGCCATGCTTAACACGTTACCCAGCTTGCCCTCTGCGTGTGTGAAACATCTCCCCTCTCTTCGGTTTCTCACACAATTATTTTTTCAGCTCCTGATTAAAACTTCATCAGAAATACTTAGGCACTCTGTGTACTGCACTTCAGCAGAGAGCTGCTTCAAGGGGATATAAAGAATCTGTAACACTCTGGCAGGAGTGAGAGGAAGTAATTTCTCCTATCCTTTTCTCCTAAGGTAAAGGAGGATGGAGAAGAGGAGTAAATATTTTCTAGAAGACTGTCCTCAATAGCAACTGTATCTGACCGAATATCGAATTCTTTCAGCCCACCATACAGTGCAACTTCATAAATGTTGTTTTCTCAGTTTCTGCCATTTATTTTGACACAAATAGCAGTCAGTTACCATATTAGACACATTTCTTTTTGATAGCTTTATAGCTGCATTTAAAAGTAGTTCTTGCTGCTGGCTTGATTGACTTGCCCAAACTGTGTTGTGAAGTGGCTGAGTGGATTTGTTAGAATCCTCTAGTTTTCTGCTTGTGGACCGTGGGAGATGCAGGTTTTTCGTCAGCTTTTTACGTGAATAAGATCTTTGTTCTGAGGATTTGAAGCACTTCTGGACTGTAATTACGGATGGTTTCTGTTTGGTGAAACTGAAGCTAATTAAACACAAGGTGACAGAGAGTCAAGCTGACGTGTGTCCTGTATGGAAGTGTGCCTTTCTGGCATGGTCTGTGGAGAGACTTGCTTAAGAAATCTGTCCTGGGTATTGATGAAGCATCAGCTGAGGGAAGAGGACATAGAATAATTCTTCTCAGGTTGTGCACAGAATAGCATTAGCAGCAAGCAGTCCCTTCAGAAAGGAGGCAAACAAGAAGTAAAAGAGGCCAGTGTCAACTGCTTGCTGTGAAAGGGGAGCGATGGAGGTGGAGGAGGGACTAATAACATGTTGGGCTGAGAAGCAGTTTGTCAGCTGAGTTCGGGTACGATATTAGTCTGCTCTGCCCTCTCCAGCGTTTGCTGTGAAAATAGTAGGATCTCTGGCTGCAGTTGTTCTTAGCTTGTGCTCTGTGATGATTCTGGAGTACTTAAATGATGTCCCAAGGGGTTAAGCTGTTATTTATGTTTACAGCCAGCCTTACTTTTTTGTTGTATTCTGATTGCTTTTTTGCTTAATGAATTTACTCTTACTCAGGCAAAATTTAACAGTTGAAGGGGGGGCACGTTTTTAGAATAACTCAAGTACATCGTCTGAGCTGTTTTTATGCAACCTGACAAGCAAGCTTGTTGTTGTCAAGAGGTACCACGTGAGAAACTGTAACAATAAAAATAGTTCCGTTGGATTCATAGGGTACAGATACAGGTTAGGATTATCCTGGAATTGTAGCTGCTGTAGCCCCCTGCTGTGTGATAATGCAAATGGCATCTAATGCCTTAATGTGCTCGGCTCCAAGAAGGCACTGGCTAGTGCCGGGTGTGGGAGCAAATGATCTCCTTCCAAGATTTGCCAACAATGGGCAAACCTTCTCAACGTGGTTTCTTCGTGTACTTCAAATGCTTGCAACCTGTCTGCTAATGAAAATGATGTAGGGATTCTTTAATTTGTCTGAAACTGTGGTCGCTGATGCAACAAATCAGTGAAGACAGGTAATTGCTTTCGGGCAAGACTCTTTTTTTCATTAGCCCAGACCTGTTACGGGCAGAATTAAGAAACCCGCAAACAAACCTGGACGGATATGCAAATGACTGCTTCTGAGATCATGTAAGCTGATTTAAGATGAAGTTATCATACATTACTCAATATCTTCTGTGTCTAGATCCTGTTTTGAATTTTCCGTTGGGTTTCTGTTAGCAAAATCCAGGCAACCTAATGCTGTGTGCATAGGGGTTGTCTTGACAGCAAAGTGTTCGTGTGCTAATACAGTGTACAGCGAGTCAAACACATGCAGTTGTAATTCTGTAAGGTCTGCAAGGGTGTAGACAATTACAGAATAAAAGACAGTAGTTTTAATACAGTCTTTATTTGGAATAGCACAAGTTGAAACATAAAATATATCACTCTACTTGACGGCGTTTTTCTTTATATGACTTCCATCACTCTATCCAAGGCCTGGTAGGCTTATTAGCTGCTTAGTTCCCAGGCTAGTTCATATTTTATGAATTCTTTTACTTGATTTCGTCATGCATTTTTATTGATAGTCATCATACAGCAGTTCACTTTCAGGTTTAGAACACGACGTAACTAAACAATCCAGATTCCCATTGATGATGTCACACAACTTCCCTGAGGAGTACATGAATAGGGATGACTCACTCACATAATATTTATCATTCTTGCACTCAAAGCATTTATCAAGTTTCAATCATCAAATTAACAGTAAACAGTTTTGCAGTTTCTCATCAAAAAGTAACTCCATGGAAATGCTGATCAAGAGAAGAACCTCTGTTGAAACAAATTCATTTTTCTTGTCCAGTTTCTTGATGGTTTTGTTTTTCTTTTTTTTTTTTTCAATATTATTTCAGAAATGTAAAGCAGTGAATCTCCCTCTGCTTTTAAATTTACTTGTCAGTTGCAATTCCATTATAATGTACTATAAATGTCTTGAAGTTATAGTTTATTATTATAGAAACCTTAGTTCTCATAATTAGCTTTCTCATCACTCTGGCCTGATCCTACTATTGACAAAATGTGTTGAATGTGATTACTCTTACTCTTTCCACCAAAGAATTAATCTTTTAATATTGCTATGTGAAGTCAAGATTGGATTTTGAAGTGATTTTTTTCTCTTGGGCATCACAAATGGTGATTAAGTAACTGATAACAGCTGTTATGTATGGAATGGACATGGACATCTGGTAGTTGCCAAGAGAACAGCAGTATAACCAGAGTGTGGTTGACTGTGTTAGAACAATGATTAGAACAATTATTCCCTCTCCATTTAATATTTAAAAAGTAGAAATAGAAGGTGTCGTTGTCCTCTTAATGCCTTCTCCAAGAGAAAGAAGGATTACTTCAATTTGTTTTAATCGAATTAACCAGCAGGCAGAAACTCTTAAAAGTTAGACCCTCTCAAAACAATGCAGGGTCTTCTGCAGAGAGGATGTGTATTTTAAAAAGCATGTCAGTGGCATTCTAAAACAAATGTAGAATGGTAAAACTATTAGACACAGTTTAGTATGTGAGTCCTCTGGGATTGCATCGATATTAAGTATGATCTTAATGAGCATATCCCTTCTTCCCAAGGAGTTTTTGAGGTGTGTTTGAAAGGAAGAAAGGCAAATATCACATCCAGTGGCGAGGAATACATTGTAAAATCATGATTACTCTCAGGAATTTTCCCTTGAACAATTATCTTTCTACATAATGAAAATATTTCAGAAAGAATTGAGTATTTTCAAAAAGAAATGTGGGTGTCTTTGCGAGGGTTCTTAATGTCGTGGGGGTTTTCTGCCTTTTGTCTCTGAACCTATTTCAGGATCTTTTCCCTTCCTTTTATAAGTGAAAATTAAAGACAAAGTCCAAATTTTTACAGTTTCTTTTATGCTAATGCACTCTAAGCTGAGGATGGGTGCTTTATAGTATCAATACATAAGACTCTACCGTAAGGGCATCTTAAAGGGGAGAGGAAGAAGCAGAGGACATTTATTTCAGTGACAAAACATTGGAGGCTGTGTAGAGCATCTTCCAGGGCTCTCTTCTAGTACTGGTGTTTTGTGTGTAGGACATTTTAAGGCCCAGAGGATTCATTGAAGAATGTAGGTGCTCAGTTTTGTTTTCCAGAGATTGGAAGACTCCTTCCTGTCTCTTCCTCTCACAATGTCTGCATACCTGTCATCCCATCTCCTTTCCCTAACGTCTGTAAATGTGAAAAATAAAATCATACTTGCATCCTTTGCCATCCTTTTCATTTGCAGCGTAGAGATCTTGGGATCTTTATGAGCCTTGTTTACAGGACTGTTTCTGCTGTCTTGACAAGTTTGGGATTTTTGAGGGAAAGACTATTTCTTCCTAACCATGAACTGAGTTGTATTTACTGCTTTATAGTTTAATCCAATGGCTCCTGGAGAGTGTGAATGCTTTTATAGCTTTCACATTTTAAGTAGCAGCAAATCACTTTTAATATAGTTTTACATTACTATAAATTCATACATATAACTTTTTTTCCTATTTTGTAGTACTGAGTTTAGTTTTCTCCTTTTTTCTTACGTAACTGATAAAGAATATTAAGTGTCCACAGGCAGCTACTCTTCAATTTCAGAAAAATAATTAGTGTATGATCTATGTTTCTCAATTTGAACACCTAAAGCTCCTCCGGAGCTGAAAGCTCCTCTGTGTAAGTTTTGTTTACATGGAGATACATTACTGAACTCTGCAGCTTATTCTTTGTTCTGTGAATGGAGTTGGCAAGGTTTAGGTTTTTTGTAAAATAGTGTGTATCATCATATATGTAGTATGGTGGTTGTTCAAATAGCTGGATGTTTGACATTCCCTCTGTTGTCATCTTTGTGCAAACAGTTTGTTGACTACCTGTCATTTTCTTTGTTGGATGGGAAGGATAGCGCAAGAGAGAGACTGTTTTCTTATGCTAGAGATAAAAATACCCTGGTTGTATTTTAAACTTCTCATACACCACAGTATTCATCAAACAGTGGTTCTAATCATGGTAATTCAATTACTGAACCTTAGGTTAAGTAAACCAGAGCGTGACGCAAAAATAATTTGTGACCAGATATGAAAGCGCAGTTACGCCTTCCTGGGTATCATCAATAAATGATCCCCTGCATTATTGCTGCTGCTTCTGGCAGCAGCTGAATAGGCAGCACAGCTGTACAGGCCTCTCTAACTCTTAAAACTGTGGGTTTTTTTCAAAGTTCAGCAATGGAAATTCAACAACTGCAACTGACTGACAGCTCTGAAGAGAGTGAGGCCAAATTACTTCACAGCAGCAGTTGTAGTAGGCACAGGCACTTTAGTATTTTCTGTCTGTTCCGATATTTATCCCAAACTGACCTACATCTGCTGGATTAAGAGTGTAACTTGACCTGCTTTTATTCCTGCTATGCTATAAGGCAGGAAGGCTGTTCTGGTTGGTCCTTAACGAGGGGAAAAGCTGTACTAGTTGAAGCAGAAGCAATCAAATCTCTTTTAATTAAAAGACTGTACAAAATATGCTCTAATGTCAATGTCAATCTCATATTTATCCCTTTCAAGGTCTTTTTTTTTTTTCTTTCCTGAGTGTTAATATGTTTTTTGTATGTGAGGCATAAATCTTGACATGCTACTTGATGCTTGATTGTGGTACACTGGAGAACAGTGAAGAATTCTCCATACATTTGCACAGTTTAATACAGAGAAAGTAAAACTTCATTTGATAAATGAAAACACTTGTTCATACTCCAGACCATGAATGGAAAGAAATTTTTTATGTCTTCAAACACACAGAAATGTCGAACTGCAGCCATTTGCAAATTGGAAAATAAATTCAGTAATACTAGAAGTATTACTAAACTGATTACTGATCAAGGACTAACATAACATAGTATCCCAAATCTGTGACAGGTCATAAAATGGCATAATATACTGAAATATACCGTAGTATTTCTTTTATATGAATTGTTTTGTTAACATCTAAGGTAATAGTAATGGAAATGAGAGAACTTCTTTTCTTTGGAGGAAACCTTAAACTAGCATGGCCATTTTTAAGTGTCATGTGAAATATTTTCTTCATTACAGTAAGCTTGGCATTGCAGTTTTCTCTTAACTTTACCGTTTCTTAACTTTTCCATTGCAGGTTCCTAATGGCATTATTGATGTCTCCAGGCTTGTATCATGTAGCCTTGTAATGCTATTAAAAATAGGTGAGATCTGGACTAATATGGAGCTATAAGTACCATCTTGTTCGATGATAATTGTGGTTCATGAAAAATTATATCTGTGCAGTGGAAGGGGAATCCCTTCAATTTTAAATTAAAACCAGTTGTACCAAAATTAGCAACCCCTAACACTGAGGAGCTTTTCAGAACTTAAATATAAAATTTGACAACTAATAGGATATTGCATATTAAAAGAGAGTGTGTCTCATCTTTTGATATAAAACCAAATTAGCAATGAAAAAGCTTTATAGACTGTGCTTCCTTTAGAGGCTGGACTCCTCAGTGTAGCATGTCTTAGGGAATATCTTGACTGCTGCTTATACAAACACAATCAAGATGATGTGTTTTTGAACACAGGCAGTGTATAAGTTATGTGTGGGCTAGCACCTTGACTATTTGCCCAACTTCTTCAGAACATTCCTCTTACCTTATCTGGATTTTTTAATCAAGCATTTCTCAAGTATTTGGCATCTCTCTCCCTAGTCAATGTGAAGTTTTATGGTTTACAAACTGCTGGTTGATGCTTCTTTTTGGTATGCAAAATGCGAAATGCATCCCGTTCCTAGAGCAAGTAAATCTCATTCACTCTTTAAAGAATGGGCCAAAGCTCACAGAATTTCGGTGCCTTCCCTACAAAATAAGCTTGAGTTTTTGAACTGGGTCTGAGTAAAATTGTTTTCTGCTTCCTAAGTCATCTTTGTTTTGCAGACTCTAATTCATTATTGCTTTGCTGCATTCTGAATGGTGAATTTTGGAGGCGCTGGGGAAGGCACACAATCAATAGAAATACATGGGCCATTTGTTTTTATTTATGCTAGAGAAAAGCCTCAATGGCCTATAGACTTATTTATGGGACGCTCACATATGTTTAACACACAAGATGAATGTAATTTGAAAATAGCTTGGAGGATAAGATTGGTTTAAGTGACTAGGTTTTTATATATCTTGTGCAAGCAATAGTTGGGGAGGGGAGGAGAAGAACATAATAATGTGATTGCAGAATTTCTCAAACCATCTTTGGATTTTGAGAAAAGAGTCATATCAGATTTCATACAGATTTGTCTTTTTCTGTTACAAAAGCAAGGGATGCTCCTGTTCTACAAAAGCACAGTTTTCTCCTGATCTGATGCAAAATGGAGTAACAGAAAATCTGGATAAAGAAGGTAGTTAAACATGTCCTATAAGGGATATTCGTCATTTACTGTGACATCTGTATTGCAGGATTTGGAAGTGCAGATGCATTTGTTGTGCATTAGATTTTATCTATTGCAAACTGAAATATACTGTAAATCACAATGGGAAACCAGAATCTAGTAGCCTTTATCACATAAACTAAACAAATGAAAATTTGCTGTCTAATGAGTTAATATCATAGGATTATTTTTTCTCTAAATTGGTCTTTAAAAACTGTTATGATTCAAACTTCTTCCAGAAAGTTAACATCTCGAGAAAGGAATTTCAAGATAGGTGACTGGCTGGTCACAGATAAATGCAGGGTAATCTCCCTTCAGGCCTTGTCTGCCTGGGATACCTGTCAAGAAAAACAAACTTCTCTTTTTCTTCTGTTTGCTGCTGCAAGGCTTGTGGTGGGGAAACAGCAGTAGCCCTACTCTGTGTGCATGAGGGATTTGCTTTCTTAAGATTGTGAGGATAAAGGCCTCCAATTTGTCTAGTCTGTTTACATTGATGTGTCAATTCTGCAACAAGTGAGCTATGCCATGACAACACATGGATGATACGTAGGCACGTGGATAGATGGAGGGCAGGGAATGTGGGCAATTAATTTTCTCCAGGAATAAAACTTGCCTTCCAGAGTCACCACAGAAGCCTTTGCTGTGAAAGACAAGGACATGTATGAAGGTTAGGCTGGGGCAAACCCCTGTATGACTGCAGGGTTGCAGGATGGGAGTGTGCCTTTTCTCCTTGCTCCACCTCTTCCTCTCCACAGGAAACGAAATGCAACGAGGAAAGATTTTAGGGGAAGTGCATTCTGTGGAAGCTGTGAGAGGGCATCCTTCTCCCTACTTCGAGGAGAAAATACCTGAGAGGGATGTGATGGCTGGCTTAGATTTTTTTTTCCTTTTTTTTTTAATTTTTTAAAATTATTGTTGTTTTCTTCCCACTACTTCTCTGCCTTCCTCAAATGTGCACTGAGAGAAGGCAGGAGGGGAAGCAGTGGGAGTCAGTCCCTGGCACTGGAGCCTGAGCCCTGCCAGGGGCACCAGTTTCAAATGCTTTTTAGTGAGGTAGGCATAAGGCTCTAGTCTCTTCCATCCATTAATAGCCTGATTTTTTTGAGTCAGTACAGCATGGAAGACTTCTTACAGGCATCGGGGAGAAGGGGCAAGTTTGAGAGCAGAAAAATACTTCAAAAGCTACCATATGAAAACCAGGAATCTAGATGAATTTCAGCATGTTGATACAAAATGTGCTACATGAGAGCATTTCAGCGTGGCTGCATTTCATTCTCCTCTTTCTGAGTTAAGATAAATCAACTGGCTGATTTGAACGTTTGATTCAAGTGCAGCTAAAACACTTTGTAGGTGCAGTTAACACCCCTTTTCTCTGTGATATTGCAAGACAGGCCATCTCAGTGTAAAATTCAGCACTATCCAGAATACTCACAGTATCAATGTCACTTGTGCTTTATTTCAATTAAGAGACTTACAGGAAAAATCTAGTGAAATGTATATTAGTATAAGAAATTGGAGCTGACTTATGAATGTCAAGACAGAAGATGACTTCAAAAATACTGTTCCACTGCTATTATTTCCTCTTGGTGTGAGTGAGATCCGAGGAAATCTAGCATGTCTAGAAAAACAGAATGGCTATTCTGCATGTGTGGTGATGTGCTTATCATGTTTAAACACTGGCAGCTCTGCTGGTAAAACTTGGTTAGGAGCAGGTGGTTTCTGGGGCAGGAGTAGGTAACTTCTCAGGTGCTGCTGTTGTCTCCTGGTAAACTTCTGGATTGCTCCAGTGCACATTTCTCGTTCTCTGGAAGGGGAATTCCTGACATGAAAACTTCGAGTCCAACTAGCACCTGAAATATCTACCCCTTTTCTGAAAGGCTTCTACTGTTTGCAGAATAGAAAAGTAACTGTGAAACAACTTGCTTGAGCTCTAATTAGGTTTTTTAACACGTTGCTCAGGATGTCTGCTCCGTTAATATATTTTTTGTGTCTGGAACACATATACATACTGTGAAGTATCACACTGCTGTATGGAGGAATCAGCACAGTGTTTTGGTCAAATTAGAGAAGTGGTCCCACAAGTAGTATTAGGGATGGATGAGAAATCCATCCAGTGTTTATGGTGCCTCAGAACAATATTTGTATTATTACAAGTCTCCAGCATTCATGTGCTATGCATATGTCATATCAAGTCTTTGATTTTGGTTTTGTTTTGTTGGGTTTTTTTTTCCCTTCACAGCTCACACTTGTGAAGTATCTACATCAGATGCTTTAATAACTCCTGACAAACTTGTTAGTATAGTTTCCTATGGCAGTGTGACAGATTTCGCTGCAGAATACACAGGCATATGTGAATATAGATTACAAAAATAAATCAATGGGTGATAATATTTGAAAACTTTTAAATAGAGAACTAGGTGGTGCTGTTCTTTCATCTTTGTTGCTTAGCTGAATTCTTAAGTATGGGCTGAGAACACCAGGCTACTACTTTTCAAAAATGAATTTGCCTGTCTTAAATGTTTGAAGAAGTTATTGTTCCAGATTTCTTTGGCAATGCTACTCTGAGAGCTAATAACTGCACAATATAGCACTTTATACTTTATGAAAAGGAACTTTTGCATTGAACAAATGTTTTAGTTTTATTCAGCATGGTGATGTATACTTCCTTTTATTCTCAGTTTGAATTAATTCAGAATTAATTCAAATAACTTTTTTGACTCTTTACTTGTCTGTATATTTAGGATTATTTGGCCTGGCCAGTTTAGCATGTTTAGATGTGTGAACCTTTTTAATCCTTTTCTGTTGTTAGTTTCTTGAACACTTTGGGACTAATTTAGTAACAGCACAATGAGATCATCAATAATAGCTGGAAGAAATTTGTTGTAATTGTGTAGTAGCAGTATATAAACCACAATTAATTAAGCAAGAAAACAAATTTATTAAATTTTCTTCCATTTACAGAAAGATATAAATTTTTAATCACTGTCTTGTCTCAATGCCATTAATGCTGCAGTTGGAAATAGTGATGCTAGATTATAATGAACTGCCTAGGATCTGGATAGATTTGTTTTATCAGTGTTCAGTGTTGCAGCAGAATAATAAATGTCTAATTAGAATCCAACTTCAGTATGCAGCACTTTTGTAGAGAGTGCCTCTCATTGACCACTGCTTAAACTAAAATGTTGGAAGAACAGATGGAGGATAAATAAGGGGAAAATGTACTTCTGCACTGAAAAAGTGATGAAAATGTGCTCTAGCTAGGTCAGAGTTATAAATGTGTTTGCTCTAAGTATGTAATTACTTATTCAAAAAATAAGCTGCAGCTGTTAATGGAGGAGTGTGAAAACACTTTTTCTTGGAATTTATCTCCCCTATTCCTTCTAAAGCACTGCAATATATATAGTGGAGTCTGGAGAAGAAAGTTTTAGTTGTACTTTTTGATTGTTCATTATTAACAGCAAAATGCTTTTCCTTGATTTAAATTAGAGATTTTGTGACATATACAAATAATACCCATACAATTGAAAATTAATATCTACCAAGGCTAAAAGTTATTCATTTTATGATGATTCATTTTATGTTGATTTTTTTGGTAAGATTTCAGTGTCACAGGTGTAGTTATTGTTCTTCCAGTGTTTGAAAAGCACCAAAAGGTGTTTTGATATTTTTTTTGAAAAAGGAAAGAAACCCAAACCAACTCTAATTCACAAAGAAAGAATTTTAAAAATCCTTTTTTATTCCTGAGCATTAAGTATTCTTGTCTGTGAAGCAGAAGTCACATTTTGGTATACTGCATGTGTAAATTGGCTTTGTGGAATGTTTTTGGTTTGTACCATTAGAAACTAATAAATTAATAAAAACTCAGTGCCAGAGTTAATGCAGTGCTTAGCACTTGCTTGTTCCAGAATTGTATCTCAGAGATAATGGTTCAAGTTTGCATGGGTTGGCAGAATATTAAGTTTTAAAAGGGGTGAGTTAATAGATTATGGGTTCCTACCTGTAATCGGGTACAAATGTGCAGAAGATTTCTGAATGCATGTTATTAAAAATTGAAAACTCTTAAACTAGCTACCTTAAGAAGCTTCTGCTTTCTCCCACAACCTGCAGCCTGTGGATTAGCACATACTCATGGATATTGGAAGTACTGAATTTTTGCAGTATTTGCCTCTTTTTTCCCGGGAAAGTGTTGGACACCTGAATCAAGTCCTCCTAGGTGCAAACATCCTCCTAAAGAAACATTTGACTGGAAAGAAAGATAATTTATTTCTAGTAGCTACTTCTTTTCAGTTATTCTCATTCAAAACAAACAGAATTGACCATTTGTGTGCTGTATTTTAGGTGGGTCTGGGAGGTCAATAAATAAATAAATAAATAAAGAACCTCCTCGAAGTCTTTCTGCACCAGCCCACTCCTTTCAAAGCAGTGAAGCATGAACATGAGAAGGGGTGAGGTGTCAGAGTCAGAAGTTCTGTTGTTTTACTGAGGGATTTTTCTAAGTTACAGATTTAGGAATCTAATTTTAGCCTGTTGCACTGGAAACGTCCTGTGAGTTCGACAACATTCCAAAATGGTTTTTAGAAAACGGACGCTGGTTGATTCTCAGATCTGAGGAGGAGAGAGGGTTATTATTTGAAATAAAACAGAGCAAATGCACGATAAAAAAATTATCTTTATTTCTTCTGTTTTGTGTAGGTTCTGGGAAACACAGTGATTCTGAAAGCATGAAATGTGTGGGGGTTGGAACTAGATCATCTTTAAGGTCCCTTCTAACTCATATGATTCTATGATCACTAAAGCTCAGATTTGCTTTCTGAGTACATTAAAATAATGCTGAATTGTTGGTTCCCCCCCACCCTCCTGAATATTACCAGATCTGAACTAAGTACTGAGTTTAGGTGACTTCTGTTAGAAATCATTGAGATTACCACTGCAGGCTTTTTCCTTGGCTTACATTGCAATGAATAATTTAAACATGAAGTGCAAGATGACACCATGTATAAGGTTACTTTCCTAATCCAAGAAAATGCCACAATTTAAAGGCATCATAAAATATTTTGCATTTTTATTTGTGAGAATATGGTATTATTTGTATTTCCAACGTCTCTTAGGCTTCGTGATCCATTTTGAGGTTTATTCTCTTTTAATCTGCTCTTTCATCTCTTCTTCCTTCATTATCTAGGTTTTTAGGGTTTTTTTGTTCTTATGTCAGTGTGCTGACATAAGACTTGATATTTTAAATGCATTAAATCCGTTGAAGAAGTCCAAATAAACATGAAATTGTCATCTGTTTTGGGCCAAAACATGAGGAAACCATTCTCATCTGAAACTTCAGCACAGGATTTTCTTATCTCAGATGTGAGACAAAATTTTGTGGGATTTTGTTTTGTTTTTTTTTTTTTTTGTTGCTTGGGTTTGAGTGAGGATAATGGAGATAACAATAAACATTAATGTCTGATACAGTAAAAATGACAACTAAGAACAACTTCCATTGTATCTATGGAAGGGATGCAGGTTGTGAAAAGGGGACAATAGAGAATTACCCTGTTTTTCCTAACAATATCTTAGCTTTTGCTGGAGTTATAGTTCTTGGATAGCTTCTTTTGATATTTCCAAGTACTTTCCCGTTGTTTTCATAGGTTCAGTTGCCACAGTTACAGTAGCTGTTTACTTTAAAATACAGGTAAAACAAAACTCTTTAGTATACCTTCAGTATAGAGTATGACTTTAGTTTGTTTCTTCAGTACAACTGTAGACAACTCATATTTCAGATTAAAACTAAACGGATGTATATAGAGAATTCAACTGGAAGTCTTTCTTCCAAGTATGTAATTTAAAGGAAATATTTAATATTTATAGTAAGCCAAGTGGTTACTCCTTCTTTTCCCTGATAATGGGATCTCAGAACCTTTGGATTTAACTTTTTAAAGTTAATACTAATTAAATTGAGCTCTAAGGCTACTCAGGCTCATGAGAGTATGCAGGTTTCTTTCAGAGGTTTTCATAGTGTTTGTCATGATTAATTCCTCTTGGAAACCTCTATCTGTGCATAACATTGCAAATATAGGGGAATTAAATGGGTGTTATGAGATAGGCGAAGAATTGTTTGTGTGCATCCATTTTGATCAATACTGAAAATAAATGATCAAGAAGATAGGGCAATTATTTTATTTGATGAATGTAATTCAATTTTTTAGCTGACTGTTTGCAAATGTTCCCAATATCCAGGAAAGAAGTTGTTGGGGTTTTTTTTTGCCAGCCACCCTCCCCCCACCCCTGAAGAATTTTAAGTGTGTGTGAAACTTTGCTGGCAACACGTAAAAAAATAGATAAAATAAAATAAATAAAACACTAACTCTTCTGCCACAAAACCAGTTATCTAAGCTGAATCAAAGATGATTGTCTCCTTTCATCTGTGGGGAACTGTATCATTTGCAATTCTGTTTATTTTCATTGTGAAACACAAAAGTGATCGGTATCAATGCTCAGATAAAATTGAGATTTTGTTACTGCAACGGAATTACTTGTGTGTTGTCTATAATTTTTTTTGCAATTGCAACTGGAATTGTAGGAATGTGCTGTGTACTTACTTGCCTGTGAAAATTCAAAGGTGCAGTCACAGTATATGAAGAGTCATTCAGCCACACAAGCGTGTTGGCATTTTTCTCAACTTGCTGAGTGCATAAACTGTAAATCTTAAGTAATTGCCGTGTAGAAACCTCATACATATAACAGGACCATTTTATCTAGGCTTATTTGTCAGCAGCTGCATCCCAGCAAGAATTTGTTAAATAAGTGCTGCTATTCTGTAGTTTGCACTCATGAATGCTTTTAAGTTGTCTGATGATCCCAGCAACTCAAAAACTCTTTCTCCCCCCCCCTCAAAATAGTCTGTTGAGATTGTGGAAGTGCTAAAGTTTGTTCATTAAAATGATACAATAAATGATGCTTTCAGCCACCTAGAATGTTGGCTAAATGAGTGGCTATTTGTCCTTTTTGTGTTGCTCTGTCTGCTGGCAAACTTCTTTCAACATTTGCATTTTTTGAAGCTTTCTCCTCTCAAAATACAAATTATGAAGTAAAGCAGAACTCTTCATTCTGCACCAACTCTTGTGTTGGGCCTTTCTTATTCTATGTAAAGTGTATCTTCTGAATAGTTAGAGTTCAGTAGGTTATAGCAAGGGGAGGAGGCTGAAAGAGGAGCTCTCCAAATAAGTCCCTGAACTGGAAAGATCACAGGGGCTGTGGCTGAGCTGATTAGCCTTGTGCAGTTGATCTTCAATATACTTGTTTTCCTTACTCTTGTGTTTGCAAACACAGCCACTTAACGTTTGTCCCATTTTTCTCAGTGAAATTTTTTTGGTATCAGATCATCCTGTCGCTGTACTAAAACAGATCCAGTCATTGGTCTTGGTTTCTATTTGTAGTGTTTGTCATAATATGAAGGGTTGCAATAGAAGGCTAAAAGCACGTTGAAATTCAGAGTTTTGAGTGAGATGTAGGCCAGCTTAAAATGCAGTATCCACTGTGATCAGTAAAACTTCTTGTGCAAAGTTTGAAAAGAGTGAAGTTGTTTCTTCTGTTATTTAAGCAGTATGTGGTCTATAGGCTGCATTTATGGAATATGCACGTTTTAACTGTATTCATGTATAAACTTACAAGCTACGTATAACTTTACATATATATTTTTAACTTTATAATTTTCATAACTTGGTTTGCACTGATAAAGCTCATAAATTAAATCTCAATGCAAAACTTGACTTCTGACCAGAAAGACTGGGCAAAACTGAAGAAAACTTAAGTGCTGTGGAAGGGAGAAATGGAAACTTCCCCCAGAAATGTTGTTGTTTTGTTTTTTTTTTTCCTCTGTAAATAAAAGTCACACCAAAAATATGTGCTATTTGGTTTTGGAGTGTTGATGTCAATACAGATGAGTTATGGAAGACCTGGAGCTGGCTAGTTCAGCAGAGTCAGAATTATGCTGTTCCAGGTCATCCTGGGTCATCTGGTTAATGCTGGATGTGAAAGGCTGTGCTACATTCCAGCCTTTGTCCTACTTTCATGAAACAGATGCTCTTCGCTGAAGAGGCATCATTAATTTCTGTGAAATGGGAGGGTGTCCGTTTGCCATTCATCAAATGCAATCATTTTAGTTGAAATCGGTTAAATTCTTTATTTATTTATTTTTTTTGTAGCTGCAGGAGTTCATGTGTTAAACTTGTGAATTTCTTAGGCTGCAGGATAAGCAGAACGAATGGAAACACAAGTGTCTGACATAAATACTTCCAGTGTTTTTAAGCTTTTCGCCTGTTTTGCAAGCATTTGAGCTTATTAACCCTAAAAAAGGTAATTTGAAATGGTAACAAATATAAGTGTTAATGCAACCTCCTTTTTCCACAAAAACAACCTGAAATTTGCAACACCAGGAGGTCACTTGGAAGGCCTCTAGTTTAGTGTTGAATATGGTTTAATAAGCGTTTTCTTCCTTTCTTTGAGATTTCTTTGTTAAGCAGTAATTCTCCTGTAAAAGATTATTTACTTTGCAGGATTAAAAGGTAATACATCTAGCAAAATATAATAGCATGAATTTTATTGTGTGTGGGAAGTACATCCACTACATTTCCAGTGGCAGATGTATTGTTTTTTTATTATTGGCTTCCACAGACTCCAACGAGGGGAGCTGCCAAGCCAGGTCTTGTGTGTGCACTTTGCTAATACTGGAGTTTAGAGCCTAATCTTGCTAATCTACAGACCTGAGTGTGCACATATGCCTGGACTAAGCACCGTGATTTGACCCTCAGAACTACTAGATCAGGTTCTTCTTAAACAGGATTTAAAGAATTAGGGAGGCACCAGGACTTTCTAAGAAGCGACAAATATTCTTTCTGAACACCTGTTCAGAAATCTGCTTCGTTGCTGGTAGTGAACCAGAAGAATCCAGAAGTGAGCAGACTGTACTAATACAAAAACAGAGCAGAAAAACAGAATGGCAGAATTCCTGGATGCAGGATTCGTGAGAGTAATGCTGCTGTTAATTCTCTGACAAACTTCTAAACTTGTTCCATGTTTCCTTTTTTTTCAGAAGCTTGCATTTAGGATCAAGCTTCCTCAGATGATTTTATGTTATCTGTAGTGTCTGTGTAGTTGTTCTCAAATTTTCCTAACTTCTGCATGAAAAAAAGTGTTCAAGAATTTGACATAATGAGAAAAAGGATCACGAATCCATTTTTGCTTTTATTATTCTTATTGTCCTGTTATTCTCCTGTCTCCATCTTCAACCAGCTGGTCTCCACCATGAACAATAGAAGTCTGTAAAGAAGAGGCTTCAAGTTTGGACTTTTTTCCCTACTGTTTTGCTAAAAATATAAAGAAATAGAAGCAGGAAGTTTTCATAGTTTCAGTTTCTTTACTTGAAAAACAAGCAGCAACCTTGGATCAGTTTACCTGAAATTCAAGCATATATAGGAGAGCAACTGAAATGGGAGTTGGCAATTATCACATTTAAACTCATAATGACAACCTAGAAGTGTTTGGAAGATCTCCTGGGAGAAAAAAATATTTTTCTTCTTATTTTGTGTCTTAATGTAAGCTGGAAATTTCGCTGTGGGGTTTTATAGGTACCTGTCACAAAACTGTTAATGGTAAAGTCATACCTGTGTGTGACTTTGAGTCAGCTACTCTGATTTATAGGTTAAACATGAATACTTCCTGCACCTGATAATGTCACATCACTTGTCTTGGACAGTGCCTTGTCTCATAAGATCCTTTTCTAGTTTTATGGCAAAATGCCTGATTGCTTTTGTTTTTTTGAAGAATAGCTTTTTATGCGTTGCATTTTCTCAGAGACCACCTAACCAAAGCACCTTCTGTGCAAAAACATCCCCACCTTCCTGGATAGTGTTAAACATGAGTGGTTGTGGTCTTGTGTTTGTTCTTTAAGAAGAGTTTTAGTATTTTTTATCTCTTGATCCCCTCACTGAAGTTTTTACTGTGTTGCCTTTTTAGTCAGGAAGTGGTAAATTTGTAGGGGTGGTATTTAATATGGAACTAAGCTGCTGGCTGTGCTTACACAGCTTAGAACTCAAGGAACTTTAGAATGTGGCAGAATATTTATTCATGGCCAATTCTTGCACCTTCCCAGCGAAGCTCAACTCCACAAAACGTGTTGGTGTTTCTCATGGGTACCTCTCTGTCAACTGAGGAGAGATTTGGGAGAAGTACCGAGGCAGCAGGCAGACAAACAAGAAGAATGACTGAAATATGATAAGCAGATATGTCCCTTTACTGATCACTGCAAACAGTAGCAAAAAATTGAAAGTTCAAGGACAGTTGGCCAAAAAAAGGAGATATGGGCAAAAAAAAAAGGAGATATGGGCAAAAAAAAAAAGGAATAGCAGAGTTGGTCAGTGTATCATAACTTCTGTTTGGCTGCGTGGCATTTTTGTTTATGCCAACACAAATGAACATCCTAAAATTCCAAATCTTCAGGAAATTGTCTGGGTAGAGGTAGGCATAACTTTACTGACTGTGGAAATAAAATTTAGCATGACAAAAGCCCAAGTGAAGTAGTGGAAAAGAAGAATATTTGATGAATAGTGTGGTCCATGTGCATTTGGTACTGCAAATGTAAATGTGTTTTTGGCAATTGATTGTTATTGATTATTAATTTTTAAATTGTGCGATTTTATATTGTCTTATTTCTTCACCTTTTTTTATCTATGTGGCACCTCTTTAAGAATGGTACACTTGTTTCTGTGGTTGGTTCTTCCTGTGCCTGATTTCAGAACAGCTTGAGTGGTTTCCTCAATTCAGTTTTTATATTGTGACAAGTATCTCATACTTCTATTCCAAATGCTGTGTGCTTGACTAGCCACAATCCAGAGGGTGAATATCCCTCTGTGAACAGAACCTATATTAATAGTTTTCAGAATATATATCAGCACTACTCTGGTATTCTGAGCTGCCACATACTATAGTCCCTTTTATGAACCAAGAATTCATTTATAAATAAGACTAGGAAACTTTTGTGACTAAGATTAGGAAATTTTTGTGACTAATCCTTCCTTATTTTTAATGTTCACTGCTGCTGGATTACTCCACTTGTCATTTATAGGAACTGTCACATTTGGAGCTCACACTTGTGAATTGTTTGGTTTTCTTTTTTTTTTTTTTTTTTTTTTTTTTTTTACTTCCAAGTCTTGAACTGTCACCTTAAAACAGGAAACTTTCTACGCAAAAGGAGTGAATAGTTACCATTTGTCATTTCAGGCTGCTGTATTGGCTTAGTGCTTTAAGTTATGAAGTTTTTTCTAGATGTTAAATTGTCCTTTTTCCCTACACTGAAAGTTCTTATCAAGTTTATCATCAATGAATTTAATTAGAACATTCTTACCTATATGGTAAATGTTGTTTATGGGAATGCTAAAGAAAGTTTGTCCAAAGATCAACCTGAGGCTCTCCAGATATAAAGCAGAAGCTAGTAGAATTTGTTTTCCATATGATATTTGAAATATTTGTTGTCTTAGGATAATCGGAGACTATTTGATTCCTACTGTTTCTTGTAAAAAAGGATAGGTTTTTGTTTTCTTTTTTTAATATATCCAGCATGGCATTTCTCACACTTAAACTATTGTACAGCTTCTGACGTGGAACTTGAAATTTGCTTTACTTTTGAATCAAAATTCCATTCCCATTGCATTAAAAAGAAATTACACAGATGGAAATATTGTTCCTTAGTCAATCTTCTTTATATATTCATTGCAAGACTTTACTTGTTGACAGTTCTTTTTATCCTCCTTGTAAGCATTAATTTACTCTTGCCTTGTTTCATTTTTAGGACTGCGGTTTTTTTTGTAAATACCCTTGTTTTCAAAAGGTTAAGGTGAAAATTGATCAGAGTGGTCTCTTGATGGAGCTATTCAGTAAAGTCAGAAGCTTCTCAGTAGCTTTTTGGGTTTCTGTTCTTTGATTAAGATGCTCTTTCCAGACAAACTCACGTGAAAGTGCTGAGTCAGTATTTGCCACATTTCGGTGTTGCAGATGCTTTAAGTCTTCATTTTGTCCTTCTGAAATGACAATGCTTTACTTTAGGCTCATTTTTTTTATCTTCTAGTTGCTCTGAAATGCTTTCTAGTTGTTCAGTCCAAGGTTATATTCTGCTCTCTTGATTTAGCTACTTACCAAAACAATGTGTAAGATAATATGACCTCTAGTTGATATTTTGCAGCAAAAAAAAAAAACAAAAAACAAAAAATCCCATCTCAATCAGATTTCTGTATTCCAAATACTGGTACTCAATGTTCTTGAATGAATATCTGGAAAGCTGAAAACTCTAGAAATGAATTAAATTCTTGTGTTGTCTGCTGACAGACCAAATCCACCAAGTTGTCAGCAGAGTTTGAACTTGAAAAGGAGGCTCTCCTGCAGGACTTGCAAAGTTCTTCTGTGTGTTAAAATCACAAAAGAGAGAAAGCAGATGGCATATAGAGGTAAACTCTCATAGAATATTTTGCAAGCGTGTTATTGAACATAAAATCTAATGGGTATTCAGGATCAATCTTCTGTTTCTCCTTTGCTTAATCGTACTTCTAAAGCTCTCCCTTTGCAGAGCATAGTGCAGCAAATCTTTTGAAGTGTTTCATCAGAAACTGCAGGTGCCTAAGACAAGTGAGACACCCGAATAGCTGCCTTGTGAAATCCACCCATTGTATGGTATTCAGGCAGATTTGTGTTTATCCACAAGTCAGTTTAAAATCCAGTTCTTTCAGTAAGCACCAAGGCAATGGTTAAAGATTTCTTTCCATCATAGTTACTGAAGAAAGAAAAACCAATGGTGTCAGCTAGCTGTTCCATTTCCATTTTGAAAAAGCAGATTGTTTTCAAAGATTGACTTTAATGTTGGAGCAGATTAGAAAGTAATAGCCAAAAAAAGTTTGAAGTTGTCATTATTTGGTGTGTTTACCACATAGGGCACCTGCTAAAATCTCACTAAACCCAGGTGCACATTTAAAAAGTCACTTACTTAAATTATTAAGCCGGGGATGACAAATTAAAAGACTGATTCGTTGTTTATTTTAACGGGGTCAGTTGCCAGAAACATTGCTATCCTCCTACGTTGTTTCTAAACATTTTTGCTTGGGAAAATGACCAAATTTTTCATAATTTCTGGCTTTGCCAGGTTGCATTTGTTCTGCGACTTAAAGCTGTTAGATATGCTCCAAATCCTCTGGAAATTATGGATCGGTTGGATGGCAGTGTTAGTCAGCATCTTCAGCTGCCGTGTCTTCCAGCAGGCTGTGGAAGGGTGACGGGGAGAGCACGCAGCGCTGCTCAGCTTTAGGATTTGGCTGTGTGCCTCAACAGGGGGTTTTCCTGGTGGCATTCCTGGCAGCTCTGGGGAACGTAGAGCAGCTCCTCAGGCAGCTGGTTGCTCCATCTCTGAGTGCCTTTGGTTCTGCACTCCCCGGCGGGATGGAGCTGCGGTTGGAGGTCAGGAGGAAGGAGGTGGCACAAGCACACCTGAGGAGTGGGGAAGGTTGTCAGAGTGTAGCCAAGAGGGACTGATGAGGAAACACTGTGCTGCCTGCAGGAGAGGAAAATGGAAGCCGTGAGGAAGAGGATACAGCAGTGAGACTTGAGCAGAGCAAGAGGGAAGAGAAGTGTGCGGTGAGGAGACGACGGTCTGGGGAATACGCAGGAAAGAGGAGGAAGCAGGAGCTTTTCAGAGAAGGTGGAACAAGCAAATCAGACACTTCTTAGAACTCTCATTTGGGTACTGTTATAATCATCAACGTTAAAATTGTCCAGGCAAGAACACGTACAAATAAAATGATGTATCCTTTGTCCCTCCTGGTGATGTAGCAACGTAAAGAGGTGACCCTGGCGCTGCTGAAATTTTAATCCATGAGCTTGGAGTTCAGGGCACAGCCGGCATGCTGCTGACCTGTGTGTATGTCTTTGCTCTTGGATAGTGTTCTGGGACACGGATTAGTTTGCTCTAATTTGAAGACATCTTAAATTGTCTCTGTTGCTAGGTAGAAAAATTTTACAGCTGCCAACGTTTGCAGGTTTGATTACGTCATAGAATTGGTTTTACCTATGCATTAACTTGTAAAATATTTCCTAACTGCAAGTGCTAAAACAGTTAATATACCTGTATGTCCTTTTTCTTCATTTTGAATTGTGTTGCTTTGACTGTACCACACGTGACAAAAAAATAAATGCAAACAAGAAGTATAATTGACTTGGGACTTTGACAATGTGCCAAATATGAGTCAGTAAAAAAAGAATCAAACGTATTTCAAATATGGGTATTGTATTAATTTGAAAGAATTTAACGTATGAAATATAAAATAATTGATTATTTTATTTATGTATGTATATAAATAGATTAAAATAATTGCATGGATATATATTTGTATAAGATTCTGAGACCTTATGTTGTTCTAAACTGTGCAGTAAACCCTGATTTCGTAATAGTCATCCTAAAAAAAAAACAGGAAAAATTTCTGTCTGGCTCTTTTCTTAGCTTCATGTCTGGCTTTTCCGTGAGCTAAGAATACTCTTTTGTTATCCATCCTTAGAGCCTGTCTGAAATTGTCAAATTTAGAAATATAAAAAAACCCAACGAAACAGCCAAAGCCTAAAGCTTCCCTCTCCCTCTTCCTTTTTGCATGTCTTAGATGGTTCAGGTGAAAGGGAAAAATACAACAGTAGAAGACATGGGCATGTTTTTGTACATGTCAGGGGACAGAGGAAAACATCCTGTATCCTTTTGTGAATGTAGCTTCCTCCTGGCTTATCAGAACTTATTTTGCCAGTTTTATGTCTTCTTGTAGCTGCCTCAAAGTTTATGGCCCATCTGTTGGACATAAACAAGGTAGCAAGTTCTCTTGGTTTGCAAGAGCTGCCTGGTTCAATGGCATTTCAAAGCAGAACCTGTGTTTGGATGGGGACGATGTTGTGTTCAAGGACTAGATGTGTACAGCATTGTAGAAGCTTTTGTAATGCGATGGATATTGAGGAGTAGGGAATTTGGGTGACTTGTGACTGAGAAAGAGAAGGGGGGACAATCTCCACTGAGAGCTTGTTCTTCCTTCCCGTGTTTTATTGTCAAAAATTTCTAAATCAGCCATGTGTGTGCATGCTTTCAAATGATTACTATCTTAAAGATCCCTCATAGAAATAATTGAGAATATTCTCAGGGCATTAGAATTCCCAGAAATAGGGAGCTCCTTTGACACTGCAAGTGTCAGCGCTCCTTCTGCTGCATCTGTTGCCAACTCCATGTGCCAGGGTATTATTTGACTGTAGTGCAAGGCCTGGAGAGTTTTATTTATGGAATAGCCCTGTTTTAATGTCAGTGCCTACTTGGTTCAAAAACTCTCAAATCATCTGTTTTTTGAGAACAGTGTTTTTTGCACGGTAAAATTGCTACAGCAGAGTAGTTTTATGTAAGTGGATGCTCCATATTCGTCAAGGTAAGCGCATTCAGTACATTGGCAGTGAACACTATTAGCTCTGTTACTGGGACACAGTGGTTGTAGATGATCTTTTTGGACACTTAGCTTTTGTGTTTAGGGTTTTTTAAGAAGCCGTTGAGGTTTTCTGAGTCTCATCACCCTTAAAAAGTGCTTCAACTTGCTGTCATTTGGTCAAATAACACACAAATACAGATAAGTAAATTCAGTTAATGCAATCATGGAACTTGCATATCTGGTATATACCAAGCATCCCTTGTATGCCAGGGATGCAGCAGTCAGCATTTTTATAACCTAAAGAAATCACAGGTGCCTGAAGAAAGATGTGAAAGATTTAGTGTTGCATACTAGCAGGTGCACCGATCTCTCATAATTGTGGCTGAGTTTGTAAATCTTGATTCAGTGAAAATGGGGCAAGAATAATTTGCCTGTTCACACAAAGGAAGCTAATGCTAGCAGAGCCTAGAAAAATCATTGCTTTAAGATGGTGTGCTCGTTTCATCTGCAAGGTTGAAGCAAATTCTGCATTTCAATATTGCCTTACTTGCATTGATTTTGTTCGTTTGTTCATTTTTGGTTACTTAATTAGTTTCACTCTTCTGAGGAATTTCTCCTTGCACAGATATAGTATTTAAGGAGATAAAAGCTGACTAAAAGGGACACTTTGCGGAGGCTTGAGGTTTTCTGTACCAATCAGATGAGCAAGATCTTGGGAGGGGACCTAGCCAGGACAGTTGACCCAAACTGACCAAAGGGATGTTCCATACCCTGTGGTGTCAGTGCAGCAATAAAAGCTAAGAGAAAGGAGTAGGAAGGTTGGCCGTTGTTGTTGAAGTGGAGAAAAGAATCTTGTTTTCTTTTGCTTCCACATGCAGTCTTTGGCTTTTCTTTGTTAAACTGCCTTTGTCTTGACCCATGTTTGTTTTTATTTCCCCCCATCTTATTTTCCTTCCCCCCTGTCCTGCTGAGGAAAGGAGTGATGGAGCAGCTTGGAGGATCTGCCATCCAGCAAAGGTCAATCCACCACAAATGGCAGCTAATTTATTGATACCTTGGAGGTTTGCTGAGAGTTCTCACAGTCATTCTGTACCTCATATGGCTGTAACCAAATTCATCAAATGGAGATTAGTTTTGTAGTGTTAAAGAAGGAGAGTCTGGGTGCTCTTACATGCCTTCATAAGGTGGAGGGAGATCTGTGTGTTAATTTAGGTGTCTAAGATGGGTTTAGAAAATGAAAAACACTGAAAAAGTGGGGACTGAATTTACTTCTCCCTGTTACAGAATTCTTCTGGTGATGGACTATTTTGTTATTATCCGTGCAGCTCTGATGGAATTTTGGAGGTAGCTGTCGAGCAGGGTTAGTTGGTTTGTGGGTTTTGTTTTTTGCTTTTCTTTCATTTTGTTCTGGTGGGTTTTTTGTGGTTTTACCGCTTAGCTTTTATTATTCTGTGCTACCATTGGCTTCTCAGTAACACTGAGAAAATACTTAAACACAACTTTCCTAAACAGAAGATCTTGTTGAGGGTATAAGTGCAAATGTAGTCCTTAATCTGTATTTGCTACTGTCTGTCTTTGTAGAGGTGTATCAATTCACCTTTCCAGCTTTTGTTACCAAGTGGACTATGTAGCATTTTGACTTGCTTTCTTTCATTTACTTCTGTTTTCAATATTCCATTTAATTACTTGGCTTAGACTAATAAATGGGTTTGTTCTTACATCCTGAAAGTATAGTTTTACTTTAATTGCTATATCTGATTTCACATTAGTGCGCAGTATCCTAGCAACTTAATTCCTTGGTAATTTTTCTTACTTCATTGGTATTTCTTCTGCAGTTTGACCAACCTTTTCTTTTCTTGTCTCTTACAATGTGAATCTAAGTATGGCTCTGTCTAATCTGACATTTATTTCTTCAATAAAATGGAGACTGTCCAGTTATAGAAATGGATTCTAGATTAGTCAAGTCTACTGAAAACTGATGCAATGTGGATCTTCTTGCTGTATTAATGGATTTCTATTCTCTATCATTTATTCAGATGAGGTAAATGTAGCTTTTTGCCTTGAAATCTCTCTTGACCCTGAAAAACTGTTTTCTAATCTTTAGTGGGTACACAGTTATGTTCTGCAAAATTGGCATTCACGTTGGGGAGGTCATCCTGACAAGTGTGTGTTTTCATCTCCAAGGCTATTTGTTTGGGAAACTAAATGCAAAGAATGCTATTATTTCTGCAGATGCCTGATGTTGTAGCAAATAGGTTTTGTATACTGGGTATCTAAATGTGTTGGACTACATTTTTTTTTCCTTTTAGATTTTGAGTGCTTGTAGTGATTGGAAGTGTCTGCTGTTAAAGTTATAGTTATAGTTATATATATATATATATAGTATATATATATAATATATACATATAATAGTTATAGTTATAGTTATAATTAAAATTATAATTTATTTAGCATCACTTTTCTCCCAGTTAGTTCCTTTATCACAGAGTACATTTTGGGGAAGAAATTTGTTTATATTTTGGGGCCCTGAAATAGAAAGCAAACATCATCCTGGGCTTGAGATTAACATCAAGCTTGGAGAAAATTGGAGTGCTGTGCAGCTGGAATTATTTGAAAGTGTGTTGGGCAGAGGAATTAAAGGGCAGATGTTTTTCCATATAAGCTAATACAGATATGTTAAATATCTGTAATGCTGACACGTTGATAAAAATAAGAAGTACAGTATATATGTATTTTCCTGCTGAGAAGAATTTAAAATCTTTTCTGACATTACAAAGTTAAACATCAAAATAAATAAAATATACTTGGTTACTGAAGTGCTCACTAACATGGGGGTCAGTTTTATGACTGGACCTTGACATATTGACTTTCACTCTTTGGCTGTAAGGAACCTGTTTGGAGATCACAAAGGTGACAAAGCTGTTTCTGGGAACAGAGAGAATGCCTATGGTACTAGCTAATTTTTGCAAAATAAAATTCTAAGTATCTTTGGGGGGAAAAGTAACTTGTTAGAAAAAGAGTGGCTGTAAATACCTATTCCCACAGCATACTTGTGTTAGAGGCTGTAAACTCGGAAAACCTGGGGGGGCTGGAGTTCCTGAGAAACCCTGTGGTCAGAAGCACATGTACAGAGAATCCCAGCTGCACCTTCTGGCTGCTGCTGGGCATTGGCAGCCCTTGGGGAAAGCAGCAAAGCAGATTTAAATCTGATCTCACAAATCTGCTGTGGAAGGGATAAGCCGTCGCTTCAGCTTGAACTCTGCAGTTCTGTGCTCCGTGAACTTAGACATGACTATAATTTTCCTTCCCTCTCTCCCCACTTTCCTGAGATTCTGGATTTTTATCTTTGCATGCAATATTTAGCCATTGATTCACCTTTTCAGTTGATGGATTGAATGCTTATGCCAGTTAATGAGCAAAGTTAAATTTTTTGAATCTTCCCAATGGAAGGCTGCTTACCAGTCCCTTCTCCTTATGCTTTCAGTACTAAGGGTATTAAAAAAATGTGTAGTTATTATTAGAATTCCCAGGAAAAAAAAGAAAATCTGCATCTTAGATTAAGAAGATATTCAAATAATAAATATCAGTAATCAGGATATTTAATACATCCTGAATTGTGGCTTTTACTAATGAAATTTAATGTAATATGTGAACATATTTTTCCAGGCACAAATGAAGAAAAATAGAGATCCGGTTTGTTTTAATCAATTTTTATTAATTCTGCCCTGAAGCTCTTCATGGTTTCAGCATGGAACACAAACACGCAGAGCAGCAGACAGAGAGGAAATCTGTCTCATTAATCTCTTTTGGACAGGGCATGGTGGAGAGTCATTTAGGATGCAGACAGGTTTTATGGATAACATGCTGTCCATGTTTCTACCCAGGCCAGAAAGGCTCTTGTGTCCTGGTCCAAAAAGGTGCCAAGCCATTAGTACAGAGTGTGCAGTCAGGAAAGGGGTGAACAAAGTTTCCTGTCTTCAGCTTGGGAGGTGGAGGGAAAAGGCAAAGATCTCAGGATTTTCCTTCTGTGAAAGCAATGATTGATATTAAACCACGTAACTGTGTCTTATCAGAGGCCTCGTGTGCTAGTTTCAGGCATCTTTATTTCTAATCCGCAGGAAATATTTGAAAAAAGTGTAAATAGCTGATTTTAAAAGTTTTTTTGTTTGTTTATTTGTTTGTTTTTAGCAGGTTTACTTTTAGGATAAAAAACTTCAACAGTAATTGAAAAAAAAAAATGTTATGGGAAATACCTTTAAAAAACAAACAAACAAACAAAAAAAACACCAACCAAACAAAACCCACACAAACCCCCAAACCCTTAGGAAGTAGCAGTTGGTGTTTTAATGAAGAGCAGTTGTGCAGCAGGCTGGAAAAATATCATACACTGAATAGCTTGTAGCATTGCTCATAGTTGTCTATGCTCTAGAAAGCTCCCAGTTCTTCAGCCAGGACTGGAATTCTTCACAGACCAGCTCTGAGCTTTCATGTGCTCTTGAACAGAGGCACTCTCAGATTTCTGTGCTCCAGAGGGATTCAGGCTCCGTGTTCCACGGAAAGGAGAATGGAAACCTGGCCACAGAAAGGCTGTTCCCTGCCTGTTCACACAAGCTAATAAATTATAGCTGATACGATGGCAGTATGTCCTGAAATTGCCAATAGTGGCAGGTAACCTTCCCAGGCAGTGTGCCCTGAAATTTCTGATTTCATAAAAGGTTAATCACCTCTGAGACATTTTGGTAGTGTTTAGCATTTTCCAAAAATCCATTAGAGAACATCTCTGTTCAAGAATCAATATTGAAATGCAGCATATTAGGGCTGTGTAAAATGAGATACTAGCCTGTGTCTCCAAACTGGAATATAATTTGAATTACATTTTATAAGGTATTTTCTGAAAGACACTAATACGTGATGTAGCTACAAAAAGTGTGTGTTCTGCAACAGATCACAAAGATGGTTCTTGTGACTTAACTTCTTACAGAGAAGTAAGAATTGAAGTTTTGTACATTACTATCCATACAGTCTGTATGCCCAATCTCTATTAAGAAAAAATAGGTTCAAAGCTTTGCCTAATTAAGTGTTAAGTTTTATTATTTAGTCATTTCAGTTGCTGTTCACTTTTTTAAATGATCTATTTTTTAGAATCTGAAAGAACTAATTTTTCCAGGAGAACGGGGGGAGGGGGGGGAGAGAAATTCCAGCTGGACAGCTCCCTTTTAGTTTGGCTTCATAGATTATAAAAGACAGTGGCTCTTAAGTATCTGTCTATTTGTTTGTTTCCCTCCTCCAATATCATTGAGTTTGTTGCTGAATTGACATGAGGGAGAAAAGAACCATGAACAGAGTATCTAGTTTGAGAAGGGGCAACTGAGTTGAGTAAAATGCTGAGAATCTCTATAAAGCAGGAAAGGACTTTGCATTTTTTTATGTGTTTGTTTTTTGGTGTACCTTCTCCATTACACTGGTATTTTGGCTTTGGAGACTGATAGTTTGCTGTCATAATTAGTCTTTTCTCTTTGTAAAGTGTATGAGTGGTAAGTCACTATCATAACCCCTAATTACTGCTGCTTCTCCAAAAAGTTAATGTAGAGGAGGATTATAGCCATCATGTTTTGATGTCTCACTACATGACATTATAAAAATTCCTGACTGTTTGGATACACTAAATACCTTTTTTGCCAGCTGGAAATCATCAGGAAATTATGAGTACATTTTTGGTTTAATCTGCTCTCATCTCTTTCTGGGCAAGACACTGAAGTCCAGATTCACAGAACACTGATGTAGGAAGTAAGATATCTGAAGGATGAGCTTTAGTTACTTGTCAGGGATTCTAGATGTAAATTAAAGAATGTGTACTACAAGAACTTCCAAGACATCTCCTGTTGTGCATGAAGAAGAACTACCTCTTTAATATCTCATCATCTCTTTCGTACCAAATCGGGAACCAGCTCTGCCCTAAGTCGTCAGGGGCTGATTGACAGGCAGGTGTCACCTGCCTCAGATCACTGCTCCAGCCAGAGGGCTTGGAGAATCCTGCTCCAGGAATTCCCTCTCTGGAACATCAGGTTTGCTGTGCAACGTTAGAGTTGTGATAGGAAGAGTGTGAAGTGTAAAATAACTTATTTCACTTGATAAAAAAACCTTAATATTCCCTTGGTGAGACAGGATGGATTAAAACCCTTCTGTCTGGGTAGTGAGTCTGCACTTTACCTTTTTTTTTTTTGATTATTCAAACCACTATGCTTTTGGAGTTCTGCACATCCTACTTAAATGTTAGTGGATCAGCAACACCCTGCTCCCTTCTGCTTTCCAAGATTGTAATTTGAAATACAACAAGGTTCCTCATATTACAATTCCATTTCTAGGGATCGCAAATTTCAGACCTGTTCATCTGACAGTGTTAGATTCTCCAGTTAGATGCTTAAACCTCTGAGACCTGTGGAATGAAATAAATTGTTCACTGTCATCCAAGTTGTATATTTTCCTGCTCAGTATCTCTAAATTGCATCCCCTGGCCTTAAATTGCTCTTTCCTGTGAATGCTTTATGCAAACTGGACCCTCACTGTTGACTTGGACACAAAACTGTTAAATAATTGCAGTGTAAATGCTGAGTATCATTGCTCTGAAGTACCATAGTTTATCTGACTTTATTAAAGATGGCTTTTACAAGTTTTAAGTTTTCAGCACTTTGTGTGAAGTTAAGAAATTCTTCATAATAACTTTATAGTTTTCTCAAAATCATACACTTTCCAGATTTGCTTTTTTTTTTCTCCTGACAAATCTAATGCCTGCAAAGGGAAGTGTTATGATTACTCATGACTGCTAGAGTAAAGAATTGGCTCACTTCAATGCAGACCTTGGGTAATAGTTGTACAAAGAGAGAAACAACAGGAGAAATTAGGAAAGATGATAGTGGCAGTTCTGAATGGCCTTTCAAAATTGAATCCACAGCTGGGATGCGTTGGAAAAACCAAATTAATTTTCCATAGATTCTGCTGTAAGAGTACACTTCTTTTCTTCTGAATGTCCCAGGCTTATGTTGCTGCATGAGTAACTCATTTGAACATAACAGCTTTGATATATTCGCCTGTAGAAGTACTTTTTTAATAGGTGTTAGCAGCCCAAAAATAACAAGCCAGGTTTAAGTGAGGTTTCTGTGAAGTTCTTCATGGTTCCATACCTACAGTCTGTACAGATTAGCTGTCCACCCCGGTTTGTGCACAGTGGAAAGGTGCTGAACTGAAATCACTTAAATGAGGGAGAAAGAAGAGTTTGTATGAACTTCCTTTGAAAGGAAGAAATTCCCTTCTTTGGGAATTGTTCTTCCTTTTCTTACCATATTGAGTCTTCTATGTTGATTATTACTAAAAAACCCCCTCTCTATAGCCAAAGCATTTAGATAAAAAAAGCACTCAGTTTACTTCTGAAGTAAACTCAACAGGCTGATTCCAAGGATATTTTCATTATTTTTCAACTTCTTAAGTTTTTACAGAAGAGAATTTGTCAGTAAGTATTTATGTTTCATTTAAAATAACTTAACTGACTCTTGAGTTTTTTAGGTGTTCATATTGGTGACTTTCACTAGCAAAGTAGCTTTAGGACTATATTTATTTTGTAATTCCATTTGATCCTGATGTATTCAGAAACCTCATAAGCAATATCTATATGTCCCAGCTGGTTGAATAAAAATAAGTATGAATGAATATTGTGTCACTCTTCTCACATCCTTAATTCTGACAACATTCTAAACCCATTCACTTTTTAAATATTTTTTTTATTTAGTTGGAACTTGCAAAATGTGTGTTAAGTTGACGCAGCAAAGCCTCTTATATTAGAAATGCTCTATAATTACATTTTTTCAGTCATGAAAAATGAATTAGTGCTGCATTTATGTGATGACAAATTTTCCTGTTTGTTCTAATTTTACTGAATAGCATGCTGTAGTTTCTTGGCACAGCCTAGAATAACTCTATTTTGCTACGAAAGTAGGAACTGTGCTTCATACCAGAAAAGGCCAATATTGTGTGTAAACAATTAAATTACATGAAAACAAAGTGAAGCAACTCTGAGAAGGATGACATGGGGGAATTGGCTGTCAGACACCAGTACACCAGTTGGTCTAGACTATTGGGATCAATGAAAGTGCTTGAAATGGAGCTTCAGCTGGACTGTTAGGCAAGTGGTACAGATATTTTCTCTTCTGGGAATACTAGTTTATTTCCATCTAACTTCCTTCTGGTAGTGGTGAAGTAGGAGATGGAAGACACCAGTGGGTTTTTTTCCTTCATTGCTGAAAAATCTGATTAGAGACACAGCCAAAGCTGGCATTTTATTTTGTCGCGTAGGAGAGCCTTGTTTTTGTTTTGTCCATTCCAGATGAAAATGGAAAACACCCAAGAGACAAATTCTCAAAAGAAAATATTTTGGGTCTGTCAAAACACTTTGTTTTGATAAGTGCCGCCTCCTGTTTTTTGTTTTTAACCTTTATTAAAGATTGGTAATCAGGTTGCTTACAGTTTGATGTAGTTGGCTTCCTAGCCATGATTCTTACTGATGCTTCCTTGGTTCTTGTAAATTGTCAGATGGAACCAGACAACCATATTCTTGTTTAACTCCAGAGAATTAGGAAACACTTCAAACAAACAAACAAATAAACAAACAGAAAACCCCCACCAATCTGGGGTCCACTGAACCACATCCATTTCATGTAGCTTTCTGAACTAGATCCTGCTAATAATTGAAAAAAAGAATTTTAGATGGGAGAGATAGATAATAATGACTATTAATCTAATTCCTGAATTATGTTGCTCTTCTGATGCTGCCTTTTGATGCTCAGGTTAATATCTAGTTCTTTGCTTTTCTTTCTGCCATGGCTTATTGTTATTGAGACAGTGTCCTTCTTTACAGTATATATTTAAAGTTCAGAAGGTTTTTATGTTATAACTGATGTGATAAATGCATTGTTCAACCAGGACAGAATACTTTCCATGCCTCTGTGCATTATTCATAATGCCAGATGAATGTCTTGAGTCACTTAATTCAGTGTTTTTACTTGTCAACTGGAAGGCTTCCTCAGCTTTCAAATCTGAATGCTGTGTGAGATGGTCAAAAGCTTTCCAAAAGTCAGTGTATAGTGCATTCACTGTGCTCTCCTTATCTGCATAGACAGTCAGTTTGTCACAGGGGGAAATTGGGTTGGTCGAGTATGATTTGCTTTTTGTAAATCCGTGTTGACTGCTCCTGATTGACCTTTTTAAACGTGTTTTGAAATGAATTGTGAGGATTTACAATCTGTGGCTTATGCCTTTCTTGTTATCTCAGGTGGTTGCCTGATTTCCTTTTAAAACAAAACAAACCCAGAGCCCACAGTGAATCGTTTTGGCTTTGTTTAAAAGCCTTTTGGAAATCTTTGTGAATTCCTTAGATGGAGCATCGTTAACCCTGTGCTATTGTTCCTCACAGAACTGCAATATGTTTCCAGGCTTCTCTTCAAAAAAGCCATGCTCACTGTTCCAATATAAATCATATTTATCCACATATTTTACTAACTCTGCTCTCTGTTATGGTCCCTGCTGTTTTGCCCAATGTAGGGATCAGGTGTATGGAACCTGCAGTTCCTTTAATAAAACATGGAACCGGTTTTTAATTAATTTATTTTATTTTATTTTATTTTTAAATTTTTTTTAAACAGCTTTTGATTCCACTTCGTAGATAAGTAGATAATTTTAAATGTGAGTTTAATGTGCAAGATGTGAAGTATTGCATAACGAGCAAAAAACTGTGTCAGAGGGATGGATCCCAACCAACTTCAGCATTTGTGGGGATATTTTTTGTGGTTTTTTTTTTTTGGGTTTGTTTGGGGTTTTTTAACTAAGAAATATAGTTTGGGCTGCCTTGAGGATCCGTTATCAATTCCTGATGCTGATCAAGATAATCATTTGTTTTTTAGCTAAATATAATTCTTAAAAAGCAGTTTGCACCCTAATTTGGTAACTTCAGGCTGTTCCAACAGGCTTAAGATATAACACAGAGGAATGTGTACTGCAGTAACCCAAATTTAGTAGCCAATGGAGGGAAAAAATCTGCTTTGGAAAGGAAAGTTTATGATGTGCTGACTGTGCAGAGACCAGGAGAGGTTGTTAGCACAGGCAGCTGGAGCAATACAGAAGCAGTCATCTTCACAGTGTAGAACTTGTCACAGAATAACACAGCAGCAACAGTTTTGTAAATATAGCAGCTATAATAGCTGTCTCCATTATTCTAATGTGACCTCTCCTAGTGCATACAGTTTAAACTGAGTCTAAATGAACTGGATAAATAGCCAAATGGGGCGAGTAATTTGAAGTTCTGTAAATGCTGCAAAAGCAGTGTCTCGGTGCAATTAGGTGCCTGCCTTGCCCAAAATGAGGCTTTTTTCTTTTTGTTTAATTTTTATTTTTAAGTATATCTTTTGTTAAACCTGCATGCATGTTTCTAGATGAGTTTAATGGTTAGTCACATAGGAATTTGTGTAGCTCCAGCTGATGTGAATTCCTAGTCAAATCTTAGAATCATAGAATCATAGAATCATGATAGGAATTCCTAGTCAAATTTTAGAATCTTAGAATCATAGAATCATGATAGGAATTCCTAGTCAAATCTGTAAGTGTTTTTTCCACACAGAATGTAAGATTGGTTATGCCCGCAGCAGTATTCAAAAAAAGATGCCAAAAGAAAGTAAAAGCAAGATGAACATCTTTGCTGGAATTTCTCTGGAATATTATCCCAGTCTCCAATAAATAATGATTAAGATAATACCTGTGTTACAGGTGACGTTTCCTCTTTAATTAGGTGTTTGGTCATCTTATCATCTTCAATAGCTAATTATTATCAACCAGCTTGATTACTTTCCTATTCATCTCTTCTTTGAGATAATTTAATAATGGACCTTCTAGTTGCTATCTTAGAGCACTTAATTGAACATCTCCAGCTGCAGTATCAATCACTCCCCCAGTGACTTCTCTCTGCTGTAAACCAGGCAGGTATTTCCTCAGGCTGGATCTTACATCTGGTGGCAGCTTTGCTTCTGTAAGCACCTGTGGAAGGGGCACTGTCAAAAGCCTTTTGTATTAACAGGGAGACCCCTGCCCGTGGCTTTTGGACACCTTGACAAGACTCCAATAGCTTTCTGAAGTATTACTCCCCTTTACAAAAGCCACGTTGATTCTTAAGAGGAATGTTTTTACTTGCTAATTTACTCAATAAACACGTTAAGTTCGCAGAGCTGTAAGTTTTCATACAATATTCAGAAAGCTTGTTAGAATTGAGTGTGGCCATATTTTGTCCTTTAATGCCACGCTGTAATTAGTAGCTGAGCTATTTTATCCCATCAAGTGCTGCTCATTTGTTTGTGTTCCCCTTATGTGTTTGAGGTTGGAGTCCAGCCCTTAGAGTCCCCCATGCATATCAACAGGGGAAGGTCCCTTCCCTCTGCACATCCTCTTATCCATCACTCCTCAGAAGGTGCTGCTGACTTCCTGACCTGTTTCCTGCTCCCATCGTGCTTGGGAGAGAATTTGCTATTAATTTATATAACTTATTCCCCAAATGTTCTTCGGAGTGTCTTAGAGTCCTTACCTCAGACTCACCAAATTTTATGATGTTTCCTTCCTCTCATTTGTGCTGTTTTGGTTTACCCTGCTGTCAAGCATGTTTTTGTGCATACTTGAATCATCTTTGATAAATATTAGTTTGGTTTGGCCTTTCTATATTGTTTGGGTTTTTGGTCTTGTTTTTTGGTCTTTATGTGCTCTGCAAAGATGATCTCCTTTGAGCTTCCTTTCAGCATTTTTTTTTTAGACAAGTATCCTTATTTCTATGCAGTGCTCTTTGAAAATAAGCACAACAGCCATAAAACACGGGAATATTGCTGATACAGAGCTATGAAAAATGTATGTAAAACACTTTTTCAGTGTTAAGCCTTGTAGTTCATCTGCTTAATTCTTGTCCAAGTATTTAAATGACGTTTTATTCCGAAATGAATTAAAGCCTGGTAGACAGAAAGGTACCCATTTAAACAAATCTTGCAACAACTGACTTTAATTTGTGATGAGTGGAATAAAAAGAAAAAATTCTGCTGTGTCAAGGCCCTAGGGACACTGGCAGGCCTTAACTGCCCTGACCAGCATCACCTGGGACTGAAGCCCACAGCCTCTGCTCATGAGCCCTGGAGCTCCATTTAAGCTCAGGCCAGGCAGCTGCTCCTGCTTTGCATGTCTGTCTCCAGGCCTGCTCCTGAATGTCAGTGGGATTCCCCAGCTGAACTTTGGCTTGTTCCTTGGTCTGTTGCTTACTGGGGGGGTGTTACTGTCACTTTGTGGCTCTGCTCAACTTGTTCAGACACTGTGCCCTGCCAGGGAGGCATCATTTGTGCTGGGGTCACCCACAGCTCCCTGCCTGGGGAGTAGCCCAGCTCTTGCTGCTTTCTGGCCATGATGTTGGTGAGTTTTAGAGATTTAAGGGTTAAGATTTTTGAAGTAACTGAAGCAGTGTTGGAGATTGTTCCTTCTAGTTATATACTGTGAATAGCAGGGGTTTTTTTCCTGTTTTTTAAAAGAATAATGATGTGGTATATATTGCAAATAACCAGAAGTGGCAGAGTTTTCTGTGTCCTGTGATCTGATTAGTCTCTTGTCCTCCATTTCTCACTTACGAGCTGCAGATACTGAGGCTTAGTATGCTTTTAATGCTCAATATGGGCCCTGTATTCACATCTTATATTTGCTTTAGCATTGTTACAATTAACTTATTATTTTCAGAAATTTGACTGAAAGTGTATCCTAAGCCCCATACTTTCGAGGACCGCTATTAATGAGTTTATTAATTTTCATCTCTCATTTTTCTCCCTCTTATTATCTGTATTTGCAGCTTCTGGTTCTTACATAAATGAAAAGGCTCTTCTGGTACTTTCAGGCAGACAGACCATCATATTCTAGATTGTTTAGTAACATGCCACTGGGCAAGACAGAACAGCCTCAAATTGCATGAGGGCAGGTTTACATTGGATATTAGGAAGAACTTTTTCACTGAAAGGGTGGTCAGACATCAGAACAGGCTGTCCAGGGAAGTGGTGGAATCACTGTCCCTGTTAGCATTCAGAAAAGTGTAGATGTGATGCTTAGGGACATGTTTGGTGGGACACTTGGCAGTGTCAGGTTAATAGTCAGGCTCGGGGATCTTGGAGGTATTTTCATATAACCTAAATGATTATATGACAGGGTTTTTTTCTTTTTAGTTTAGTTGTTGTTTTTTTTTTTTTAAGCTTTGTATGGCACCCTTGAAGAGATTAGTAGCTACACAAAAGGTTCTAGGCACCAGTGAGATAGGCCCACCTAATGTATTATGTGTTTTGATGCATAATATCTGTTATGTATTTTTTTCCTAAGCAACAGAACGTGAATTGAGTTATTCTGTTCTGTACATGATACTGGAATGTCTGTTTCTATTTGTAAGAGCTAAACACTAAACTGTCACAAAAACAGTTCTGCTTTTGAGTCCTTAGTTACATATTGCAGTTCACAATGGCCTTGTCCAAATTTAAGTTAGATTACATGGAATAGCAGGGGACTTTTCATTTGTTTTCCTTCCTGTATGTAGTTATCAGAGCTTCTCTTTGCATTGCAGTCTCCACTCCTCAAAGTTAATCTGTACCAATTATTAAGGATTCAGCTGCTAGCAGGAATGAAATTAAACTAGTATTGCTACCAGTCACCAGACTAAATTTTGTCTTTGTGATAAAAGGCTGATGGAAGTTTGAGAGAACTTCAGTAGAAAATACAAGAATCACTTCGTGCACTAAGATGCAAAGAGCTCCCTTAACTTATGATTTTGTCAACTCTTTTTTGCTATCATCTACCTTCTTTTCCACCTCCTTATGGGTGTAGATCCCATCTCAAGGAAGCTGACTTTTTTATTCAATAGAGATAGGGATTTGAAAATAGTGTATTATATTGCCAAATATTTTTGATCTGCAAACTCTTTAGGTTTAAAGAATGGTAGTTGTTATTTCAGCTAATGAATATTTACAGTCAGAACTTGGTGAAACTATGTTTGTTTATATACTTCTATATGTATATATCATTTCAAATATGGCTTTGTTGTGTTTCTCTAAGCTTATTAAACATCCCTCTTCAATGGTGGGCATTTCAGTATATGTGTGGTAAAACCTTACATGGTTCAAAACATGCAGTAGTATAGACTGCTTAGTTTCTCTAGTGAGAGCCACAGATCATACTTGTCTCAGACCTTGAGAGGTACTAATACTCTAACTATAATTATGACATGCACTTCTCCTGTTGCTCCTGAGCCACATTTAGATGCATATTTGAATTTGGTACCTGGTTCGGGGTTTTTTAATACACAGGTTTAGAATCTTTGCTTCAAAGAGGAATTAAATTGTGAAATGAGACCATATTTACTAGCCAGTGTTTCATGGCTGTTATTGTAGTGTTGTGGCATAAGTTACTCTCTTTGAAGATTGTGTTGAGTTTAACTGGACAGTTCTTCCCTTTGTCTTGAATATTTGTTTGGAGGTCTTTAAACCTGTCCTTGCCAGTTGTTTCAGTGGTTTCTTTGATTTAAAGGTGCTTGTTTTAGATCTGTTAGAGTGTATAAGCAGGATGACTGAATTTTGTGAGCATGAAATGTTGGATAAGAAAATTGACTGCTTTGTATATATGCTTCAAATTTTAAATGTTTCAAAATTTGCCTGTTTCTTGTTTTCTTGAATTCGTTAGAAGACCAAATGCCATCCAAATAAATGGTGACAGTATTTTGCAAGATTTAATTTTATATTTTTTCTATAAAGCTGCTTTTTTTTCTTATTTTATTTTTAACTACACTCAAAAGCATATGCATATTTTTAAGTATGGTGGTTGTTTTTTTCAGAACGATTTTTGGTCCAATGGTGAGGCCAGAGAAAGTGTATATGTGGTGGCAGGAGGTCTAAGAACTTGCAGATTACAGCTAATCATTCTGCGAAGTTGTTTTGTGTTTGGATCCCTTCCACAGTCCAGAAGCCAGCAGCAACAGTGTAGTTGGCACAGCAGCAGAAATAAACAATATGGACTTACAGGGAGAGATGGGGCTCCTTCCTTCAGTTCCTTACAGTGTTTAAGTTGATATGGAACTACAAAGTGATGGGGAGTCCATCTGAAAGGGGATTATCTGCCATCTGAATGCTTTTGAAATATGGTGATGGCTTACATTTCACCTTATAATTTTATTTCTTTCTGGAGATTTTGAAGAAATAATTTTCCTCTGGTAAGGGCAGCTGGCAGCTTTGAATTCCAAACATCAGCTGAAGGTGTTATTTCAACAGCTAATACTGTCTTGCTGTTAAATTAGTTTTTCATTTGATCAGGCATAAGTAAAGACTTGGACATGCTCTCCTCTGATTACTGGTTGTTTTTTTCTTATTGTATAATTTCTACTTCTTTATTTAAACAATGCAGCTACATTTGAATTGTAAATACTTTGGAAAACATCCAGTTGAAGCAGATGTTTCTACTGTAATCTGTTTTAATTACAAAAAAATAGTTTAATTGATTTTAAAGTTCGGGAATTCTGAAGTTTAAGTTGGCCTGGTTATGGTTATTTGCAAATACTTTGATTAAAAAATGCAACTAAAATTAGGAAATATAAAAAGGAGACGGTGAAATATTTCTTGCTCATTTGCACTACTTCAGTGAGGCTAACTCAGAGGGAATGTCACCTCCTTCAGTTAGTTATTTCAGTGTATTTAATACTTCTACATAAGACATTACTGTATTTACTCGTACTTAAAATGTCCTGCTTCACAGTTATTGCAAGAGACTTAACTGCAAGTTAATGGATAGATGATACTCAATGGAGGGAAAAGATTTTTATACCTGCAGTTTCTAAAATTCCAGCACAGGAGAGGATAATTCCAGTTGGAAGGTACCTTTGGAGGTTTATAATCCATCCTCCTGCTTTCAAAGCAGCATCAGCTGCGAGGTCTGACCAGGTTGCTGAAGTCTTGATCCAGGAGGGTCTTGAAAGCCTCCAAGGACTGAGATTGGGAAAACTTCTGGCAGCTTCTCACAGAAGCCACCTCTGTAGCACCCCTGGCTACCAAAACCTTGCCATGCAAACCCAGTGTAGCCACCTATTTGCTTAGCTGGGGCCAGATGTTTCCCAAAAGGTGTAACTTGATAAAACTGCTGATGTAAATTGTATTGGTAGTGTTGCTAGGTCTGCAGGTACATCAGGAAAGGTTGGGTGTTGTTTTTCCAAGCCTGTTGGTAGCTTCTGTGATCCTGTATAAGAGTTCTGTGAGGGTAAGGACAGGGAAAACTATGCTGTGACCATAATAACGGGGCAAAGTCTTGAAACACAAAATGAAATGGGGGCTCAGAGAGGGGGTGGCCTTGGCAGCAAGGCAAAAGAATCCTCAAAAAACGTTTTTGTGTAACAGGTTGTCACAGCCTCTGAACAGGAGCTCTATCTACTGTGAGAATGTGGTACACACTGCTCATTAGGGAAGAGAATCATTGTGTTGGAACTCCAGACACGAATGCTTGAAGCTGTAACGTAAAGGAAGTAGGCTTGCTGTTTCCACAGCTGCTGTTTGGAAGATCAAGTGATGATTTGAAGGTGGATTAATCGGGATATAGTGTTGGTCCTTCTCTCTATTCCCTCTGCCCAATAAGGGAGCTTTATAATAGGCCATTTGACTGTGTAGTAGCACTCTAGCTCCTGGTTTATATTGTGGCCGTGTCTTTTTCTGTATTTGTCAGCATTTTGGAAAATAGCTGCTTTTTTCTAAAGCATCGTGAAAAGTGATTTAAATGCAACTTCTTCAGGAAGCTGTATTGCCCATTCTGAAAAAAAAGGAGTAGAAATCATGACAAATTAATGTGTCTGGATTTTACATACAAGTTGTTGGGATTTGTTTATCTTGTGCATTAGCTTTTCTGAAAAGCAAAATCTAACCTAAAATGCAAGCAGTAGAGTTATTAGATGGTTGTATTTCCTACTGCTTCACCTGCAAACTCAATGAAAATTCTTATACCTGCTTCTCTTTATAAGAAGCTGAAGAAGTTCAGTGTGTGGGGTTTTAGGTTTTTTTCTTCCTACTGTTCTATCACTTCTCTCTTTGGCAATGCCTTTTGTTCCCCTACTCACCCATGTGTTCAAGACTGCATTGCCTCCATTGTTCTGCCCAGGCTTTTTCAATGAGAGTGATCTCTGAGAAGTTACTGGAGCAAAGAATGGCAGGAGCTTTAACGTGGAATCAGCAAGGTTAGTTAGGGAGCAAGTGTATTCTTTGAAGTCCAAGGTCTTGCTTTAGTTTTCTTGCCTTTTCAGTTGAGCATTAGTGCTCAGTGTGGGGGCAAAGCATATTTCAGTCCTTTTTGACGTGAGTTTTTGATTGATATTGTGCAGTTGCCCTTGGTCGTAGAGAGGTAATTTGCCTTCTTTGACGTAAATCTTTGTCACTTCCTTCAGCCCCTTCTTGGTGGAGTTTTTCACCCTTTTTGTTTGGGGCTTGTTTGTTTTTTTCTTTTTTGTTTTTAATTTCCTTTGCCAGTTCTTAAAGTGGCATCTTATTTCTCAGCTAATTTTGATAAGTTAAAAAGTAACTTTCCAAGGAATAAAAGGAAATAAGAGGAGCAAAAAACAATTATGGAATGAGAAAGAATCCCACCTAATTGCAAAGCTTGTCCAGACCTAGAAGTGGCACTGGGCTGTGTGTTCCTAAAAGCTCTACCTCTGCCCTTGCTGCCAGCATCCATGGATTATGGCACTTGGATTTGTCAGCCTGCTTTATCAGGACTTCAGATGTCTGCCAGCAGAAGGGAAAAGGCTATATGTGGTTAAACCCTCAGTTAGTAGAGTATTTAGTTCAGCTGAGCCTGTGTGTGTTACAGTTGCCCTGCAATCCCTTTGCCTGCCTGTGCCCTTGAGTCTTTTGGGGAGCTGAAGCTGCCAGGACTGGAGCTTTGTTGCTGCCCTGTGTGGGGTCTCTGCCCCTTGGGAGGGTTGGGATCAGCCTGCCCTGTCTGCTACCTGGGAACAGGATGGTGGTTTGCCTCTCAGCCTTCTTCTGTCAGGCTTCAGGTTTAGAGGTGGCATCGCCACAAAAAAATTTGTTCCTGAACACAGAACAAGCTACCAATTGTGAACTTCTATGGAAGCCTGGGGAGAAATGGAAAAGAAGGAAGGGGGGAAACAACTAACACTGCACTTTCAACATCATTCTTGCTGAGATGGGTTTAAATCTTATATAAAAGTTGAAAAAATATTAAGTCCAAGTTGAGCTGGTGATGTCAGGCACCTGAGTCCTGAGTGCAGTGCACGGGGTGCAGGGGCTGCACAATGGGAAAGGGGGGAGGAGGTTATCCAGCTCCCTGCCAGAGCAAGGATTCCCCTGCAGTTCCTAGAGAAACTGTGCTGGGACAGGTATTCCCTGTGGAGAGGACTGTGCCAGAGCAAATACCTACATTGCAGTCCATGGAGAGCCCCTACAGGAACCTTTATCCTAAAGGACTGCACCAGTGGGAAGGTCCCGTGCTGGAGAAAGGGAAAAGCATGAGGAGGAAGGAGCAGCACAGAGGAACTGGGGACAGACCATAAACTGCTGTCCATGCTCCTCAGGGAGGTTGGACATAGAGGAGCCAAGGTGAGCAAGGAGGGGAGAAGGTGTTTTAGTCTTGGTTTCTCATTGAGCAACTCTATTTTCTTTGGCAATAAATTAACTTAATTTTCCCCAAGTTGTGATGTCTATTTTTCTTGTGGTACTAATTGGTAAATGATCTCCCTGTCTTTATGTTGACCCCAAAGCTTTTCCATCTTATCTTCTCCAGTGATGAGAAGGGGGAGTGAAAGCAGCTGGATGGGTGCCTGGCAGCTGGTCAAGGTCACCTTATCATCACTAGGAAGTTGAAATCCACATGTGCTGTTGAGGATAGTTAGCACAGTTATTTAATTTCAATTATTTTCCTACAAAAGCATTTTCAGAATTTGTGTGCTCAAATGTAGCCCATCATGAGGTCAGCAAAATTCAAGTGGTGTTTTATTTAAAATTTTGAAGAAGTTCTTGAGCACAACATACTTCTTTGCTAAGTCATGCAAAAGGGGCTTCAATTTTAGGGTTCTGTGCCAGGTAAAGTTTTTTAAACTGAGGTGACTCATGTATTTTCCTAACTAATTCCAATGAGAGAAATTAATATTTGGCAAACTGGGAGAACTCGATGTGATAAATAGTAAGCTTCTGGAAAGATTTGAAATAAATATCGTAATAAAAAATATGTTGAGAATTGTCCTAGAGCATCTCCATTTACACAGAACAGATGGCATGGAGATTATTAATGGCATACAAAGCTTTTTACCTCTTGGTCGTGAGTTTGAACTGCTATGAGGCTGGACATGATTGAAAGTTGTGACCATCTGTCCAATGGCCTACTTGAAATGAGTTAGTTGTCTAAATCCAGTTACTAAAGAGCATCACCTTCATCATCATGTAAATTTCATAAATAATACCCATTTTTGTCTTTTATCAATTTGCCCTTTTTGGAAGGGAAATAGCTTTTCAAGAATAGCCAAAGTTCTTATGGGTTGCAAATACCTTTTTGTCATAACGTGAGTTTGCTTTGCTTTTCCACAGATATAATGTGACTGAACACGTTAATTTAAAATATCCTGATTTTAAGGAAATATATTGATGTTCTGGCTTGCTATGTTGAAAGAGGCATTTTATTTCAGTTGCCAGCTGCCAAGAGTGTTAATCTGACTCTGATCCCGCAGTTATGCCATTCCACTAGCTTTGCTGTGCTCTGTCTCCACACTGATTGAATGTTCCAAAGGCTTTAAGGGCTGATTTTATTAGCTTAAACTTAACTTTCTGGGTCTCTAAAAGCCAGAATGATATTAGCAAACTCTGTGCTTTGTTCACCTTGCAAAGCAAATTTTGCTGCTGCTCTTTTGAAAACTTGAGTGATGTCAAACAAATAAAGCCTTTTTTCCCTAAGCAGATGGTTGTAAGAAAGCCTGATTGAAAAATCTGAGCCTTTTGATTCTTTAGCTTTTGCACCACGGGCTTAATTTGCAGAGAGGAAAAATTCATAAATGAAAAAACATTACTGCCTTGAGAAGGAAACAAAAAAACCCTTTGCACCCCTCACTGTTGTCTTTGATGTGCTTACTGTATGCACTGTTGAGAAGAATTTTTATTGGGAGCTGGAAAATTTGTTGAGGTATTTGACACGTTTCGTTATAAGCCGAGCCTTTGGAAGGGCTTGAAATGCTGACTGTTTTCTTTTACGGGATTATAAAAACACAACAGGTCATGCTGAGGATTCCTGCACTCTCTTTGGAATACTAATGAGCATGTGAAAGGAATCAATGGACTTGAAGGACTGATGCAGTTGAGTAATATACGTTTTTTCCTATTCTTCTAGTGACCAATTTCCTAAGAGGTTACCATGTAGTGAGGGAAGGGGAGGTTACAAGGGACAGGAAGATCTGATGTTTTTATTTCACTGAAAATATTTGTGAATACTTGTTTTAATTTGAAACCATCACACCGTCACATTCATGTGTGAAAAATACAACTGAATGCAATAGATCAAATCACAGGTAACTTACTCTTTTACAGTTGGGTCATAAATAACTTGTGCTTTTTCACTGTCACTAAGATTCTGTGAATTATGCATAGTATACTGCTTGTGGTTAAATAATTTGACGTGTGCACTGGCTGTGCATGGATAGAAGGAATTCTGAAGTAACTGGACTCTTCTGCACCCTCAGTGTCTTCCTTCATTGACAGAATAATTTGTACCATATCCAGTGAAATGGAGGCTTTTCTGGTGTGCTCAATAACACTTCAGATAATATTTTGTATTCTTTGCCCACTCTGCATTATGAGTAGGAGGAGAGGTGGGGATGAGCTTGCTTATGTCCTCAAAACTAAAACAGTCACAGGACCAGACATGTTCGTGGTAGAAGCAAGAGGTAATTGAGTGTTTCCCGCTGAAAAGGTAAAATGCCTATTTTCAAACTTAATATTACTCCCTCTAAGTGGGAAAGAACACCAATTGCAACCTATGAGTGGTAGTTTTTGCAGTCTGAAAGCAAACCCTTTTTTTCCATTTGCTCTTTTGGTCATAAGTCAGTCAAAAACCAAAATCAATGAAAGAGGAGTTTGCTCAAGTTACAGAGAAACCCTGCGAAAATGCTATTAGTTATATCTGTCCACTGGTTCCTCTGAAACCATTCCTAATATCCAAGATTAAAATACTATTTATTACTTCCGGTGTTTAAGAAGTAGCCTTTGTAGCTGCAGCACCTATAAAAGGGAAATTAAGAAGAGAGTTGATTTTCATGTCAAATGAAGGCCCAAGATATATCTGTCTTCTTTCTTTGTCGTGATACTCGTGATCAGAGAGATGATAGAAGTTGGAAGATACTTTCCTGAGGATTAATATACTTCAGATTTTACTCTGGAATTAACGTAACAAGGAGATTGCTTGGTAGGCATCCTTCTCTCAACTCTGGAAGCATCAGTGAAATTGCCATTAAACAGGACACCTCTTCTGCAGTTCAGGACAAAATAAACTCTGTCTTAACTGCCGAGATCTGATATTGTTAGTACGTTTAGTTTCAATGGAAGAGTACCTGTTTACAGGTCAAGTTCCAAACGTTTGGGGGTTTTTTTTAAGTGCTTATTGGTGAAGTTTCCAGCTCTATTAGTAGAAAACTCTGTTGTGTTCTCCAAAGAATATTCTCCATATTGAAATTTTGGCACGTGTTATGCAAACATGGGATGCTCTCAGGAGGAATGCAGATCTTAAAGGCCTCACTTGTGGCAGATAAACCCAAATGTGTGTGTGTGTGTGTGTTTTTGCTTTTCTGTGTTTAGTTCTTCTGGCTAGAAAAGTGAAAGCAGAGTTTTCCTGTGATCCTGTGTGAGATTTCTTTAACTTGGCACTGACAGAGCCGCGTGTATTGCTGAGAACCAGCTGTTTGAATTTTCAGAAGGAAAATGTATGTCATTACTTGGGAAGCTCACAGAACATTCCCAGATAATCCTCGGCAGCGCCAGTCAGAGTGCTGTCCTGGCGTGCTCTGTGGTGTCTGCAGGGTTTGTGCTGCTCTGCAGCTGCTAAAAATTGTCAGTTTTTAAACACAGTATATCTTTATCTACCGTTGGTATTGAAATCACACGGTTTTGTTTTTGCAGACAGAATATTGGTCGTTAATATGCAAACAGGTACCCAATTATTACCTGTCCTGCTGTTTTCGATTCTGGCGGATTGTTAGTGCTGGGATTGGAAACGAGCTCCTTAGTGTGAAAGGTCTCTCTGTTTTGTGAGCAGTTCTGACATGCACACAGACTTTTCAAGGCTTCCTAAGTCATTTGGTAACATTAAATGTATTGCATTTTTTGTAATTTTCAGGGTGTTTAAAAATGAATTTTGCTGCAGCATTTGAAATATTAGAGCTAATATCTTTGAAGAGACTTGACACGTTGCTGTTTTGGTCAGGTAACTTATGCAACTAGGCTGATAAAATTAATATAAACTAGGAGCTATATAAGTTTCATGGGTAGCTGAGAAATACAATTGGGTTTCGGCTGAATCTAAAATTTACTTAACTAGAGGTAATACAAGTTAATATTTTACATTTTCATGTGAACTGTGTTTCCAGAATTACCAGCTTCTGTAAAAATTACTGACTAGGTGATGCAGATAATACAGGTTAACTGAGTAGAAACTACTAGTGGGGAAAAAAAAATCAAAAAAGGGTCAGACTTCCAGGAAAATGCATGTATAAAAGGTTTCCATGTATTTCCCCTCATTTCCAGTCTTGAGCTAAACTAGATACATATGTTTTCGTTTTTTTCCCCGTGGTTTATACTTCTTTCATAGTTTTTGCTGTTGTTAAAACTTGTTTCCTTTGTGCCAGCAACAGACTTACTGCATAACAGAACTTGTACTTGTGTTAACATAGAACTAACATTGCCTATGTGAGAGGACTTCAAGATTTTTCATTTTAAGTTCTTAAAATAAGTATTTCTTTCCTTTTTTTTTTTTTTTTTGTAGAATATTACTGTATTGGCTTAAAAAGTATGTTTGATGTTTTGGCCAAGGATAAGAACTTTAGCCAATAAGAATATATGTGTTTCTCCTCTGTATGCTTTTCTCTTGGGGAGAAATGCAGACTTGAGAGGATTTTCAGATTTTAGGGTGTTTTTTGCATAAATATGCAGTAAGTTGTGGATTTTACTTTGTGAAGGAAAGGTTGTTAATATATTTTATTGGGAATGAAAGCTGAGGTGCTACTGGTAGTCATTACAACTCCATCTACCTTTATAAACAGGAATCCTAGTAACATTCCTCTGACTGATTAATATTGTCCTAAAAGAGTAGTTTTGTGGCAAAAGTTTGTAATGGTTGATTATCACATTTGCACAGAAAGTTTGGAGGGCATTCTGCATATTTTGGGCTGATCCTAGATAATAACTGAGGGATCTGTCTTAAGCTTGCCAGATCTTCCTACTGAAGTATGGAAAGTGTTTGTACCAGCTTGCGTTACTGAAAAAGTGTGCATGTTGGAGTTTTCCGAGTTGTTTGAAATTCGAGATCAAATGGATTGATAAATAACTTTGGAGCTGAAACTCTGCGGGGTTATCTGTGGTCCTTACTGAATTAATGGGAACTTGGCTAATTTTGAACTCCATGGAAGCAGGTAGGCTGCTATTTGAGAAGGAACCATGCTGTTTGGGAAGTACTCCCAAATGTCTCTAATGTTTTATGTTGAAGAGTGTGTGGAGTATCATCTGCTGTAAGAACATATTCAGGCTACAGGCTTTCCCAATTCATGATGCTTTTTATGGTCCCTAGCTAGATCCTTAAGGAATTTTACTTTAAAGAAAAAATAAATAACATAATATTCTTTTCTCTTGATGACTTTTATTCTTGTTAGAGCTGTGAAATGTAACCCTCTGCTACAAGATGTGTGTTCAACATTAATCTGTGCAGTCTTGCTGGTGGTATTTAAAGCATTCCCAAAGTATATAGTGTGTGTATATATATATATTTTAAATTATTTTTCCTTATCAGAAAGAGGTTCTTGCTGATGTTTGTTGGACTGATCAGTAAGTGAAATACTGAGATAGTGGAGAACATTTCTCTCCTTCCAAATACATGCTAAGATGTTACCTCATGTATATAAAAGGTTGTTAAACATACTTGGCTTAACATGGTGGGATTATCCCCATTTACCTTTTTAGTTTTTGAACCATCTTTTGGCTTCAGAAGAAGCAGAATGTTAAATTTAGCTGTGAATATCTTCAGTCTGAGATGTGGTAAAATTCAAATGATAAAAGGCACTTCACTTTTTTTGTGCCTGTTAGTGTCTACAGTCTTCTAGTTTGGGGCTCTTTTTTAAGCAAAGGTCTAAAAGATATTATACAAGAGTATGAACAATGAGATGATTTTTTTCTTATATTGTTGGCCCATGGTGGTGGTTTTTCCTTTTATTTTGTTGGCACTATTTGATACTGCTTTTGTTTGAATTTAGTTCAGAAATTTAACTGTGCTTGTAGAAGGCAGGTCTAACTTAGGTGCTGAATTCTGTCTGTTACAATCTGTCTGATTTGATTTCTTTAGTTGCTGTTCTAGTACTTATTTATATGGATAATTTTTCCAATAGCTATTTGAATCCCAAAATAGACTTAAGCCTCAAGGAAAAAAATATAAATTATATGATTGCAGCTTTCTAGTTTAGAGAACTCATGACTGATGATCTGATATAGTTCATAATTACAGTTCATAATCTGTAAAATTATTACCTGTGTCTAAACTTCATGTCAAGAACTGACATTATGACAGAAGGTACACCTGTCTCTGTAGTCTGGAGTCTGCTTTTGCTACATAACCACAACATTTCTAACTCCAGGCCTCCAAAGGAAGCCTCAGGTGAAAGTTTTTCCATGTCTGTCCTGTTTCAAGCTTTGCAATGAACAGAAGATATCCTTAACTATCACCTTGGTGTGGCTGGCACACTTCTGTACAGTATTTTTCCCTGAAACGTGAATTCCAGAGGAAGCTTTCAAAAGTGCCAAAATCATGTTGACACTGAAAAGGATTTATTTTCCTTACTTCTGTTGCTCTCCCTCTTCTTGTGGGCAAAAAGAAACTTAATGTATGTATACAGGGCCAAGAATTTATTGTTAGTTCTGTTTAATATTTTTAACAGTCTGATAATCTGAACTATCTAATTAATATTGGAAAAGTTTCAGTAAAGGTAAATTTCAAGTCTTTATCTGTATCCATATAGCCAGCAGCCTACATATAACAGAGAAGCAGCACTGAATTTGGTTTTGGTGTGGCAATAGATTCTTTATTTACCATCTTCAACTTGCAGCTCTTGTAATGAGATTTATCTTGAGATTTGTATGCTGCACTCGTGGGCTGGGGCAGAGAGGAGTGAGTGATTCCAGGTTCCATGGAAAATTTATGAACATAACAAACGATGGCTTGTGCTGTTGCATGTAGCAGCAACTTGAGAGCTGGATCTTGGTGCAACAGACATCCATATTTGATGGGAGAGGAGGGAATGATGGAGAGAAAAGATGTTGAGACACAAATTGGGGAGCTGCTGAGGTTCTGTCAGGCTGCACCCACAAAACCTAATTTGGCTGAATTTCGGTGTGTGATTTTTAAGCAGATGTTACTTCACAGGAGCCCATCTCGTTTGGATGCTCTGGGGTCAGTTTAAAGCAGAGTGTTTCACTTTAGCTCATGCAGGGAACACGTCGACAAATTTAACTACAGAGGGGTTTGCACTCACTGAAACAGATTTATGTCTACTTGTGTAAAAGTTTCGTTCTGATAAACACTTGAACTTCCCCAGATTTGTGGTATGATGCAGAAATGTTGTTCTCTAAACTGTAGAGACACGAAAGTATAGGAAAGGAAAAAGTGGTTTTGTTTTTTTCTTTAGACCACCCAAAGAATTTATGTTTGAAACATATGCCAATGTATACTTGTGTTTCTTCCTCGAAGGAATTTTGGCACCATAGATATAAAATATTTGGGGATTTGTACCCCAAGCTTGTTAAGTTACGCAAAATAAATCAAATTTTATCTAATGAAACCCTTGATGGCTTGTGGAAGCTAATTTCAAGGAAGCGTTAAAATAACATAGAATAGGGTCTGAATCTTGCTGTACTTCAATTTTTTTAGAATGATTTACCAGTACTGTGGCAGCATTTCAAGGGCTTCATGTCTCCTGTCAGTTGTTACCCGGGTAGATCTGAATTCGTCTCTCTAGCTCATCAGGACATAAAGAAACTTTTGGAAAATAATACACCTTGCAAGTTCTTGAATATGTTATTGCAGTAACGGAAATTAAGTAAGAGTAACATTTATTTTGTTTCATTTTGGGGTTTTTAGTTAGGATAGTTTTTATGGTTTTGTTTTTTTTTTGTTTTGTTTTGTTGGGGTTTTTTAGAAAGGACTTTACATACCTGGATTTTATAATATGACCATTCCCCACAAATACCATTACTCATACGTGTTTACATACATTACTTGTGTGTTTTCAATCAGTGGTTTAAAAAATAAAAAAATTATGTTCCGTGCTAGCACTGGACTAAAAAGTATTAGGAAGGGAAGTAAAAATAGGAAATATACGAATTCATTTATGTAATTTATTAAAAAATAATTTGCAATGGGAATAAAACAGTTAGAAAGAGAGATCAAACAAGACAGGAGCAGTAGTGTGAGTTGGGGAAGAATATGGTGGGTTCAAGATGTTATGAGTTATGTTGTGTGTTTCAGAAGAAACCTTCAGATGCCCAAGTTGCAGCTTTAATTTCTGAAGTAAGTTCTTACATGCAAAAAGATAAATTATGCAGACTGAAATAACAGGGATCAGTAGAGGAAATGCTAGGATTTTAGAGTTAGAAAGGATTTTCAAAATAAGATTTTAATATGAACTTTCCTGGAAAGGCAATATTGTTAAAGATGGTATTGTGCTGAATTGGAGATTTACTTCTGTGGAGATTGGAGATTTACTTTTATGAGGCAACGAGACAAACAACACTTGCTGAGATCTAGACTTGTGAAGGAATGTGTAATGAACAGTATCTACCAGGACAGAGTGGTGTAACACTCAGAACCTTAAGACTTAACAGTAGCAGTCAGTGTGGATACTGAATTCCTGAAGGATATCTAACAAACAGTAATTCTGTAAATTCATCTGTAGTTGTTAGCTACACTTCTTCAAGCTCAGGGACACGTTGGTTTTGTTTGTACACTGCAGCCATAGTTAGAAGGGGATGGGAAATACTCAGCACAGCTGAGAAATGTGGAGAAACCTTGTTTCCTCATCAGTGGTACAGAGAAACAAGCTCCTTGTAATCTGTACAATTTTTTGATTATTGTTGTGCAGCAAAAGTGATGGCATATGTAATGCTTTAAACAAAAGTTGACACAATGAACTAATTTGGCTTAGTTGAAAAAAGTGTGGAAGAGGTCACACTTTTTTTTTTTTTTCCTTTTTCACTTTGCAGTAAGAAGTGATCTGTGATTAGGTAATAATAAAAAGATCACAGTTGAGCTACTGGGTGGGAACTCTCCCCGAGTTGACCTTGTTGCTTAATATTAGATATGGGGTTAGATCAAGACATTTTAAGCAGAAACAAAACTCATTTGATTTAATTAGAGTTTGTTAGGAAATACCCACTGAAAAAGTTACTGTAGTATTACACCTACAGAAAACAGTTGGAACAGTTGTTGAGATTGCAGAGGTTCTGCTAGGAGGGAAACAAGCTTAATGAGAGGCTTTTTCAGCTGGCTGGAACAAAGAAAACTCCCTCAGAGGTTGCAGTTGAGGCAAATAACAGGGTTGAAGTGTGAGAATCAGGTAGTAAGGTTTTCTGGGTGAAATGAACCAGTGCAGTCGAGTTCTGGTTTCTCTGTTTTCAAATTTTAAGGTCTGATATAAAAATACTGGATTTCCCTCATCCACTACAACAAGTAATATTGGTATGGATACAGTGAAGCATTAGCTACTCAAAGTAGTTTTTATATTGAAAGAATATGGAGGTTTTCTTTTTTTTTTTCCCCCTTCTGAATCTTTATGAACACCATACCAGCTAAATTAGGAATATGCAGTAACAGGTTTGTCAGAAAAACTTTGACCTGTCTCTCCTACTTGTTTTTTGCAGTGTTAGCAAGTTTCTTCTTCTATTATACTGAGCTAATAGTTGGAACCTTTAGCAGAGGTTCTGTCTTCTGATTGTGTTTTCCTGTATTTTTATCTAACCTGGCAATGTAACTGGAACTGAAGTGCAGAGATGCAGTTCATTCTGCAGTTGTCCTTCAACTCATCACAAAACTTTATCAGACTAGCACAGTCTTTCCATATCTGCCTAGAAAAGAAGAACTCAGTGACATTTCTTATGTATGTTTGCAGCCAGTTTCCATCAGAATGGAGGTTGGTATATAGGGAAAGAGGACAGTCAGCACAGCGGCTGTAGGAAGCTGTGATTTTTCAGTTTATTTTTTTTAATCGACCACATTTTCTGTCAACCAATAAGGATCTTTCTGTTCTTCAAGTTAACTCAAAGAGGCTGAAAAAGTTTCCATTTTTTCCAGAAAACCTACACAGTATTTCTGAAATAGTCAGAACAACATAAGTCTTCAGGCCTATATTTAATATGTAAGGAAGATATTTGGAATTTCTATCTTGTCAGTTGTCTAAATACTATGATATAAGGCTTTTTGGGATTAACATACTTGATTCTCTCTGATAATTTGGCACAGACTATATAGGTAGGCATAAGCAAGTGGAAGTAATGAAATTAGGGCTTGCTGGGCTTTCCTTTGGACTAACAACACGTTTTGGAGTAGTTCTGTTCTCATTTCAAAAACAGAGCTACTCAAACTGAAGGCAAGCAAAGGGACAAACTTTCTTACAGTTTGAATAGAATTATATTTTGTCTTTTAGGTAAATTAGACAAAACTCCTTGACCTGAGGATTTCTTCCCTCTCCCCTCTCCTGCCCCCCAATATTAGGGCAATTTATTCTGTATGTTGACAAGGACCTTAAGAAAGCAGCCATTTGGTACACAAAGATGCTTCTACTCGGTGATTTGTAAACACTGGCAAACTACCAGTGTTGAGAAGTGTTTATTTCTTGATTTCCAGCTAGTGGAGGGAAATTTAGGTTTGAAGTGGCAAATCAGTCAGCATTTCACTCGATTCAGGAGCTGATACTGATTTACAGCTTAAACTTTTCATCCTGCTTTGGATTCCTAATAAGAAAGCTATAGAAGACTTTGTAGCCCAGATGCAGAAGAACATGTGACTGGACTGAATAAGTCCTGAGGACCATAAATCATTGTTTCCAGCTGTGAACACAGTGGCACAAGTGTTTATGACATTACCTCTAATATCTCTATACCTTAATTTTGTGAACTTCTAGAGCCAGATGTGGGGTTTTACGTAGCTGGCTACCCTCTTTGGATTATTATTCCATGAATTTGCCTGGTCCCCAGTGTAATATTTAGCTTTCACTTATCTTTTGGCAAGGAGTGCAGCAGGTTTATCTCCCACTGCAAGGAAACGGCTCCCTTTTGTTTTAAATTACTAATTCATTTTGATAACTGCTAGCTCACATATTAGAGTGTACAGTGATACTTAACTGCTCCTTCTGTACCACTGATGACCATATAGAGTTTGTAGTCATGGCTTTTGAATTCCTTAGTTGCTGCATGAGTTTGTCATTGCTATTGCTCTGAGTTTTTCCCAGTATTTTTTTTCCTGTGTCCTTGTAGATGGAGTGATTGGAACCTAACACAATGTTCAAGATGCAGGCAAACTGGATCTGTACTGTGGTTTAATGATGACCTCTGTTTTATTTTCCTAATAATCACTAGGATTCCATTTTTTGGGTAAAAAGCCAGGGGGTTGGCTTGATTTTTATAGCATTATCTAGCATTATACCAGAGTCTCACTCCTGAATGGAGGCAGTCAACTTAGCCTCCATAGATGCAAATATGAACTTAGGATTTTTGCCATATGTATCACATGACTTGTACTGAAATTCATGTACAATTTCGTTGGAAGTCACAAAGTCTCATTAAGATGATTTGCAGGCCTTCATTTGCCCATTGTACTTCCTATTATCATCACTAAAAGCATGTAAATTTATTGTTTGTCCCCTTTTTTTTAGATAATTTGTGTGTATTTTGGCTTACTGCTATCTATAAACTTTCTGAGCTTTTAGATGGACTGAAATATGACCCTGGGATTAGAATTGTCAAGACAGTAATTTACAAGTTGTTTATGGGATGGGTCTCTGCCCATGGCATCAGATTAAACATATCTCTTTTTGTCGATTAAAATCCCTTGGTATCTTTTTTTCCTTGTTTTTCCTGCTCAATGCCAAGGTTTCTCTTCCTCCTTTTTACTAAGGCAGCTTCCATTGCCTGGCTATTGGTGCTTCTAAACTTTCCCCCTCACTGTTCTTCAGGTGTGTGAGCACCCCTACATTAACATCAGCAAGCAGCTTCTCAGCGCTGCTGCCAACTGGAGATAAGTGCTGTCCTTTTCCAGTGACTCCTGGGAAAACAATCTTGACTTGTTTCAAGTCATTACGTCTTCGTTCAGCTTCCATGAAATTAGACTGAAACTTCTGGCTGACATTCTCTTCCTTTTTCTAGTTTTTCCTTGGGCGTGGTCTCTTTTCTGTGTGTGAGGGGTTTTTTTTGTTTGTTTGTTTTGGTTTGGTTTTTTGTTTAGTGGTTTGGGTTTTTTTGGTACATAGATGTTGAGTTAGTAGGAGACTGGTCTGTGTTTTATGAGCTTTACTACCACAGGTGAATGAAGTATCTTATACAGAAAGGAGCAGATGTCACTAAATGTAGTGGAAGTCTTCTATAATCATACACATCAATAAGGACACTTACTGTAGTTATGGAGACTGAGATTCTAATTTTATATGTATTGTACCATTAGGCTTTCAGTTAAAGTTGAGGAAAGAAAAGGAGTTATTATTTTTTTTTATTTGCCTAGATATTGTGCATTGTGATTTTTGTGCACGACAGGAGATACGTTTTGTTTTTTTCCATGCCCTCTTGTTTTTGGGAGCTGGCTTTTTACCTGATCTGAATGCTTAAACACTACTAGAAGCGGGGCTGTGTAATGTATGTGTTAATATTTGAAGTCAAGTTAGGTGATGGGGTGGTGCTTAGCACAATGAGTTGTCTGGGTAGGGGTGAAGAATGGGCCTGTTGTGCTCAGCTGAAGTGGCAAATGGGGAACATAATAGAGCAGGGAGTAAAGCACTAGGAATTGAATCCAGAAGATTATTTGGGAGCTATAAACTTCATTAGGAGAGGCAGGTGCAAAAGGTTTTGAACTGCTTGAAGAATCTGGAGGAGAATCCAGAATTCCCGAGCCTCAGACTTTGCCAGATGTTGGTTGGCAAGTAGCCACGAAATGCACTCAGAGAAAACATCCATTTCCCTCTCTTGCTAGTTCACACAGCTGTTGTAGATTATAATCTTGGATCAGTTAGGAATGTCAGAATTCATGTGACTTCTTCAATTTTAATTTACCCCCCATTCTCCCTGTGAGTATGTGTTATAATTGTCTTTAATTACATGTTCACACACTGTCTTTCACTGGATTCTTACTCAATTTAATGGAGGGTATTTGGAGAATGAATGAGAGTTGTAGAGTTAATGAAGCTGTTGTCTCTAGGGTCTCTGCTGTAACTTGGTGCAGAAATAAAGTCATGTAGTGAATGAAATAGATAAATTAGGGAGAAGAAAAATAATGGTCTTCCACTGTAAGCCATTCCAGAAGATTACTGCTCCCATGGCTTCCAACTTTGATGTAGTTTAAAGCAGCTTTTCATATACGTCTCCAAAGTGTTGCTCATCAAAATGACTTTAATATCTAGTCTCTTCCATGGTAGGTGTCTCAGAGTAGATTTGTAGACACCAGCACAGCAAGGAAGAAGGATGACTTCAGTTACCTTGCTGGAAATCTGAAGGAAGACAATAAGAAAATTCTTAGAAGCATAGCTACAGGTGGTGCTGTGTTGTACCAGGGATCACAGCCTTAAACTTGTGCAACACTGCAGAATCAATATCCTATTTGGAAAAGGAAGAGGGCTTAAGGGGTTTCTAAACCAGAATTGTATGACTTTTTTTTTTTCCCTCCTATCAGTTTGGAGGAAGTGCTGGTAGAGTACTGTATCCCATCTTGTTCTAGGCTGGTCTGTCTCACTGTCGTTGAGCTCATTTTCCATATAAATCCAGTGGAAGGAAATGAGAAAACAGACTTTTTTTTATCACCATCTAGTTAAGGCCCTGTTTGCAGGAGAGCTTATTTAATAACAGAGGCTATTTGAGGGTTGAGTACTTTTTGATGTGAAGTGAGTTTATCTACCAGAGAATGGCAGGAGAGCTAAATGGGTGATAGAATGGCTCCTCGTGTCAGGGATAGCAGACTTAGGTGTGAACTGCTCAGCACTGGCATGATAAAAGCAGTTTTATTTATAGACTGAAAAATAGATGCCTTGGAATCCCTTTGCCATTTTGTACTAGTGGTACTTATCTGGCCAGATGTTGGGTTTTGAAATGCAAAAGGCTCCCCAGCACGATTCCTTGGTTCTACCTCCTGAGCCAAAACACTGAAGGTTTGCAGCCCAGGTTCTTCCATGTGGATCCCATCACTCTGGGGCTTTCTGGCCATGGGAGACTTGTTGCCCTACCATGAAGTCAAGCCCATGAAGATGCTAAAGACCCTTCCCCACCATCCATGTCTGATATTGGATCTGATATCCTAGCATCAGAAGGAGTGTAAAATAAGGGTGGACAGTAAACTTGATATTTTGTGACGTTGTACTTAAACCAGTCAGCGTGATTTTTATTTTTATTTTTTTTTAGGCAGTGTCTGGAAAAGTATGTAACTAACAGAGCAGCTGTTAGATCTTTCCAAAATCACCTTCACAAAAGTATTTTGTCTGGCAACATTTTTTTTAATCACCAAACATTATTAGAAATGCTAGCACGTTTGTACCCATGCACAACAGCCATGCTGAGAATTTAAACAAAATTAAGTCCATAATTGGACTATGAACACAGAAAAAAAGTTCTCTGGAGTGTATGTACGTGTGGGATAGTTGGTGGTCATGAGGCTACAGGAATTTTATTGGGCCACTGTAAACATGTTCCTCAGTATTAACTGTGATGTTTTATTTTCCCCGTCCTTAAAGATATAGCAACATATGTCTTTACCTAATGCAATTTTTTTTTTTGGTAAAACCAAATCATAAATAAAATGTTTCTAGAGTGCTGAGATACTACATTGATGAAGATGATGGAAAACAGAAGTGCTCAATTCAAAGAAAGATAGTTATTTCTAATAAATGATGCATAAGAACACATACTTAAGGATGAGAAAAAAATCTAAAGTACTAGTGCATCTCTTATAAAATGAAATTTCAAGATTTTCCTATATAATACTGTTCTATTTTTAATGTCATATGTAAGAAATGTAAGTCTAAGCCTTTCTAAGAGGATTTTCTGTAAATTTGAACTTAAAAAGTAAAATTTCAACTGTGGATAATTAGGCTCAATTATATGCCACTACTGCAACAGGAAAACTAGCAGAATGTTCTACTTTTTAATGTTAATGTATACTTTTGTCCTTTTGACATAATTAAGAGGAAAATGAACTCCCACCTTGTAGGTGATAAACTGGGGATTTTTTCCTCTCAAATTTTCATCTTAATTATTTTTTTATTTAAAATTCTCAATAGAGCTGGAACAAAATTTCTTTTTCAGAATCATCAGTTTCATGTTCTTGATCATTGTCTTCTAGTCTTTCCTCCTTTCAAGTGCACTCAGGTTGTTTTTTAGAAATGCAGCTTCCAAAAAAAAAAAATGTCCTGAAAGATTTTATTGCCAGGTAGTCAATAGCAGACTAAGAGCAAAAGCAACAAAACAGAATGTGAATTTTAAAATATTTACACTGACTCTAATTGCTCAATTAATAAGGGTTTTAGAATTCTTGAGGATGACCTATAGTTGAGCTGTTAACCCTTTCTGTTCAGTTTTCTTCTAATTAACTGAAGAGCACTTAGAACCTGATATTTCAGAGTGTGAAAAGTCAAAACTAACCTTCTAACCTTTCACCCTTTTCTGAGCTTATTTTTTATCACTAATGATTTGTCGTTTTTCTCAAGTTGCTTTCTGAATCACTTTATTTGATGGTGATAATACCTTTGGGTACTGACAAACTGATTTCGACAGGGTTAATGTTAACCTGATCTTTGTTAAAAGTTCGAGGAAAATGAAAGGAGTAAAGGAGGGGGCTGTGGCATTTGGTGAAATGGAGTGGATTTTAAGGAAGGGGGCTGTAGTTTTACCTAGAATTTCCCTGTGTTCACCCCACAAACAGTAATAAGTTTTCATGCCCTATCGAATACGTGCCCAGCAAACGTGGCTGCCCTCAGACTTTCCGTGGCTTTGAAAAATTTGTCTGTGTAAGGAAGAATTCTCAAGGATTTCTTGTAGTTTAGCTTCCTTAGCACAGTCAGTCCAGCTCAGCTGAAGTAACTAGAAGCTCTGGTCAAAATAACAGGCACCTGTGGTGCCTGTGAAGTCGGTGGCACAGGACATCACCAGTCCTGTGTCTGCACCAGCCCTTCCATCTGGAGTTTTCAAACATCTGCATCCTCATTAGTGTGGCAGTGTCTGATGCAGTTCCTGGGGAGGTGGAAAGGGATGTGTGTCCCTTTCCTCAGTGTCACGTGCATGAGGCTCTGGTTTTTATTTTAATTTTTCCTGCAAGGCTCTCCCAGAGAAAAAAAAAATGCTTTGCTTTTTGTAGCTGTCAAAGTATACCTCGTTTAAAGGTGTGCTGATTTTACACACCCGGGGTCTTTATGGGGCAAAAGCGAGTTTATTCTTTATTCTTTGTGTTTAATTCAGAATCATGTCATGTCCTCTCTTGACCTGTCATGTCTTTTTCAGGCTGAAGGGTCGTAGTTATTTCTTCTGCAGAAATAGTTTGGTACCTTGTTACTTGGAAATACATCTCAAGCTAAGCTGCTGGAAGAACAAACTCTCATTTAAGATGCATCTTTGGCTGGTTCAGCTTTCAAGTATGACTAGGGGAAAATGAGATTCAAGACTTACCAATGCCTTTTAGCTCCAGCTGAAATCAACCATTATAAAAATATTTGCCATTTCTTTTCCTTTCAGGCATCCCATTCAGGATATTAGTGTGGATTCTATTCTCAGCTTTATCCACTGTGAACCAAATCCGAATGTGATGATAGGACTGGATCTTTAGGTTTTGACTGGATCACAGTGACAGACTGTATTTGTCCATGGAAATAAGACTCTAAATGTTGAACTGAAACTTAGTTTTAATCTTGTTACTGTACCACCTGTGGAAGACTGAGCTTGCCACTCGACACATTTGCCTTCCTTGGCTGAAGATTTCTGAGACCAAGATATGTTGTTCAGAGCACTGCACAGGAGCAAATATCTCATTAACCAGTGAAGTCCATAATGATCAGTATTTTTTTTAAAAAATGGCTGTTTTACTTAAACACAATTGCACTTTGATTTTTATCTTAGGAGCAATTAGAGCACAAAAATTGAAACTGAAGTGCTTTGTGATTCTGAAAGGAAGATAAATATAGAGACTATATAGCTTTTCCTTTTTGAGTAGCAAGCAAACAGAAGGGAGGTCAAAGCAGCAAAGATGTTATCACATTTTGCACTTTACAAGATCAGTGAAGTTAGTAGTGTTTTTTTCTTTTTCTGAAGTGGTAAGATTAAATTTAAGCCAAGATTTCTAAAACCTGTCTTAATCTCTGCACCACAGTTGTCATATTGCTTTCCATTTCGTAGTTTGCATTAGGATCAACAATTAGTGAAACCAAACCAATTCCAGTTTCAAGGTTTGGAAGACCTCTGAACTGGATAACTGAACTTAGAAACTTGGATAGATGTTGCAGCCTAAAAAAAAACCATCCAAAAATAGGTCTTACATTTCTGTGCAAACTTCAAATTTCTCAATTTCCTGTATTGTATTAATATTTTAGTGTCTAAGTATTTGAGAGAAAGGTTGAATGTTCAGCAGAGCCTCATATCCATGCAGTATGTGTAGAACTGTTTGAAGTTCTATCTTAGCCACATCATCCTTCTAAACATCAGCGTTAAGATTGATTATGGGAAGATTTATGTACAAGACAAAATCTATACAACGTTAGGAATAAACTTTGAGGCAGACTGGTAATTTTCAGTAATCGGTCTTTTTAAAAAAAAAATCAAATAACATTTCTTTCATTAACATGTTTTGTTTTTGTTGCATTTTTGTCATGACTGTTACGTTCTGAAATAATTTGAATGTTCAAAATTATTTTAGTGAATCGGCAATTGAGCAAGTCAAATTTATCTCTTGTCCTGCAAACCAATTATAGTAAATTACAGTCATTCAGAACATAAAGACTGTAATAACTCTGACAGAATTATGAGCAAACTAATGGGTCATTTATTATCAGATAACTTTGCTTTCATTGAAAATGAATATATACTCAGCTATTTTTCCTTCTAACTCAAGAATGGCTGTTAAAGCAAAAAACTTGAAAGATAGCCTGCTATATTACTGTAATATAATTCTGCCTCATACTGTGTTAACAAAGATCTATTAGATTGGAATAATATTTTACCAGTAACAGAACTGACCAAGTTAATTTTTATTTCAATGGAGCACTTGTGAACAGTTTATAGTTTTCTGGCAGATGAGCAGAGTCTGGATAATATTACCTGGTGGGGGGGAAATAGTCCAGTACTGCTGTTGCTAAAGGGTGTTTGTTTTAAAGGGTGTTCTCACTGTTTTAAGTTGTCTTTCTCACCAGAAATTAGAGCATGTTTTTGTTTAGTAATGTCTTTATAGGGTATGTGTGTGGAGCAAAATGTCTTTGTCAACAACGAAGACATCACGGAGGTATTATTTAGGTGGTTGTTCTCCTAAAAATTGACAAATAAAACTATCACTGTGTTTGCAGATAAATTTTAAAATACCTGTGTTGAAATCAGATATGAATGATTTGTTATTTTTTTACGCAGCAACAGTAGTAATTGCATGCAAATTGGATATACATTATCTTGCATTGGTACAATTTATGTACAAAACTCTAAAAGGCAAAGAGTTTATGTTCTGAATAATTATTTTTTTTTTAACCATGTTATTTTTTGGTTTATGAGCTTTTTTCCCACGTGCATGTTGGTCTGTTACTTGCTATAAAATTCAAAAGTTTTTCATATTGTTAAAGCTGAAATGCATTCAGATGCATGTCAGAGAAACTTGATGCTTCCTTAATAAATACACCTGCTCTAATTTGAAATTTAGTTAATGAGCTCTGTGTTTAATCATGCACCGAAGAGGGGAAAAACATCAGTTCATCTTTTGCCTGTAGCAGGAGGTACTTTTCAGATATGTTTTAATGGGGTAATTGATTGATGTGATCAACCAGCCTAATCTGTAAAATCACAGGGAAAAAATCACAGGAAATCAAAGGAAGAGCCTTTTTGGTAAAGGATAGTTAAGAGAAGGGTTCAGAAAGATCATCATGATTAATATCAGTAAGTGCAAGGGGTATCTAAACCTCAAACTGCCAAGGAAATAGGTTGCTGAAGGCTGTTGCTTCTGATGAACTTAATCCAAGGGGACTTCAAGCAGGATGATAGAATTTGGAGTTATTAATAATTGTTAATTCCATTTGAGACAGCAGGAAACCAAATAAAGGTGGAGGGAGAAATGTGAGGATGTAAGCCATCAAAATACCTGTTATTCCTCCAAATTATTAGAAGAAATAAAATAGTTGCAAGCACCAAAACATGGTTGGATAGGGAGAATAGTATCTAACCAGTGCTTGAAAGTAAGGTATTTTGCCATCACCTTACCTCTGTAAGTACAGAGGAAAGGTGAAGCATAGTTATTATTAATTCTGGTATTGATACATACAACTTAGGGCTTTTCAGGTTACTTTTTAGGGGATCTTTGCATTCACAGAAAGTATGGCTGGGAACCAAACATCATACTTGGGAGTGTGGTTTAGGGCTGGACTTGGCAGCTTAATGGTTGGATTTCATCTTCAGAGGCTTTTCCAATGTAATGATTCTGTGAATGGTTGACTAAAACTCACTGAGACACTGTCAGCTGGCAAAGATGAGGGGAAGATAAGTGAATTTTAAGAGACCAAAGGCCTCTAGTGAATAAGCCTGTGGTGGAATGGTTGTATTTACCAAGTGAGCCCTCTCTGGTCGTGTCCCATCTGACCTGGGTTAACTTTGTGAAGCACAGTGATTCTCTGCTGTGGGTGTATCTGCAGTTCAGTTTTGCTCACAGTTATGTTTCTTCTTTGATTATTAGCTATTCGTTTCTTTTTTCTGTGTTTTTTCTGGGGGCCTTCAGCAGGGCTTTTGTACAACTCTAATGTGTGTAAAAATACCTTCTGAACCTCTCGGATTTGCAATAAATAATTTTGTTCTTCATCTTAGTTTTGTCTGAGAAGTAAAACACCCTATTACAGTGTCATATTATAAAGCCTTTTTTATCATATACCCATGTTTTATTAGCATCATTAGCTGTTAATGATGCTTGTAGAGAAAACAAATCAGAAAAAATAGAAATGAAAGTTTAACTGATACTTATAAACCAACAATTAAGTATCTTTCAGAAGGGTATCACAAAAAACCCGTGCGTTACACACCGCTTTCAGAAGATTTTATTTTTAAAAGGAAGAAAATTAAATGGACTAAGTTTGAAATTGGAAAATTCAATCTCCAAATAAACATGAAACCAAAATTATCTATGGTTAAGTTCTTTTTGCTGACAAATGGATACCTGCAATGCCTTGCTGATTACACTTGAAATTATTTTGACTGTGACCTTAGATAACCCTGTGACTGTTTTTGTTGCAACAAGGAAGCACTACCTCAGTCATCATTTAGCCAATCCAGTAATTATGGAGAATATAAAAGAGTAGAAATCAGAAATGTAAGACCAAATGCCTATTTGAAATAATTGTTATTTAGTGGTCCCATATTCAGTACTTAGGTGATTAATAATCTAGCCTATAAATAAAAAACTAGGACTTTTTTATTGTTTGTTTCCATTCTACCAGAGTTGATTTAATTCACAGAATAAAACAATCTAAAGCAGTGTTTCTGGTTATTGACATTTATTGCATACTATGTTTGGGAATTAGTTTTACTTTACAGAGGAAACTAATGCCAAATATGAAGCTCAATTGCAAAATTAATTGTCTTGAGCATATTGGCAAACCATTTATAAATTTAAAGACACTGAAGCATCTGCAAAAATTTTAAACTCCTTGAATGTTATAGCAGTGTAAACTTTGTTTCTTTTTCTATCCTTTGTCTGCAGAGAGGCAGGAGGAAACTATTGCTCAAGACAGGTTTTTAAAGTGAGTAGGGACAGTGAGAACAATTCTGCTGTCATATGGACAATGGACTAGAAGGAAAATATAACAGTATATTAAAAAGGTGATACCAGGTGTGAAGAAAAAAATTAGGCTTGTAAGGGAAAGCAATATGAAGAATATGAAAATATAAGAATAATAATTATTTGGCTAGGAAGAAGTAAAATTATTACTGAAAGTTTGGGAGGGTGCTCTGAAAGGAGAGAAAAATTAGGTTAAGAAGGCTGAGCTGTGTAATAAGCTTTTGAGGGCACTTTAAGCAGAGAAAAAGGATGTCTGTGGATGTTACAGCTGCAGGTATCAAAGGGGACAGGAGAAGTAGATTAGCAGATTTCAATAGTAAGGAATAGATTTTAAAGCAATATCAGGATTTTTTAAATTTAATTTTGATTGAAAAACTATGTGGAAATTGAAATGTGAGAAAATGTTTGATGGCAAATCAAGCACCACCAAGAAGGAATTGGTTTCTACTGAGAAAAGAATGTTGTAGAGAAGTTAAAATGTTTGTTTCTTTCTCACTCAGAACTGCTCTCAGGGTGTTAATGTAGATCCTGGTCACTTTTTCCTCAAGTTGTCTTTTTACTGGACTCTAAAAATCCTGAATTGCAGGTTTTTTGGGTCACAAAAGACATACTTAAGAGAGCAAATGGAAGACTCCCTGATAGATAACAATTACAAATTTAGTTTTCTGCATTTTTAGTTTAAAATAGAAAGTAAACAAGTCCAAGAGTAGGCAAAAGTACTTTTAGGGCAGAAGTGTAGAACTTAATGTACACACTAGATAAATACAATCTAGTACAACCAAAATCACTATTCAGTCCCTCTACAAACTACAAGTGAAATATTCTTTCTTTTATTAATGTCTTCTGTTTGACTACAAGCTGTTTTACTTTTTAGATGTGTCTGTTGTTGAGCAAATCCCTTCTGATAGCAGGGACTCAATTACATTTTCTTAGACTTCTTGTATTCTTGTTTCTTTTTGAGAAATGTCATTTTACTTCACTTTTTTTTTTCTGGAAATGTATTACATTTAAGTTATTTTGATGATGAAATAGTGTGACTTAGTCAAAGAATGTCTATTTTAAAATTCCCTTTCTATTCTGAAGTTATTGAAAAGAGTATGCAGCCTATCAGTAATTGATATTTCTTGTCTCATGTTGAAATCAGTATTACACTTTTCATGTGAGGCAATAAAAATTAGATAGGCCATTCTCCAGTCAAAGACAAAAAAAGTTCTTCAGCAATTATTCTGGCGAGGCTTGTTTTTTGTAGTAATTTGCTGAAGCTTGGCAGAACTTCTGTATTGCAAATTCCCTGGCATTGTTCTTTCCCTTCTAGGTGTGTACTCTTGACTATATAAACATTTCCACAAAGCTTGGTGTGTAGATGAATCTTTCTCTTTATGCAAAATGTTTTCAGTTTATTGTAAGGTGTTAAGAGCTTCAATCTAGCTTTGTTTGGTCAGATCTGCTGTGAAGCAGAAACGCTGGTGCACCTCAAATGTACACTTGAGTGAGAACTTACAGCAATTATACAAGCCATTAAGCTCTAGTTTATACCAAAATGCTGATCATAACATTGTAGCAACACCATCTTCTGATTGCCACAATAAAAGCAGCTTCTGTTAGTCAGCCACGAAATATTTCTAAGAGAACAGAAAGATGCACGTTAAAATATGAAGTCCCAGCAGAGCTCATGGGTGAATAGGCCAAATGAGAAGGCACAGGAAATATTTTTGTGTTGACACTTTGTTACAGTGGACAGCGAGGGGGTGATATCTCAGCTTTTTGAAATATCTGTAATGCCTGAAGTAACTCCCTTTGTTACAGAGTCTGCATATACATCTGGGTTAGCTTTGGAGCTTTATAGCCAGTGCACCTAGATGAAAAAGGTTCCTCTCTGTCCCCTGTAAGTACTTTCCTGGTGTTCCTACAGATTCTTGTCCTTGTGAGAGCTTTAATCCTCTTGATTGTTTCGTATTAGCGATAGCTCCCGTCCACGCCTTGGTGATTTCTGCTCTTCAGATGCATCATCTGAGGGGAACTGGTGTGGGTGAAAGCTGATAGCCTTGCTCCTTCTCCTTTCTGACACCATTTGTAAGGGGAGCAACCACAGTAGCATAGATTGATTTGGGTTAGAAGGGACCTTAAAGGTCATTTAGTTCCAACCCCCTACCCTGGGCAGGGACAACTTCCACTGGACCAGGTTGCTCAGTGCCCTGTCCAGCCTGGCCTTGAGCACTGACAGTGATGGGACATCCACAACTTCTCTGGGCAACCTATTCCAGTGCCTCATCACCTTCACAGGAAAGAATTTGTATGGCAATAAAACTGGCTACGTACTTTTTACGTTCTGTTTTGAAAGCCGTTGACGTGAAGAATTCAAACTGAACACTTCAGTATTGTTCTGGGCTTGATGTACCTAAATGGAAAGTCCATTATTTTGTTAATAAAGTTTTATTGCCCTGTGATGACAGCTTCATAAAAGACCATATTCTATAGTGCATTTAGAAAAGAGGTATAATATTTTCCCTCGAGGATAGTAGATACGGTATATTTCAATGAGGAGAAACACTAATGTTTTAATATTCTTCATAGTCGAGTTACCATAGTTGGAATTAAAAAAATTGTAGAAGATTAACATGATGACTGTGCTTTATTTTTTTGTATGTTAACCTTGTTTAATTTTAAGAAATGCAGTATCATTCTGTGAACATGGAAAATACTGCATTCAGTGTTCAGGGTTTTTTTTTCTCTCCTCATCTAAATGCCTTCTTTTTAAAGCAAGTCACCTACCCAAACAGCTTATTTTATTTCTGTAAAATGTGGCAAAACATTCAAGGATCCATAGCAAAGTACTGAAGGGGGGAGAAAGAATTGCTGCTACAGTTGGCTACATGAAACAATTTTACTGAAAGATACTTCTATGAAAAAGCTGATACCTCCCTCTGTGAACATTTGGTTACCTGGATGAATGCCCATCCCTTGTGCTTAAGGCTGCAAATACTGCAAATATATTTAATTACCCATTGACAGCATCTAATGACTAAGTTAATATGATTAGTTAGAATTTGGAGTTTTTAGTCAGATATTAGTGGTCCTTGGCAGGATTTTTGGACCATGGTGACTCACATGCTGTGGCTGCTTTTCTTTTATTTGGTTTCTTCTGTTTGCTTTCCTTGAGAGGTCTCTGGCATACACAAATTCAGTGCTGTTTGATTTTGCAGATTCCCTTTTTCACATGTGTGTCTTTCGTAGTTAAACATTTGACGTGACCTTTGGGTTTCTGCACATGCTGTTGCTGGCGCTGTTTGGGTTTCTCCTGGGTTGATCTTGAATCTCAAGGGTTTTGCATAGGTAGCAATTCTTCCTGGAGTATGAAGGGTGTATTATTAGCCAACAAAGCATGTTTGTCTGCAAAGTCGTGACACTTCTGCACAGTCAGCTGTGCAGTTTTTTCTCTTTTGACCTGTCTCTCAACCATGCTTTAAAAGAGAAGGTTAGAACACAGAATTGCTGGGTAGCTCTGCCTTTGTGAAACTCGCGTTCTAGGTTTATTCTTTCAGACTGTTAAGTTGCACTTCATATAGGCTTGCTTTTAGATTAACTTGGACGGATCTAAACCATTGTTTGCAGATTCCAAACTGTTCACATGCAGCACAAGTCCAGTGGAGAAGCTGTGCACGTCAGGTCAGCAAAACATTGATCTGTATTTTTACTGTTCCATAAAAGCAGGCGATTATCTGGGGCATGGTCTGTCTTTCATAGGATTTTCAGATCAGAATTGTCTTGTATAAACCCGGATGAGATTGCATGATAACCAGGTGCAGAATGAGCCCTCCAAATATGTCCATCTGAAAGAAAATTGGGTTCAGGAGCAACTGAGACGTTTTGGTAGTTTTGTGAGAAGCAACTGAGACGTTTTGGTAGTTTTGTGAGTGCTATTTAAGTATTTTTGTCTGGTACATGTGGTTACAGGGATTCATAATGGAGGCTTTGAGCTCAGGCCTCTTGTTTCCTCTAGTCCCAATACTTGCTATAGCTTCTGTACTCTGTCTTGAATTTCTGGTTGGTTTTATATGAGAATTAAAGTACTATAAAGCTTGCTCAAAATAAGGGTATTTTAGTCTGATACATAGTCTTCTTCCTCCTAAATTACTGGGTTTAGCTCCAGAGCAACTCTTATCACACTGTCTTACATACACTCATGTCTCTTATTCAGAGACATTTCTCAAGTCCTTATTGCCACTGCAAACAACACTCTGTGACCTGTCTTCATGAACAGTTGCAAGACTTGTTGAACTGTGAGTAACAAAAGGCAAAGCAAGTACAAACCACATAGGCTGTATTTTGGTAGGGTTGTCAGCTGCCGTTGTGCTTCAAAGCAGATAATGTTTCAGCAGGCAGCTCTTCTGATAGAAACCTCTCTGAAAATGAAAGTAAAACGTGTATGGAGTGTATGGAGTAAATAAAATTGAGGCACTAAACTCAAACCTGTTTAGGATGAGACTGCCCTCGAGTACTTGGAGTGAACAAAGAGTAAAAATTAAATGCCTACCTGCTTGGAGAAATATCTTAAAAGCTGGTGTGCTGGAAACGGCCAGCAATATGATCTGCAACCTCACTGCATTCTTTCTAGGATGAAGCTGCTTTTCTGAAGCTTTGTTAAATTGTGTCTTCTACCACACCTCTACTGAGGTTTTAAATAAGTGTATGCGGTTTCCCTGGTTATCAACCTCCCACAAATGTCCCCTGCCTTCTGCAGAACAGTGACTTCCTGAGAAAAAACAGAGGACTTGCTGGGTGGTGTCATACAGAGCTCAGGCTGATATTATTTAGTTACATACAAATAATTCTAACCAGGGAAAGAACTCTGCAGTATACCCCGGAACTTCAGGAACATCTATCAAGCTGGTTTTTATGTGTGTTATTTTTGTGGATTTAAAAAATCATTTGTTACAACCTAACCCCATAAAAATCATCTTAGTTTTGTTGGATGACATTACACTGTATGCCCTTGTGAACAGACTTCAAATTTATTCTTGGTCTAGAGCAAATGTAAACAAAATTTTCCAATTCTTGCAACTCTGACTATCTGTTTCATGAATTTGAATTCTTGTGTAGACCTGTGCCCCCCTGCATGTGTGTAACTTTTAGTTGCTCTTTTCTGTAATGCAATCTGCAGACAGTATAGACCAAAAATCAGCATTATAGTTAAGGAATTTCTGCATCCGAGCCGAATATGTCAGCTCAGTTTTCCTGCCTAACACATGTGCAGGTATCAGTATTACTAGAAGCATTTCAGGTTCCTAATTCTTAGCTGGACTTCATTGTCCATGAGATATGAAGTCAGAATTGCCAGTGAGATCACACATGGGAAATGCATCTGGATTATTATTAAAAAAAAAAACCACCCAGACTTCTACAAAACATGTTCCACTGAACTCCAAAGAAATGGTTGTCACAAGGGCTTTGCTTTGTCAGAAACTACGAGCAAAAAGGCAAAACAAAACTGGAGGAATCAGGTTTTTGTTGAGTATTTTTTATTTTTTTTTTTTATTTTTTTTTTTATTTTTTTTAGAGGTGGGAGTTGACTTTGGTTTGGTTTGGGAGTGTGGTTTCGTTGGCTCTTTTTCCTTTGAAAGGCACTGTTCAAAGTTTGTTCTTGCTTCTCTAATGAGCTGTGGTTCACGATAATGTCCTTCTTCCTCACGAGGAGGAAATGAGTGCAAGGGTAATTCCTCAGCAGGAAGTCTTGCTAATGCACACAAGCAGAATGGAACTGAGCAGTGCATGCAGTTGCATGGTTAGCTACGTGTTCTAACACTTTTATGTACATTATCCTCTTTTTTAATGTGTCCCTTGAAGAGATAACAGGGAAGGCAGAGTTTTAAAAAAAGGTATTTTTAATTATTGAACATATTCTAATAGGTTTGTTGTAACTCCCTGCTTAAATGTGCTCATTTATCTGAGAAGCCATCAGATGGTCTGCTGTGAGATTTAGGGAGCACCTAAAGGTTAATACTTTAGAAAAAAAGAGAGAGGGTAGGGAAGAAGGTGGTGGGGTGGTGGAAAGGATTTTCATTGCCTCAAAATCTATGCAGTTCTACAGCAGCACAATATGATTTATGGTGATCTAATTACGTCTGAAAAAGAACACTCCTAGGTAGCTGAGGAGGAAAGTGCACACAACTGTAGTGAAGAGCAGCTTTAAATGGAGATTAAGGCTGGTAAATGGAAATTCTGTGTCTCCAGTTTAAAAACCTTTGTGAATATTGGATTTTATAATCCCATGAGAATTTCTAATAAAAAATAATTGGGAGAAAGACATCATCAGCTGCTTCTGATAGTAATAGTTGGCCATAATATCTACATGAATAAATGTATGTAAATTGCTTCATTTGGGGACTACTTAGTATTGTAAGATGCCCACAAATGTGAAAATATATGAGTGTTCCTGCCTCACTTCAGTGACTGGTGAAGACATTTTTTTTATTACTGTATGAAATGTATAATAGTAGCTACTAAGATGTATCCAGTGCTCAGCATGAATACTAAATTGGTCACTTATACTGTAAAATTTTCTGTGCTAATGACATTTGGAGGTTCTTACTCCATAATTTGGAATACTAGAACACTGAAAACAGTTGTTTAGGTTTTTTTTTTTTTCATATTTCTTCAAAATAGGTAGAAGTCCAATGGATTTCTTTATTCACCAATTTTTATTTTCTTTTTAATTTTTTAAAAAATTTGTTTTTATTTTACAGTGAACTCAGTCCCCATTTTAGGAATTGAAAGTGTAGATAAATGTTTTGTGTGGAACTTTGATTCAGCGAGTAGAAAAGCAACTCAAAAGTTTTTGAGTGAGAAGTCTGAAATTCATTCTAAAGAAAGCAAATCTAAAGAAACCTCTATTTAGAATAGTTTTGTGGTTTCAGGTTTGTGTGTTTTTTGTGATTTTGTTTTGTGTTTGTTTGTTTTGGAGTTTTTTTGGTGGCGTGTTGTGAGTTTTTGGATTTGGGTTTGTTTGTTTGTTTGTTGGGGTTTTGTTGTGTTTCATTTGTTTTTTTCCTAGTTTAAGTTACACTGCATTTTCCTAGTTCTGTGTATGCAGTCTGTTAGCCCCAGATTGAGTCTTGTGGCCAATGTGACACAGCTACTAGAAATTACAGTGAGCAAGGAGAAATAACACCCCTTCCTGTCTCTTTATCCTGCTGGAAAGTGGGCCAGGCAGTTTTTAAGTCATTTCCCAGGAGAGTTAAATTGTCCTTCCTCCCATCTCTTCCCAGCCTTTGATTTTTTTTTTTTTTTTTTTTTTTTTTTTTTTTTTAGTTTTTAATCTGTTTAAATAATGATGTAATAAAGTGAATTCTTTAACTTGAGTATTATAGATTACAGATTAGTAACTGTGGAGAACTGTTGCTCTGTTAAAATTACCAGCGTACTAGTACGCTCGCTGCTTGTAATTTTTAAGTATTATTAATATAACAAACATTTTCTCACTTGAAGAAGACTTAGTCTTTTAGTATTCAGATTCTGAGAGGCTGCAAAAGACCCCTGTAGTAAATCTGTGACTGTCCCATCCCACGATGTTTTAGAAGCAGGGTGGAGTTCTAGGGGGTAAAAAACCAGGTTGCCTCTTCCATTTTAGAAGGCTTATCGAATGAATTTAAAGGAAAAATGTATTATCTATAAATGTGCCTGTAAGCATGGATAGTGATGTGATTTACCTACCTCCCTTTCACTGAACCAACGTGTTCATAAGAGGGTGACTGAAGCTTGCCATTTTCAAAGCCAGCTCTTGTACATTCCTGCCTTGCAAGAGTTTGCATTAATTTATTTTGGATTTGGAGCAAGAAACACTGAGGGTAGGTAAATGCCCTTCATTTCTTTATGATCTTTATTCCTTTTTCTTTTTACCTGAAAAGCAATGGTCTCAAATAGATCTCCTCCCTCCCCCCACAAATACAATATTGAGTAAGTAGGACAAGTACATACAATAGGAATGTTGTGTTGCAGCTGTTTCTCTTACTCATTGCCTTTATTTCAGTCCAGAAAAGTTGAGATTGGTCAAACAACACTGTGCTTTCACACCAGATCAGTTTTAATTTTGAATATGATGATCATCTATCAACGTTTTTTTCTTCAATGATAAACCCATGTTTCATTTTTCTTCAGGTCTGCTGAAAGTCTCAAAGTCAAAATATGTTACTCATATTTTCCAGGGAGGAGGGGTTTGAGACAAAGGGGAGGTTAAGTGACTTGCTCAAAGTGTCAAGCTAAGTACCTACTAACAGCAAGCTCCTCTCTTGGGCACTATGTGCCCTCTCACTTTTTAATGCCTATAAATACCAATTTATTACTAGAGATGAGAAAACTGGAAAAGAACATCCTCCATGCAGAAGATGGAAGATGTTTGCATTTATGTGCTATCAGTGCTTTAAAGAAGGAAAGGAATGACAAGAAGCCTGAGGTAGGAGGGAGTAATGCTGAGTAATAGCTTACAAACACACAGCATGGTTTCATGAGCAGCCTGCACCAATCTGAATTGTTCAGGCTTGGGAAGGCCTTTTTTGCCCAGCATCCCAAGGTGAATCCAGCTATTAACTACTTAAGTAGAAAGTATTAGGTTTTCTGTCCACTGCAGTAGCAGAAAATGAAAATGGCTGGTAGCAGGTTACACAGCATCAGTTAAAAGCAAGCCTGACCTTGGAGTAAGGGTGGGAAAAGAGAAGGAACCAGAATGAGCAAGGGGGAAGATGAATGGGCTGCCATGTGGTGACTGTGTTCTCAGACTGAAAGGTCAGGTGCATGGTGGTTTCTTGCCCTGCTCTGTGATCTGGTTGTGATGAAGGTATAATTTGCCAAGCAATGAATTTTTTTGTTGTTTGGTCCATCATTTTGACCTGGATTAGCACTCTTTGTGTGAAACAGTGCCTGTGGTCTGCAGGAGTTTACAGTGACGGGTCTGGTGGTCGTTTCTGGACTTGTAGTTATAAAAATGTCTTATGTTAAATGTACATGTACACAAAACAAACTAAGGGCTCTAGGTGTGATTGAAAAGTGCAGCTGATTATATGTAAGATTAAGTCTTGCTGTGTGGATGCTTTGGCCAGACAGCCTCCTGAAATGAGATCTACTGTGGGTTTAGTGTCACCACCTTCATATACTGCAGTGCTGAACTCGGAAGAGCCACAAGAGCATCCTCAAGATAATAATCACTGAGACCTAGAAATATTCCACTGTTAGTGTGTGTTTGGGGAGACTCAACCCCTTTCCTTGAGTGCACTGTAGCCCACTGGGGCGTTCAGTGAACTTTGTATCTAAAGGTTGTTGTGCTCAGTAGTCACAGACCTGCTGTTAACAATCCTTATTGTACACCAGAGTTTCCTGCCTTGGGATGTGTTCAGGCAGGTTGACTGACAGCTTGCACAAGGTCATTTCAGGTAGGACTGGGACAGAAGCCAAGCTCTCCTGCAAACTAAGTGTGGCTCTCCATTACCCCTCAGCACTGCATATCAACGTGTGACACTGCTGCTGTTCTCCTGAGAAGGAATTTGTTCACTCCTTGAGCCCACGTTCAATCCTCCACGTACCTTGTGTAGAGTAGCTGTGACAGCAGAGCCATTGTTTCTTCCAGGAACTGAGTGAAATCCTCGAGTATCTATTATTTTGGTTTTCTTGTTGTTGTGTGTGCATTTGCTTGGCACCCTCGAATGCAAATCAGTGGGGTTTTTTTTGTGCTCTCCAGAGGAAAAGCAGGACATGTGTTTGTTTCTGTCTGCTAATTAATTATACCTGTAACTAAAATGATGCATTTGGTAAGCATTGCCAGAGCACGCCAACTTCCATGCTATAGCTTTAATATGCTCTGTGTTCCACCTTGTGGTGCTCTGTTTCTTAGTGGTTTTATTCCTTGTTTTTTCTTAGGTAAAGGAACAGTTGATATTTTACTTCTGGGTCCTTCACCATGAAATCTTTCAACTGTAGCCAAAATGATTTCGTGTAACTTTGTAAGGTGGCAAAATTGTTAGTCTTATGTGCTTAATTTAGGTTGGGAAAACAAAAGACTGCAATGGAGCACGTATCTGCAGGGATCTCAGAAGAGTGTTGCCACAGATAAAAAACCAGTTTGTAAAATGTGGACGCTCCTGGGAGCTTCAGAGAATCTAGAGAGTGTAGTCAAAGGTGGCATGGAGATGATAGGAATGAATGACTGGGAAGCAGATTTAAGAGGGCATAGAAAGAACTCACTATTTCTTCTGGGTGGTTTCTGGCACAATGATTTGGAAATCAATTACTGTTCCATAGGAAATCCTGGTTTTTTAATTGTCACTCCAATTCAGGACAAAAACTGTTTACCGTCGAAATAACACCCTAATAATTTCATTATGGATGCACTGAAGGCTTTTTGCCTAAGTGATGTTGGATCATTCCTATTTGATTTTGAAAACACTCAAAACCTTATAGATTGAAATGCATCAAAATTCTAAAACAAAAACAGAAAAGTAAGGTTTTAGTAAAATAGAAAAATCCCAGTCAAATGTTTTGAAACTGAGCAAGTCACAGAATATTTTCTAACTGTTCTGAACAAAACCAATTTTGATAAAAATGTATTTTTGATGAAACAGAGTATGACTTATGTTATCTTTTCAAAGTCCTGTAGGCTATATCACACAGATGAAAATGAGGTGGTTGAAACTATTATGAGATAAAGTTAGCTAGAAAATAGTTGTAAAAGTGGTAGGCTGAGAGAGGGCATCCTGCTTGTGCTGCATTTCCACTGCTGAACATCATAGTACCTATTTCAAAAGGTACAACAAATCTTGTGTGACTCACAATAGGCATCAGCTCTGTGTTTCTAAGGACCTGACTTAAAATATTTGACTGAAATTTTCTTATCCCAGCAAGGGATTCAATGGATGACAATCAGGCTGCTCGTATAGAAGTCCACAGTTATAGTTTATATTTATATTTGCCTAGAACAACTTGAGGTGAGTGAGGGGGGTGCTTTCTTTCCTAAGCAGCTCTTAAGGGATTAATGTAAGGAGATCTCCTGCAAAGCCAACTGGAGAAGTGACACAGAAACAATCAGTTCTATGTTTGTTTACTTTTGCATGGAGTTGTGCTGTCAACAAAAGCAGTAAAACAGATTTTCCACATTTGTATAACCCCAGAGGAATGCACAGAAATCAAACAGTGCTGATGATACACGTGATGAAATAGGTGTACGTGCAAATAGGAGAAGCAATTTTTATATACTTGCTGTAGATATATCAAAAAATCCAGGCCAGACCAAGAAATCCTGCCTCTTGTTTAAGAACAAAATTGGTTGTAGTAGAAGATATCTTTAGGCAACAGTGAAGAAAAACGCTTCAGAATTTTTCCTAACAGCTGAAACTTTAATTTTTAGAGTAGAGTTTTAGAATGTATCTGGGTTTTTTTTGTACATGTTTCTGTTGGTGTTGTTTGCCAAGATGACTAACAGAATACATTGCTGTGAAATAAACCACCAGGAAACACTCTGAATTACTAATGTGCTGATCTGTCCATTCCAGTGAGGTTTCATTAACGTTTCTGTGCTCGAATTTTAGGGTACAGGTTGACTGTCATTCTAACTTATAATTTAAGGATAAGTGGCCTGCTCATGTACAATAACTGTGTGTGATTTCAGCCTACATAGTAGGGTTTAAATACAAATGTATGGAAGTTAATCCAACAAATAACTTCAGAGAGTGCTGATAAATAAGTGCTGGCATATCAATATATCTTATAGTCTTAGCTAAAAGGAAAAAATAGGCTGATAAAGGCTTATTTCCCTAATTTGAGAGTACGTGTCAGTGGTGTTCTGGTGATTACCTTCATTTATGAAGCAGTTAATCCTTAAGTAAACACCAAAATACAGAAGCCTATATATGTGTCCAACATTGAAATGTACCATAAATTAACATGGAGTCTTTAATGTGATTCAATTCCATGCCAGGTTTTTGGGGTGTGCTGGATTTTTTCCTTTTCTTTTTAGTAGTGGGTTAGTATGTTCTCAGATTGTGACTGGATTTCTAGAGTTTTTACTGTGGGTGGGCCCCAATCCTTAACAAGAATACATCAGTGCAGTATTTGCAGTGTTTTTAGTGATCTCCAAGAGACCTAAACATATCTATTTCAGGCCAAAAATATTGGCTTGCACTGGGAGATGTTTTTCTTTATTGTGTGGCAGACGAGATTACGGTGTGGCTGTTCTCTTTCAAGAAACTGTCTTTGCTTTTAGTAGAGAATCATGCCTGTTCCAGGAAGAAAATACACCATTGAAAATAAATATATATTCACATGTATGTATATATCTATTTAAAAGAACTGGTGGTTGACTGTGTTTTCTGAGTAATTAACCAATTTTTCCCACTCAGAACCAGAATGTGTTACTAAACCCTTCCCAGAACACTACTTTAAAACGTTTGCACTCAGTGCATCGTTCATTTATGTAGCTCTTGTTCATTCATGGACAATCTCTTAAAACTTAATTGGTGTCTAACAGTAAGAAAAATCTTTGCTTGGTTGTTGATTTATGAGAAGAGACAATGTTTATTCCTGAGTTGATTCAGATTTTATCAGGCAAATTAGAAAGCTTTTTAGTAGAGAGCAATAACTTCAAAGTTACGGTCCGTGTTTGTAGATTCCCTGAAAAATAGGTTGTGTTCATCTCAGTCTCTTCAACTACATAACTCTCCTGTTCAGAAATTTATTTTCTAAAAGCATGTTTTTTTCTGAAATATTCAACTAATTCTGCAGAGATATTTTACTGATAATCCAAGTCTTCTTCCTAGCTGACTTTTTTTTTTCCCCCCCCAAAATGAAAACCTTTCTTCTGATCAGAGGTTTAACCTTCCAGCATGGGAGATGTTAAGTGATTCAGCTGCACTCTGACTTTTATTTTCTCAAGAGAAATAAAACCCTTAGGTAAATAACAGGAATAGTAATAATATATTGGAAAGCCCACTAATACTTTTGGATTTTCTGAACCTTAACATTTTGAATAGCCTGGCCTTCAAAGGGTTTTGATACTCTGTCTAGCCATTATGAAATCCAAGAGCATTTATTCTGTGTATATAATTTCACATAGAAATACCTACAAATTTTCAATGTGATCTTCACACTCCTTAAGTAAATTGGACCTGTAATTGAAGTTCCCATTCGCTGTCAATGCTGTTCTTCTGAAGAGATGAGTGGATATGAGAGGAAAAAATCATAGTAGGTCTTTTACTCTCATGGAAGGGTTGTGTCAAAAGGATAATTTCCTTGATGTATTTTGCAAGTAATTAATTTTATTAGCTTTCACCTATATTGTTTGTTCCACAGCCTCACTTCTATTACCACAATCACAATGAACATGTAGGAAATGTGAATATTTGGTGTGTTTTGGCCTTTACCCTTTCAGTTGTTTGTTTGCTGAGTCCTAGAGAAAGATCAAGCAGGGGAATTGAGTTGTAATTAGGGTGTGACATGTTTGTGTCTTTGTTGGAGATGCTGCTGAGGATGTTACACTGTCTTGAGAGTCAGACCAGCGTGCTGTGATTTTTTTGAAGTGACCCATTGAGGATGGAGGTGGTTGTACTGTGAGAATTCAGGGATAACCACGTGGTTTCTGCTTTCTCTGAATTACAGTAGTTCAGTCTGAAAGTGGCAAATATATCGTAGCTGGATCCTCTTCAGGTGGGAAAGGACACCACCTCTCATCCTGGAAGATATGATCTTTGGACTTCTACAGTGATATGTGTGGGGTTCTCTTTGGTGTGGTTTGTTTGCTTGTTTGTTTTCTACATTAGCAACTGGGTTTTCTGTTAACCACAGAAACCTTTAGATATTTTTTTTTGTCCTACTCTGCTACAATGTACTTGTCTGCCGGGAGGTTGAGGTTAACTTGATTTCTCACTTGAATTGAAAAATCAATTTAACTACCCCTTAGTTATAATGCTATAAACTACATTTGAGAAGCTGATCTAGTGTTGAATTATATGTGCCTTTGTGCTGGGAATTGAGTCCCAACTTCCTGAATTGGGATGGGGGGGGTTCATAAGATGACAGGCTTTTTTTTTTTTTTCCTCTTTAATATCATTAGCTTTAATGAGAAGTAGCTATAAATGATGTTTTGCCACAATTTTCTGACTTTGCTTAGTTGCTGTTTGTGGGGTTTTAGTTGTTTTTTCCATTTTGGTTGTGTGATTTTTTTACTTGCATAGATACAGCATAATGTAATAAAGTTTTTTTATATGTGATTCTGAGAATTTTCTGAGAGTTCTTTCATTGAGTGCTTGTGGTCAGGTTGCAGCTCATAAAGACAACTTTAGTAAACAAGCAGAAATACTACATGGATGAACAACACTTTTCCTGTCCGTAATATAGATGATTTTAGTTTGGGGTTTGGGGTTTTTTTTATTGTTTTGATGGTGTTCGGGTTTCCTTAAGGTAAAAGTGTCACAGACTAGTTTTCCAGGCAAAATTTTTTATTACTTCTGAAAAAAATTTTAAAAATTCATTAGTTCTGTTGGATATTTTTTCTTTAGTCTCATCTAGCAATGATTCTGGAAGTGAAGTTCATAAAATTCAGCCATTTGAGTCATCTCTCCTTCATACCTTGCTTGCTTGTTTGGCCACCTTGTGAACTGGCATAAGTTGGAAGGAAATTAAATACTCCAGTTGGTTTTATCTGATATTCCAGTTGTTTGCTGTGCTTGGCCTGCTGACTAATTGCATGGGTGATTCAATGTGATTCAGCACATCTGTATTTTTAAATTTGTTGTCAGGCAGCTGTTGCTGCAGTTCAGGGTGTGATTATGGGCAGTTTAACAGAGGCAGGGCTAACGTGGAAGTGGAGGTGTGTTGGGGTGGAAGAGTTCATAGGAGAAGAAGCTTTTCGCTTTTTTGAGTGGAAATACAGCATTAAAATCCAGAGAAGGCTGAATTAATTCAGTTTGATTGCTCAGCTTGATGTTTTGTGCTTTACACTGGGGTGATACTGTGGAGTACTTGAAGAAGTTACAAAGTTTGTGTGACAGCAGACAGGTTATGATGGTTTTGGTACTATTCAGACAGTCATACTCAAAAATGTGTGGCAGTAAGAGGCACAGAGAGCAAGAGCAGGGTGTAAGAGCTTGGCAGAGAACAGCCTATTCAATTTGCTCTGAGTTAAATTACATCATGTTTATATTAATATAAATAGAGCCACAAATTTATTGAAGTGATGTGAACTTCATGGTAGTGTTCAGGAATATGTTGTCAGTCATGCCTAAGTGCACTGATTGCCAGCTATGACATGGAGTAGTGTTTTCTGCTTATTTTGAATGTGGGGAGAAGAGAACAAAAATCTCAGGTATTGATGAAGTTTGCAGGCAAGTGTTTAGGTCTGGTGTGTTTTTTCTTAAGGATTTCTTCAAGCTGTGATATGGAAACTTCAAAGTGAACTCATGGCGAACTCACACTATTTAAAAAAAAAAGAGCAGTCTTATCATGGCATTTTTGTGCTGTAGAATGAATCTGTTTTGTTCTAATATTGTAGTTGTGACTGTCAGGATTCTGATAAACATGGGTCACATTACCACCAGCTTAAGTGGGTACACATTCTGTGTTTGAAGGCACTAGACATTATTCCTGCATAAACTACTGTTTTAGTATTTCTTTCTGAAAACACTTCCAAATTTGTGAGAGTGAAAGACAAAGCACTCATCTTGGATTTTAGTTTCCTGATGACTGTGTATGTAAAGTTTTTACTTAATCACTTTTACAGTCAGTTCAGTTCTATTGTTTGTGAATTTAATAGAAAGAGTTAAAATAAATGGTTATAACTAGCCCAGATATGTTAGGATCGTTTGCTTTAAAGCCACTCTGATTTCATATGCTGTAAATGAGGGTAATTTTGTCTCTGTGACTAAGAACAAGCCACATGACCCTTTTTGGTTTCCCATCTGTTAAAGAGTGATGGCTGCCTTTTATCACCTGAAGGATGGTAATGCTTGAAACATGCCAGGAACCTGTGCATGTAAAGTATTCTGTGGACTGTTGTGTTTTCTGATTTCAAACACCACAGAAATGAAACTGTTTTGTAGTAGTAGTTATGAGAAAAAAATATTTATAATGTCTGCAGCATATGCTTAATTTACACCAGGGAGTAGTTTCAGTTATTTAAATAGATTACAATACTCACTTGCATAAACTACCTACTATCCACCAGGCAAATGTTTGGAGGGAAACTTAAGTATAGCTATATCAACCACCACTATTAAGGGCAATTAGATTTTTTCTTACAATTTCATGTGGTTTTTTTCATATTAATAAAAACCATAATCATATCTCACTATGTCTTTGAAGGTAAGAAAAAACCTTGATGAGGTAGTTTTAGATTTCTTTCTTTCTTTGTGGGTTAATCAGGACTCTTTGGTTGCTGTTTCCATTGTCTTTGAGTAATCTTCAGTGCACCTGTGCAATTCTATGGGCCTTAATTTTTGTGACAAAGTTGTATTTGGAAACCCCCTCACATGAAATTAGAATAAAATCCAAGGCAACCAGCCATCTGATATGTTACTGTGCATACCAGATAAAAAGACATTGCATTGACCTACAACCTGACAAATGACTTTCTGCTTTATTACATCTTGTGGCTCAGTAATGTTGTTTCTATCCCAATACTATCTACTTAATTATCTTTTTTGACAGATAAGAAACATAAAAAGTCCTTTTGCTATAGGACTTTCTAAATGAAGATCTATGGTAGTTGTATACAATATCACTTCAAATCCTGTGTACTTCATCAAGGGCGAGACTTATTCTTTTAAATATTGCAGTCAGTGGAAAATAAATGTAGGTGATTGAAAAACTGTACTTGTGGGTGTTATAAGGACAACAGACCCTTTTTTTTGTTTTCCCTTGACTGTCAGATGAGTTTTGGTTGTATTAAAGCAGACCTGTTAGTCTCCTCCATCGAAGTGGAACAGAGGAGCTGCGGAAAAGGAAGGAAGGAATTCTTGTTGGGATGGATTAGCAGTAAGCTATTTATTGATTGCTGTTTCCTTGCGGTACCTTATTTAAGTTAAACTGCATCTATAATATTCTGTCTGTCTGTGTGGTGTTCAAGAAAACGACTGAACTGAACCATTTGCAGGTCTGTGGTTTGAATTTATTAGCAGTATTTTACTTGAATTTAAAAGGATTCCTGACACAAATAGGCTTTGTTTGAGAAACGGTGTAGCTGTTTTGTCCATAGCATGCAGTACATCGTATTTCACTTTATTTCTTTTCAGTATCTTTTGAAAACCTTTTCAGGTGTTCAATAGGAACACAGACAAATCCACACCAGACAGGAGCAGTAGTTAAGTGCACTTATACTTATTGCTGCATGCAGTACATCAAACATAATGGGAACATAACAATATGCTGTTGTATACAATGATTTTTTTATTTTAAAGTCAGCCTCTTTAATAATAAATGTTAATTTGTAGTTTTCATAACTTATAGTTTGCTGTACTGTTGTTTTTATAAATTTAATACTTGGTTTCCCTGCATTTTTGAGAAATTAAAATTATGTGCTGTGTGGTAGGTTTTTTTTAGTGTTTCTTTTTTTAAAAGAAAACTCTCATGCATGAACAAGTTATTCTAATTCTGGATGTAGTTGTCATGTAATAGTGTTGTCCCTATTTGATTTAATGGCTTCTTCATATTTCAAGCTTCCTAATGTAAGTGATAAAGGAAAAAACTATTGGTTTTGGAAGAGAAAAAGAAATCCTCACTACTGTGCCTTTAGGAAAATTCACCTGTCTCAGAAGAAGACGTTTAACGACAAATCTCTGTATATTCCAGAATCAGAACTTATGTACCTAATAAATTAATTTCCTGTTAGATCCTGTATATCCAGAACAGCAGTCACATTACTGAAATTGTGCTCAGTGGTTAATTTAAATAACTTTTAAACTCCACTTAAAAATATGTCCAAGTCTGAACTTGGAACAGGTAGGAGGCAGACACATCTCTTACTATTGCAAATGTAATGTGTCACTAGATATCAAAATATCTATGGGCACACCTTGTTAAAGGCTTGTTAATCTTCTCTGCTCAGGTAACAGGAGTGACAGGGATTGATAATGCCAGGTTTGGTCTCCTTCATTCTATTAGAGCCAGGAGCCATTGGGGAGCAGAACTGACATCAGAGCTGGGGCAGGCATCTGCTTGCATAGAGGTCACTGCAGAAATGGAGCCATAATATTTATTCCATCTTCACCTTTCCTTGTGTTACATAGGTTTGTTATTTATTTTAAGTCAAATGTGATTTTTTTTTTTTTTGTGTGTGTGTGTCCTGTGTCAGGAACTGTCGAAATCTACTGTACTCTAGTGAAACACTTTGCTCACTTAAAAGCAGCTCACTTTAGGAACTAGAATTTTTTTCAAATTAAGTCATTCTAGAACAGTACCACTACAACACTAATGTGAACATTGACTTTCCATGAGTTTTTTTTTATTTAACCTTCCTTGAATTGATTCTGAATGACTCCTCCTTGCTTATTCGTGATAAATGTTTTGTTTCTGTTTCAGATTATACTTTCTCCATGTTTTGAGATTCTTAATTTCCTAGGAATTGGTTTCATAAGAGAGACATTCAAAAGTGCTTCTTATTTTCCTTCTTGTGATTTACCAGAGGGACTGGTAGTTGTGAAGGGAACTCATATGTACAAAGCAATTTCTTCCAGCCTGGATTTCAAACCTGGTTTCATGCAAAAGAGGGATACCCAGAAAAGTAAGATTGCTTATGTCCATCCCTCCATTAAATATCCCCCAAATGTTGAATAGAAGAAACGTTTCTCTCTCTAAGCAGGGTGGAATTTAGGCAATGTGAGTGGGAGGTAACTTGCATGTGCCAGGGATCCTGGAGCAGGACTCTGTCCTGGAAAGGGATATTCTGTCTTGCTGTGTCAAATCCAGGGACATCCCTTTTCAAAGCATGTTTGAATATTAAACTTCAAGGGAGTGGTCAATTACAGGCAAAACTGATCTTTTTAACTGGAAAATTTCTTTCCAAATGTTCTGAAGTGTAAGGGGAAAACTGTTTTATTTTGAAATAAAGTAAATGCTACTAGTGTTGAGAATTGAATACATGGTAAAGCCTTAAGGCTGGACCATGAAAAAAATGGATGTAACACCAAGAACTTGAAAAAAAATTGTTTGTTATTTCATCATTTTTAGTCTGATCATGAGGTTAAATTACTAGAACTGCAAAATTATCAGACTGTGGGAATCTTAAAATATTTTATTACTAATGCAGAAACGATCCTCACTCGCTCCACGGTATATTCTTTTGAGTCATGCAACCCTTAGGAATAATTTTAGAGCACTCAGTTGCTAATTCTCCAGCTGCCCAGACAGAGTGGAACTGCACATGAGAACAACTTGAATAAATGCAGAGATGCTGCACAGAGATAAGGAGAGTTGGAGGCCAGCCTGCACATTTGAGAAGGTGGTGCAGTCTTCACGCTGCTTTAACCACAGGCCTGGCTGTAGAAAGGACCAGCAGAGACTGCTAATAGTGAAGTGTGATACTTCTTCTCCCCCCTCCCTGGTGTATTGGGTTTCTGTGGCAAGGTTTGGATAAGCTGGAGGGAGCTACAGGGGTGGCTTCTGTGAGAAGCTGCCAGAAGGTTCCATATTCAACAGGGGAAACACCAGCTGGCCTCAAGACAGACCTCAAGATGGCCAAGGTCAAGTCCATCAGTGATCAGGAGCACCTCTGGAATAATGTGTTTGAGAAGGGAGGGATAAAAAAAAAACCCTGGGCAACTGCAGCCAGAGAAAGGAGAGAGAATATATCTATGGTGAAGGATCTCTCCCTGCCTTTATCTCGACCAGTGAGCCTTTCATTGAGTTTTCTCTCCCTGTCCAGCTGAGGCTGGGGACTGATAAAGCAGCTTTGGTGAGATCCAGCATCCACCACACCCTGGGATGTGGACAGGTGCTTCCTAGGAATTAATTTGTTGATCTCATGAATCATTTTTTAGACCATCACTACTTAGAGGGTTCCTGAGATTCAAGTTTAAAAACTAATGTTTGTGGTAAAAATAAGCTTGATAATCTATAGTAATCACAGACTCTAAATTAGCTACTGTTATTAACTGAGAGAAAAGAACAACCCTCATAGAGATGTTATAGGTAGTTGCTTGCCAGGGTCAACCTAGTGTTTAGTTACTATTATGGAATTTCAGAAGGGAAATGGAATCAGGAACAAGAGTAAAGATCAGTATATAATTGTAAATTCATGAGCCACACTATCTTGAAAAGTCATAAATTAAAAATGGGGAAGTTACGCAGCAGGATAACAAAAATGTTAATTTTGGAAAGGTTTCCATTTCAGGTGAGATTAAATGTACTGCACTATGACCTGGAAGAGAGGCAACTGGGAAGAGTTATAACACAGTAGTGTGGCACTATAAAGTACACGGACAAGAGGAACAAAAATTTGATTCACAAAATGACAACTTGGCTATAATACAAATAAAATCTCAAATAAAAATCTCAAATCTCAAATAAAAAAAAAAAACTGGCTTAAAATTAAAGAAGGTGCCTATTCTCAAGTCAGGTAATTACAATCAGCTTCATGGATTCAGAGTGCTACAGTTGCCCAAACGTGAACTCAGAAAGCTACTACACAACACACACCCCCCCCAACGTAATGACCACTTGTACCAATTTGGAACTACAAGTAACTAAACTGCAAGTTGTTGCAGGTGGGGATAATGCAGAGGCCCCCTGTCACAAAAACCCCTGTATTTCAATTTATTTGTTCTTTGGGCATGATTGAGTACGTGGAGATTGATTTTCACCTGGTTTTATGTTCCTTGTAGAGGAAATTAAGCTACTTAAGAAGAATAAGTGTTGCTCTAAATTCCCACTTCACCCATACTTTGACCACTTAGTATAGATTGGTAGCTATTCAAAAGCAAAACCTGTCCATTATTATTATACATTTTGCAGTTTTTGTAAGACTGTGGTGCTTGAATTTTCTATGCAGGAAAGCCAAGAAAGCCAAAGAAAACTTCCTTAACCAACCCTCAAATCGAAGTAACATATGAACAGCATCATTCAGTTAGCCTTGCGAGCAGGATTGTCAGTCTTCCAAGTATTGCTTAATGAGCCTTAAAAAAAAGTTGTTTTTCTTGTACTAGATAAATCTTTAGTAGGTTTTGTAGCTCTAAGCCATGCTGTAGTAAAAGGAAAGGTGGGAGAATTAATTTTGTAAGCAGAGAAAACAATAATTCGAAATAAGTTTGCGTCAGAAAATAGTTTACTGGGTGAAAAGAGGTGGTTGGTTTCTGTATTTGTTTACTTGATTGATACACAGTGAAGGTTTATATTACACAGTGTAAGATTAACTGCTCTGTGAATCTTACTTTTTTGTAATTATCTCTGCATCTTTCTATTAATGAAATCAGCACTACATAGTATGTTCAAAACTGGAAGGTAACCATGTTATCTAAGCACCAACTTAACTTCCTGAAGAGCTAAGAAAAAAAATAAAGAGCTCTTCAGAGTAAACACATCATTGCTTTTCTGTGCTGGTTCAGAACACAGCTAACAGCAGAAACAAACTTCCTTCCTGAGTGGGAACTTCAGGTATTGACAGGACATAAGTATTGATAATAATTTTTAATTTTTTTTTTGTTTTTTTTTGTGTGTGTACACATATATTTATTTAGTTACTTAGTTTTTTAATAGCTTCCAGATATCCTGAGAAGCCTTTTCCTGATTATTGAAAAATAGCTTTTCTTTTTTCATAAAAATGTTCCTTATAATGTTGTTTATTTTGTGGATACGAGCATATTTATGAAGCCTAAAATATGAATTTGAAAATCTGAGTAACATTCACCATATTAAGTGATAAGAAAGGGCCTGATGAAAATGTGGGAGCATTTTAAGTCTAGGAGTAAGGTACTGAGAGCAAGTAGGTTGAATGCTTTAAGTGAGGTAGCATCTGTTGTGTGAGCTTGAGTTACTATAACAATGGTAAGAAAATAAGAACAGAACTCTGACTTTCTGAATTCTTGCAACTGTAAAAGAGACAAACTCTACTTTCTCCCTGAAAATGAAATAAAATAGCAGACCTTTTTCACTGCAAATGCTTAAAAAACGATCTTGCCTTGTTGCACAAGGGAACTTGTGGAATGTATTAGAATTCATGAGAGTAAAATAAACCTTACAGCTAATTCTTCTTAGAATGGAGGAAGGAATAAATTAAAGGATTTGAATATTAAACTGATTTTCAGGGTCTTCAAAGTGGTAAATTATCTTCCCAGTTTGGTGTTCTTGAGTTCTCTTATGTTAGTGGCTATATCCTAATAAATCAAATCTGTATTTATAATGATTAGGTTCATTTTGTATTTCTAGTAAAATAAACACCCTAGTAATTGCATGCTTACTAGTGGTAGCAGATGTGAGATGATAGACTATAGACAAACTTTTATTTTTTGACTTTTAAGTTGAAAATTAGAAAACAGGAAAAAAAAAACAAGTAATAGGTTTATCGGCATGAAGGAATTGTGAATGCATTTTTGGTATGCATGCAAATTCTCACTTATATTACTGACAACACTTTTTAGGTATTTTTAATGTTTATGCATTCTTGGAGATAGGTTAATTTTTTTTTAGCTGATAATTAGAATGTATAATGTGTTCCTGTATAAAAAATAGAACATTAATTCAGTTGAATTATATAAACCAGTAGTTGGAATACATGTTTTCAAATTTGTTTTATAAATTTTTAATGTGCTGCAATTTGCAAAAGGTGATCCGTAAAGCTTTTTTTTTTTTTTCCAGATGATGCAAACAGAAATTATTCTTTCAAATTTAAATATTTAGCTTTGCTGAAATTGCATCACGGATAGTGGCAGAGGATTAAAACATCAGAGGTTGAAATCTGTCAGGTCTGGTTAATCAACAGACTCATTTATTGAACCATGAACACATTTTTATTTTTCCATGACAGAATCACTCATTAAAATTCACATTGTACATAAATAGCCATGTCACGTGGCAAACTGTAAAACGTTAGTTCAGTATGCAGTGTGTTGTTCATAACTGTAGCATTCAGTCAAATATCATGTAACAATATAATTCCAGAAGAAACACTGCTTTTTTTTCTCACTTGTTTTCTATATAAAGAACATTTCCAATTGTTTTCTAAAAAGCTGTGATTTGAGTTGTTATATATGCATATACATGTATTAGAATAGAACATAAGTAGAATAAAAAATGCGAGTCAGTACAGTGAATTAATATTATGTTTTCAATTACCATATTTTGAAATCAATCAGCTTGTTTTTATGTCCAAGATTAATGGGTATATAGAAATTCCAGTGGAACAGTGTATATTTAATTTGACAGTAAACAAACTAATAATTAAAGATGACACCCTCTACTTTGCCTAGAGTAATTAAGACAATTCAGATAATATCAACTTTTTTTAAAAAAAAAAAAGCACCAAGCAAAACAATCCACCAAAAAAACCAAATCAAAACAAAGCAAAAGAAACCCAAAAACCAACCAGCCAAAAAAAAAACAACCCACTGAAAAAAACCCAAAACCTCACAAAACCCAGAAACCAAACTCAGGAAAATACCCTATTCTGTACTGCTCAATATCCCCTTGAGTGTTAATCGAGTGGATCTCAACAAACTGGTTTGGTAAAACCAAAATGAATATATTAAATATTCATTTAATATATTGTGAAAAAGGAATGAAAAAGAAACAGTGCTTTTGGTTTTTGTTGACCCAGGTCTTTTTTTTTTTTTGTGGAGTTTTTTTTTGTCTTCTCAGTCTTTGCCATCACTGAGACGAAGCATTCCTTGGCAGTCTGGAAACACTTCCTCAGAACTCATCTGCCTTAGAAAGATTGCTTTTGGTGGTGGAGACTTTGGGGCTACGAAGGTCTGGTTTTGCTACCCAGACAGTGACCTCTTGCCTCGTGGGTGTTTCTGCTCTCATCTCTGCAGATCAGATCAGCTGTCGCTGGGCAGGTGTCCCAGCTCAGGTTTGGATGCTGCCTCAAAGCATCTTTCACTCAGGTGCTGGATAAGCTGAAGAGGTGAAGCACCTTTCAGTTTGGGAGTTTCAGGTGCTTCTCTCTTCTCTTTGTTCGAGACAGGATTGTTTGGGGAGTAGAGAGGTGTCTGGAGAAGGGTTTTAGGAGAGTGTGAGGCTCCTGGGGAAGGAGGTGAGGAAGACACTTGGGGTGATGGATGCCTGTGTAGGAGGTTGGTCTTCAGAACCTGCCTTTCTTGTGTGCTCACCAGGCTCATGTGTCTGATGGTCCAAGGTCATTCTTCTTCTGATGGATTGTCTCAGTGTGTACATCCACTAAAACCACGTTTCCAGTATTTGCCGAGCCAGGGGAGCTTCAGTTATTCTCATTTGCTTTTATTCACTGCTTCAGTGTTGTTGGAATTTCAGGTGCCAAACCATAATCTTGATTCAAACCAAGACTTCTCCAGTTTTCTGTAATGTAGGACTATTTTTCTATTGAATTTTTTTTTCCCCTCATGGAAGGTGGCAAAATAGCACTTTCCTCAAAAGTAAACAATGTGGAACTTGTGACATTCATTTATTCATTTATCATTATTAATATAACATTACAGGTAGGAACCATGAATCTGATTTCAAAATAGCTTTTACAATTACTTTTATTTTTAAAAAGTGCTGGTTTTCCCCTTATCTTAGAAGTTAGCTTTTACCTTCTGAAAAGTAAAGCAAAAATTTGTCTCTTTGGGGAAATAGTGGATGAAATCTATATGGATGTACTATTGTTAGCATCCTGTTAATTGAAATACTACAGTGAGTCCAAAAGTGTAAATTGTAATTCAGTGCTGCTCGACTGTCATGCACCACTGTAGAGATCTGCTCACTTTCTGTTCAATTCCTTGGACTTGTGTGTTAATCTTGTAGGTTATCAGATACATTAAATAAAGAATATAATAAAAGACTGCTTTGGAAATTCAGAGGAATGGAAAGTGTAACTAACTGCCTATGGAGAACATAAGAGATGAGAAAATTTCCTTAAACAAGGAAGTATTCCCCTAAAAGTTACTTCAGAAATCATTCTCTAGGTTTTAATTTGATGGAAGAGCCTTCACTACTATGTCAATCATCCTAATTTATAATTCATACTGGCATAAAATTTTTGGAATTGGTAATATTTTAATGATGAATCTTGGTACAAATGTATAATTTACTAGATGTTTTCAGCTTCAAGTCTTTGCCCTGACACAGATTCCTCATTATTCCATCAGACAGATTTTATTTAGTTGGGAAAAAGATGACAAAATCCTGCTAAATTGTTTTAAGCATTTGAACTTTTTAAAGAATCTCAGTGTTCTGTTTTGAAATATCAACAAATGTAAAATTGGACTAATTTAAATTTTCTTTTTGGAATTGTTCTCCTACGGAAAGAATTGTAAAACAATATTTTAATTCAAAACTGCATAAACTACATTTAAGAGTAATTTACATGTCTGGAGAAGTTCAGTTTGCATTTGCTTATGAAGTGGATTCTATGTCACTTAATTACTGCTTTGTATGGTGCTTAAATGGATCTCTTCAGTCACTTTATATAAGATACAGGTTTATTGTACTTGTCATTCCTCTGCATGAATCTATTTTAGTAGTAAATAAATAAACTGACAGAAACTCTATCAACTAAACCAGTAGCTTATTATAAAAGGAAGTAGGATTCTTTTTCAGCAGTAGGAATAGGGAAGAAGTAGTAAGAAGAAAGTTGAAATGAGACAATTTTAAACCTTTTTTTTAAAACCAGAACAAAAGCCATTCAAATAAAACCCACTATTTAAAGTATTTCAGGAGGTCTTTTACAAATACAGTTTTTAAGCAATTAATTAGTCATCCGAATGCAAAAGATACAGTTCTTTTTTTTATGACCTTTTTCAGGCTCATTACAGGATTATTGAAAATTATGTTCTTGTTTCAAGCTAGCAATAATTGTATATATTAGCAGAAAATCAACAGAGAATTTATAAAACTCGGGTTCAGTGTTTTTATTTAACTGCCCTGAGATAGTAGTTCGTAGCATGTTGTGATTTGAAGTGAAACGTATTGTCAGATTTCATTTAGAAAATTTCAGATAGGACTTTGTGTGTTAAAATTGTTTATTATATATAACTCTACTTCTGTGCTCTCAGAACCACTGGCATACACTTAACACGTTAAAAGTTCCTTGTAAGAATTGAAGGTTTACAATTTCAGTAGGAAGTTTTTCCCTTCCTGTGTAAAACATGCACACATGGATGGAATAATTCATCATGGAACAGGCCTTTAAATTTTTATTTATTTATTTATTTATTTATTTATTTATTTATTTATTTAAATCCCAGGAGTCTAAAGGAACGTGAATTTAGTTTTTAGGCATAATCATCCTTTGAATTATCTTTGTCAGATCAGTATGTCAATGAGCTGAACTTCTAATTTGAAGGCAAACAAACGTGTTTACTGAACCTCCTCCTTACCTGTTGTAGTTACCAAACCGGAAATATATTAAATGTCTGCGTGCTAAATGGCATAAAGTCTTTGTGATAATGATATTCATAGAGTTTAGCTTTCAAACACAGTACTTTGCATGAAAGGCACAGTGCACAGAAGGGGTGTGCAACACCAGCTTTGGTCTCTCCCAGTTGCTGTACCCGGCCTTTGATGCAGTGAAGGTGATTTTAGTCATCTGTGGAGCTGTAGGCAAGGCTGGAAACCTGCACCTGGAATATTATAAAGGAAACAAAAGCTCAGCTCACCCTTTTTTGGGGATGTCATGGTTTGAGATAGCCCCAACATCCAATTCCCTAGTCAGACCCATGCAGGCCCCATCGCCTCACAACCGAGGGGTCTTCCGTGGTCTTCGTAACCCCAGACAAGGTCGTTTCACCACGTCATATCACGAAGACACATCGTGACGGTCTGGTATCTCTTGCAGGGCCTCTGTGCCCTGTCTCTCAGGCTGCCACCGTGGCAGCAGTGCAGCCAAGGTCAACTCCCCCTGCATTCCTCTCGGAGCTCTCTAGCTCCTTTCTACAGTGCATGTCGCACTTCAAGGCTCTTTCAAGTTCCATCACAGGATCATGGTATCAGTCTTACCCCCAAGAACTCTGTAGCTCTCAGCTGCTGGCTCTCCTTTCCTCGACTCTCCTTCCAGGAGTCTCCTCTGCAGTGCTGCATGTTGCTTCTGTTGCTTCTTCAGTTCAGGTCTTATCTCTGGCTCTCTGCCACTGTTTCTCTGGTCAGCGTCGGCTGCTGCTCTGCGCCCATGGAGAAAACATCTCCCGGCATACTACAGGCACCTAGCCCAGCTTTATGCTGTTCCAGCAGCCCCCAGCCAGGCTGGGAGGGGGCCAGAGGGCCCAAGGGGCTCAGAGCCCCTTCCTCGTGGCTCTACAACATGGCCACCTCTCCTACAACAACCAAACTACAAATATGTTTACATTTCTGCAGGAGCGCCCATTGGGCAGAATTTCAAAACTTCCAGGGGTTTCCACCCCTTGGGGTCTACCACTTCTCTTAGCCTCTGGGGAAAACAAGGTTCAAACCACTACAGGGGATGAGGAAAATATATTTTCGAACTCGAAACTGTAGAGGAATCTTTTTTAAGGACTTGGTATTCCTACAGTTCCCGTAAAGAACGGAGAGTGATGTCTGATTTCAGACGTTTAGAAATGCAACTCTAAACACACAGAAGAGCTGTGAAGGAGTAGAACCTGTTCCACTGTAAGTCCAGTTTAAAGTAGAACAGGAAAATGTGCTTAGGAAAACAAAAAACAGAGATGCAGGTTTCACCAAATACGTGTAGAAGTAATTTTCTGCATATTTTGATTCAATTTCTTTAATTTTTCTTAGATACCGTTGAATTAAAAATACCAAAATGTAATATGTATGTGCATTAATTTCAACAGTTATTTCATATGTAACATGTTGAGTTCTTTTGGCAAATATTTAGTCAGCTTAGAATTAAAATAACATGTTTGGTTGTTGGCTTGAAAAGTCATAGAGTATCTTAACAGGTTAGAGAAATGTCAAACCGAAAAATTTTCAAAACTTGAAATAAAAAATATTTTTAAATTTATGTTTTTGTATTTAACCTGTAGTGACTTTGACCATTAAAGGGCAATGACTTTCTGTTAGTCCACCTCAGTTAATTTGTTGGTATTCAGCGATTCAGATCCTTTCAGCCTGAAACTGGCTCTTCCCCTATGGCATCTACTTCTAAGGCTTTTCCTTTCAAGTAGGGGAAGGAAATGAGATCTGGAAAGGCAGTGATTAAATTATTGCTTTACTTCATGGTTGAGTTGTTCGGGATTGTTGCAAGTTGGCATCAGTGCTAGTTTTCCTGAAACTCTGGACATTTACTAATTCAGGTGATTCTTTGTATCTTGTGTGTGTATATATATATATATATATATATGTGTTGTCAGGGAATTTTCATTTGAGGTTTTCAAATCTGTGAGAACTCTCAATGAATTTGGCACAGAACAGTATGACTTTGTCACTAACACTACTTCATGCTCTTCCACTTGTATAGTTCTGCCCTGATTTAGAGACATCTTTTTTGTCTTTGGAATCCAGGCAGACATTTCAGGACAGAAGCTTGTAATTCTTGTTCTATTTTTAAGTATGTTTTTATATACACACACATTTGCACTCAAGATAATTTTTAACTAATATTCAGAATTTATTGAAATTATAGATTCTCAGTTCTCGACATATGCTTTTTTTTTCCATGGGGGGCATATTACAAATAACTTTGAGTGAATTGCAGGTAACCCTTATAAGCCCCAAATTCAAAATAAGCTAAATTGCTTTTCTTTAACAGAAAAAGTAACATGCTTACATCTGTGATTGTATCATAAGAGGTCTAGAGAGTTGTGGACATGTGCTCTTGGAAAAAATAGTACTGAAATGAGGTATATTTTGTACAAAGTACACTTTTGTGTGTGGTGGTTAAATTGAAAGATGCAGATCTGTAGATGACATCTCTTTACTCTGTCTTGGAGTGTGCCTGAGCACACTTTGCATCACTTGCAGTTTGTGACTCACAGTTGATACTTGAATATTGTAATTTTGGAGTCATTGTTTTTAAATTGCTGCCCTAACTGTGTTCTGAACAGTCTTCTGTGACTGCCACAGGAATGAAGTGTAGTTCACTACTGACTCCCTGGTCTCTTTTGGGTTTTAATTGTTGAGGTCTCCCCTACCTAAGCAGGGGATCATGTTCTTTCATGCCTGGGCCTGTTTCTGAAGTGGTGGTTCTGAGGCAGCTGAGGCATTGATAACAATGTTGGCATTTGAATGATCAGTCACATCAAAGTATAATGATATAGATGAAAAAACAAACAAACATGTAAGGCGCAATATTTAGCAAAACTAATACATATGCTTGAGCTATTCCCTTGGACTTCACAATCCCAGGAGCTGGGAGTGTCCAGGTTTTCTCTGTATCTGCTTGCTTCTTGTCAGAGCACCACAGAGGTGATGTGCTGACCAGCTGCAGGCAGGTTGTTCCTTTTCATTCCTTTTCCAGAGAGCTTTGCTTGGTCTACAATAGGTGGAAAAAGGGAAACCTCCTTTTATAAAAAAAAAAAAAATTATTTTTTTTTTAACTTGTTGGCTAGGTATTCATAAAATGGATTTATAAACCCAAGACTTTTAAGAGCTTTCCTCTGATACTGATTGAGGAAATGAGACCTGTTCCAATGTATTTAACACGAGAGGTTCTTTAGAAACTCACCCCTAAGACCTGGATTCACATTTCCCTTCTTATGTGTGGTGGTTTGTTTGGTTGGTTCATTGGTTGGTTTTGTTGTTTGGTTTCTTGTTTGCATTTTATTTTTCCACATAGGAAAATCATCTGATCAAATGACACGTAGTCCTGATCATGTTTCAGGTTGGACTGAGTTTCCAGCTTGAACTGACCCTATAAGTTTTAGTCCTGTTATGGGCTTTACCCAAAATAAATAAAAAAATTTCAAAACAAGAAAACCCTCAAAACCCAAACCCCCTTGAATAAAATTTTTCTGCCCACCTAGAACTCTAAAATATCTTAAACAATTTATTAACTTTGATGAAATTCTAGTGCAATTGACATTCTGAAGACTATTTATCAAATCATCCTGCTTCGTGCAGTAACATTAAAATATGAGGGAAAGCTAATAAAAATTTGCTTCACTGAGAAATATAATGAAGTAATAGTTCACTAGGCAGCGTGTCAATTAGTGGACATATAATCTAAATATCTGCATGCCCAACTGCAGCTTCAGAATATGAGATCAGCTGTGCTGTTCTTGTGCTTGCAGGGTCATGTAACTTGGCTGTTGAGTTCAGCTACTGACTGAATGTACTTCAAGCCTGAGTAGTATTTCCAGAGTAATTGTTTTAAATTCATCTTTTATTTTGTTGACTGTATTTTACCACTTAGTGAGGCAGCCATCCTGCCAAGTAGCCTTTCCACATTTTAGTGACCTCCTTAAGCACTTTGATGTGAAAATGCCCAGGATCTTAAGCTTAGAAAATATGCTTGCTCTTTTGTTATTTTTTTGATACCTTTCACAATGAGTTTTTTTCTGTTCCAAAACTAAGTCTGCAAAACTGACTTTAGTCTTTTTTTTTTCTTTTCTTGGTTTGGCATGGCAGCAACTTGAAGGTTATGTCAAGTCACATTTTATAAGTAATAAACCAGCTCTTAAAAGGTTTCTCTGTTCAGATTTAGTACAGAAGACTTTCCAACTGGACACATGGATCTTGCAGTATGGTTTTTTGAACAGCATTTGTCAGACTTGTCATGAGGATAAAGCTTTGACTCCTTCCCCCTGTGTGTGTGCTACTGGAAAAAAAAAAAAGGTAATTGATCTGAAAGTCTGTAGCCCAAAACCTGCTGTCCTCAACCCTATAACAGTTTCTCCTGCCCAAGGGAAATTATCAATGGAATAAACAAGCCACTAGTGAAGACACATGGGAAAGAAGCAGAAAACAGAGTAGCAGACTCGTGCTCCTTATTGGCTTTCATTTAAGGCCAAGTCTTTGGTAATGTTGTCTGTGTGGAAGAGATCTCACATGACTCTTGAAACTTTGCTGTTACTAATAAACAAATATTTTCTGCAGTAATTTTCTACAAAACAAATATTTTCTACATGACAGCTTGTAAGAGTTGATTAAAAAAATCTGGAGGCAATGTGTTGCATGGATCCAGATCAAGCAACTCGTTCCATTTTCGAAGGGGAAGTGCTGTGGCAGAAATAAAATAAAACACACTGTGTGTCAGCTGGGGTGCTTTCTGTGAGAAGGAGGCTGATGTAAGAAGAAATGAGGGAATAAAGCAGAAGTTTGGTCCAAATAGTCACTGTGAATGCAGTGGAAGAAAGGTGTAGTTCTTACAGTAATTATAACACATGGTGCAGGTAATCTTGCTGGTAGTGTCAAAGTTGAGACAATTAAATTTGCAGAAGAAAATACTAAATTTTAGACGCCTTTTAAATTTTCATGAAAATGAAGAGAAGGGAAGGAAAGAAGGACGACTCCCTTGCTGGTTGTAAGTGGTGAGGCTCAGCTGAGGCAGAATCTCCTTCCTGACTAGATGATTTTGCAATTCTCTTCCTCCAGTAGCAGAAGTTTATTTTTCTGGACATTTTTAGTTTGTTCCTGTGTGGTTTGGTTGGAGATTTTATTTCAGCCTGTCCACTTTAGTAAGGTGTTAATTCCTCTAGACTAAAAATAGATTTTATTTACAAATCTTTTGGTGTTCTTGATACGTTTGCATCTCTCTGTGCTGGTGCAATTCATCCGCTGTGACAAATTTGTTTTGGAAAATTCACAGGGTATGGAAAAGTTGTTCTAACAGTCATCATGTACAGTCTGTTATGGTTCTTGTTGAAGACCTGGTTTGGTTTATATTTACATTTCACCCATTAAGATCTTCAATTCAACAATTAAAAAAAAAATAAAAATATTGGAACCAAGTGATTGGAACCAAATTTTAACAACAGGATTGGAGGGGGGGGAGGGGGGAAGAGAGATTATTTTAGGGGGTGTATCAGATATGTTGAGAAGAAAGGTACAGCAGTGCTTTAAATTGGAGAATAAGGAGTGGAAGCTCAAGTAAAAGGCATAAAATTTTTTACTAACGGGCTTACCAAAATGTACACATAACAGAGAATTAATTCTGCAGAAAGACAGGAAGATTGGAGGTTTTTTTTCTTCCTTTTTCATCTTATTTAAACCTTAGGTGGACCCATTTAATTATGTGCTTTCAAGACTATGTAACTGAAGTGTTCATATCTGAAAACATCTAAAGGTGGGGACCTCAAAATTTCAGTTACAATTTTTCCATTTTTGATGAAAAAAAATTAAACTCTGATCTGTCAAACCTATTTATCTTTATAAAACATTTATATAACTTTTTTTTTTTTTGCTTTTTAATAATTGTTGTGGTCTCACATTAAAATGTTCTAAAAGGTGTGACCCTTATAAAATGTTTGAAAACCAAAACACAACTAGAAAAGCAGTGAGCATGTGTGGGCCTGCTGTGCTGTGGAAACAGTCAACCAGAGAAATGAGGCTGATGTGTGTAAAAAGGCATCAAACCAACAGCAGTGAAAACCAGGGTTGGCAGCAGAATGACATGAGCAAACAGTAACAGTGTGATGCCTGTGAAGATTTTTGCAAGATTAATAATGAATAGGTATACATAAATAATTATAGTTTTGGACAGTTTTAATGACAAGTCATCCGAGGCAAAAAAAAAAAATAAATCTGCATATTTGGAATTGAAAAATGACGAGTTCGAGATGACAGAGGGAAAGAGGGTTGGGAACAGAGACAGGCAGCTTGTCTAAATATGTGTAATGCTAAATACAGGTGATTATTTTACTTGAAATTAAAAATAAGCTCTGATTTGGTTATTTTTAAATTGTTAGGCCTTCTCAGTTGCAAATTTCACCAGGTGCTAGGAAGATTTGTAACAACAAGCACACCACTTATTACTTAAAAATGACATTCCTAGGCATCAGTGGATGCCTTTCCACTAAGGGAATGCTGTTTAGCATGGTGAAAGGCCAATTCCCCCTTTTCCCCCATGTATTTAAAAATAACTTGTGAAACTGTGCAATTTGGAAGCAATAGCAAAGATTTTTAAAGAGTTATGGTTTGGACTGTAATATATTGATGAATCAGGCAACTGTTGTGTGTGCTATGGATTTTTTTTTTTCGTGGTTACATCTAGAGGTGAATGAAGAAATACCCCTTTTGGCTTGTAATCTGTACTCTTAAATATGATCATGTTTCCCTTTCTTTTGCCTCATCAATCTTACTCATCTCCCTGTAGCTTAAAGTACTGTGGAAATCAATAGGCAAAAATAGAAAGCTGCATTTATATTTTTTACAGTAGTGTGCCGACATTAAATATTGTATAGAACACTCAAAACATGTAAAAACCCCCTTGTTTTTCCCTTTTTGGCCTGTACCAGTGGGGTAAGTTGGTCATGGTTTAATGGTTAAGTCAGGAAAAGTATCTGTGCTGTCCTGGAGCCCAAAAAAGTCACGTGTTGGAGCAGTATTGATGGTTGTAACATGACATATGCAGTATAATGCAGGACCACCATAGTGTGATCTGCAAGGGGTGCCAAACTTTACTGGAGCCAATGTGGGTCTGAGAACCAAAGAAGCAAGGTGTTATTGATGTCTGGAAAGTTATCATACAACCTCATGTTACACAAGGTGATGTAAGAGTCCTCTTGAGAATTGATTACTTTTTTTTTTTTGACTCTTGGCATTGAAAAGATAGGGAGGGCTTGTTAGTTTTATTTATTAGAATAAATAAAGAATATCTTATAAATACTTAAATATTTACAACCTTTGAAAAAGTGGCTTTTAAATGACAATGGGTCAAATCATTATCCCAGTATGATGTGGTGTATGTCAGTACCTCATTATCTTAAGATGCTAAATCTCAGTTTTGATTGGCAGTAAGTATAAAGGTCTAATATACTATTTGCAAACTATTTATCGGTTGTAATTTTTAGTAATGACTAGACAAAGCTCAGCTCAGATAAGCTTATTTACTTGTCATACATGTCAGCTTCCAGTTAGCACAGGATTACTTTAAGAGGTTTGTTGTTTTAGTTATAGATGTGTCAAAAAATAGACCCGTGGCGATGACACCTAAAGAAGCGGCACAGATGAATTTTAGTGTGTTTTGTTTTCATGTCTTGTTTTGAAGTTTTATGTGGTAAATACTGAATCCAGGAAGAAAACCTGGGCTCCTTTTTAATCTTTGAATTTAAGTGCTGTCAACTTTCAGAAAGCAGAAACCCCTGAATCTCTGCATGCATTTCGGTGTGACGCTGATATTACTGTGATTGTCACTAGGCTAAAAGTTTTTTCAGTGATGCAGAGATCTTAGAAACACAAATGTAAACTTTCAAGTATCAGATCTAGTTTGCTTCCAAAAGCGCCTCTGTAGCATTATGTGTGTGTGTGTTCATCTGGCTGTGTCTGAATATCCATGAGCACTTTTATACTCTTAAATTGTGGAGCGTGTTTCCAAATGTATTTGACAAAAATGTGAAAGCTTTGATCCGATACTTTAATTTTATCATACGTTTGATCTTTTGATCATTGCAATTACTTTCTAATATTCATATCCATGTTGTGTATAGATAAAAAGAAGCACATTTTGTTTGGGAAACACAGCACAAAAGTAGCCTTGTGTCTCTGAAGAAGATTATGCAAAATATCAGGAGGTAATTATTCACAAAAATGTATTTCTAAATAATTCTGTTTGCTTTTAAGCGGTTGTTGGAGGGAGTTTTTAAAATTTAGAAAGTGGGTTGAGGGTAGGTCAGATGCAAAGCTTTGAACTTTCGAATGCATTTCAGCTTAAGTTAGTTTTTATTTTATATGTGTTGATTTGTTTTATCACCTGATAAGAACTAATTGACTTGTCCACAGAAGGAGCGAGCTAAGTAGTGAGTTGACAATGTTTTGTTCTGTCATTACATAGTAGCTTCTTGTTTCCTAAGCAGGTCACCAAAACGAAGCTTGTTTGTTGTGACCCACAGCAAGCTCTGGCTTTTAGTACCTGGTCATGGACACCTCAGTCCTGTTTCTCAGAGCAGTGCTCTGTCTTCCCTACTGATGCTGTATTTCATGGATTTTGAGTTATCATATGACAGTTCTTCTGCTGTGCATCTTTACTGGTGGTCTGCTTGGTTTCTTGCACGAGTGAAAGAGTTACTACACCAATAATGGCAAATACCTGTTGTTTACTCAAAAAAAAATTCCGTGTTTAATGTTTGATGGAAAAAATACTTAGTAGCTAATGAAAAAAAAACCATTCTTGCTACTTGTTGCCATAATTAGTATTACAAGCAAATGAAATCAATAGTTAAATTAAGCTTCACCCACGATGAGATGCTAAGTGATGTCATCCATTTTGGAAGAGCATTGGTGTGTTTAAGTTGTGTGAAGAATTTCACTGCTCAGGCTTTTGTGAGGGATATATGTTATATAGGATAACCAAAATGACGTTCATTTGTCTTTAAATCATTAAAGCTTTCATTAAGCTTAATTGCACTGGAAGTTTGAAGAGTCTGTATGAAGATAATTAGAAAAGAAATATACCTCTTAACAATTTTTTTGTGGTTTTATAAGGAAGTCACTTCAATTAGTTAAATGATTTCTTAAATGCTTAATTGACTAGAAAGTTTTCAGGAGTTAACCTCTGCTATTAATATGCAATTGTCACATCATTTTTCATATATAGACAGCTGAATTCTGGCTATAGGTGTACAACCCAACCTTAATTTTAGATTTCTACAGTTGAAGCCCATGTGACACAGATTATGTTCTCTTTAAACTTCCACATCGATTGCCTCATCTGTTCAGCAGGTAATTTTTCTGTTTTTGGCACTGAACAGGTGTTTACAGAAAGTAACCTGGTGCTCTAATGACTACTTTAACTGCTGCTTTGCTTTATGTGATGTTTAAGTTTACAGACTGCTTCCTGTAAAAAAGAAAAAAAAGTTTAGCTTTGACCTAAGTTACAGCAAAGAGAGAGGTAGTGCTGCTTGCCTTGTTGTGACACGCCATGTTTTTTGCTCTATGCCATGTTTTTACTAATAGTATGATTCCTTGTCTTATTTGGCCTGGATGTTGAGCATGATTGTAAGACAATGTACCTAGAAGATGGCTAGAAGCAAAAAACCCAGGAAATTCCTAACCTTTAAAATTATGAGATTTTTTTTGAGATAAAAACTAGAAATATTGATCCTTAACACCGTGCCTATATTTATTTTTAGATAAAAGTATTCATGTAAAACTCAAAGGAACCATGTCATTAAAATTAAATATACCCCTCTTCACTGTTCCTTTGAAAAGCTCAATAATTACTGAAGCTGGCCTTTGTAAAATGATTTTTATTTCCTTTTAAGTAAATAGATGTATTAGACCTAAACTGTTTCAAATGTCCTTTCATTTGAAAGCTAACTGTATGTCTTTGGGAGTGGAGTTTGTCATGATGGCAATAAGATTAACTAGAAGTCCAGTTGAATGCCACTGTAATTTGGCTTGAAACTATTTCCTTTCTATGTATGTATTCCCAAGCAGGGCAGGCTATTTAGCATGTGTTTATCTTCCTTCAGTGAAATTAGGCAAGGTGGTTTCAGTGTTACTTGAGTCACACAGAGAAGTACTAGATAGCCCAACAAAACTGCAAAGGAATTGTAAATTCACTCTCATCAAGAGAAAGAGTTTGGAAATAGCAGTGTGTGAAATATCTAAGGATGACTCAAAGAGTAGGGCAGTAAAATCTGAGAGAAAGAGGACTGATGGGATGTTGGTGGTGAGATGAGTGAGGAGGATGGGAATGCTGGGAAAGAGAAGGTTAAAATGGGCAGGGAAAAAGGAAGTATTAGAAGAAAGAGTTCATTTTCAGTACTTCTTACCTTGTGTGGATGTCAGTAGTGCTGCATTATTACAGAGTAGTCTCTTTGCTTTTAGACAGAACAGTCCTGTGCATAATAATCACCTTGGAGTTTGCAGTAACCATTGCTGCTTATGTCACTTTTGGATAGCTTCCAGTAGCCATGAAATGCACCTCTCTGCTCTGAAAAGTGACACTGACACACTTTTGTATTAATTAAAAAAAAATAAAATACTTACTTTCTTATTTCCCAAAGAAAGAACGAAGTAAAGTTGGTGATTTGTGTCACGTTGTGTCCCCTTTCCCCTATTGTATTAGGTTATGTGGAATATAAAGCTTAAGGAGACTGAAGTTCAGCCAGAACTCTGTGACTTTCACTTCTGATCAGTGCTTTTGGAATTACGATGCCTTTATACAGTATTACAATTAATTATTGTGTGGACAGATCTTTATTTCTCATGAATTTTAATACACAGTTATCTCATACTTTACCAATACAATTGCTGTCCATGTATACTAGTACCATGGTGATCTTTGAATTTTAGGAACATTTCTAACATTTTAGGAACATTTCTGACATTTACTTATGTTATACAGTCCCACGTACATTTGAAAGCAACAACCCAGTATAGAATTAAAAAAACAAATAAAATTTAGATTTAGTTTGCTTTTTACATTGAAATATAATTTGATTTAGTCAGGAACAATCATGAAACAGGAATTGTTTTGGCTATCAATATTGTACAAGACAGTCTCAAGGTCACTTTAAGCATGTAAACCATTTTACTCACTATTTTTGACTAATGACTACAATTTGCTGTCACATTAATAGTCTGTCACTGGGAAATCACAAAAGCATAACATTGGAAAATGCAGTTGCTTAGAAGATTTTTCACTACAGCATTTATACAATTTGAAGGACTTGATGAAAAAAGTTAGGTTTTTTTTGGCTTCTAAATTACACTTCTGTATAGGGGCTGTTTTTAAAAGAGTGATTTTTATTTAAGACAATAAAAAACATCTCCTGTAAATAATATTGCAGCAACAAAAGCGATATAACACATATTAGAACCTCACAAACCTTTTCTCTGCTGGTGCATGGCTTTGTTGTTTGCCCTTGCAGAAACTTTAAGCAGACATGCACACTTGATGGTTTGGTTTCACAGTAGAAATTTGATGTATTACATTAAACTACGTGGTAATGGTAAATATTTTAAATGCTCTCCCTGTTGATTTTCAATTGCTTGTTTAGGAAAAAGCTTTGCCCCACTGGAGTGTTTTTTATACTGCTGCCATGAGTTTTACATTTCCTAAAGCTAAGTAAGTCTTATCCTTGCTAGCTTAGATTAACAATATTGCTAGTTTGGAATATAAACTTGGGGGCTTCACAATTATGCTGGCACTGACAGCATTTAAAAGGCTTTTTACACACAGTATTAAAAAAGTTATAAAAAATAAATAGTGGCCTTATGGGTGCAGATTTGTTCACCTGCTGCCTTGGGAAGTTCCACAGCCATCAACCACTGGCAGAAATTAATCCTCTCTCTCTCTCTGCATGAGTAGGGTCAAGTTTTGTCCTCAACTAGATTTCCTGTTAAAGTGAGATACTCAGGTCTTGATTCCCCAAACGTGTTTGTTTTTTGGGTTTTTTTTTGTTTGTTTGTTTGTTTTTAATTTGCTTAATGATTGCTCTGAGTTATGCCGGGAGCGGTTCAGGTTGGACATTTGGAAAAATCACTACAAGGGTGGTTAAAGTTTGGAACAAGCTGCCAAGGGAAGAGGTGGAGTCACCATCCCTGGAAGTGTTCAGAGAACAAGTAGATATGACATTTCATGGTATGGTTCAGTGGCCATGGTGGTATTCAGTTGAAGGCTGGACTTGATGATCTTGGAGGTCTTTTCCAACCTTACTGATTCCATGGCTCTCTCTTGGATCGTAGATTTTTTTTCTGCAATCTCTTCTTAGACAGTAAAATGGGGAGGACAAGATCTCCATGTAGACTTAAAGTTGTGTACTTAGAACTTGAAACATATAGTCTTGAACCAGTTTAAAGACTGGCTGTTACCCTGCAGGGTTATTGGAAATTCTGTTATGGAAAACTCGGTGTACCTTTTCAGATTTTTAGGACACTGTTACATACACTCTTGGAAAAGTGTAAGGCAAGTTCAACTTGGCAGTTTGCTCTAGGAAAACATAAAATAGAAAGAAAACTGCTTTTTCTAAACCTTGGATGCATGTAAGAGCCTGCAGTGGCATCTAGGACATGCTCTGATACAAAACTTGGTTAGTTTATCTGCAGCAAGCCAGTCTGACCTTCTAGACATAATATTTTAAAGTTTTTTTTCCTGAAGAACCTCTGCAAGAGAACTGAGTTTGCCCTGTGAAGACTGGCAGGGGTGTAACAGAAGCAGTTTTAACAGTCCTTTCCACGCCTCTGGAAATTCTTGTGAGTCTTGCAAAGCCCAGAGGTGTCCTCCTTGGTGTGGATGGTTTTGCCCCTCACTGTCAGCTGAGCAGTCTGAGTGCCAAAGAGAGATTTACAGGATGTGCCAGTGGCTCTCCATGCACTGAAATGTATCATTGGGATCACCCCTGAGCCAGCAGCTGCAGTGCTTCGGGGCTTTGTGAGTGATGTTTCCAAAGAACTGTATTTTAGGTTCCTTGTGGTTGTGACTCTACACATTGGGTGGGTAAGGAAAGATACACAAAAATCTTAACAGATGATGGTGATTATTGACAGTATTCAATTCTAAGTACTTCGTATCTCAACATTAAAAACCAGAGTGAATTATGTGTCAAAAACGTTATTTATAGGGACACTTTTACCATTTTAAATCTACTGTGGAAAAATCATGTTGTTTGTCATGTTTCTTCACTAATGTAGTGTCCTTAGGTTTTTCATGTATGCTCAGTTTCTACTAACTTCCATTTTATTGCTTCCTTTGTAGTTTAATTCCTTGGCAAAATCTCTCAGATTGAAAAGGCACAGCCTTTCCTAAAGCTAATGCAAGTTTGTGTAATATATTAGAGGAAGACATTAGCTTTCTTGGTAAAGGTGCTATTTAATATGCTTTTATTGTTTGGGGGATTTTCTATCTATTTTAAATATAGGAGAGTTAAGGCCTTTTTTTGAACAAATGTGGCTTATGCATGTACATTGATGAAGAAAACTTTTATTCTAATGAACATAATTGTTTTCCATTCATGCTACTCATTAATAAATGCTGAATTGATTAAACCTCTAGAAGAACATATCATCATTAATACTCATTTGGCATTGCCTAAAGCACAGTGTGTTCACTGTTCTGTTGAAGAGAGAATATGATAAAATATATAAATATGCCAGTTTAGAAAAGCTGTCAAATTTTATCTGGCAAAACTTTGGATCTGTCAGCAGGCCTGACTGGGAACCTTGAAAGTGATTATAGTAGTCACAAAAGTTAATTAGTTTTGTAACTGTGTTCTGTTAAAATGTTGCTTTAGGCAGCATATTCTGAACACACAATCTTTATCCATTTTGGTCTGAGAAGGTTTTGAGACTCCTCTTGTGGTGGCAGAACAGTGTTGTATCAGTGCTGCTGCTCAACAAGCTGGTTGGATTTTACACAAATGCAACTTTAACCAAATCCTTGTTTTGTGATCCACCTCCCTGTGCCGAATATTTCCATCTCTTTCGTTTAAGCTTGAATTTAAAGATATTTTGTTTCAAAAATTTCATGAACGTGGGAGCTTATTGTGTAAATTAAGCAGTAGCACTGTCATCTTCCTCCTCCTCACACAAAGTTTGCTTATGCATTTCTCTCCTTTTTTCCTAGGTGAGTACCTGAAGGTTAACAGAATTCCTGATTTTCAAGGGTGCTTAATGCTTTTCTGTAGTATGTGGTGGGTAAGTAAAAAAGATGTTGCCTGTTATTTTGTTGGGTTTTTTTTAACGAGCACACAAGCAAAAATGAATAATTTGTAATGACTTCTACAATGGTGTTTTAATCAGTGTTGTAATTGGCTGCTATATTAACATGACATGAAAACATGCAACAGATTTGAAAAAGTGTTTTATATAGGGAAGCTTGGATTGGAGGCATTACTCAGTTCCATGGAACTTTCTGACTGCTGTGTCCCTTTGTCATCTAAATTATGTGGGGGAGACTTTTAAACATTTAGAGTTGTAGATGTCAAAATGATTTGGTTTTTATGGGAACAAGGGTACAAGAAAGGCTAAAATTCACAGTTGTACACATCCCTTCAGAAAATTATTTCACAGATTTGGATAACTGTTTCGTGCTTGTGGCTACTACACTTATGAATAAATGTGTTGTATTTTCAAATTTTATTGATGGGCAACATTATGCTTTGGAGTCGTATTTCTTCTGCAGAAGTTGTTAGGAAAATAAAACTGCTATACTTTAAATGCTTGAGAACAATCTTTAGAAATGTGGAAGAAAAATTTTATAGATACTTTGTGTATTCAGGTGTGTTTGAGTTTATATTTTAGATAGCAGATTAACTTTTCAAGAACTAATAAGACACCTTTGAAGTTCAGATGTCTAGTGTCTAGATCGAAAACCTTGATTTTCCAGAGCTTCTGTTATCAAATCTCAGACTATTTACTTCAATTGAAATACAGATAATCAAGTGATAAGCCTCGTGGAAGTGAATGGAAATATTGCTTTCAATGGTCAGTAATTCACCCCATATGAAAGTATTCAGTGTGGTGTTATTTTCATTCAGTGATTCCCTAATTAATAGCTACAATGTATAGACTATTGATGGAACCTAAATGGGTTCAAATGTGACTGTAGTTTGCAAATCTGAAAGGTATTTTGTGTTAATTTCCAGCTACCTGGATATATAAATCTACTAAATGAAGCAACTGGACTGTAGTTTATTGTCTACTTTCTGTACAATTCTGTTGCTGGGAACTATTCACAGTTGCCTGTATCTTATAAATAGACTTAAAGCAAGTTCACAAGAGGAAATATTGAGGCCAGGGATTTATCTGCTAGGTTAGATTCTATCTAGGAGTGTAGGTTTGAATAAGGTAGTCCAGGAAAAAGAATATTAATATGGAATTAAAAAAATATTTAGTCTGTAAGTAATCACTAATATAAAAGCAGTATTTCCAAGAACCTGGAATTTGTATGTCAGCATTATTAGGTGTTGGAGAAGCCTCTGGTAATATAGGAATAAACCCAAATGTTGGTGACATACATCTCTTGAACACAGAAATAGATTGTATTCATCTTATGTTCTACAGAAATAATCTGAATTGCATTTAATGAAGTTGAAAAACAAAGCTAAATGCAGGGGAACCTTAACTTGGTTATGTTAATAAACAGTTTTAGGAACAAATCAGTTGGAAAACACCAATGCTATTTTCATTGCTACCCGATTAAGTAACCACTAAGTGTGGATGGATGCAGTGTGTCATCTAAATATAGAATTCTGTACATAAAATGTTACATTTTAAATAACTGCCTTAAAAAGTTTGTACAGGAATGACGTCTTCTGGCACCTTGATTAATTACATCACCTATGTTTACATACTAAAACCATTCTTCATATCTTTTTTTGAGTGGGCTTGTGTTACTAAGTGCAGCAGTAATGGAAAACACTTGCATTTGTAAATATTGGTAACATTTTATTAAAAAAAAAAAAAAAAAAAAAAAGAAGTTTTAACTCCCACTGTTGTAGCCAGGTTGATATTTCTCTTTGGTTCACATAAAACTTGGTATGAACTTTTCATCAATTTGAAGTTAAGACTACTTAGATCTTTGGTTCTATAAACCAGAGCATATCCATCTCTCCATCCTACTGTTCTTCCCCCAGACCTTTAAGATTGTCTTGTGGTGTTAATTGAACCATAAAAATGCCTGAATCTGAAAATAAGTTGTGACTACAGGAACACCTTCCCAAATCTTTGGATGAAAAGATTTCAAATCCAGCTGACACAAAAGCAGGCATTGTACTTGCTGTCAAAAAACAGAGGCTTTGCATCCACGGTGACTCTCCTGCAGCTCCAAAATCAAGGTGCAGCCAAACTGCACCATTTTTGAAGTACCTCAACATTTTGAGCAGTCAGGACCGTGTCTGATGAAAAAGGTGTGTTTCAGATATGCCTTGATATAAAGGATTTTCTCTCATCTGCAGGTAACTTTAATACTTCGTTATTCGCCCCAGTTGGAGATGAAATGTGAATTTAATAGGCTTTTGAGCACTGTGACTGTGCCTTGTTTTATTCTGATTGAAGGCAAAATAAACTAAAGAAATAGTGTTCTGATAACCTGTTACTTGTTCCTTTTTTCTTGGGGCTGGTTTTTTTGGTTAATTGTTTTGTTTGGGATGTGGTTTTGGTTTGGGGTTTTTTTTGGGGGGGGTGGTGGTGGTGGTTTTGGTTTCTGTTTGTTTGGGTTTCTTTACCCTTCTAGACAAACATGCGTTATTCATTTAAAACAAAGGCTGATTATTTACCCTTTTATTCGTAGGGCAAACAAATCCTTTAGAATGTCTGCATTGTACTTCAAAGTGAAACAGTAAAATAGGAAGACTAATACTGAGCCTTGATAGATTTAAATTTTTATACATGGAACTGCTGCTTGTGGAGCATTTTTGAGATCTCAGCAATGACAGATGAAATTTTTTTATTCCATAGAATCTGCAAGTCCTGTGAAACTAAGAGCAGTTTGAAGCTTGTCTGTTTTATATGCTGTAAGAGACAGTTGTTGAGACCAGTTATGCTCTGCTGTCCCTGAAGAAAAGTTGTTCTTCTATTGTAGTCTTTTTTGCTAGTATGTGTGTACGAGGAAGAAGGTCTGTGTAACGTGCTTAAAATCAGGTTTTATTCCTGTCATTTGCAAATTTGTGCAAAAGGTGTGATTCTCTTCTTTGACTTTTTTGGCTATTGATGAGTTTTCTGTATGCACTAGACAGAACGGAGTGTCACTGGTAATTCATGGTGTGGACTAACACACCTTAACTTGCAGATGGTTTTGTAGCTTTGTGTTGAAAGGGGACAAATTAGTCTTTACAGTGGCAAGTTAAGCTTCACGGGGACTACCTGTCTGTGTAGCACACCTTAGTTGTGTGAAGATTGCTCCACTTGGGGTTTCTTTTGCATGTTGCCTGCTATTTGAGTAGATGACATGGATGATTCTGGCCAGAAACATGGGATGTGCTGCAGCTTGCTGGCCAGGTGGGCCAGGCTGGGGCAAAGAGCAGGCAGAGTTCAAGTTTAAAGAGGAAAAAGAGTGTGTGGTGTTTGTGATGGCTCTGCTGAAAGAGTTGGTGTTTATTTCTAGCAGCTTTGTGCACAGGTATATGACACTAAATATTTTTCCATATCAAAGCTACCATGTAATGACAACTTGCATTTAAAGCAGGGTAATTACTAAGAGAAACTTCACCGAATTTTGTCATGTCTGCAGCATATTTCTATGCAGTGAATGGAAAGTGTTGCTAAGGGGCATGGTGTACTTTGTCTGTGATCTGAAGCTTAATTGAACATCTTGTTATGTGTTTGTTTTATTACTTATAGCACACAAAATATGCTATGTGACTTCCAATGTAAATATATTAACCTTCATTCAGCTTGCAAGATGCAGTGCTGTGCAGGAGTAAGGTGAAAAAAAGAAGCCAAGGAGGGAACATAAGCTCACTGCAGCCATATTCACTGGGACCTAAAACAGTGTGTTGATATAAAGAGCCTTCATTTGATATTAAAGAAATAAAATAAGGAAAAATATTTGTTTGGTTTTTTTTACTTCTAGAAGACAAAGGTTAAACTTTTTACCTGGGTTAGCTCAGGAAAGGCAACTGAGCAATTAAGCTGCTGCTTGTTCTCACAGATAAACTCTGGTCCAGTTTGTGCTATGCAGAAATCAGGAATTAACACTACTGATTAATAAAGTTGCCAGAGAGTTTCTCTGGCTACCTGGATGCTCTTTTCCACGGTGCTTATACATTTGTTTTCAGTGGAGACAAGTACCAAGCCAAATTGGCTGGTTGACAGAACTGTGCTAGTTGGGTGTCCATTCAGTGCCGGGGACTTTTGTGAGTGAGTTATTGTCTCTCACATTCCCCACTCCAGGCTCCTTCTGTTCTGCTGTGTTACAGCTTCCATCTAGTAAAGCCCATTTTATGCTTTTTCAGCTGCCTTCCATGCCTTATTTTTATTTGGATCATTTAGGGTTTTTTGTTTTTATTTTTGTGGGTTTTTTTGGGGTTTTTTTTTGTTTTTTTAAGGAAGAAAGGACAAATTAATATTTTCTACAAAGAACGAGAGAAGACTTATTTTGGTTATTTCCCTCCAGAAATGTCTCTGTCAGTCTCTCCTTTTTTTTTTTTTCTTTTTTCAAGTTGCTAAAAACATGCGAGGCCACGTAGAAAGATGGATCAGATAAACAGTTTAGTAGTTTCCTTATTTTTACTCTGTGTGGAAATGTCGAAACAATTTTTTTTTTTTTTTTTTTTTTTTTTTAAGCAAATGCCTGGTGTTTCAATAGGAAAAAAAGAGGCCTTTCAGAGATTAGTCAGCAGTTCCAGGCAACTTGTGTGTGTGTGGAGACCTGAGATCCTACTACTCTTCTGTGTCACTCAGAAGAGGAGCCAAATCATGGTTCTTCTGAATGCAAGATGAAGATCATAATGTGCTGTTCATGCTGGTGTGGGGTAGTGTTGTCTGTGCTTCTGGCCAAAGACTGACCAAATCTGGTTTGGATTAGAGAATTTTCCAAACCTTCATATTTTCCAAATGATACCAGCAGCAGTAAAAATTGTTGGACTAATAGTAAAGTGTACTTTTTGTTCTCTATGTGGTATTTTTTCTCAGAAAAATTCACAAGTGATTCACCTCTTGCGTTTCAACAGCTCCAGTAAAATTCTACACAGAGCTTTATCTTCCTGTCCTACTGTACTATCGATACAACATGCCTAGTATTGTATATCTCAGCTTTTCAGCACTAGAATAGTTCTTAATTATTTCTATTATAAAAATATTTTAGATTTTTCCATAACATTTGCAGTTGCTTACATGACATTAAGTTTTTGCAGGCTAAGCACCTAGTTAAAAATCTATTAGTAAGCATGTCTGTAACCCATAGTCAATGAGATGAGCTTTAATTTATTGTCAAATAAATTACCTATTTGTGTTATGTAAGTTACTGTTTAGGTCCGTAGAGCTTGCAGGAAAGGAGAAAAATGAAATTTACTATCCAATACTAAAAAAAAAAACCCAAAAGCAAAAATAAACCAACCAAACAAAAAAAGTATACACCTTTTATTTATGTGTAACAGACTAGCTTAAGGTTCAGGGTTATTTTCTGTCATATAGGCCTGCTTGGGTTTGTTGGTGCTTTCTGGCTTTTTTTTTAATTTCTGTTTTATTTCTATGTGCCAAGTGGCTTTACTGACTTTTTTTTTTGTCCCTGCTAAACAAGCTGGATGAATGGGATCATTTCATTTACTACTATTTTAGGAAAGTAATAACAGTTTTCAGGCACGAACGTCTGTAATATAGTCCATTAAACAGAAAGAAAAACAGTGCCCTTTTTGATAATATTGTGCATGGTTTATTAATAAAATGTTACCCCCTTTATTGTGAATATATTTAGAAAAATTGCCTTGAACTCAGTCGGGTTCAATAAAAGCACTGGCATAACATTGGATGCATTTACTGAACAGGATTCAGCATAAGGAACTCCTGAGGTTTTTGTGGGAGAGAGGCAAAAAACTGACTCCATGTAAAACTGGTTTGTAATTGTTGGGTATTATTATACTTCATATACTTATAATCCTTATTGGTTTGGAGGGGGTTCTTTTTGAAGTGAATTATTATTACTTTTCCTTGTAAGGTAAATTATGCTACACTGTTTCCTTGCTCTTCATTTGGACATTCACTATTTCATTTTTGTCTTTAAAAATTATATGACTCTACTTGATGCAACGTTATAAATTTATATAATTCAATTATACTTTCTTGTGACATGCTGTCTCTTCTTAATCCAGTGCCCATAATCTATCAATAGGAACCCTTAATGGGAAAATGATATTTGAATGAACATACTTTCTGCTTTTGTTGTCTCTTCTCTGTTCAAATTCTGACATGTTCTTTTCTGCCTTTCTGGATTCCTTTTTTCACTTCATCCTCTTTAATGTTTTGTAACAATGCTCTTTCTGTTATTTATTCATCATCATTCTCACAGCAAATTTTAATTTTCCTTTTTCCTTTTCTATACATGTTAGCTTTATTATTCCTGACTGCTTTGTAGTTTCAGTGGACAGTAAGAAAAAGTAATTGAGACTTTGATCCTGCACTAAGCAATTCTCTTATTCTTTGAGGGCAGAAGTGACTCAGTACAGAACAAAACTGTATAATATTAAACTTATTTCATGGATTAAGTAGTGCTTAAATGTTAGCTGTGTTAGTGCTAAATAATTAGGAATTTAAAAGTCATCTGGCTTGGTCCAGTGGCAATTGTAATCATATTTTTTTTCATTTTTAATTTTTTTGAAAGTTATTTAAGCTGCAACAAAAATATTGGAACACTTGCCAAATCATGTCTGTCTTGAAAAGTTTCTCATTACATTTTTGATTTAGAGGCGATAATTTTTTTGGTTTGATTGTTCTTTAAGAATAGTCTTGCTTTTGAAGGTCTTTTGGATGGAAAAAGTTAGTTAAAATGAGCTGAAACCCCTTGTTACTACCATTTCCGATGAAGGATTTTTGTTTCCTTGAAGGTAGAATAAGACAAATTGATAAAAAGTAGGACTGGAAGATGTAGCTTCTCTGCACTGACCTATTGGCAGATGTGCTAGAGTAGCAAAAGCTTAACATGTGGTTTTTACTCCTTGCTAAAAACCAAGACACAGGGTTGCCTAGATCAACCCATTTTAGGATACAGTCTTTCTCTAGCAGTAAATGTAGTTGTTTAAAATAGTTGCCACCTTACTGGCAATTAGCACCTTTGCAACTGAATTAACAGATTATCTGAATTCTGTTCTTAAAATCACAGTAGGGCTCTTAGAAAATCCAAATAACTTTGTGCTGAAATGACCGGAGTCCATAATAAGCATCTGGTGCAGTAAGTTTTCAATCATTCCAGCTTGCTGTGCCAGAATTCATCTTTTTATGCCCTTAGTCATCGATTTTTGCTGGGCTTTTTGTTCGTTGACTCATGGCAGTGTTGCAATTGAAAGTCTTGACTAGCTAAATCAAAACCCTTTTCGGGAAGGTAGTCAAGGAATGAAAAGATGAAGGAAAAGAAAAAAAGAGAGAGAAAAGAGATAAATCAAGGGGAATCTGAGAAAGGGCAGAAATGCTGGTGTTCAACTCCAGACCTGTTTCAGAAAGCAGCAGAAATCAATAGAAGCTGCAAGTGCTTTAAAAACCTCTGTATCCCTCTCTGGTTTGTTTGATCTGGAACAGCACAGAAGCGCCAAACGCAAAACAATTGTTCCTCAAATCCCAGAAGCTGACTGAATTGCAGGAAGGGTCCTGTTTCTTCCTAATTTTATTTCTGTTTTCATCAGTGCCAGCGTGGAGTAATTCCATTCCAAATTCCACGTGCAAAACCTCCTCCTCTTTCATCCCTTGGCTCGCTACTTAGCGCCACGTTTTTTGCACACTTGGATTGTGGGGTTTTTTGTTACAATCACTGATCTATCAACTCAGACTCAGTGGTTTCAATAGAATAATTCTATCCATTATTATTTTTTTCTTATGGTTATGGAGAATTTTGAGTAATACAAGACTGAATAGCCCAGGCTGACAGTAGCCACGCAAGATCTCTGTAAAGTGACGTTCTCTGCCAGCTTTGACAATAGAAGATCGTGCTGTGCATTCACTTTATGGGACATCCCAGAGAGAAATAGTGCTTTTCCCTCACCTTCCTTTTCTTTTAAATGGAGATTTAGTCCACAAATAAAAAAGGCAAAGGAGGCTAATGCTTTCCAGGCCATAGTGAACTCTTTAAGAAGATTATTCTCTTATGCTCTGATAATCTGTTTTGGATTAGATATTCAGTAAATAGTCCCAAATGCATCATGCAATAGTTTGCAATGTCAAGTGGTTTTTCAACAGTTTGGGTTGATTTTTCATTATTGTTTGCTGGGGTTTTTTGTTTGTTTGTTTTTTTAATTTGGATGTTTTTCTAATAATAATAATAATAACAACATTCTTTGTATAATCAAGACATGATTCGTTCTCAGTTTTTGTATAAATGTTTTCTCTGCATTTGCATTACTCTTATGCTCCTGTATTCTGTTCTGAATGTACTATGGGCTCTCAGTGGAAAAATCTCAAGGAACTTTCTGGTACCTTCTTACTTAAGAACTACATTAGGTTAGGATATGTGAGGGAAACTGATATTCTCGGTTCCAGCAATCCTCAAATTTGGCCTGTCCATCACTCGTAGAAAAACCTTCAGGTGTGGATCTTTTGCTTTTATTTTTGAGCACATGTGTGTGGTACCTACATATACATAATTAATTTTACAAGGTGTGTTTTTTAAGGGTGCTTTTTTAGCCTCTTCCTTTTCACTCCTAATTTGGTGTTCTAAACCTAAACTAGCAGCCACCCAAACAGCTTATGTAATGTGTGAGGGTTTGTTTGTTTTTTTTAATGAAGGAGATGGAAGTGGGATGGTTTGCTAATGCTGTATTGAAAAGATTGAAGGAAAAAACAGATAAAAGTCCCAACTTTTTGTAACTTAAACATTGCAATAATCAACAATTGTACTTCCACTCGATTGCATTAAAGAATTGCTGTCTGCTGCGTGAATGGACTTCTCAGTTTCTTAAAGAGCTGAGAAGACCATCACTGACTGGCTTCCTTCTGCAAGCACTTCAATGGAGATTGTTTAGCACATATAGAATTCTACAGTTGCTTGCAGACCTCTTCATTTAACATTCAGGCACAAAAAAAAAAAAATCAAGCAGTTAGACACATCCATCTGTAATTAAAATTTTATGTACAAATTTATGACAGAGACTTCAGAATACATTTAATTTCAGGTGAATATGTGCTGTTACATTCTGAAAGTTTTTGCATTATTTGCTGTGGCCACAAAAGGACTTTTATTTTTATGGCTACACACTTTCCCATTCTTTCACTAATCATCTGAAAGAAACTTACTTCAAAGACAGGAGATCCCTCTGATTTATAGATTCTAGATGCTTGGGGAGTCCTTAAGTATTGTGGTCATTATACCTCGGTGGCCTATGACTCCGCCTATCAAAAGAAAGGGGATGTTAAGACAGCTAGAGGTCTCCTGACTTTGTTTCCTGAATAGCCTTTGTTACAGTAATTGGGAGATGAAATAATTTGGAAAAACGCCTCATAAAATGTCTGAGATGCAACAAAAGGATTCATCTGAAAATTGATCTGGCCCTAAGACTTGTTTGTCCTTTCAAGATCGGAAAACAAAACCAAATTATATCGTTCCTACAGAGTAACTCTTAGAATAGCAAATCTTGGGTGTGTAGAGAAATTAATTTTTGAGTGAGAAATTTCTCAAGAAGTATTGACCTCTGATGGCTACTGACTTGTGCCTTTATGCTCCCAAGAGATTTACTATGTTAAAAATAATTGTTCATAAGGAAGAGACTATGAGAGTACAATTAAGAATTTTCAGTAAAACTTAATGAAGTGGCTGAGAGCACTTTTTAGAAAGAGCAATAATGTTTCTACTGAGTAATGAAAATTATTTATCCATACAGCTAGTACACAGAGCTTTATCTGCTCTTTTTATGCTTCTTTGAGACCCCTGTGTTGATGGTCTTTTTTTAGCAGCCCACGTTTTCGTTGAGGAAAGAGAAATGAAAACCTTCAATTGTTACGTGCCTGTGGAAGATGGTTGGCACTTTGAGACATACAAAGCTTTTATGAGCAGTGGAAATTTTGGCTGAGGGGCAGTGCCTGCATGAATTAAGGTCTGTTCCAGGATGGATTGACAACACAGGCTGGCAGCACATGGAGCAGTGGTCTGAGTTGTAGGGGAAGGGAATGTGGAGAGCAGCACTCACCCTCTTGTATAGTTAATGCATTTGTGCAGCTGTACCAGGTGAAGGAGTTTCACTCAGAAAAGTCCTTGGAATACTTGCAGTTCCTGAATCATCTAACATTGGCTGGGCTCTGGTAACCCCCCTGGGAAATCTAATTGCTAGCAGCTTCTTAGAGGTCAATATTATAGATTGCTTTTTACAGAAAGATCAAGGAAAAGATCAAGCTGTACTTCTTATTTGAAGATGGGAGGGAGGAAGGACAGGTAGGAAAGGGCAGGGAGCTCAATAAGAGAATGTGCACTGGGGCACTGAAACAACTTTTCCTTGTAACCTGGTATTTGATTATGGTGCTTCAGAAGTAAAGCCCAGGGATAAAAACAGAATGAAATGATTAAAAACGCCAGCCCTGTTAAATAATTTCCCATGGAGAAAAAGTTTGATTGTGAAACTTTCATGTTTTATTATATGAACAGTTTTATTTTTGTTTATATTTGGAGTTCAAACTGTAGTTTGAAGCTCGGTTTTTATATTTTTTTAATTAAAAGCAATTTAGATCCTGTTAATTTTTAAGGAAGTGACTCTATCAAATAAGTCCTCTTTGATATGACAAATATAGGACACTGATAGATGTACTGAACACTTTCATTGCAAACAGTGATGATAGCAAAGATGAACTTAATCTGCTTCTTTATAAAATTGAGAAATAAATTATTCCATAAGTCAGACATGGAGTATGTGTCCTTTTTCCTTGTGTTTTTTTCTTTTCTTCTGAGTTTTTCAGTCCAGCTATTGTGCAAGTGCTGTATATAACCACTGTGAGTTGAACACAGAGAATTAGGCTCTGCTGGTAAGTAGATAGAGTGTGTAAGCAGCATTCATAAGGCCACAGGGCAGTGGTTTTTGGAGTTATTTTTTTGGTGATTACCTTCACTTCCCCTCATCTGAGGCTTTATTAAAGGTAAACAAAGTAGCAAACCGAAGCTATGGAACTGATTGCTTTGCAGAATCTGTTGGCTGATTAGTAGATTAAGTTTTTCAAGTATTAATAGATAAGTATTTCAATTTATATAACCAAAGAGCCAAATTAATCTTCTTCTGCTCAGTAAAAAAAAAAAAGGCAGTTATGATACCTAAAACCTAGGTTCTTTGAATTCTGCAATATGACCAGGAAAGCTTTTTGATGGACTAATCTAGAAAATGTCTGAAGAATACTAGAAAAATTGAGTTTCTGAACTCTGTTTTCTCTCTGCAAATGAGTACTTGTAGAATGGCTTGATAGAATATAGAACAACAGGAAGAGGCTCGTGCTACATCTTTTTTTAGTTTTTACGATGGGGTAGCAGAAGTTGATATAAACTTAGTTCACGTTTAGGGTGGGGAACAATTTAATATAAAGAGGTCTGTTTTATTGACCACTTAAGAAAGTGCTGGGTAATACAGCAATAACACTGTAGTATCATAATTCTAAAAGTATGTTTTAGCATCACTAATAGTTCATCCTCACTGTTATGCTGCCAGTTGAGACCTGAAGAGATATTAGAGTTACATCCCATGCTCTTCCAGAAATTCTCCAGAAGTTCTTAATATCCAGATGTACCATTCCAATTTGTGAGCTATAAGGAATTAAAGAATGTAAAGAAGTGTAATTTTTCACCTCCTTTGATCGTGGAAACTTAAGTCCTCAAGGAACTCATGAGCAAACACATAGGGGGTGATGGGTTTCAAAGGGTTGACAGGACACGGGCAACACCACAGCTCATCAGCACTTTACAGTGAACTTTGTCTTCATTAAAGCCTCAAAGCCAGAAATGTAATGGGACAGTAGGGAGAAAACAAGAGTACAAAACATCATCATTGGTATCTTGCATCCCCTGCAGAAACAGGATCCTTGTTAGGTAAATCGGAGATCATTTTAGCAAGAACCAAACATGACCCTGCAGGGTGAATCAGCTGTGCCAGAACCACTGGGGGATGAAGGCTGGGGACTCCCCTTTTTTCACTGTTCTCAATTCCAGTGCTTCCCTGCATGCCAGGTATGCATTGCTTTTACAGTTAGCAGTGTGCTGTCTTACTGTCTGAGGCTTGATAAAATCTTTAGTTGAATGAACATGGTTTTATTTGCCGTTTTGTTCCAATTATCTTTGAACAATGCATCTTAACTAATGCTCCTCTGCAAGAAAAATATTTGTCAGGTATAGTGACCTGTCAGAGAAGATTAGGATCTTATAGTATAAATTTTATCACAGGTGCCTTATGTGCAGACTTAACTAGTTTAGCATTTGTTGTGCTGCGATGATTTCCTTTTTCCTGCTTGTTCAAATACGCTTTTGTATTGTATGCATCTGTTCTGACTGACACTGGATATTTATTCTAATATGCATTTTGATAAAGTGTAGAGCAATTAAAAGGGAGATGACACTTGAGGGAAGACAAGTAGTTTTCACTAGACTTTATCATTTGTCATTTTTTTATTAGAGAAAGATAGAAAAGCTGTATACAGTTCTAGAGTGAGGGCAGTGGAGTGTAGAACTGCATGCCCCTGTCAAATTGATAAAGTGGAGATGTTGGGGGAGATAATGGAAACTTTCTATTCAGTGAGGAGTGGAATAAAGAAACCATTTCTAGTCATTCTTCAGCATTGATTGCCTTCGTGCTTTAGGCTTAGATCAGGACTTGCACATAATAAAGAGAAAGTTGAACAAATATGGAGATCCACTTGGGAAAATCACAGATTATGCTGAGTTGCAAGGGACCTATAAGATCATCGAGTCCAAGTCCAACCCTTAGTCCTGCTCAGGACCATCCCCAGGAGCCACACCACGTGCCTGAGAGTATCATCCAAATGCTTCTTGAACAGGTGAAGCTGATCCTTTGATGCAGAGAAACCGGGAAAATATTTAACATGGAAATTTAATGTACACAGCTACAGTGGTGATATACAAAGGAATAAGCTGCAGTCAGTAGTGCTGATGAAAAGTAAAACATTTAGCGTGTAGTGGAATAAATGGTTCTGTCCAAAACATACAGTTCCATATTTCTCATTTGACCTTATTGCAAGGAAACAAAGGCAGTAAAACAAACCTACATTCCAATTTTAGCAGTTCATACTGTTCTTTATTTGGGACATGTCAGGACTCAGTTCAATTTTCTTCACACCTGGCTGTATCACTCAGACAACACTTATGTATTCCACACCTGCTAGTACCTTGCCTCTGCAATCATCATTGCAACGATTAGTATATTAATTTAATCATTTAGCAATTTTATTATGCAACCTTCTGAAGCTTTAATGTACTACAATTTTAAAGCAGTGTCATTATGGCTACCTGCTGGGAATTTTATGTTCAATTTTCCTGACGCTCTGGTGTTCATTATTTATAGTTGAGAGTTGTCCAGAAGACTGGATTTTGCAAGGCTTAGAACAAGGACATAGGAGCACAGAGTCACAAGAACTGAAAGCAAGTGACATAAAAGTGAGCAACAGAACAGCTGCTGCTGTACCACACACAAGAATTTTGCTGTTCCTGCATCATGCTTACATTATTTCCAAAATATTAATGCTGGTTTTAACAGCCTGGGGTCAGGAATGTTCATGGCAGTAAAAGTGGTGATTGCTGTAGCTGAGAATAAATTAGAATTTCTGTGAGTCACAGATAGCAGATATTCATCAGTTTGGGACAGTTTCACTGTAGAAGAGTGCATGTGTGAGTTGGAGTGTAAATAGAACAGAAAGCCACCTTAGTATTATAACAAAAAAGAGTCAACCAAAAACCACCAATGACAAGGAAAAAAAAAAAACAAATCCCACTTCATTTAGCTTTTTTTCACTAAGGGATGGAGGACTGAAGCAAGATTAGAAGACAGAATTGAAGGTAGTGGGAAGAGAGTTTTGCACCAAAAACTGTTTTTAAACTGAGAAGGTTGCAAATCATACAAGAAAAAATAAAAAAAAAAAAAAGGGGAAATTGTCATTGGCAAACAATATTAATCTGAGAGTGAAATAATAATTAAAGTAATCTGGATTTTGTAATTTTTTCTGTACTATTATGTTTCTTATTGGAAAAAGCTCAGCTGTTTTTTATGATCTTTTCCTTCTCTATCATTGCCCTCCTACAGGTGAAAAGATTTTTAAAACATTGTAGGAGATATCAAAATTATCCATAATTCAGTTTGTTATGATGTTCACTAATGGGTCTATTTTTTATGCTGTTTATTTCAATCTGACATTGGAGAAAGTAAGCTAGAGAAGTGGGTGGTTAGAGGAATTTCCATGACCATCCTCTCTTCTTGACCCAAGTCCTTAATGGGAAAACAGAATATTTAGGTCAATCTAATGCTTCAAACTGTTGTTACTCATCAAAAGATACAATTGTGAGCATTTATTTGCCTCATTTTAGGAACAATTGTTTTTAATTCTCGCTGTAAGTCAGAAAGAATTGGGTCCTGTCTCATTTGTGTACAGATCTTTTGTGTATTATTGTCAATATTTGCCCTTCAGCTTTGGAACTGGGGTTTTTTTTCAGGTTTTCATGTTTTGACTTCTAGGATTTCCTCTCAATTTTAATTGAAAATTATAATGTTTCTGATAAGATTCAAGCTGAAGCAAACAAGCAGGATTTACACTGGTTTTAATAGCCTGTAAATGTCAGAAGGAATTTTCTATGAAAATCTCTAATTTTAACAGAACTAATTGTATTATGGTAAAAAACTTATGTAAAAAACACGCTTTTCATTGCTTTGGAACTGAAGACAATATTTAAAAGTTGTTCTTTATACTTAGAGGCATAATTAAAAAAAAAAACACCCAAGCAAACAAACCACCAAAACAGTTCTTTCTACATCTTTAGGAGTTCAAATAAAATAGACCTATTACAATGCTAGTTAAGGTGGTAGTGAATGCATAGAGAGTATATTCTCAGAAGCTACAGTGGAATTCAGTGCAAGGTAATACATACATTATATCATAACCAGACTGGTAGTAAATTTGCACAATAAATAACTTACTATTTCATTTCTTTTGTCAGAGTAGAATTTACCAAATGTGTGCTTATGTGATTTTTCAGATCTCTTAATGGTTATATCTGTGAAAATATTTATGTGTAAAAAAAAAAAAATCACTCTCTAATTCTGTTAACTACTATTTTGTCATATTCTTGTGCATTTCTGTATATATAGTTTATCTGTGTGAACATAAGAAATCTAATTAATTACTGTATCTAACATCTGCTTGCGAAGAAATTATTGAAAATGTAAAACAAGCACAGAGAATCAGAAGCCTTTTTAGCAGTGTAATGAATAGTGCAATGGGACAAAATATTTGTTGATGTGCTATGAATGCTAAACAAGTGGCAATATAGTTGTTAGTATTAGTCAGGACTATCCACTGTTTTTGCTTTTTAAAATTATTTTTCTTAAATACCTTCTTACATTTCTGCTTTTATTTTGGGGGGGTTTTCTACCTGTTGTTTGAGTAGGATGTCCCTTCTACAGTAAAGGTTACTCTGCAAGAGATGCATAAGGTTCATCTTTTTATAAGTCTACTTTGTGAAAAGGGTATTCATTGTCCATTAAAACAACAAAAATATATTAAGGAATACTAGATAGTTCAGTGTGGTTTTATTAAATAACTTGCCTGAAATGCTTAATAGAGTTTCCATCGGTGTTGTCAGCTGGTATTGTTGAAGTACTAAAATATATTGAAGAATGAAGAATAAAAATAATTAAAAAATGTTTTATGAGGTACTTGACCTAATGTTATCAGCTTGAAATACAAAGAATCAACTTACTTGAATTTTTGAGTGTGCAGGAAATAACAGGGAGGACTCATTTTTAATAGCCATTCAAGAATTATTTCAATTGCTAATAGTAAGAGAAAGAGCTGTTTACTTCTACCTTCTTGCTCCATATCTTCTTTTGTTAATTTGAAACATTAGATAAATCTGGAGAATACTTGAATTAAAATCTCGTATTAGATAACTGAACACAAGTGAAATGAAAGCAGGATGTCAATCTATGTTGTGGCATTTTACTACTAGATTGGTTAAATAACAAGTTCATCTTGTTTTCAAGGGCAGTCACAAAATTGCAGACCTGTAACGTTGCTTAGAAAAAGGCATCCATGAAATTATTTTTGTATTGTAAAGAAATAAAATTACAAAGGTTATTGCAATATCATAAAAGTCCATGGCTTCTAAATATTTAAATGTAAACAGCTATTTGTAATGAATATTGAAAGTCCTTTCAAAAAAAGGAAAGGATGTTCCCTTCTTGCTTTCCTGTAGATTACTTATTTGTATGACTGGAGTGGGAAGAAGTAAGGCAGGAGTAACAGTAGCTTTTTCATTATTGTAGTGACTTTTATTGGCAGGTATAATGTGTCATGATAGTCTGAATATAATGTGTCTGTTTTTTGTAATGTCCATTACATGTTTCACAGTCTTAAAATAAATGAAATGTCCTTTGCATAGCTATAAAAAAAAAGATATATAGGTATAAAAAAGCTTTAAAATACAGAAAAAGGAAGACAAACTTACCAAATTCTCTATTTTGTTTAGTTTTGCCCAGAGAAGGGGAGTACTGAGTTGTTAACAACAGAATCTGTAAGAGGTTTAACAGCTTAATACTAACAGTGTTTCTCACTGCTAAAATATCTCTTCTTCCTTGGTCGCTCTGACAATCATTTTGTTCTCTGAGATTTTTGAACCTTATCTGTTTGCAAGAAATTGCTGATTTGCTAACCTGCACTAACCAAGATGTCATTTGGTTTTTACTTCGTGATCACTTGACTTATTTTGATTTTTTTTTTTTAACTATGAGGGTTTTTTTTATTGGACTGTTATCTTCTATTTACACTATCTTCTTTTATTAGACTTTTATGAGACTGCCATTATTTTTATTAGACTATCTGTTCTTTTTAGCCTGAATGTTTCTCTCTTGCTAAGGAAACTGGGAAGATGGGATGGGAAACAACATTTTCAGCAGGCTGAAAAGATCTGTGCTCTGTCCTTATCTGTCAGGCTCTCCTGGGGCAGTAGATCAAAAGAAAGCTGTTTATGTGAACTTAGGGTTTGGAGAGAGCTATATGCCTGTTAGCTAATAAAAACCAGCAGGTATAATAATCTCCTGACAAATGATGAGAAGGTGGCAAGAGGAAATTACTGAAGTTAATTCTCTGATGTTCAGCAGAGCGTGTTTTCGGGTCTTGTGCTACCTGTGACTCGCACAAGTCATAAGTGCTCCTTGCCCACCGTGGCTTGGTGTGAGTTGAACTTCTCTTTCTGGGGGAATGTGTTGTGAGCATGGTCTACATACTTACTGTTTGGAGGCCAGACTGGCAGAATATTTCTTTTTTTTTTTATCAGTTTACATAAAGACTGATTGCCTAAAAATTTGCTGCTACTGTTCTGTACTTCTGGACCTCATATTGGCAGAGACAGGGCTATCTTAAAGTAACTGGAAAGATGCCAGTAGCAGGATGCAATTGTGAGGGACATCTGACTTACAGCTTTCTCTTGTCATTAGTCTGCTGGCATCTGAACTCGTTAAACTGCCAAAACACTACAAAACTCACTCTTTCCCTTCTCTTCCCCCTGTTTTCTCCTGCCCAGCACATCTACATACTTTTTTCGAGTGCTGTTGAGGCACAAGTGGATTGAGAACATTCATTGTTGTAGACAAATTGCTCTCTGTGTTTGTACTTGCTTAATATAGCACAGACATGTATTTTATAGCCTTTTTTAATGGATTTGGGTAACACTGCAAACTTCTTAAGAAGGGAAGGTGTGACTCCTTTCAGTGGAAGGAATAGATCCTTCAGATACCTGAGAAGGGAAGCCTCAGGACTTGCATATCTGTGCTGTCAATCTGATGACATTTTCAGTAGGTAATGAGTGACAGTTGTTACCAGCTGATGGCTGCGTGGTGACCTGTGTGAAAGCAATTGCAATTGTGTTTGATTTCCTGGTGTACAAGTGTCTACGCTGCAGAATAAGCCAACAAAACTGACAGTAATTGGCATTGGTTGCAGCAGCCTTTGCAAGAGGTCAAGGACAATCCAGCATTCTAGGACATTGCTGAGGCATTTTTCTGAGGAAACTTCTGTGGTTTCCCAAGCTCCAGCTGCCCTGAGGATCCAGGAGAGGGTCTTGGTTTCCAGGAATGTCAGCTTGATACTCTTAGCGGGGCTGTCTCTCCTTTAGGTGGGAGAGCAAGATGATAATCTCATTATGAGAGTATTAATTCCTTTATAGAAATACCTAACTGAAAGTGTATCTTCTGCATTTCATTAAATAAGATTGGAAATGAACTTTTAATAGTGGTTTTGATTTCAGTTTTAATTCAGAATAATAAGGAGAAAAGAATAGGGCTTTTTTGTGAACGACTGCTTGCATGTGCATATATGCACAAACACACATGGGTTTTATGTAAACTGATTAAGCACAGCATATTGTGTGTAATTGGTGATTTATGGCACAAAGTGGCACGATTAATAACAATTAAATGCCAATAAATCCTTAATTGTACCTTATGCTCGATATAATTGTGCAGTACTTTCTTTTTTTGTGTACTGAAGAGTCAGCTATCAAAACAATTTGTAGGATCCACCCTGAACCTGTGCATTTCGTGGGTACAAAATGATTGTTGGGATTTTCTTCATTTCTCTTGCTTTGAGTTTCAGTTCTGAAAGACCTTTTTTTTCAGTTGTTTTGATTAGAGAATAGCTTAGTGTTTTTACCTTCACCCCTGCTACCTTGATCTGTGATAGTTCAAGAAATGGTAGCAGAAGTTTGCCATCTTCAAATTGACGTTTAAATGTAACTGCCTTGGAGTTCTGGCAAGTACAGCTGGAGGAGACTCCTCTGTATCATTCTGTTATCAAATACTTTTATTCTTTGGAGAGAAAGACAGTGGAAAGAGGAGGGAGGAATTTCCTCCCCTCCAGTATGAACCAAAGAGTATTGAGTGAATGATCGTATCAGGGTACCACTGGGTGGTACATGTGAACCAGACTCTTGGAAGATAAAACCTGGGATCTTTTTGGCTGATAACAATTGTCCTCTTTTCCAGATGTTTGGATTGCATTTAATCCTAATGGTGACAGCCCTCCCCGTTTGTACAAGATGGTTGTGTTCTAACCATGCAATTCTGTGCCCATTCCTTACTCCCAGAATCTTACCTTATAAAATTCGTATAACATTTTAATAGCATCAGCAAATCAGATACATTAATTCATTATGCACTTGTATTTTCCTTTTTAGCGCTGTGTACCACAAATATTTAATCAGCTACTTGTAAGTACTCTTTAAATCAAAACTTGTGCCAACTCTCAGAAATCAAAACATACTCCTGGAAAAGAAAAAACAAACATCGTTGCAAATATAAGTTACATCTATCATAACAATTATCTTTTTTGGTTTATCTTTTCTCCACAATTTTGGATTCCAGATATTACTGCTGACTCGGCAATTTTTCAAATCTTTTAGTGTTTTGGCATGAGATTGATCTGTCTTTCTGCTGTCATGAGATATATTTGGTGCATTTTTTCATCACAGAAGTTGAAAGTGTTAGCTTGTACCTTTAGTAATATGTAAATTCAAGGATCAATACACAGTGCTAGCAAGTTAAGGTTTTCCAAACCGACATTTAACTCTGAAGGAGGTTTGGTGTTTAACTCCTTCAGGTTCCTTGCACAGATCTCAGTGTAACTGTGTCTTAATTTGGAAGCAGTAACCTAATTTTTGTTCCTGCGTCTTCCTTCTCCCAGACCTTTTCCATCTTTGTCTTCCTTATTTCCCTTCGCACTTTTTAACTGGGACACAGAAACAGGGCACGTGACTGTGCTTCTGTCATGAAATAGTCTCGTAATATGGGCTTTTATTAATTTTTAATTCCATGTCATAGGAACCTGGTACATCTGTGCTACACTGTGATTTTAGAACAGTCTTTATGCTTGCTTACAATTCGTGCTAAGTCAGGGAAGGTATTTGGTTTTATTTCATACTATTTGAGATGAAAACACTTTACAGTGCTATAGTATTCACTGAAGATGTATAAATAGCTATAAATAGTGTTATTAAATTGCTGAAGCATCTAGCCTATGTGATTTACATAAATGCTACATTTCATTCTGTATCAGTGCAGAGCAACATCTTATTTTCATTAATATGCACTTACATAGAACCAATACATGCCTTCTAGAAGTATATTAATGCTGTGGTTCTGAAAGTTATTTTAAGAATTTGCTCTATCCTGTCTCAAACAACTTATAAACAAAAGAAAAAAGGTGCATGATAGAGAGATATTTCCCCTTGCCATTATTACCTCTAAGAGATCTATTTTAAGAGGTCTGAGATTGACCCTGGGGGGCAACTAGGAAAGGAGATATTTCTAGAAATGTAAAGCAATGCTCTTAAGGCAAAAAAGATAAGTGAAATAAAATGTTTGGGAAATGCAGAAGAAAAGAATGGAAGGAGAGGTAGTTGAGATGCAAGTCCAGTTCATGTGCAGAGCATAGGTGACAAAGAAGAACTCAGCTTCAGGGCTCAGGAGGAAGTTTGGGAAACTAGGGTGGATTGCATGCTTTGGGTGGTGGAATAGAATTCCCTTCCATTTCAATTCATTCATCAATAGCATTTTGAGAAGGAAGTAAGCAAGACTATAAATTGTTTTACTTAAAATGATGTATTCAGAAGCCTGTTCCAAGGCTGAATAGTTCACCCAACAAGAGAACCTAAGGCATGCTAATCTTCTATAGGGGCTATTGAAGAAGAAAGTGGTATGATCATCCTTTCATTTCTACGGTTCAAATGACCAGGCTCTCATTCATGTGTGGATTAAAAAGAAACAGCTTTTCACATACATTCAGAGCAAGGCTGATGCATGACTGACTTTGTGGTGAGATGCATTAACTGTATATTCCTGATATAAAAAGTTAGTAGAAAGGTAAACCAAATTTGTTGTAGCCCATTTCTAATTGAATTGTATTTGCAGAAATTTCAGTCACTAAAAAGGTAGCACTCTTCTGATTGTGAAGTGGCAGATAATAAACCCATAAAGGATCAATAAAAAATAATAAAATATAGTTTGTAAATATGTGCTGAATGAATTGTTACCTTTAAGTGTATTAAAAGAGGGCATCTGTCTTTGCCTAATCTTTGCCTTCTATTTTATTTTTGTGTGGAAAATTAAAAAAAAAACTATTTCTTTTAGCATTTTGTAACCTCTGGTTTTTAATTGATCTGTTATATGAGTTTACCATCACTCAGCATAACATACAGTGTTTCAAAGAAGGTGATTGCCATTAAGTGCTGAGTCATACAGGCAAAATTCAGTGTGATGATTTAAAACTGCATATTTTAGGTTCTGCATGTGGTATTTTGATCTGCAGTGTTTGTTACTGCTGGTGTAGGATAAGATGGCGAGTCTTACTCATCGTAATGCTCTTTGGGTGGAAGGTGGCAGGTGTACAGGATATTACAGACATTCATCTTCTCTAGGACAATATTATGTGATGAATCTACAAGTATGCAAGAGAAAAATATGAGCTTCAGGAGCTGGAAATAATTGCTCAATTGCCAATGTATTAGTAGATACTTCAAAGGAAACCTGGACAAGTCTTCCTCTTGACACACAACTTTCTTGTGATCTTAGGAAAACTACTAAGGGCCAGATTTTACAAAAGCAACACACTCAGTTTTTAATTTTTAAAACTTGCTTTAAGCATTATGCTTGGTGTGTTTTCTCCTTGTGCTAGGAAAATAAAATAACTCAAAATGTAAACACAGGCATGAGTGAGTTTCTCTATCAGTAAGGGATGTGTGTTATGTGTAAAAACTCCTAAAATAGGTTAAGAATACACTGATAATGTCTAATGCAAGTTTTTGCTGTATTTAACTCCATATTGAAAGGAAATGAGGAGCATTCTTTCTACCCAGAGCAGTAATTCTATTATAGTGGAATAAACAGTTTGTCAAGTTTGGGCAAACTGGAAATCAAGTGCTTTAAAATAAATGTCATAACACCAAGGGGGGGAAAAATATCCAGACCTTGATCTGGAGAGACTGGGGAAGGAAGGAGCCTGTGGCAGAACCAGAGGCTTTTGAAATATTTATAGTCAAGAAACTACCTTTTAGGTAATGTTGAAATCTGGTATGTCTTGAGACTTCAAGAAAAACTTTGTTGTTACTTCCGTGAATTACAGGTCTTTAAACAGAGTGGTTTGCACCTTGTCTGCTGGAATAAAATCAATCACTGAGTTAGATTCTGCTTTGGTTTTGTTTTCTAATGAGGGAAAGTTGACTTTGGCACAATGGAGACAGACCTGATGACATTCAAAAGTTACTTAACTACGCAGGATGTTTCCCCCCCCCCCTTTATTCATATAAAAAAAAATTACTATTGCAAAAAAAAGGAGGATCTGAGGTTAAGACTGATTAACAGCAAGACAGTAAATCCAAGCTACAATGGTTTATTAGGTTTCTTCATACAGTGTTTGAAGAGAGAAAGTGGAAAACAGCTCCTTTTGCTTTTTATGTATCTGAGTGTACACACATGCATATATATATATATATATGGTGTCCTATTGCCTAAATAGCTGGAAGGCTATAGAAAAAGAGTAATTTTTTTAACCTCAAGTAAAACATGTCTTCAGAACATGTGAAGATGATCCTAGAACTAGTCCCTATGTATCTTGTGTATTTGTGATCTTCATTGTAGCATCTTACGTGTAAGGCCCTAGATCATCTTCAGTGATATATTAATGGTTTAGGAACTAACTCTCCAAAAGCAGTGCCAATTAAACATGAAATGTACTGCAGGTACATTGTTAATTAGTCATTATTATTCTCCAATGTTACTGTCTTTTAACTGTAGCAATGCTCTGAAAAATTCTAATTTTCAGAGCATGGTCATCAATCATTTTTTATGTGTCATCCTCCTCCAGTAAAGTTTATTGTGACGTGTTTACTTGAATGTCTTCGTGTTGGTTGGTATCGTGCCCCTCTTGTGAGATGATACATTTTATTGCACTGAAGATTTTTAGATTTAATGTTATGAAAGATTAACTTCCAATAAAATATTTCTTCTTCTAATTTCCATTTTTAATGTCAGTGCTTGAAGTAATGTCTGTCTTTGTGCATGTGTGTGCATGCAACTCTTCCCTCCCTGCTAACAGTTTTTGAAATTTGAAGCACAAGTTTCCTGCGTGAAATTTTCAATTTATTTTATGATGCTTAGTTTTTAACAAATTTTTCTCAGGATCCTTTTTTTTTTTTTTTTAATTTGCAAGTGGTTAGTATAGGCGCTGTGATGTGCTAAGCTACCCCTTAACTGATAGAGAATATTTGAAATTTAAGATTTTCTTCATTCACCATTTTAAAATAAACACTCTTGGAAGATATGATGGTCACTGCAATTTCTTTTTGACAAATGAAACATATTATAATGAGCATGGAGGTCATTGTGTGTGAGGTACAGTGCTATATAAATGTCTACTATTATTTTTTATTACAAAGTAATTTACAATTCCCTTGTCAGTCAGTGACCCATGTATGAATGTTTCTGTATACCAGTCAAAGCAGATCTTTTCTTTCTCAGAAAAAAATCAAATCCTCATTGCCTTTACAATATTCTCTGACAAAAGACATTATCATGAGATAATTGATTGTGCTGAAGAATTACAAATGTTGCAGCACCACCAAGGTCATCTAACCCTCACCAACGTCGGTTACCCAGTGATAAAAGTGCTTTGTTCAGAAATACTGCTATTGCAAAATGGTTTGATAGCAGCACAAAGACGATGCTCAGAATTTGAAAAAGCCATGTTTTGAGAGACAAATGCTGCCCAGAAGCAGAGCCCATCCAGATAATAGTAACGGTTTAGTGGGATACTATGGATGATAAAAGTGTTCCTGACTGGAACTTAAGTATCCTATACCAAGTTTGTGCACTTTGCACTATGGTCTTTACCTTTTGAAACAGCTCGGATCTGTTAAGAGCTGAAGCTGTATACCAAGGTGTTCTAGATGCAGAACACATGCTTAAATTTCCTAAATCTCAAATATTGAAATCCAGGGTGTCAATGATTCTAATCATCACCTGATGACACTTAACAGGTCAAAATAACTTGGTGTAATGGGCAGGATTTCTGTCATCCCTGAGTAGATAATTTACCCTAAGTATACTGTAGTAGCAGTTCAAGCTGTGGCAGATTCATCTTGCTGTTCATGGGAACAGAGAGCATGGTGATTGATTTTAGTGGTGTCATTAGGATGTAGAGATAAAAAGTGTTGTAAGTAGGACAAACTTTGTGTGGAAAGGCGTGTGTCACGGAAAACCAGGGGACAGGTGCTCCAATTCTTTTGTTTCTCTGTTAAAGAGACAATTTGTCTGCATTACATATACTTACACCTCCAAATTAGCTTAGGTTGAAAAGAATATCCTTCTGTGTAACTAATACTGCTGCTGCAATGAACCTCTTTAGTTGGCTCCTGATTAATGTAAAAAATACATTAGCATCAAGAAGTTACTGCAGCAAACTTATACTGATAGATGGTACTTTTATTCCATTCTTTGTGCAGTAGGTGTTTCAACAGTTTTAAATATATATAATATGTTTTTAGGGCCCTTATTTAGGCACTTAACGTTCCTATATTGATCTTGTGTCTTGCAGCTATTTATTATCATAGACCAACTTTCAAAGCTGAGTTCTGAATTTGTTTTAGGAAAGGTATTTTCACCTTCAAAGGCCTGAAAACAGCTTCTCATGAGTACATAATCTGCAGAATCTTTCTTGACTAACAAAGATGATACGACTTTGCAGTCCTCACAGAGGACAATGTGTAAGCTTCCTGATGTTCCTTCACATGTTCAGCCTTAGAAGTTGTGGGTAGGGTTCCTCTTGGCCAGTCCTGTGGAGGCCTTTCTGAATTAGTTGGTATCTCAGTGGCTGTGGAGAGGAAGACACAAGAAGCGAATGGAACTTCCTTAATGTGATGCATCAAATACGAGCTTGGTTGTTGTGCTCGTCTGAAAACTGCAGCTAGAAACTCTCCTTGGGAAAGGCTGTATAGTTGCAGGGGTTTTTGGGTTTTTTTTGGTCACTTCTAACACCTTGGAAAGCTCTTTGTCGTCGTGCAAAAAAAAAAAAGTGAATAAACAGATCAAGCCAAGATGCCAAGCAAATTATCAGACTGTGAAGCTGAGGTGTAAACCACATACCTCTGTGCACTTTCTCTAGTATAAATTACTTCGTTTTGTTTATAAAGGCTATTTAAAGAGTTGTCTCCCTTTGTCAGCAGTGCTAGAACCATCATTAAAGGAAATCCTTACCAGCATGCAAGTTGAATTCCTGTTATGAGAGATTTGGCAAAAATACTGGTTTTAAGTGGCAAAAAGTGGTCTCAGATTTAAGGCCTCTGAGGTGATTTCTGACAGTAGTAATGTTTGTAGTGCACAGCCAGGAAGCAATGGTGAATGAGTGGTCACAGCTCGGGATTACTGCAATTATAGTTACCAGGGTCTGAGACCATTTGTTTTTTCTGGTTTTGTTACTGTCCATTCTCATTGTATCAGCCTTCATTCCTCCTGTTTTTCTGCTTTTGAAATGATTAATTTTTAAAAGTAGGATATTTGGATTACTGAAATCTTCAAAACTGGGGTTAGTGATGTAAGTTCCGGTTATTTCATTCTGGAGCATAAGTTCATAGGATTTCTAGTAATATTTCTTAAAATAACTGCCAGAGCTTTCTCCTTTTCAGGCTGAACAACCCCTACTCTCTCAGCCTGTCTTCACAGGAGAGGTGCTCCAGCCCTCTGACTCATGTGAGCTATGTTTGAATACTAGACTGTTTTCATGCCTGAGAGTATGTGGCAAGTGTTATTTTTATTCCCCACAAGAACTGTTCCCTAGCTGATATTATTTCCAGGTAACCACTATATACTGTGCTGCCATCTTCACTATGACATTTTAAAGTCTGTCTTCTCAGTCATTTTCAGTTGGTCACTGCCAAGAACAAGATTTCATTTTATCTGGGTATTTGGCACTGTGAAGGGTAGCTGCAAAAAAGTCCAAGTTGCATCATGCAAAATTTTTGTTTCTCTTTTGTTTGTTTGTCTGGTTTTTTTTTATGAGCATATGTGGAGTGAATACCAATTCAAAGACTAATTTACACTAGTGTGGGAATGTGAAAGGGTCACTGTCATATACTGATATCTGCAATGGTTAAAGAATTTATATATACTGAAAATCAGATGTCAGATGATAATGTGAGTTTGCAAGGAATATGACTGGAGTTTAGAAGTCATTTCAGTGTCAGAAACTATGTAGTATTTGAAGGACAAATTGACATTTTTTTGTTTCTTGTCATCTTTAATTTACTTTCTAAATGCTGTTTTCTCTCATATCATTCTCGTGTAGCTGTAGAGCTGTACTACTAGATTTATCTCTTATTTCTCAGATTTTAATTACAATAGAAAATGGAGGATTTTCTTGTAGCTAATTATAATAAACCCTCTTGATATTACTTGACGTTTATTTATTTTCATTCTCTTGTTAGGTTCAGTTTTCCTCTTTCGTCTGTTCATCCTCCTCTGAATAACTATTAGTGTAACTGCACCAAAATGGTTAATTTTACCTAAATTCTTGAATATACATTCATCTTTAATTTGATGTGGTTTAATTTTGTTCTTTTTTAGTTTGGGCTGAGGGTTCAGGTCTGAAATTAAGGGTTGGGATGCCTCAGGACTGATACAGTGATTATTTTTAACCTAATGGTGGAGAACCCCACTCTCTACCATTTACCCTGATACTTCTGATGGTCTCATATCCATATTATTTGCTTGCATTCACATTTCTATAAACCTGTACTTACTCCTGGAAAGTCCTACTCTTAGATGTTAGTTTTTCTGTCATTTTTTCTTTACAGTGATTATAGATCTATTTCTTTAAAAATCTCAACCACATAGGTTGAATCTTCATTTGTTCAACTTTGTCGTTTAATTTTGGTTATCCTAAATATCATGAATTCTTTGTAAGACATTTCCTACTCCTTTCTTGTTTTCCTGATATGCTAACATGGCTAGATGTTTTGATGGATTGTTCTGTTTAATAACTATACATGTTGACTGATTATATATTATTTTTGTTATTATTATTCGTGGCAGTGCTTGTCACTAGTTACTGAAAACCCTGAGGGAACTGTGTCTGTCTTTTGAAAGATGACCCAATAAAACATATGTCTTCATATGTAGTGATGCACTGAAGTGCAGTTTCGTCCTGTAATATGCTATGATTACGTAGCACTTTCCATTTCAGAGTGTTTTGCACTTTTTATCTGGAGAGTTCAGTGAGAATGCAGCCATACTTACTGCCCTCTTTCTAGAAAAGGTTTAAAGTGAGGAAGGCTTTTCACAACAAGGAACAGAAAGCAATATTGCTTTTGCCCTCAGTACTGCTAAACCTTTGGCAAAGAATCAACACTTCTGAGAAGAGCTGGTAAATGTGCTTTACCTTCTGCCAGAAGAGGAAGGGAAAGGGTAAAAAGTTGTCCAGCTTTATTGAAGCTTCTTAGAAAGGATGTCCACATCAATAAGTCTGGAAAGTCTCACACCAGCTAGCAGGTGGGCAAAGTCTATGCCAAGCCATCCAGGTGACCACAGGGATCCATCTTTACCAATGCCAAGCCAGTGTGAATTTTGGGGAATTAATCTTGTGTTTACCCTGCAGTTCTTAAGGAATAGCAGAGTCAGACTTGAAGTTTCCAAATGACAGATGTCCCAAAGGCTGTTAATCAATTTTGTGTCAACATCTGTGGACTTCTGCATTCTCCTTGCTCTAACATGTCTGACTAAAACTGTCCTTTATGGAGAAAAATACCTCTGAAGCCACTTACATAGTGGATTTTTTTTCCAAACACATTGGGACTACAAATTAATGTCTTTCCAGTAACTGAAATCTGTTACTATAGTACAACAAAGCTTAAGCCTGTATTGTGAATTTACTTTTTGCCTGGTCTTTCTCTGCAAGCTGGAGGAAACCAGAGGAGCTCACCCACCACTGTGCTGTATCTACTGACAGGCCACCACCCTTCAAGCTCTTGGTGAAAGGAGGAGTTACCAAAGCACAGTGTAGCTCATGGCCTTGAGATAATTCTTTTGCCCACAGAGCGTTTCAGAGCAAGAAAACCCCCCTTGAAAAGTAGTTTGCTTGCCTTACTGTAGCTTAACCTTCCCTTTTTCAGAGACCAGCAGAGACAGGGAAAGGGTTTAATTGTCTGTAGACTGTCATGAGAAGCAGTGTTGGAAACGTTTCTCAAAACCTGAAAAAAACTTGAGGCAAAATAGCCATTCAGTAGATGACTATATATATATATATATCTCATATATAAAGCAGATAAAATACTTTTATTTTATTGCAGGCAGCTTTTCCAGAAGTGGTAGTGTATCTGTTGTTCGTGTTCTCTGTTTTGTTAATCAACTTATATTCTTCTTTTTCACAAATAAAAGAGTCACAAAAAGTCATGTTACATTTATATTTATTTTTACCCTATTTAGAGGGAAGTAATCCATCCCAGAAAGGGAAGTTCCTTTTTATAAAATTTTTACTCAGTAATTGATACTGTATATTTAGAGAGTGAAAAACAAAAGAAATGCTAAAAAACAAAACATGGAATATACTTTTAAGTCTATTTTTGAAGTTTATCGCTCAAATTACTGTCATTTTGGCTATATATTTCATTTCAGTGAATGTGGGAAAAGGAGCTGTATGTTTTGTGTTATATACATTTCAAAATAATGAACTATTTAGGAAAAGATTAGTTTCTCAAATGAAGTTAATGTTATATGGAATTAATAACTTTCATCCAAAGCAAATTCAATCAGACTTTAACCTACCTCTCTCTGTGAGGAGAAGAAGAAAATAAGACAAAAGAAAATCTGAGATGCAGGCAAAAAATAACATTTGGACCATTTTAGCTGATTGAGAGAATGAGAACATGTTTCCTGAGCTCGAATCTGCCATCAGTGAAATAAAACCCCTGCACATGGAGTACAGGTACATCCCCAGAACTGTCAGATCCCATATAACTGATAGTCCTTCCAGATACCTGGTTGTTGAGGAGTAGGGAAGTGTTTTTCCAGCTTTGCAGGACAGAAGTCAGCATAGGTCTTGCTTCAGTTTAGAGAACAACAGGTAATGGAAGCTTACTGATTCAGAAATCCTTAAGACTAGTAGGAAAATTAGGCATTTTGCTTTCTTCTCTTCACTCCAGATAGGTTTTGTTCTTATGGTCATGAAAAAATTCCTTTGCTTCCTTTGCCTCCCTTCTCCCCTTTCTGTCTGCGTATTTTTGCTTACCTAACAAAAAACAATCTGAACTTGCCAATCTCTTTGCCTTGTTTTTATTTCTTCAGATTTGCATCTCAGTATTTTTTCATCCCCAGGATATCTGTAGTTTGCACAGGGGGACAAGCCTACACTTTCTCAGTGTATTAATAAATTAATCATATGAGAGGACGTGACTCACTGTAAGCAAGGGCCTTTGGATTCTGAAGCAAATTAGCTTTCATCTTGCATTGCTTCTGGATCCTTCTGCACCAAAGGAGTAATGTGGGAGCTCCTAGAAGATTTTAAACATGTAATTGTAAGTATGAAAATGGGCAATAATTTTTCATGTGCTAATGAGTGTTTTTCATCCAGTTTGGGTCAATTTGTTCTATAAAAGGCCTCAGTCTGAAAACAATATAGCATTTGCTGTTGGGAGACGCCCATCCAGATTATTGCTTGTTTGTGGAAAGCAAAATTTCCACAAATTCCTCTTATTCCAAGCGTCCCTCATTGCTGCTGAAGATAAAGTTGTATGCAAAGTATTTTACAACTGTTGGAAGTCATTTTGTGGAGCAAGTCTTAGCTGGAATTAAGTTCATCCATAATTTAAAATTTCTTATATTACTTCAATCATAAAGATTGAAGAATCAAAAAGAAGCAGTCTTTGGGTTGGGATTAGAGACCATGAAAAGGAAGAGAAATGAATCAGCAAGTAATAATCCAGATAACAGTAAAGCTTCCCTTTTTAACAGAAGTTGTAAATTTAGCTATAGCTTTTCATATTAATATGAAATATAGCTGGATTCTGTGTTATTTAAGTGCAGAATTTTAATTCTCATAGCTCCCAAACAGCAAGATGTAGGAGTTTGGTTATCTGTATTATGATTTGCTGTCATGGACAGCTTTTAAGTAATGAAATACTGTGAAGAGAGAGGTTCTCCCATGCAGCGTGTATCAGTTGGTGAAAATATTTTTGTGCATGGAAGCTTTGCATGACCTAAAAAAAGGACTAATTTATCTTTTTTTTCTCATGACATATATTAAAAAAAATATTATTGAGAGTTTCAGGGGTTTTTTAAAATTTTTTATATAGGAAATATCTAAAGTGTACCCCACTGTATGAAATGTTTTGTAGATGGAAAAAATGCCTATCTAAGGGAGGAAAAGGCTTTTTTTCCACATACTTGATATAATAACATTCAACAATTAGTCACATGATGAAATTCTCTGAATAGAAAGGCATAACAGCAAAGTGGTATAATATGCATTATGTTGACATTCATATGCCTGCATATAATTGACACATGATTTCCACTTTCTCTTTATGCATCTCAATTCAGAGTTTCACATATTTTATATCAGAATAAATCGTCCAAAATAGTGATTTACAGCCTTTACTAGCTGTGATTTATTTCTCATAAATGTCATTTCTCTAGAGTGGTGTTGCTGTAATGTGGCATTTAGCATTATCTAAAAGATCTGTTTCACTTGGGTTAGAGCAACAGCATTTTCTGTATATGAACTTTTTTTTTTTTTTTTTTGCAGTAGCTTAAGTGTTAAAGCCTGAAAGGATTTAGAAAGCTGCAGTGAATGTGTTAAGACTGTTAATGAAGCCTCTGAATCTGAGGACAAAATTAGCTCTCACACCCACACTGTGCAAAGTACAGCAACTGTCTGATAGAATTGCATCATGACTTTTACCTGGGGACACGAGTATTATATTCACTTGAAATGATGAAATTGGGAAGACAGATGTCCCCAGTGGACACTTTAAGGAGCTTGTACCTACATAAATCGCTCCACAAAAATCCCTGAAATTTGAATGTGAGACCTATGTAAAAATGCTTATTGGGTGTGAGCGACGGATAATACATTCTATCATGTAATATTTGCTTTTAAGAGCGTACAGGAATGTACTTAGGATACAGAAAAACCTGAGAAAGAAAACGTGAAAAGCACTTCTGAAAGCAAGGACTTTTAACTATTTAATTTTGTTAAGGGGGAAGATAGGTCTGCATGTGAGTCTCTGATTCATCAGAATCGAACGCTGGAGAGCAGAAAAGGGGGTGGCTACTTGTTTCCTCCGTTTCAGCGAGTGGGAAAGATGACTGTGGCTGTAGTCATGGAAAAGGAGAATCTCCAAGATCCAGAATATCCTGTTCCTCTCACATCTCAGCCCACGCCAGCTCCTCCTTTCAGGTGCAGCACAGCCATCAGGCCCAGCAGATCTGTGAAGAACAGGACCCAGGAGCGTTGCCATTCCCTTGGCAGCTCATTGCTAGTTCCAAGCTGCTGATTCCATCTATTCCTTCTCGATTTTTATCTTCCCATTCAAACTGCCTGTATTTGTGCAACATCACGAGGACTGAACAGCACTTGGCACCGTCCAGCAGTGTAGGCTTTGAGTGGGCTACAAGAAAGCACTGCAGGAGGAAGAGGGAGTAGAGAGAGCAGGGAAGAAAGGATATAAGCCCATAGAGCACTGAAATGAAAATATTCTAGGTAGAGGTAGATGGTGGGAAATGTATATAGAAACGTGAATGGATATATCCAATATATAGAATATATAGAAATATATAGAAACACCAAGTAAAACTGATAATTAACAAGAACAAAAAAATTGCAATTGAAAACGTATTTGAACTGTACATTCTTTGCAGTAGTTTAAATAGTTTCTTTTCATCTACTTGACCCAGAAATACAGGAAGTGATCTGCAGATCAAATATGTACCAGCAATACAGCAGTGCTTGTTTCCACCAGAAGCTCACACATGAGCAGATGTTATAAACCCATTTTTTCCCTTCTGTTAACAGAAAACTTACAGGAACAGGAGTCTTAATCAGGCAATGATTGAGAAGATCTAAATTAGAGATTAAAAAAGGATATTTGTAGGAAGTGGCATCTTTAAGAATGCACATGCCTCTTCAAAAAGTATCCAGTGAAGGCACTTCACAAAGTTAAACAAGGATTAAGCTTGAAGTCTCCAGCCTTCAAGTCCAAGTGTAATTTCTTCATAATGGGCTACTGAGTGTGCTGATGACTAAAAGGAAGCACTTCATAAAGAAGGGTTTAGTTGTTTCTCCATGAAGTGTGTTGACTCCAAGAGCACAGAACTAAACACTTCTGTATCACGTCTCCTCACATCTCTGTAACTTCCACGGTGCTATGTAGCACTGAAAAACCCACTGGCTACTTCCTCCTTGAGGAGGAAAACGTGTCGCTTTTAATGAAAAGAAAGAGATATATATTATGTCTGTGATTCTGTTAATTCTTGTGAAGGGGTTCTTGTGGGTATTGAGCTAACATTGTCCTTTGTTAAGGTGGATGGTAGTAAAACTATATATCCCATCACTGTAAAATTGAAGTTTCAGATCTGATTCTTGTAGCTGTTCTTAGAACCCTTTGTAAAATTAAAGTGTTTGGAACTGCTGAATGCCATCTACTTGCACTCATCAAAATGTAGAGTGATTTTTGCATGGTGTGATAATAGAAGGATATCAAAGTTTAGAAATGTATTTTGTGAGAATGTTAGAAATAAGGGGTCTAGTGCATGTGAGAAGATTAAAAATTCTTATTCTTACATTCTTGAAATTGATAAATTGACCCTGTTATCATCAACAATGAAGTATTTTATAAACATGACAATAAGGTGAAGTAAACTAAAAATCTTCAGGGATCCATTTTACATCTATGGGTTAAGGCACACACACACAAAATCCTAGGCAAGTTACCAAATATGAGAGATCAGTTGCCTGGGATACTGAAATCAATTTTAAGTAGGACTCTTAGACAAGGAAAACCAAGAAAAAGCGTTTATGATTAGAAAATGAGTAAGTTAAAAATCCTGTAAAATAATTAATAATTATTTCTTAAAACCAAGAAATGGAATAACTTGGAAACACCTTTTGTTATGCATACAGTCACACAGGAAGATGCATATATTTATTCCTTATTTTCTATTTACTCAACAACTGACATAGATTGTGACTTTTGACATTTACCTTTTCAATTTTTGTGGTGAAGCTTGGATCTCATTTAGGTTGGAAATAGATTAGTTTGGTCTTAACTCCATTTCCATAAAAGTACAGTATCCTACAACTTAGAACATATGCTGAAATCCTATCAATGGACATGTAGATTAATTTCTAGGTAAACCCATTTTTGCTTTCTCTCTAGAACCTAAGGCTGTACCACTTGTTAGCCATCAGATCAGTGCTTGGAAAGGCAGTGTCTACCACAGCTCTGCCTATGACTTCCTGAAATACCAGAAGCTATGAAGGAAATGTATAATAACCAGGAAAAAAGCAGATGTACTATAAAAAAATTGTCTGCAATCTTCAAAGGGTGAGATATAACAAATACATAGCCTATAATTGCCAATGAATTTGGTAAATAAACCTTATTATATGAGTTGATTCAAAAAAACCTACAAAACTTGGGGGAGGGGAATGAGGAAGAAATCAGTGTAGTAATTTTGGATTTTTGCAGAAGGTTGGCTGTTGCTTTGCTAAGCCTGACTTGCAAAATTAATTCAAATTGGCTTGGATAAGAGTACTGTCATGTGGATTAAAAGCTTGGCTGAAAGACTACAAACAAAGGGTGTCTTGAGGGTACCACGGGGATCACTGCTAGAACCAGTCATTTTTAATGTCTTTATTAATGATCTGGGAGAGAGTGTTAACGATGTGCTAATAAAATTAACATGTAATACTAAATTGTGAGGGAATAGAAATACTTGAAAGTTAAAAAAAAAAATAAATAAAAATATACAAGGCCTACAGAGATATTAGAAACACTGGCAGAAGTACCACGGTGAGCTTCAGCTTCAAGAAGATGCAGCCCAATTAGATCTCACGAGGGGCATTTGGAAGATGGATAACATAGTTAAGGAAACTTGGAAGTAATTAGGTAGAAAAGAAAAAAAAAAGCTGAAAGCAAGAGTGATAATCAACAGCAAACCAAATGTGCATAAGCCATGTAAGAAGAGGGTGGCAAAGGAGGGCTAGTGCAGCTGGAGCAGCCCAGGAGCCCCTGGGGGTGTGGGTTGAGCTCTCAGCAGCTGAGCTGAAGTTTTTAAGTTTGTTAGGCATGCATCTGGTAAATGCTGCAGAGGGGAATAGCCATAAAATGACAGATTAGTTGCTTGTGTGTTTCCTTCCTAATTTCTTTGGGTCTGACGTGATGTTGTAAAGGCCACGTCCCCTGGTTGTCGCTGTGATTAATTAGGACCAGTTAAGCTGATATTGAAAAGTGATGTTACTAAATTATTACTCCTGAAGTACCAATGGCAAATACCTGGCAGAATCTTAAGCAATGAATCAAATCACAAATAAATAATGGAAAGTACTATAGTATTGAGTACCTCTGGAAGTGAAACCAATTTAGTCCACATAGAGTAGCAACTGAACAAACTTCAGATCTCATAAATCTGGTATTTCTGTAAGTGAAATATAAACACTTTTTCTATCAGAATAAGAAATGCTGACTTGAGTCATGGTTGTGTAGTATACTTAGTACTAAATTCCTAAAGAAATAGATTGGTGTTCTTAAAATGCTATTCAAACCACTTCAACAACTGCTTCTGGAAATCTTCCTTTGCAGTTTACAAACATACAAGCATTTAAAGTTGTGTTTAAAGCAATACCTTCCCCCACTTCAGTGGTATTAGTGTGAAGAGATAGCTTTTGTTCTGTTTTACTATATCTCCTTAAACTTTTTAAAATGGGGAAAATAACCTAAGGTTTTGGAGGCTGAAATATTATATGAGGGCATAAATTATTATATCTGCATCAATAGTTTAATTTAACTAACAGTGTCTTCATTTGAGACCCTATTTTTTATTTAAATGAAATTCTACTTTGTTTTCAGCTGGAATAGCTCACACACACATTGACAACATTATTTTCTTGATGGAACCAGGTGCTTCTTGCTGGTTGTTGCTTTGTTTTTGTTTGAAGGATGTTTTTCAGACTGGCTGCTTTCTCTCCCAGAACTCCACGAAAGTTTGAGGATTCTGGATCCTCCTTACTTGTAACCTCTTTTTTTTTCTTTTTTAATCAAAAAATCAGTGGGTTTGTGTTAGGAATCTTATCACATAAATATTTCAGAAACCACTCAGTTCCTCCTTTCTGTTGAAAAGAATCCTTGTAACCAGTTGAAATTTAAACAGGGTGGCAGCAATAAGAGCCTGTGAATTTCTCTAGTGCTTAGTGTGGTTCTTCAGCTCTAAGAGCTGATGAGAGGGAAGATTTGTTGTGGAAATGTGTGAAAAGTGGGAAGCAGATCCTCCTTGCCCGCTGTTACGTGTCTGCTTCTGGTTGGCCCACACTGGACACAACCAAACAGCTCACATTGTTGGAAAAGCATTTGCATTGATTTTGAAGCTCTGCATCCAGGGAGCATGTTTGAAGCAGCAGTGATAGGCTGGGCAACATTTACTGCATTAATTGTTTGCACAACTAAAGGTGAATTATATTGGAAAATTGATCTGGCTGAACAGTAACCATTACTTTTATTTTAAAGCAGTTTATGTAGCAACGTTATGTGTGAGATGTAGCCTCAAAAAGAGAGCATCTCCTGTTGTAGCTGTATTGCTTAATTGAGAAGGAACTTAAAGTCTGTCTGTCACCTCTGGTGGGATCTATACCTGTAGATCTATTGAGGCTTTTTGGAGTACGGGGATGTAACTGTAAGGACTCTTTGTTATATGTACATTCCTGTGAAATATCTAACATAACCTAAAGAAGAAAATGCTGGGGGCCAAAAAGCCTTCCTGATAACTCATTTGTCAGCTACAACTCTTTGAAAAATAATAGAAGTTTCCATCTTCTATAAAACTCTGAAAATTAAATCGACACCAGTGGTGAGTGATGTCAGTTGTGGTTCCAGTAATCTGTTTAGTATGCCACTGAAACCTGGCTCTGTCTGAGTGCTCTCTATCAATAACAAAGGTTCATTTGTTTTATTTGCTTAGCTGTTTGCTCCGGCTTTAGTCAGCACATTGAAATCTACATTTTGAGTGCTTTTTTGAAACATTTGTAAAATAGATTTTTGCCTTCTGTTGATGATTAAGGTATTGTGGTGCAGTTCCAGACTGCAAGAAAATACACTGGGTTTTACTTGTGATTAAATAGATGCAAATCTGCATATTTTCTTTTTTTTCCATTTAACTTCAAACTGTGAGGCTACTTGGTCTATGGGCATATTTATTCCACTGTAGTGCCGGTATAAGCAAATAAAAAACTGGGCATGAAAGTAGATTTTGATCAGAAAATGGAGTTCTGTTTATATATTCTTTATGTGTGCAGTAGTATTATAGATTTACAATATTTGAGGGGACAAGTATAATATGCATCTTAATTTCTAGAAGACTGAAGTACATCTTTGTCGCCCCTGTAAATACAAACAAATCGAGCTCATAAAGTGAGGTTTGTAAACAACTTTAAAACTTGCAAGGTCACTTTGCAAGTCTTTTGCAAGTTTTTAATCTTTTAAAGGTTTTAAAATATTAGCTATCTAATCCTTTCAAAAGCTCAGTGAGAAAAGCAGCGAGTACAGCCACACCGCTCAGCTCCAGGCAGCAGTGTTAGGCTCTGCCATGGCATCCAGAAACTTCCCTGGCTCTGGAATGAAGCCCTGACTCCAAGTTGGTCTGGGACCTAGGCACACTTCAGTCCTGCACTTCCTTCTCCCACTTTGGCTCGCTGTGGTTTTCACGGGAATCAGCCAGCCTCGTGGATGGCAATGACCATGGAACATGCTCCAGAGAGCACCAGGGGCTGTTCTGCCCCGAGGTCTCATCCCAGCTTAATGTCAGCCAGAGGAAATCAGAGAGAGCCGGTGAAATGGAGTGTGGAGGGGTGTTTTATCCAAATGTTTAAGCAAAGAAGTGATCGTTAGAGCTTTCTGTTTGTTGGCAGCAGGGATTGCTCTTTCCTGAAGGCTGTGTGTGGCACACACCTATTGACACAGTGTAGAAGTGTAACCTGTTATTAATGAAAAGGCACTTGGCAGAATCAATTAACGTAGACGTTCGTTTGATTCATTGTTGTTGCTGTTTGTTTTTCTATCAGTTATTTACTGAACTTGGTTGATTATCCCGTTCTCCTTTGTTTCTGCTTACGGGGGTAAAATCTTCTGAAGACTTAGTTTAAAACTTTCACTTTTACTAATAAAGTACACCTGTGCAGAATCTCTTCAGAAAGCTGCCATCAGTGACACAGTACAGAGTTGCACAAAACAGGCTAAACCATCTAATTTTGCATTTGATTCACCAAGAAATATGCCAAACATTAGTGGTTGTCTGCAGAACTGGTGGTAAAAACAGGATGATGTTGCAGCTAGAATGCCAGATAAAAGGAAATATAGGAAGACCAAGACACTAGCATCTCTAGAAGGGAATACAGATTACTTAATTTATCACTAGAAAAGATGCCATCTGTTTTCTTTTAACCCTACAAAGGAGTAGGAACACTATAGTGTGGGTTGGGTTCTATATATGTGAAAATATTTCCTTTTTTTTTTTTTTTTTTTTTTTTTTTTGTAACATCAGATAACATCAAGCCTCAAAAAGGGAACAGGAAAAAGAAATTGTTTTAGCTGAAATGGGTAATAGTGTACTGCCTTCATCATTTCTGTAATATAAAGTAATGTGAAGATTTTGCAGGTACAGAGGTGCCAGAATGGTTTTGGGTTTAGGGAATCTCTATGACTTATCCGTTGTGTGCAAGTTATGTTGTTAGTTATAAAATGTTTTCGTCGGTTTGGTTGTTTGATAACATTTGCCAGTCATTTCGTATGGTTGAAGGAACTGCATTGGGTAAAACCACTTCATATTGTGTCGTTTAATTGACTGTAATAGCAATTTAACATGCATTGTTTGAAAGGCACCATGTAATCTCAGCTAAGGATATTGCTTATAGGATGAAGCTCCTGCACAAATTGCTTTCTCAGACAAAAAAAAAGAGGTAATCAGTTTTAAATATCTACAACAAATTTTGTGCAATTGCGTGGTGTTGTGCTCACTTTACCATAATGAGGAAAACAGTGCCTTATTTCAATAAGCAGGATCTCTGAATGTTAATAGCACCAAGGGTGAATTTTATTATGGAGAGTAGTTGAGAACTTGGAAGTATAAGAGCAATATTTCAAAGTAACAATTAAGATACTGACCTAAAAAATAATGTCTACATTTTCAAAAGAATATATGTGTGTATGTATAGCATGTGGATAACCATATTATCCATAGGCTGCTCAGGCACTGGTTTACAGGGAGAGGACTGGAAACTTTCTTTGTCACCTCCTGGATGCTGCCAGGTGGGGACCAAGGGGCACCAGGCCTCCCTCACCATTCCTCCGGGTTCTGGAGGAGAGAGCTGTGCTTTGCCAGAAGTGGATACTCCCAGAGATGAGCAAAACAGCAGGAGAAAAGCAGAAGGGGAACAAAACATGGTAAACAATCCCACACTTGAAATAATGGAATAGAACAGGATTTGGTGGAGAACCAGGGCAAGCCCAGCATATTGTTGTTTCCATTTGCTTCATTCACTTTACGAGGTATGTAGTCTTTTCATGAGAGTATTTAGCTATAGAACAAGGGGGAATGACTTTAAATGGAAAGAGGACATGTTTAGATATTAGGAAGAAATTCTTTACTGTGCTGGTGGTGAGGTAGTAGAACAGGTTACCCAGGGAAGCTGTGGATGCCTCATTCCTGGAAGTGTTCAAGGCCAGGTTGGATGGGGCTTTGAGCAACCTGGTCTAATGAAAGGTGTCCCTACCCATGGCAGGGATGATCTTCAAGGTCTGTTCCAACCTTAACCATTCTGTGGTTTCTGTCCTGTTTGGATAATGGCTGGATTCTAACCCTCAGGGGTTATTGCAGGTGTCATTTTATAAGCAGTGTACTGTAAATAAGAAAAGATAATTTTTTTCTTCAGGATTTTGTTTCATTGATTCCTTTGGTCCTATTGTACCACAGCTAAGAGGCAGTCCCATAAATTTACATCTGTTCCTCTCATGTATGTCTTGGAACAGGACAGATAGTACTCTAAATCCTAAATGAGAAATTATCCATTGCTCCTTCCCACCTCTAGCAGCCTTTTGAGAGAGGTATCATGTTGCCTTCTCCATCCACTATGTCACTCCTTGCTGCTGCATTTAGCAGCAATAGAGTCCACAGTGCCCTTTTTCCTTCCCTGATGTTTGGCAGTGGAACAATTAACACCGACTTTTAAATTGTTGTCATTTTGCATTTCCATTAGCGCCTGTTTTGACAAATAGGATCAGTTCACACCTCAGAATAGCTGTGTCAGCCTGTCTGCAGCCCTCCCCAGGTACCATCATAAACCAGACCAAACCCTGTGAATGTTACTGTCTCTGGTGTACGGGCTGGAGAATTTGGGGTTGATGAAACTGAGATTCTGGAGTCGAGTTATGAAGGAACCTAAACTAGAAAGGATAATTAAGCAGGCATTTTTTGCAGCTGCCTAATTGCTTTATTCAGCAGGTCACGATTGTGCTGCAGTAATAAATTGTAATGTTGTCCACGCCTTTTAAAACGTTATCTTTGCTTTTGCATGCGAGGAAATAACAAATAAGATGTATTCCAATTTTCAGGTAATCCAGTTCATTTAATTCTAGCTTGCATACATCACATTTCAGTTAGTTGAATTTATCACCACTACCAAAATCACCTCTTAGAAAGCAAAGCCTGACTAATTCTGAATAATCTCAGCAATGGTGCAAGAATTGCTTTTGTTCATGGTTTTGTTTTGATTAGTTTTGTTACCACATCTAACTTTTCAATTTTTTTAAAAGTATTTATTCAAGATTTTTTTTTCATTTGCAAATGCTTTCTATTTATTCCAGCAGCCTATAGAATCAATCACCAGCTCACAGTAAACCCTGTTTTCTTGGAACAGTTGTTTTTAGGATATTTGGAAGCAGTTAATTTGTAGTATGCTAAAAGCAAAACCCCCACAAGGTTCCATGCCACCCATGAAAACATACTTCTGGCTGTAAAAAATTAACTGTAATTTGAATCACTTTATTACATATTTTAGGATAGTCACACAGACCACTTCAGTGGCATTTTCCTTTTCCAAAAGTGAAATTGGTCCTTTCATTTTATTAGGGTTTTCACTGTATAACAAATGCTGTTTTCAGATCTAATTACTGAACGTCTTAATCAAGGCTTTTGCTTTTAGTCTCAAAGTTAATAAAGTTTAGAAAGAACTGAATTTAAGTGTGAAAGACAATTCCCTAATACACAAATGTTCAGTTTTCACTGAAGAACTCACTACTGGAAAAGCAAAATATGCTGCATTACCATTTGTAATTTAAAAATAAATCTATTAATATTGTTTCGTAGCATTAAATCATCAAAGCCAATGTTATCTGTGCATTTCCCTTGGCAAACTGTATCAGAAGAACTAACAGGGGCTTCAGTCCAAGCATGCAAAAACTGTTTCTGCTGAGAGGGGCAGAAATTGTTTTTTGTTTGGGGTTTTTTTGATATGTGTACAAGTCAGCACTCTCTTCTGTCCTGTTAGGAATTTCAAGAATGTAGGTAAATTCTTTCTGTTCCCATAGCAAGGGAACTTCAAACCTTTATTGGAATGAGGCAAAGACTATATATATATTTGTTTGGTTAAAAAAAAATAAATAAAACTCCCCAAATTGAAATGCAAGTCTTTCCAAACAGATAAATGATTACCTTGGGGGTAAATGCAAGCTTACTTGCCTTGTGCTAGCAAATAATTATCATATTTGCAGTTTGATAGCATGGGTCAGCTTATTGTTACGTAGATGTAAGGGTGTCACTGTCTTATCTTTCTCCTGTACCTGTGGTAAATCTTATCTCTCTCTTAAAAATTAAATTAGACAATAATCCAAGTTACTTTTTGGACTTCAAAGAAGTTCTGACCTTTCTTCTTTCCTCCTTAATATCTAATGTTCAGATGTTTTAAGCTTGCATGTTTTCAGTATGCAAGTGAAAATCAAATTTAATATAAAATCGTGAGGTTTTGAGTCTATTCGTGAAGTACTTAATGGATTTAACAACTTTGCTCCAAACTGGCTGGTGGATCAACTTCCTTTTCCCTTTGAAGGGGAAATCCAAACTTTTCCTCTTCCCTTGGTGAAGACTGAAGTGTAGGTGCTTAGATTCAAGCTGTTTTGTGTGGGTTTGGGTTTTTTTGTTTGTTTGTTTGTTTTGTTTTGTGGTTTAGATTGGATTGTGGGATTTTTTTTAGCAGAGTTTTAATGAAAGTAATATCTGTTTGAGGTCTCCTGCTCTACTGTGGTCTCCAGCTTTTCTGAGAAGTTGGCAGACTTTCCCCTTAACAGAGATACAATCAATTGCAAATTTGACTGTCAATTTGTTTGCTTTGTCACAGTTATTTCAGTAGATGTCTCATCTTTTAAGATTTGTCTTTTCTGTGGGTGAGGGTCAAATTAAATTGCTGCTCTGCAGGTAAAATCATCAGTTCATCTAGTGCTTAAATTTTGTTGAAGTGTAACACCAGGAATCCAGAACTATGAAAGAAAACAATGTCCTTTGGTTGTCCTCATGTTGTCCCTAAAACATTCTAGTCCTGTATCTATTTTGGATGCTGAATATTGGGGGACTACCTTCCTTCACTCTAAGAAATAACTGATTAATTTTTTTACACTTTGCATGGTGACTCTGTCACTGAGTAATTGAAACTGAATTATTCATGTGCCAACTAGTGACATGAAGTGTGTTACAAGTTTTCCAAGTATATATACTTTTATTTTTTCCTAGCTATATTGTATTAATTTGTTGTGGAGGTAACAAATTCCATTTCCCTTACTGAGAAAGCAAACCAGAAAGTTAATTTGGTTTTTGGTTAGCATGTAAAAACAGCGGAATAATAAAGCATAGGAAGAAGAAATATAAAAACTTGATTCAAGACTGGAGAAAATACCTGAGGGAGCACAGCCTTGGGTTCACACAACTTGGGAAAGTGTATATCGAATAAAATGTGTGGTATATAATGGAGGAAAATAAAAAATGAGAGGATCTTGTATGAGTCATTGGATGCTCATATGTAGTGGGTTGACCCTGGGCAGATGCCAGGTACCCACTGAAGCCACTCTCTCACTCTTCCTGTGCAACTGGACAGAGGAGAGAGGAAAAAAAAATCAGCTAAGGATTCATGAGTTGAGATAACAGCTGGGAGAGGTCACTTACTGATTACCTTCATGGGCAAAACAGACTCAAAGCGGGGATAGCACTTAAATTTATTACTAACAGGGTGAGAGCCAAAGAGTGAGAAACAAAACATCCCCCCAGCAGTGCAGGGGATGAGGAATGGGGGTTATGGTCAGTTGTTGGTTATGGTCAGTTGTTGGTTATGGTCAGTTGTTGTTTCTACCTCTGCTCAGAGAGAGGAGTTGGAGTCCTTCCCCTGCTCCCGCGGGGTCCCTGCCATGGGACGCAGTCCCTGATGGACCTCTCCAGCGTCAGTCCATCCCTCGGGCAGCAGCTCTTCCCAAACTGCTGTCCTGTGGGTCACTCCTCCATGGGGTGCAGTCCTTCAGGAATGATCTGTACTGACGTGGGTCCCCCACAAGGGCCACAAGTCCTACCCAGGAAAAACCTGCTCCAGCGTGGGCTTCCCTCTCCACAGCCTGCAGGTCTCTGGCAGGATCCTGTTCCATTTAGGGCCTCCCACGGGGTCACAGCCCCTCATGCACCCTCCTGCTCCAGCATGAACTCCTCCATGGGCTGCAGGTGGGTCTCTGCACCCCGATGGTCCCCCATGGGCTGCAGGGGCACAGCTGCCCCACCATGGTCTGCACCACGGGCTGCAGGGACCACAGCTCCGGTGCCTGGAGCACCTCCTGCCCCTCCTTCTGCACTGACCTTGGTGTCTGCTTTATTGTTCCCATGTTCTCATTCTGCTCTTCCCTGGCTGGAATTCTTTCTGCTCCACAACCTTCTGTTCTTAAATATGTTATCCCAGAGGCGTTACTGTCACTCCTGATGGGCTCGGCCTTGGCCAGCGGCAAGAAGCCCATCCTGGAGCCGGCTGGCATTGGCTCCATGGGACAGGGGGAGCTTCCAGCAGCTTCTAACAGAAGTCACCTCTGTAGCTCCCCCCCACTACCAAAACCCAGCTACAGAAACCCACTGCACCGTAGTGTTGGGGTTGCAGTACTGCCTGTTGAGCACTGACAGCAGCCCAGCCCACCCGTGTGGCTGCTGAGCCCCCTGTGTGCTGGGCAGGGGATGCTGAAGCAGCAGTTCACAGTCCAGGGCTGTGATCATGACAAGTTAAGGACCAAAGCCTGAAAAAGAAACTGGCTTGTCCAGAGGCAGTGCCCGAAATGCTGATTTGGAGACAAAGCACCGTGGATAAATGTTATTTCAAAAATTGGGCATCAGCTCCATTGCTCAGAAAGCCTCTTCTTTTTCTCTGTAAGGCCTCAGACAGGGACTTAAAGAATCCTCTGTTTCACGGCGGAAAAATTCCAGCTTTGTCAATCTTAGGATTTTTGTTGTCTCGTGTGGTTTCTAGGACAAAGTGAAAGAAAGGGGTAGTTAACAACGTGCAGGAGCGAAATGGACTTTCTGAACTAACAGAATTGATACTGTAACCTGTACTGAACATTAAAAAAAAGGAGGGAATCTCAGTCAAAACCAATGAGAGTCTGTCAAAAAATCGATGAGCGTGCAAAGTACTTCAGAGACTAAATGGATCTGGATAGAGGGATCCATTCTTTCGACTGAAGAACAGGACACATTGTTCCAGCTCCTGCTGTTGGGGGTCTGCAGGCAAATCTGTTTTGTGAGGCCTGTAAGGCCAGCTCTAAGAACCAAATGATCATTTTTGTCCAAACTGTTTCTCCTTCAGATTTCTCACTTGAAAGGTGCTTGCAAATAGTTCATTTAAGTTAGCTAGGATCTCTTTCATGATGATTAAAGAGAAATTTCCAGAGTAAAAAAGCTCTATTAAAAAATTATAGCTTTAAGTGAGGTTTTACACTTATATCTAAGGCAGTGTTTGCCCTTGAGTGGACAACAGACTGTAAGGAGAGATAGTTATTTAATAAGCAGAAAGTTAGAGACATTGTAAAATGGAGAAAATTACTGCTTTTATCATCAATGAAATTTAAAATGTAGATTGTTGCAAGAATTTTTATTTTTTTATGTTCATGTTTCTCACGCACCTGAAACTTCACAAATTTTGCCATTTTCCTGTCCTTTTGCACAAGTAGATATTTAACAGAAGAAATTAAGCAAACAAAGCTCATTCAATACTGTATTGAACGCTATTTTGCCTGTCTCCTCTGCAGCAGCTGAAGTAAAAACAAATGAAGTGTTTCTGGTCACACTCAGTTTGTCAAGCATAACAAACTCTCATTTCAAGCAAAACAAAGCTGGCACTAGAACACCATAAGCCAGGATGGTGTTGTCTTGAGCTCCATGACATTAATTCTAGTCCAGAAACATTGTCAGTTCACAGGTTCTTAAAACAACCCGTTCACTTCCCTACGGTTGTGTCTTTGACTAGATCAAACTGCATCTGCTGATTAGTTTCAGCACAGCAAAATGGATCAAAGCTGAGGCAGAATTTGGGTTTGGTGGTTAGCTGGGAGATGCTTTAACTGCATTCTGCCTTACCCATGCCATGGGTGCTGCTGGGAGCTGAGGCATCTTGATGGCAGAACTCCTGAGGACGTATCAAAGGTCAGGCAGACCATCCCATCAGATTTCAAGAAAATTATAATTTAAGAGATAATAGTTGATGCAACCGTACAGACAATTTATTTGTTTTGTCAGTGGCTGTAGGAGGTGTATCAGATATTTAGAGCATCCTAGAAGTGGGATGTGATTGACTTGACCTTATTCTACTCTGGTGGTTTAAGTAGAACTTTGTTATGTTCCTTGACAGGTGGTGACTGACTGTACACACAGACTTGTCTAAACACAAGCAATCTGCCCATAATACTCAAGGCAAAGGAACTGGCATTTTATTCTGTCTGAGCAGTCTTGTGACTGCTGGGCCCAAAGATCCATCAGCACTAACTCAATTATGTGAATGCCTGGAATCCTTCATGCCCAAAGTGCTTTTAATCAGCATGCAAATAATGTAAATAATGCAAACGTGAGCCACTCAAGAAAAGTAAGAAGCCTCACCTCGTATTTTTTTTTGTTCAGTGATTATTATGCTTGCATTTATGCCATTATGTGTCCGTATCATACCATACATTTATTCTTTTTGATTTTGAGTGCTTTAAATTTTGGAAGACAACTTCATGCACAAATTGCAAAAACAGTATGACCTGAACTAATACATTTTCCACGAGTTCCATCAGTTTCTCATTTAGCTGTAAGAAATCAACTCAAAATGTGCCTTTTTTTTTCTTTTTTTTTTTTTTTTTTTTTTTTTTTTTTTTTTTTTTTTTTTTTTTTAGTGTGTGTTGTGCTAAATGTAAGCCTTTGATCAGACAGTACATGAATAAGAAATGTTGTTTTTCTGAATTAAGTGGAAATGAGGCCTAAGGCAGCCTGCTGTCAGGATCATAAGTACTAAATAAAATATAAACTAGTTAAACTTTGCAACCTTCCAAGGACAGCCATAATTTCATATACTGAAAGGAATCTCATACAGTGAATTAGCAGATTTGTCTTGTATCATGCCATGTATGCATTGTTAAGACTTAAAATAAAGGTTGAAATTTAAAAGTACTAAAGTCTTAGAACATACACAATTTTTTTATCTACTTCCTCTCCATTAAAATTTTTTCTTTAATTATCACAATAATATTTTTTACCCTTGTATTTTGTTGACCTTTAAAAAATGTTTTGGAGTTCTACTTGTGTTTCCTTCTCAGCTACCTAAAGACATAAAAAGAAAGTTGATTCTTTATTCAGTATTATTTGTCTTTTACATTCTTTTTTCTCTTGTTTCTTATGGCTTGCTACTCCAGCAAATTGGAACAGAGATGAGTCTTGAAGAGGTGATGACCAAAAAGTAAATGAACAATTTAACAATATTTGTTCACTTTCTTAAAATAATTCTGAAAGTATTATGGCTTTCAGCCTTCGTTTGGTGTTGGGGAACCATTCACAGTCTCTTCTTTAAATTCATCACCATTGCATTCTTGGCTCTTTTTTACAATTATCTGCTATTGTTTTTCTTCTTTTTGTTTGATGGTCCTTATATTTCAGTTTTATCGTTTTTCAATACATCAGCTACGTTCTGTGCATCTAAATTTTGGTCTTAAACGCTAAGGTTTTTACACTTTGATGTAAGTTTTTCCACAACAATAACAAGAACAGAGCAAGACCCCCACAGACTCCCACTGCAGTGCCCCCTCTCTCCCTCCACACGTGACCACAGGCTGCAGCAGCATTTGTGTCAGGCCATAGACCACGTGAAAAAGGGTTTATACAGCGATAGTGGGGCATGTGCTGTGTTCAGAAACTCGTGCTCTCTGTCATTCTCACACCCTGCAGAGCTGTGTGGCACATTGTTTTCAGGTCACCAGCATTTACATTTTGTATGGTCCTCATGAGCTTAGACCACATAACAGCAAAATCTGAGTCCTTTCGTATTTTTTCTCAGGGTGTTCCATATCAATCTTTTCCAACCCCCCCCCCTTTCATTTTCCCAAACATGGTTAACTGGACACCTGCCCTCAGTGTCTGTGCAGACATAGATAGTGCTTATACAAAATGGGATGTCACTAAAATGACTCAAGAGAAGTTCTCCCCTGTTTCTGTGGCACTCAGGTAACTGGAAATATTCTGATCTTTGCTCCCTTGTTTGTCTGATGTAGCCTCACTGTATCGTTTTATCAATTTTTTACTTAGTGCATTTTAGGTGTAGCCTATAATTTTTTTACCAGCATTCTAGGTATATTCACTCATTAACTAATTCTTTACTAGGTATATTTAATTCTTAGTGTAAGTCTTTCGAGCTAATAAGTAGAAACTGCTACAAGTGTTGTGTCTCAAAACTGGGGATAAGTATGTATCCTGATTTTATTCTGTACACTCTTCAGAGAAATTATTGCACATTTTGGATACATTGTTGAAAGATTTTGGTAAATATTTTGGTAAATATTTTCATGTGTAATATTTTCATGTATTGCATTATCAATGGTAGTTCATAGAAGCCATTTCTCATTTCAGATTGGAGCATTTAATGGGCTTAAGTTTCAGCCTCCCATGAAAACATTACCCCTAATGTTGTAATAAATAGCAACATTAGTATTTTTATAATGATAAAAATGTTAAAAGGTTATTAGATTACAAAAAAACCCAAAGCTTCTGTGCAGATAAGCACAGAAGCTTTGCTTTTTTTATAATCTAATAACCCTACCTTTGTAAAATATAAACCCATTTGATACAGTGTTTCATCCCTTAAAGAAAAATAAGACAGGTTAATTATTGATTGATTTTCCTGTGTAGCTGTCAATAATGCCACAAAATGAATACGGATTAGCTTCCCATTTTTAGGTGCGGCTGTAATTTATTATCTTCTCTGAAACTGCTATCCCAGCAATTTTATTTGACTTCAACTTGTGTTACATCCATTAAACTCTGGTAGCTTTTCCACGTACAGTGAAGAAAAATGCGTGGTTGCCGAGATGGTGACAATAACGGGGTTGACTGACCTTTCTGCCCACGACTTACCTTACCTTACTTCTGCTGCTGCTGCTCTTTTTTGGAGTCCACATGATACAGTGACAGAACAGCATGATGCAGAAGATGGAGATCTGAACCTCCAAGGATTTTCCTTAAAACCTAACTACTGGCGTAATTCATTATTTTGATCTTCTTCAAAGCATAACAAAGCGATTCAGACCTGTTTCAACCAGATCAAAATAGTTCCAACGAGTTCCAATCAATTCAAAGCAGATCAATCTGGCTTTATCTGGTTCCAGCTGGTTTAAATTAGATCAAACTGGTTCCAACCAAACCAAAGAGGATGGTTTTTGATCCAGTTGAAACTGATTGGATCTGATTTAGTTTGGGTTGAACCAATTGGAACAAGTTTGATTAAGTTTAAACCACTTTGGTCTGGTTGGAACCAGTTTGATGGGTTTAAAATAGCTTAGTCTGGTTTGGTCCAGTTGAATTCAGTTTGAATTGGTTGAAAACCAGTTTGGTCCAGTTTAATCTGATTTGAACTGTTTTAATCTGGTTGGTAAGTTAATGTACAAACTTCAAAGCATAAATGGAGTCTTAAGCAGGACTTTATCTGAGGAGATGGGGGAAACAATCCAGCAGTGATATTTGCCATGCAATATAAATTATCAAAACCCCCCTGTCAGCATTGCTCACCCCTTCTTCATATGGTATTGAGACCAGGTAAAACTGCAGAAATATTTATGGTCTGATATCCATCACAGCTGCTTACAACTGTTACTGAACTTTCAGTAATTTGTACCTTTTTACAGTTTAATTTGAGAATACAGTGAAAGCTAAAGCAGCTTTGAACTGTTTTTAACAGAGTGTAAAACAGTAGTTTGGAGATGCATGGCCTATGCTTCTGCAGTGTAAATGATTGTTTAAGGATTATTTTAGTCAGTACTGTTCATTTTTTAATTACTGATCCCATCAGGAAAGAGATGTGATTCTTGGTCACTGTTAGTAATGTCCACCTCATAAGGAAGATGTTCTGGAGAACAGCCAGCAGCTTTTTTTCTTCCTAATCACTAACTTGTAGAGCCCAAAGGGTAAAGATGAAAATTAGGCATATGGGCCAGTTTATCTCATCTCAGGCCTCAACTTTCCATCTTAATTTTAGCAGTCAGCTCTTAAATAGGGTACCTATCAAGCTATTTCTTGTGGCCTAAAGAAACACACTGTATATGCAAAAGCATTTGTTCTTAATCTCATTAAAGTCTTAAGTCTACTCAAAGAACTATTAGCCTCGTTACAATGATATGAGTACTTATAGACCAAATTATGCAACTATTACAAGTTGTTCCTCATAACTGGACAATTAGAACTGATATAAACAATCTTTCTGTGTGTACCCCTTTCTCTGGTGTTACCCTTACCTTTCTCAAAGCCTCTTAGGGCTAAGACTGATGGTGGTGGTCTTATTCAGTAGAAAAGCAGAATGGAGTTACAGTGAGTGGTCAGAACCTCAAATTCTGCATCAATGTTAATGTTTTTGTCTTTTCTTTGGTGGGAAGAGTGTACTGTTGACCTGGAGTGTTTCTTCCTTCACAGCTGGGGTCTGCTTTGGTTCATTTTTATTGTTTGGCTAACCCAGTCTAATAACTTTATTGACTGGGAAAATATTTCCCCCCCCCCAGCTCACAAGCTTGCACTTTCTTAGTGACTTGTATGGTGACTTAGTGACTGTTTCTGATTTGTGTTCATAGCTCTGGCAGCTTTGCCATTGCCATCGTCCTGTAATTGCCTCTGTCAAGGCCTTTGCTGTCATATGGTGTTTGTGCTTTTGGGGAACCTGTGTTTAAATCCTTTGTTTTTCTTCAAGGTGTGGTTTCCTGGTAGCCTGAGTAAAGTCTCATGGCCACAAACTGGTCACATATAAATCTGTTTTTCTAAGACACTTGACAACAGTAATGATCCGTTAGAAGAATCTCATGCATAAAGTAACATAAAACCTCAAAAATATTTTTACCAGTGTAAGTAAGGGGGGAATAAATGATTAATAGTCAAAGGAGTAAAGAGGGAGAGCAGAGATTGCTCAAGCCATGCTGCTGTTAAAGGGAATGCACTTGGAACCACACCTTTCAAGATGAGTCTGGTCTTCCATATGTCTTCTCTGGTGTTTAGCAGAGCAGAGAAAGAACGTGCAAAGAACAGAGGGAGAGCACAGGAATGTGGGAAAGCCTCCTGACAGCCACAGGAAACTGTCAGCAAGAGGAAAGCAGGGAGTGGAAGATCTCATGCCAAGACTGAAGGATGCTAAGAAAAGTTACAAGCTCTGGGAGAAGTTTGAGATCCATTGATTTGTAGGAAAACTATCCAGAACAGTGAGGAAATCAATGCAATAATAATTTTTTTCTTCTTTCAGGGGTAAGGGGGTCATTTTTTGTCTGTGTGTGGTTTTGTTTTGGTTGGTTGGTTTTTTCCTAGGTCCATGTATTCCCTCATGCTACTAGGTAAAGCTGTACTGTGTTCTACGTGTGTTGTGTTTTCTTTCACACCGAACCTGAAGTACATGTGGAACATAAATTCTTGTGTGTTATTAGAAATAAGGTCAACACTGGTCTTGGAGGCCTAGAACAGTCTGGCTTTTGGACTGCTTTCCTGTCAAATAGTAATAGGCAGATGTCACAGCCAGGAAATATGCCAGGAGGCTCAGGGGTTGAACACAGGAGCAGTTTAATATAGTAATCTTGCACTCTGCAAAACAGTTTTGGAGCTGGAGGCATTATAGCTTCAGACATAATAGCTTCAGAATAAATTATCAGTGTACAACCTGAACTAAGTAGCCTTGCTGGCAGCAAGGCTTACTGACTTCTCAGTGCTCTGGAAGATGGCATCTCATTGTGGACTGGCCCTTCTTGCAGAGCTTGTGTGGGAGCTGAACTCAAATTCAGCAGTGAGGCACAAAGTCAATGCCTGCAGTCCACACAACCTTCAGCAACTATGTGCATTAAGACTGCACAGTAAGTGTGAGCATTGCACAGTAACAGTCCATCCATCTGCTCTTTCTGTTAAAAGATATAAGGAAAAAAGGAAAAAAAAAAGAAAAAACAAAAAAGCCTTATTTGGTTTTGCTCAGTACTTTTCTTCCAGCTTGTACAGGTTCAGGCAAACATGGCAGCAACAGTGCAGTTGAACTGTGTCCTCAGCAAGCTCTACAAAAACTTTGTTTGTGATCAAGGGGCATTTAAACATGTTTTTGTTAAGGAATACATTTGGTGCAGGTAGCTCGGTTCACAAACCGCAGATCAAGCTCTGGGTGGGAGCCCAAGGCAAGAGGCTGTGATAGCAAAGGGCACGAAGATGGGTGGCACCAGCCAGGTGGGTGGACACTGGGAGACAGAGCAGGAACAGGGGACTCAGGAGGAAGGGTGAGACTGTGGCATGCTTGGACTGTGAGGGGATAAAAGCCCGGGGAGTCCTTTGTTCAGGGTCTCGGAGGCACCAGCTCGGGCTGTGTCTGAGGTACTGCACCATAAATAAATTGATTTGTGCAATGAGACGTCTGAGACTCTGCTATGGGGAACTTGGGGGATTGAACTGGTGAGGAAAACTGGTCTGTGTGAGTGGGATGTGCAGGGAGCCAAGGGGGGACCTGTTTGGTTAGTGGAGCCGCTGCTGTGAAGGGGCCTCGGTCCCAGCAGTGAAAGTCTGTGATGATGGGAGTGTGACTGCCAGAGAGTCCCGTGAACGGTCACACTGGGACTTTGCTTCAACAGTTTTGTTGGTTTTCTTGTTTGGTTGGTTGGTTTTGGTTTTTTTGGTGTTTTTGTTTGTTTGTTTTTTTCCAAAAGCAAAAGGATTTGTTAGCAATCTTTCAAAGTCTGTGTACTCTGGAAGTTTTTCTAAAATCTGCTCCAACATCAAAACTTGAGATGTGTGAGAGATGGCTCACTTTGAACAGCCTGGCTTGTGGCCTGGGCTGTGGACAGAACCACTTCTCTCCACTCTCTGCTTTGAAAACCACACTAACACTGGTCACTATGGGTCACAGTGTGAAAACCTAATGTTAAAACTTTCTTTGTGTGTAGAGTGATTACAACCAAGTCAGAAATAAGTTTTTGAGTATACTGAATATTTTTGTGAGAAAACCACAAAAAAATGTCTGAGGGATATATAAGTAAGATATTTTGGAAGAATTTAGCAAAGCTTAAAAAAAAGTTCAGTGGCTTTTTCTGTTTTATTTTTATTTTTTTCTTTTTGTCAGAAGTTTTGATTAGCTGATGTGAAAATGGAACTCACTAATTTTTCTGCTCACTCAGTATCTTTCAGGTAAAGGTTTTAAAGTGCATCACACATTTGTGAAAGAACCCATAACTGAAACTCAAATTTCCTGGCACATTTAGCATCTAATTAGTGGCCTTGGTTTCAAGTGGATGCATGTGGCTAGATCAATACACAAGTATTAATCTCTATAGAGCAAAACGGAACTGAGCTGAGCTATTTACATTTGTACTTGCAGGAGCAGGTTCCTAATTTACCTTTATTTTCTCAAATATTATATAACAGCCACTGAGAACAGGAGAAGCAATTGAATATGATTAACCTGTCATTGTAACAATTATATATGGTGTAAGGTTGGGATGCTAACAACAACTCATCAGTTTTGTTTCAAACACAAGACTTCTGGGGAAGTGAGGATTTAGTAAATTTTAATTCCATCACACATGCTGAGGTTTAGCTCAGTTGGAAGAACTTTATCCCCAAAGTTTCTGGTCAAAGCTTAATCACTCGATTAAGTTTCTGAAACTAGAGGATTGACCTCAAATCCTCATCCTTAATAAGAACTTTGCAGTAGATAAGATTCAGTAGAAAACACTTCTCTATCTCTAGGAAAGGCTTTCTTTACATTCTTTAATGAAACTGGAAGGATGCAGCTACCCTTCTATTATCAAATCAACCTTCACTGAAATTTTTAAACTTCATGACCGGTACTGTCAAAATTACAGTCCACTTGTTATTTGACTTTGCAGACTTCTTACATTTTCTCAGTGTAAAAATATAATTATTTGTTTGCCAGTTAATGCTGCCTACCTTGATTGAGTTAATGGGATGCAGCCTCCACACTACTGTTAGTCATTAGTTTCTTGTTGAGACTGATACATCGCTATAAAGGTTCTTGTGGTCCATCCTGACCGAGACTTGGGATCAAACCAATAAATAATCCACCCTCAGAAAAATGTGTCAAAATAGATTTCTGCGTGTTTTTTGTATTGTTATTTCGTCGACTGAACTGATTCTCCAGGGTCAGACGAGACTTTTTTCAACTGGAGATTTTTCAGATTTGATAACATGCCTCGGGATACGACTTCAGATTGAGATTTGCAGAGCAGACAGTTGGAGTTCATTTAACACTTTGGCAAATGATTACTTTAACATTGTTCCTTCCAGTAGCTTGACTGAGTTGCCAGTCAAGTAGTTTTGTAGTATTTGTTATCTAGATTTTCCCTATCCATTAACCATGTTTGATTTGTTTGTTTGCTTGTTTGTTTTTCCAGAATATTCTTACTGTTTTGCCTGAAGCTAAAACTTATTCTTAAAAATAACTTAGTTTACAATTAGTTTTAAATGAACTTATCACAGAATAGTCTGAGTTGGAAAGAACTCACAGGGATTGAGTCCAGGTCTTAAGCCTATACAGGGATCCAACCCACAACCTTGTTGTTATGTTCTCTTTTTTCCCCTCTCTATAAAGCTTTTACTGAATCTTTCAGGTTTGATGATCTGAAAAGCAGAAAGGAAGAGCAAGATTTCTCTTCTTTGTTTACTTATCCTTCTTTGGCAGCTTTTCCATGTCATCTTTTCAAAAATCCCTAGCTGTTAGGTACTTGGATTCTACTTAATTACAGCGAGATTTGGATTCCTAAATCACTTAGCACAGATTGCCATATTCCCAGGTGTTAACCCAAAGCAGTCAGCACACCTGAAGAGCATCTACTGGGCAAGAAATTGGACTTTTTCCAGCCAATTACCAAATGCTAATTAGAAGATGAGGTAGGTCAAATGAGAATGAATAACTTCTCTTGCTTGTCTTTGCTCACATTCTTTGAGTGGGCTCACGAACAAGGCTTGGGAGAGATCACAACTTCCACAGGCAGATGTTTTATGTGCCCCGGCTCATTTCACCACAGCTCTTCTACACCGTGTGTTTCCTATCACTAGGGCTCATCTAATTTTTGTGTGATTGATAACTCCTCCTCGGGTCCTCTAATTCACACTTCCTTTTAATGTGGTACTGGTAATTCTATAGGCCATTCCTAAATACCTCCCAAAAATCTAGCCAGACTGGAACTGGTATGGGAAGCCAAAATTCAGAGCGAGTATAAAATATTTTACAAACCTATGTGGTAGTAAATGAGACAAGGAATATGCTTCCATGGTTTGTGGGCTATGTACATTTTTGGGGAAAACTTCTCGATGCATTCAGTGAATGATATTGAACAGTACAATTTGAACTGTGTCATGCCAAGGTTGCTATAGAATTTATGATGGTCCTCAAAGTGTTCGTTTTCCGGCGGTCCAGTCGTACAGAAGAGTTTGAATTTCAATCATCTGTCTGTAATGAGTCAAAGAGTACAGAAGATGCAAAATTTTTGTAAACAACAGAGATTTCCATGATGTTGTCTAAAAAGTAGGATGAAAGAATTAAGAGTATGTTTTTAAGCTTTAGTTTAGATTTCAGTTTCTGAGTATTATTTATTTATTATAACTATTAAGGTTGTTATTTGCTAATTGCTACTTATGTAGTGCCATTCCAATAGATGACACAATTACTACAGTGCTTTCCCACTTTTATTTGTGATAACTATTTATGCTCCACAGAGAGGCCAAGACCTGTCCCTTCCAGAAGGAACACACAAATGTGGATTCTTTCTTTGCCCTTCTGCTGTTCTTAAATCTTGATCTTGTGGATTCTTTTGGGGGTTGTGTGTGTGTTTGTTTGTTTTATGGTATGTGTTTTGTTTTCTTTTTTTTTTTTAAATTTTAAGTCCATTTAAAATGGATTTAAATTTAATTTTAAATTAGTTCTAACTAATAGAATTTAAACTTGAAATATTTTATAGAAATATTCAAAAAGAATGGTTTTGAAGGGAAAATGAAACAGCTAAGAACACGTTAGATATTTCAAAAATGAGATAATTTGACTTTAATTTCTTTGAAGAGAAGAATGACATCTGCTAGCTGCCTGGAGTTGGGAGGAAATTTTCCCTTGAGATTTTCTTATGTGTTCTGAAACACCTTATCCTGTCAATGTCACAGATGGAGCATCCTATTAGACTGCTTATGCTGTAATTTTTATATTTTATCTATGAAGTGCAACTTTAAAGGAATCATGGCAGGAGAAAAAAAAAGACACATCTTGAAATACAATGAGCTCATCAGTGAGTAAGCCTTTAATAAGATTAGAAATATGCATAAATATCTTCCTGAATAAAGTCCATGGTATGAAGAGTAATGTAAAAATGCATATTACTGAAATCCTTCCATCATGGACTATATAAGAATATGTTTTTTTTTAGTGCTTGGCATTTTATTCCCTTGCTTAATGAGGTTGAAATATCTCTTTATGCTGTTTAATTTGAACATTTTTAAAGGCCAGTATTTGTTGAGCATTTTATTTCTGTAAAGTGGGTGGAGAAACTGGTCTTCCTACAAATTCTGTCAGAGCAAAATTATGGCTCTTACATCTGGATGTCTAAACCCAAAGACTGAAGCTTTCTGGTTTTATGATGAAAGGCAAATGAGCTGTTATTCTAATTGTAAATTTAAAATATCAATCGAAGTACCCGCGAAGTAGCAATAAACATCTCTATATAAATTTCCTGTTATATCGATTGTATCTCATATGATAACACATTAACTGATTGCTGTTGATCAGCAAAATGAAGTGAGATTATATTTATTGCTTTTCACTGACGAGTCTCATAATTATTATGGCAAATGTGAAAAGCAGAAAAATAATTGCCACTTCATTTATGTTAATTATTCATTATTTTTAATATCAAGCTCCTTTAAAACATATATATAGAATAAATTTAATCACCAGTTTATTGCCATACACTTAAAATGCAACAACTGTTTGATTGTTTTAGGCTTTGAAAGCAACAGACCTTTTTGCACTTTTAACCTCTTACAGTTCTACAGCTCTCATATTACTGTACAGTTTAATTTTTCCTGTTCTTGGAAACAAATATCATGAATGATATTGCAGCTGCTGCCCGTATGTTTAATTGTTGACCTTGGTGACACTCTACTTTTGCGTTGGCGATCCCAGCTTAGAAGGTCAGCGTGCTAATTTCCAACACGGGCAGAGCTTAAACTTGCTCTGAGCTTTCTCAACTACTTTATTAGCATGTTGACTTGTGGAAGAATCTCTGTTCCCTTGATGGGTCAGTTTTTCTGTTTCGCCAAATGTATTTCACGCGCCGTCTCTGTCGTTATAGTCTGCAGAGATTCTTATATTGCCTTCACCTCTGTCACCTGAGTGTCAACAGTCAAATTGCCAGAGTAGCCTGTTTTCCAGGCACTGAACTAATGCAAGCATGAAATACTAAAATATTTTGTTGGCTTTTTGTGTTTGGGTCATATTCAAATGTCCTGTGACTGGCAACAGGAAAATACATAACCAGGTGATAGTGAACTTAAGTTGTGATTTCAGCGTTATGTACTCATCCTTGTTTGATGCATCAAAAATCATTTTGTGTACTGCAAATTACCATATTAATAAGATCTTTCAGAACAGAAATCAGTGACCAGGTCTGCACTGTCATCTGAACTGGTTCTGAAGCTTCCCACTCACAGTGAGCACTAAAACTGTTATTTATGTCTTTATGTTACATTGGAACTGGATAATCATTAAGGTCCCCTTCAGTTGCATGTAAAAGTGAAGCAGAATTCCCACATTTCACAGTGTAACTAGTATGCCTGTTCCTCTCTGACAACTGAAACAAATAAAATTATCACTTATGTTGAATTAGCACTTACCCTGGTGACAACCAAAGGTAAGCGTAATTTTATGTCAGCTCTAGGAAATCCCTCTCTGTGTGAACAGCAGTACACAATGGGCTGTAATGGGAATTTCTTACAAATCCCTCCCTGCAGGGATTCACGTTGTCAGTAGTCTCCCACATATAACGTGCCATAATTGACAGTCAGTTTTTTTCCTCCTAATTACACAATAATATTGTCTTATGTGTCATGTAAAACACATATTTTTTATGTTCTGTGCATATCCCCTTCTAGCAAATCAGAAAGTGAAGGTGATTTTTTTTCATCTGTTCCTTTTCTTCGAGGCCAAGAACGTTTTGTAATTTCTTAGGCATGTGTTTCATACCACTGGACTGTTTCCTGTAGTTAAATGGCATTCTGGCTTAGTCAGAGACAGGTATAGCATCAAAACCAAAGGCTGGCTGAGATGGAAAGAATGGGACTATCACATAGGTAATTTTTTTAGTGAACTATGAGTCAAGATCTTTTATGATGTATTTATTTGTGGCAGAAACGGGTATTTGAAAGCAACTGATCTGATAATTGTATTTCTTCGTTAGCCTGGATTACATATATTCACAGATAATAAAGGCATCTACAAAACTGGGTAAACAAAAATGGAAATTAGACCTATTAGAAAAGACTGTGGAGGTTGGAAACTGTGACACATTGAAGTGGTCACAAAGATTGAAGTCTTGGCTTGGTCTACCTGGGCAAAGTAATCTTGCAACTTTAATAACACACATCCTGAAAATCGAATCACTGATAGACCATGTGGCCCTTGTGGTTTGTCATCAGTATTTTCTACAACAGGTTTTTCCTGCTGCTTAAACCCCAGGATATTGTGAAATTTCATCAAAGGAATCTATATACACACCTCTGAGGCAAAAAACCCGAGACCCAAGCACTGGGAAGCCATCCCTGACAAGCTGCAGTGCTCTGCCAGTGTGCACGTTTGAGGGACATATGTTATAACTGTCCTGCAGGAAAATGAGCTCAGCAGATGCTCTGCAGCTCTGGGCAAACCCTGAGGTGCCATATGTGGCTTTGCAATTTGCTTTCACAACAGCTAAGAGGGGCAATGTTGACGTGATTGCTGTTTTAGTGCGAGTCTAATCTAGGGCATCTGAAAGAAGTGGGATTAGGAGAAAAGAGACACAGAAGACCCAAGCAGGGATCCAAAGTTTTGATCTTGGTATTTTAACATAACAATTACTAAGAACAAAAGGCCAGATTTTGCATTTTCTTGTGGCTTGTAATAAATGATGTAGATGATGGTAAAGGACACAAACTTCTCAGATGTCTGAGTAGTTCAGCCCTTTCTTTCTGAGTTGCTCATCACCTCAGAGTTCCATCAAGAGTCTCATCTGATGAGGCAGATTGTTAGCTTTCTGCTGGATAACCCAGTTGTGAACCTCTGACACAGCTCTTATTATATGATGTACAAGCTGAAGGATAGCAGATGGAAATTAGGAAAGTAATACTGATTTTGCAGGTAACTGCTAAAACAGTTACTGTCATAATATACTTAAATTCAGTATCAACTCTTAAAAACAAAAAAAAGCCTTAAGAAACTGGAAAGATGACAGAACAGAGTTACAGGACACTTCAGGAATGGAATTCTGCAGTCTAAGGAAAACTCCATACAGAGAGTTTATCAAGTGAGGAGGTCTAACATCTGTTTTATACCAGTTGCTCTGTGTCTTCTGTGGTGCTGTCCATGTGGACTGCAGTCATCTCCCTTGGCATTTACATTTTCTGGATTTTATTTCACTCAAAAAGATATCATGGCAGAAAGGAGAGTTTGTGTGAAATCACCTAGGAGTGTTTCTTGGCTTTTAAGTTGAGCTTTTCCCTCAAATTATGTGGAAATTGCCTGTTGAAGGCTGAATGGAGTTGCTTATAACTGTGTGACTGAAAAACTTTGGACTAAGAAACATGTGCATGGTTCTTGCTTTGCATGCAACATGTCAGACAGCATTCCAAATATGTAGTATAAATTATATAAAAAAATGAACTAATGTTGAGTGATGTTCATATAAAATGAACAATCAGAGAAGTCAGATGTTATTTCTTCCCAGGACAGACAGTGTTACAAGTGTATTGCCCATTTGCTGGTTGTTTTTTTTTAGTCTGTTCCAGTTTGAATATTTAAGAAATCAATAAGAGAAATAAAATCAATAAAAGAAAAAAACCATGAAATGTGAAAGAGTAACACAGACCAGAAAGAAACTATATACATGGTATATTTATGGCAACACTTAAAATGTCCAGAATGATAACTCCAGGAGAAATCACAGGCTAATAGAGAGCTGGAGACTGCAAGGTTTGCTCTGTCTTTCCTTATCTGCTTGTCTTGTCTTCTGTAGAACTGTGTTGTTTACCATTTAATAACAATTCTTTTTTTCTCACCTAAATGGTCATATTTTCTTCAGCAGTGTATAGGTTGATATTACTTCTATTAATTTTTTTATCTTTGGGTAAAGTATCCATTTTAATGCAACACTCAAGACAAAGAAAATATAGCTGAGTTTTTTTAACCCTTAAGAGTTCAGTTTTATTGTATTTTTAGGTGATTCATGTTCGTGATTCATGAAAGGAAAACCTTTCAAAAGGTCTTCCATCAAAATGGATATTGCATATGCTATGACACTCTATAATACTTCCCAGCAGGGGATTGCCTACTCTTTAGGTTGCATTAGTCTCCTCTTAAAATATGGAATCATAGAGCCATAGAATCATTTAGGGTGAAAAAAGACCTTCAAGGTCGTTAAGTCCAACCCTAAACCATGTCCTTGAGAGCTGCATCTACACCTCTTGCAAATATCTCCAGGGATAGTAACCCAACCACTTCCCTGGGCAGCCTGTTCCAATTCTTGACAATCCTTTTTGGTGAAGAAATCGTTCCTAATGTCAGATCTAAATCTCCCCTGGCACAACTTAAGGCCATTTGGTCTTGTTGGTTGCCAAAGCACCACCCCATGAGGAAAAATATGAGTGTTGAGCAGTGAAGAGTGCAGTACATTAACTTCATATTGGGGGGAAAATGGTAAATTTGAACTCAGCTGTGCACTACTTACAAAAACAATATATCTGTTCTAAAATGTGTTCTAAGAATAATTTTATTTCTAGGCATTAATTAGATAAACCTCACCATAAAACAGAAAAGCTTATAGCTCAGATATAGGCTTGTAAGATTTAAAAGATGACTTGGCATATCTTATGTACTTACCTCAAGATTTGCATTCCAATGAAGGAAACACACTATTTTCCCCCCAAAATAAAGCCAAAACAGAAGTTGTGGCAGGTTTTTGACAGTATTTTTTAATGGAGAAATAAGAGGATTGTGATACATTTTCTACAAAATCTGTCTTTCCTCAGAGTTCTGTAGCTGCAGCATAAATTTTAATTCACCAGAGCATAGTTTTTATAAATTCATTTCTCATAGGGATTACTTTAAGCACAACCTATAATGAAAATGTCATTCATAGTTTTCAAACATTGAAGTATTACACATTTTCTCCTTAAAATGTTATTAAACACATGCTACAGGCAGAAAAAAAATTAAAATTCTGAAATATGCGATCAAAGATTTAAAAAAAAAAAAACAACATTTTTTTATTATACGTGTAGGAGACCTTTCCATATTTCCCCGCCCACAATTTGCTGTTTTAGGGCCAGACTAACCTGATGGCATGCCAGGCAGCCAGCAAGAAAACAGTGGATAATGGAAAAAAACCCTTAAAAATACCCACAGTGTTGGGATGTGCAGCACAGCCCAGCGTGAAAGCTGTCATATGGGCCCGGCTTATTAGTGCTGGCTCCCTTCCACGCCAACAGGAATCCAGACTGGCTCCTGCTGGCTCAGCCCCCTGTTCCTCAGTGTTTTGGATCCATGAGCAGCTTATTAGCTCAGGTGCACCGCCTTGCAGGGCCAGGTTTGGCCTGGGATTGAGTGGAGGCCGGCAGGAACCTGGAGCAGCTCGGAGTCAGCCGAAGCGTTGCCCTGAGCAGCTGCACCGCTGACCTGGCTCAGGCATCTGTCCTTGGCTCTGCTAAAGCATCCTCCTGGAAGGAGGGTGCCTCTGCAAACTGCCAGCTCTGATATCTGAGAATCTGTGGGGCACTTAATCTACAGCCCAGATCAAGTGCACGTGGATAGTTCTGAGCTGGACGTGGTTTTTAGAGGGTGACCCTGCGACTGAACCGTCCCCGACTCTTGTGCACCTTCCCCTTTCCCCCTGTTTGCAGCTCCTGGGTTGACTGAGAGGGCAGTGAAGGCTGAGCTGGGAGGAATCATGAGCTGACCAGCAGCTAGTTAACCAGTTAGTTCATAATTACTCCGGGCCTGTCTCTGCCTCTGTGCACTGCATGTTGCTTAGTCACGTTTTGGAGGCTGTCTAAAATTCCTCTCATGAGCTGTCTGCTCTGAACTGTTTGAAAGCCAATAAAGCAAAGGTGTCTTCATGTGCAGTTTGCTACTGGGTGTGAATTAATGCATCCACATATCTTTCTGATACATTTTAGTAATTTAATTACTTCAGTAAACCTATGATTTAGAAATTTAGCTTAGTTAAATGAATAATCTAGCTTGTCACTTTGATAAACTGGCCAACTGTCAACTCAAAATGATAAGAGGTGAACGAAGAACAAATATCATTGTTACATTACTTCAGTAATGTCTTTTTATTCCTTCGATGATTTAAGCTTTTCCTGTCATAATACTATATATTATTACAGGAATATAATAATAATATTATTTATTATTATGGGTACATATTAATAATTGCTAAACCCAAGATATGTTGGAGAAGAATAAAAAAGCTTATCATTATTTTTTAAAAATAGTTTCCTTTTTAAAGCGCAACGAAAATCAGCTGGGACTTATTAGTTAATAAATTAATAAGTGCAAATAACTGCTTTTACTCTCTCTCCAGCTTCTCTTCCAGATACCATTATTCTCTTGCCTTCAGGGAACATTAGCTTTAAGAGTGATTTGCTTATTTTTTTCTCTGTTTTCTGTGCTTTTGAGGGTACCATGAGAGATTAAATGTGGAGCTGATCACAGCAGTTAACATTTATATTGGAGATTTCTGTTGTCCTGCCAAGTCTTTCTGAATCCACAGGTGGTCTGCAAGTTTGGACAGTTTTTAAATTTTTGTAAAATTATGTGTTATACCAAAGAATGCATAACAGTAATGTTAGTAGATCTACTTTGTAAATTAATATTAACATCCTCCTAACTGTACTGTCTTTCTGTTTTCTCAAAAGATACTTAAATTTTCAAAAGCACGCCTAAAAATAGTGCCAAAAAAGTATATTGAGGGGAGCTAAGTAATTATTTTACTTTGATATGTAGATTTGCTCTACACAAAGTATTTTCTGTTTCTGGATGTAGCCGTGGGATTCTTACTAGAGAAATAATTTATTTTAGAGAAGGTGGTATAAAAAGTTGTCTTTTAAAACAAAAATTAAATTTTATTATCACAGACTCCAGTACAATTCTCATTAGCAGATTTTCAAGCCAATTTACCTGCCTTTTTCTTGTGGATCCTGTAACTTCTAGTTATCATTATCCATATTTTTGAAAAAGAGTCCTCTGAAAATGAGGGAGGAAAAAAGCAATTTAATTTTAAAATATGACTTCTAGTAGTATTTTTGGTGGGTTTTTTTCATTTTTTTAATATCTTCTGATGTTATACATTTAATAAGATGTGAGTGCCCATTGCTGCTTCATTCTCTTTTCTCTTCCTTCTACCTTTCATGATCGAGTCTCCTTTTGTGAACACAAATTTCCCTTTCTGCGAAACTCGTCACGTCAAAACATTCTGCCAGTCACTGATCTACAGTGGGATTCTATTGCAATCCAAGGGATTGCTCTTTTAAGAATCTCATTAAAGTCTGAACAAACAATATGAAATGAAAAATCCTTCCCCAAGGCACAAAGGCTGTAGACAATACTGCATTGCAAAGCTGGATGGGTGGGATAATGTTAGACAGGCGATAATGACAATATCAGAAAGATTTCATAGCTAAAAATGGGTAACAGCTAAGGTCAAGAAAGCAGCCCATTTTCTGATTTTAAACATTCAGTGTAATTCACAGATGAGAGAGCATAAATACATGAAATCTTTCATGATGAGGCATTGGTCAGAGGGGGGTTTCTCATGGACTTTTCATAGATCTACTGAAAATTCTACAGTGAAGACAGTATTTTAAAGATGCCCATCAAAAGTATACCAGAAGTTGAATATCTCTTTTTTTAAAGAAAAGCAGTTCAAACAAAAAATATAGGTACATTAACTTGCTTTAAAGCTCACATTCTATAAATGTTTTCAATAAATTTACTAGTGCTAATTTTACTGAGTCATGGATATACTATAGGATGATCTTGCCAGTCATTAATCTGTGGGTAACTTCTGTTAGCTCTTAAAATAACTCATATTTAAACACATAGAGATTTTTCTACAACTGAGTATTTTATAAAATTTTATCTATAGTCAGGGCTTAAATTGATTTTTTTTCTAAGTTTACCTCTCTGAACAACTTTTCTTATGATGGCTCAGCAGTATTTTACGTAGTTGTCTCTTGAGAAGAGAAGTGCTTGAAAGCTCTTATTTCTGAAAAGGTGGTGGGATTAGAGATATGGTCCAGAGACAGTAGGGAAAAAAAAAAAAAAGTATTTTCTAAAGTAGACTCTTTGAAAATTGTTGTGTTTTCTTGGTACTGAAACTTTTAGCTCTGGGGTTCTTGACAATTCCTGTATTCTTCTGGGTGGCCAAAGGCTGCTGCTGTTCAGAGCAGACTTGTGAGTTGGGCAGTTTTTTTTCTGTTTGTATTTTTGGATGAAAGGCTGAGTGGATTTCTTTTAGATAAAGACCTCATGAGAAGTATTCTTTGCCTCTATCTCATCTCCAAGTAGAATCTGCTCATTTCTGTGGCTGCATATATGCCATAAAAACCCGAAGAAAAAGTAATCAAATGTTACTGTCTGTAAATTAAAGCTTGAAAAAAAAAGGTAATTAGTGTTAAAATCCGAAGGTTCTAAATAAAGATACACATAACTTGCTGTTGTGTGCTTTGGACAGTTAGGTTTTTTTATTTTGGGGGTAGAATGCTGTTTGTCTTCATATCCCACTAATGTGTAATTTCTGGGTTTCCTTTTAAGACATTAACAAAGAGTTTATCAGGGGAATTCATTCATCCAAACAGGAAGGTTTAGCTATTTGAGGATTACACGCTGTCAATTAAGACAAATAGTTATTGGCTGGTGGGAAGCTCATGAGCAAGTAATTACAAGAGATGTTCCCTGTTGAACTACCACATACAATTCATTGGATTTCAAGTGATGTGGATTAGGCTGATAAATTGAGTTGCATCATTTGTGCCTTTCTCCACCTTTGCACTTTTTAATGGTGTTTGCTTTTGAAGTGAGGGGGGAGGAGGGGAGGAAAAGCTTTTTTTTAAAATTCATTTAAGTCATTTCTAACTGAGCTGAGAAAATAATATGGAATCAAAGTTCTTACTTAACACTGGTGAGGTGTGATCCTCCTTGCAGTGAGAATTTGCCCCAGTTGCTCTGAAAGACTGGGGAAATGGAAAACTTCCATTTTCCTTTCCCAATCTCTCAAAGGAAATCCAGTTTTGGTGAATTTGTCACAATTGACCAGTAAAAAAATTCTCAAATCTGTTAAAAAAAAAAAAATCACTGAAACTGCAAAATTGTAAAATTTTGCTTTCTATCCTCTGATAAAATTGTTTTGATTTAGATAAAATTTTCTAGCTGTGTAGGGTTTGGATAAAAGTATGTCAATAAACATTATCAATCCCTTACAAAAGAGAAGATATGATGCCATTGCATGCCATAGCTCAGCAGATGATGGTTGTTTTTTTCGTGTTCATTGTTGTAGCTATAAATGAAAGTAAAAAATGAACTTGTCCGCATTCATGTTGTGGAATAAATAGTATAAATATTAAAAATAAAGCCTTGCGAAACAGAGGGTAAAAAAATCAAGTGCAAGTAAATAGATATATCTGGGACCTAATGGGTTAAAATAATTTATTTTTGTTTGCAATGGCTTGCATGGTGCTAAATTAAAAACCAGACACCACCAGGCACTCTTCTGTGTGACTGTTCTATATATATATATATATATGTATATATATATATAAATCTGTGTGATGTATACCATAAAGATGAGCTTAAATTTCCCTGTCCTCTATTCCCTGCTTGCACTGAGAGGAGTGGTATGAATAGTGAACATGGGTATAATTCAGTTGGTATTCACATGAATTTTTGGGGCTGTTAATCCTTGATAGCCTAACAATAATGTCTGAATTGTTGCTGACAACTAACTAGTTCTTTCAATGGTTTTTTTTCTTAAGGGTAATTTTTTTTTGTACCTGGGCTTTTATGATATCAGGTCAAACTGCAGTGGCTTGTTAGATGTAGATTTTGTTGCAAATGCCTGATTAGGAACACGTAAATAAGAAAAAATAGAAAATTCCACTTGTTCTGTTAAGTTTTTGTCATAAACCTCTTTCAGGAACATTACTCTGAACTCTATGGACCATATAAGACTGCATTATTTGCATGGTACACAAAATATCTGGATTTTTCTCAACAAGACAGAAATCCTGTAGGCTGGATCAACGTGTCATCTTTGATTTAAGTGGGTGATTTTCTGAAAAGATAACTTGCAGAAAGATCTATCTCTGTAGGCATAATTTTGTGTCTAATAATATGGTACAGTATCAATATATCTGATTTTCAGTCAGGATGAGTTGTACTTCGTATTTAGGCCAATCTATAACCATACATATCTTTTCTGTCTGAGCTGCATGTTTAGTATGGGAAGTTGGGTTACATAGATTAAATATGCAGTGGATCCAACAGCAAGCCATACTGAAACAGTTTGTATTTCATTACAATTTTTCAAGGGCGTTTCCTGTGGTTTTGGGAGCCTGGGCTGACCTTAGTTATGGAGAAGCTGAAAGTGAAGCCTTGTTACAGAGTAATCTCTCCCTCTGGTCAAGTATCAGACACTCTGACACTCTCCTACTGTGCTGAACCACCTTTTCCCTCCCTGTATTTTGTTGAATAAATTAAAAGATAATCCAAGAGCGTTCTCAAGGTGTGATAGCAATGAATGGTCTGCATTTACTGTAGGTATTTACATCTTCTGAATGTTTTTATGTATCAGGCTACTTCTTTTTTTCTTTTTTTTTTTCCCCCAAGTTTTACCATATTGTAAAATTTGGGTATGGGTTTGTAATCAGTGTGTTGTTTGTTATTGGTGGGGTTTTTTTGTTTTGTTTTGGTTTTTTTTTAATTAAAACCTTAGTCAAATCTCATTAGACATCTTACATGTCATTAATTTATAAAGAAAATACCGCATGCCTTAAAATGTAATTTTGGTTAGCGCAAAACAACTAAAATTATTAATGACTTTTCTGGTAGTCATTAGTCTTGGAACCTCTTTCTCCTTGGAAGCCTACAGCAGCTGAAATAGCAGAGCACTGTGTGAAGTACAACATCAATCAGAAATTACTGATGATGCACCGCAACAATGACAAACATTTGTGATCAAAAACTCACCGTCTCTGTTTCTGGTCCAGCAAAGCAGGCAAATATCTGTACACTGCTTTCAGTGCCCTTATTTAGATGTGTATGAGAGCAGAGTGCTCTGCATGTGGCTAAGTAGGAATACATTCAGTATTTAGGAAGAGCAGATGAAACTTGGACTTCAATTTGGTAGAAAATAGATTGATGAGGAGAAAAATGATCCTATTCTATAATGTTACCTTAATAGTTCTCTCTACAAAGCATAAATTCTAAAAGCTAAGAGATACATAATGAACCCAGTTTCTTACTGGCTGCAGTTCATCAGTAACACGTAAAATATTTAATATCCTGTCCTTTTTACGTAACCCCTTGGATTGGTCCAAATTTTTCACTGTTTCTTTGGCTGGACTTTGCTCTGTAAATCTTGGTCAAGATGTTCCTAACAGCGACACCGACTCCAGCAGTCCAAGTGACATCTTCTGTCTCCCGTTGGGAGATAAAACATTGTTCCAGTCACTCACTTGGAACCAGGAGATTGCCTGCTGCAAAAACAGGCTCTCAGCATTTATTAGCACGACATTCTTCACGGGTTTGAGACAAATGAAACATTTAAAGGGAGTGAAACTGGTTGGGTTGTTTGTTCCCGTTTCTCCTAAGAGATGGGAGAATGCTTTTCTCTTTGACTCGTACATATATATGTGTGTACACTTGTATGTATACACACAGAGACCGTGTAAGACTTAATGTTTACAAATTGGGTTCTGTCTTTAGGTTTAGTTTGTTCTTTACCAACTCAGAAATGTTGGGCATAGCACTTTGAAGCTGACCGTGGTTTTGAAACGAACAGTGCGTAATTTTTGGAAAGGAAGCAAAGAGAGTTTATTGCTCTAATTACAGTGTAATGTTCATATTAAATATACTTATATTTTAAAATTCTGGGTTTAAGGAGATTTTAATAGAAGCTGGAGCTGATGAGGCAAAGCAATGCAAAGAGACCGTTCCAGATGGCACACATCCAGAGGGAAACATTTGTGCATTGACAACGGTGGAAATAATATGAAAAGAGAAATAAGTAACAAGTATGAGACTAGTGAAGAGAATCCGAGTGAAAATAGTTCGGGACTCAATCTGTTGTTGTAAGGAGAGGAGTAGTGGTATTCTCTACATGCTGTAATCTGGTCCCAGGGAAAGATACTGAAAATGGTCAGCGCTTCAGTCAAGCAATGGGGGAATTCAGGAATGAATCAGCAGAGCAGTTGTAGCTGGAATTGCAGAGTGGGAGAACAAAAGTTTTGCAAAAACAGGAGGAAAGAGGGAAGATGAACTTCTAGTGAAGGTCAATCTTGAGGTGATGATAGAGATATAGAAGTCATTTTTATGTATTAGAAACTGAGAAGACTACATTGTGTGAGGCTTTACTTACTGTCATGGGTGATCCAGTGATCTAATCTGGCATAATGGTGATTCTTCTGTGTGTTGGAGGATCATTTTCTTCAAGGAAAGCACTCTGTGAGGCATAATGTTTACATTTGACTAGCTACATTTAAAATTAATTGAAAGGAATATGAAAAATACTATTTAATGCTAAAAATCTTTCCCATTCCTTTTTGATGTTGTTTAAAATGACACCACCAATTCTAGGAATACCTTATAACTAGCTCAGGCAAAGGTTAGAACTAAATATCATGTTAAGGAAAGCAGGCTCTTTAGTTAAAAGCAAATACCGGCTACTGCCTTTGAGTGTAGAGGATAAGTTTTCTTGCTAAATGCCTAGTTATAGTGTTGTGTATCTGCTCCCCTTTCATGCAGCTTTTGTTCAGACTCCTTGTTCTGATGTGGCTTTAAAATTTAGTGCTCACTTTTTAGCCCGGTGCTGTTTGGATATTTTGGTTTAGGTATTAATTGCTTCCTCATGTGCTTTTTTCCCTCTGTGCTATCGAGAGTCTTCAGTCTCATGCCATAGGCACAGTGCACTGTGGGAGGCACTTTTTTACCTCCCCAGGTACCACCCAGCAAAGGCTCCCTGGGAGGGCTCCTGGAAACACGGGGAGTTTCATAAATTGCGGATTAATTAAGCGTTGCCCTGCTTGGAAATACGGATGTGCTGCCTCGTGCTTCACAACTCCCACCTGCTGTCTCCTATCCAGCGTGGCATCATCCTCACTTTGCTTCTACTGCCCAGAATATTGGCCTAAGCTTTGCTGACCAATTTTCTTTGCAGCTCAGAGCAATGGGGAACGTGGAGCTTCTGCAGCCACCCTCTGGAAGTAACGGATCGTGGTTCTGCAGAGGGAGGCAGGCTGACATTGTGACATTGCAAATTTGAAAGAGTAAATACAGTGAATTAAAGTAGGCTGTTTATAACTTAAAACTTTAAAAATATGAGAGTTTCTTTTTTACTCTGCCAGAAAGAGCAAAAGTTATGCCCCTTGCTAAGTTAAAGTCTGCTTTTATAATGAATATTATTATGAGATGGTAGAGACATGGTTCAGTGCCTGTATCATTACCATCTTATCAACTTTCTGAAAGCAGTATCCATCCATCAAGTATAGATTCACTTTCCTTTATTACAATCACACAGGATGCAAAAAAGACACTGATACATAAAAAAAAAAAAAAATAATTATATACTTTTATATATTTCTACTGCGACCGTGCTCTTTTTGCAATCAGAACATGTTGGCTTTGTGTTATCCTAATTTATTGTGTAGTACATATTACATAGTGTATCTGAATTTTTTAGCACATGATAAATATGAAATGCAGCAAAATTTACTTGCTATGGTTTTTTTGCAGAGAATGAGCCACGTGAAAAAGCCTTCTGAGCCGCAAGGCAACGTGTGAACTCGATGCATTGGGATATTTTGAAGGGCAAGTTTTTCAAGGGCACAAAGGGCAGGAATGTGCCCCTGCCATCGAGGGGCTCTGGTTAGATAGGGGTGGGTGGGTTGCAGGCAATGTACTTCCCACCTGCCCCTCTGGCTGAGCTGCCAAGGTCCCATCCAGGCAGGGAAGTTGGTTCAGCTCTGCTTGGGAATCTGCTGCTGGAGCAGTTGGGGAAGGAAAAAGGGAGGTGAGAATCAAGCAGCATCAAAAGTCTTAGGGTGGAAAAAAAGAAACAAAGGAAAATCTATGTTTTGTTGACATTTGCTTAAATAGAGCTGTTTCCTGGAGGATGTCTTCAGTGTCAGGGCACGTTGGATATGGCTTTCAGTTTACACTGATGTAAGCTGCAGGGTCTAAATTATTGTACTTCGTTGTACAACAAAGGTGGAGCTGCCCTCAGAAAAGAACTTGTTAATATAGGCTTGTAATTTCAATTTTTCACACGTTTCTCAGTCTATGTTTCAGTAAAAATCTAATCTGCCCAATCACTGCTTTAGGCTAATAGCCTGTAATACAGTATAGTGTCAAAAATGTCAAACCTAATAAAAAAAAAAGGGAGGAATCATAAGTGCTCACTGAAACCACTCCTTTAAATACTTTTTTTCCACAAGATCTGTGCATTCTCTTTGCTGGGGTTTGTGGAATATGTATTAATCGAGTCTGAAATAAAAAGGGAAAGCTGTACTGCCATGAAACTCTTCTGTGTCTAAGGTATGTATTAGATCTATAAATCTATTATATATATTTTTAAGAAATCATTGACCTAAAACTCAATAGAAGGTTTTATGCTATGCATGTCAGATATATTTTACTCTACCTCGTTGAGACTTGTGCTTGACCTTTTTAAAATGGAAACCTGGAAAATTTTGCCATCTGTTGGGCAAGGCGGTCGAATTCTTTACTTTTAAAACGGTTTAAAATTTCTATTGGAAAGTTAAAAGGGGAGAAGGAATAGATTCTACAGTGTTCATGCTATTTAATTGCAACAAATAGTTTAATTACCTGACTCACCCATGTATGACAAACCCCTGAAAGCTCAGAGGTAATAGGATAGTACATGGGAGGTGAAACACCTGCATGTCAATACTTGGGTGGATTTGCTTAACTCCCTTAAACAGGAAGGCAATGGAAAACCAGCAGCAGTGATTTAGCAAGTCTTTGTGTTCACTGCTGTCCTTCCATCTCTGCCATTAATATTTGTTTTGTTTTTCTCCTTCATGCTACAGCAGTAATGCTGATGATGCAACCCCAGACAGTCATTTCTGTGTAATAGCTTTGGGCATGAAATGCTTGATTTGCACTCCTGAGCAGCTATCACAGGCTTGGCTCCCCAGGTTTGGATGTAGGAGGGATGGAGAAAATGAGGAATTTTCTTCGACCTAAGGGTTGAGGGTAATGCATGGAGTAACAGAGGAAGAGAGAGTGACTAAGTAATGCAACCACAGTGCAGTTGAAAGCAGGAGTAAAAAAACCTTTTGCTCAAAACAACAGATTTATTCGATTCGACTCTTGGAGAAAAATAAGCAAAAGTGTAATTCAAGAAGAGGTTATTCTTAGTCTATCCTGCCATAAATAAAGCTGCAGCAAAAAACTGCATAAATTTAGACTAACTTCTTTTCTTCTGGACAGAGATTGTCTGGACTCATGGCAGCTTTTTCCTGAGTTACTGAGGTAGTAACTGCAGAAGAAAAAACCTATTATTCACCCATAGGTTACATATTCTACTTGTGAAGACTCTCAGGTCAAGAATTATAGCATTGACAGTTCTGGTTTTTCTTCCATTTAGATTTTCACAACTTCTTCCCCTACCCCCCCTCCACATTCAAGACATTTTTAAACTTTCCTTTAAATCCATTGTAATGGGCTTAACTAATATGATAAATGTCAAGCATCTTCAAAAAGTTTCTGTAAAAACCAGTTCACAGAATGAAGTTGAGGCTGAGCAATTTGAATCTTTCTTGTCCATGTAGTCAAAACTTCAGTGGAAAAACCTATCCAGAAATAAAAATGTAATTTGCTGTTGCAATAAGTAAAATTGTCTGATTCAGGTGAAAGTTAATTCATCTGCAGAGAAAAGATCACCTATAAATTTAGTAATTTTGCTTCTGGATCAGAAATAAGGCCCGATAACTAAGTGTATACTAGTAAAATGTACTACATGCTTTTATGCCACTGTATTCCTATATACTAATATGTTACAAAATATGCTGTATCCTCAAAATGCCCCAAACAGCACTCAGCAAAAATTTTGATTGATTTGACACCTTCTTATCAAATTATTTTGCCAAAAAGTTAAGGATGGTATTCTGAAAAGTGGAAATGACTGAAAATGTTCGGGATATACATTCAACCCACGTGAGTAACAAAGTATACATCAGGAATGCCTGATGGCATTTCCAAATACACTTTGTTTTTATTTAACAAGGCCTGAAAATTTGTCTGTTTTTACTTTACTTAGAAACAATATTCGGGTTTTGGTCTCGAGCTTTGGTTTATGAGCTTATCTCCACCCTCCCCATCCCCACCATTAGTTCATCCCTAATTGGGAGACTTGTGAAAAAGTCAGTGATGAGGTTAGTCTTAACCATCTGCCCAAAAAGTCTCTTCTCTAGAAGTTCACACGTTCATGCACCAAGACACACCACAGGGTCACTGTCCTTTGCTAACAAGCTACTTAGGCAAACGGAGTGAGCAGGATTAACTGCACTTCCCTACAGAGATTTATTCCTGCTTAAAGTTAGATGCAAACTCAGTTCATATCTTCTATTAAATTTGGTACTGCTGGATTTCCACGGTGAGAAGTTTCTCGTTGCTTAAAAACAGAGCTGGCTGCATTTTCTGTAATGTTAAAAATGTTTTTAATCAGTTAAAAGGGCCCATCTTTGGGTAAGAGTTATCTGGGGGTGGATATTGTTCCAACAGTGTTATTTCATCATGTGGAAGTATCCCACCATCTTAACCAACGGGCATTCACTTGTTAAGTAAGTTTATGATCAGTGGCTTACCATATAAATTGCCTGGTTTTCTGTTTCAGTGCCAAATTTCCCTTTAGCTCCGGGTAAAAAAGTGAGGGGGTTGCTGGATTTATTTCTACGTCTTTCAGCCTAGTGGATTGTCAGCAGTATTACTCAGTATTACACACAGTTACTTAGGGTAGAATCAAAATGTTTTATTCAGAGGAAGTACTTGATAAATCTGAAGGTTTTCCTTTGCCTTCAGGAAAAGTCAGAGTGACTCAGCATCTGCAGAAGACTGGCTTTGAGCCTTGCCTGTGTCTGTGTACGTACACATGGGAAGTCAGAAGCCTAATCCATGCAAATCTATGAATAATTTGATGAGAGTATTTTAATCTATTTTCTGCTAATCAGTACATGAACATTTCTACACAAAATGCATCTTTGTAGTGAAATCGCTACACCGGAGTCTATTATAGAATGTAAAATATAAAATTATTTGGTTACTGTTACTATATCCTGCAGCTTACATTTTTAGCTACTCTTAATTCACTGTCATGATCTCAATCTGTATCAATTTCTTTTCTTCCTACTAGATTTTGATTTTTAATTTATTTTTTTTAAATAAAATGTGATCTAAAATGAAGAACATCTTTTCCATTCAGTACATTATAGCAGCAATGGGAAAAAAGTATTGAAAGGGCTGGGAGTGAGTTTGATATTTTGGTTCAGCCAAAACCATCACTTTTTTCTTAACAATAACAAAAAAAATAAATAGAAAAAATCGAAAAAAAAAATTCATCCTAAATTAAAATTTTAATATTGAAATTTGAATACTTATCTTCTAAAACATAAATTTAAGAATATTTCAAAAAATAATTTTATTTAAAAAAAAATCAATAATTTTTCTCCCAGTTTTTTTTAAAAAAAGATATGAACATTTAAAAGCAAAACAAAGAGTAACCTTCTATTCATTAAGGATAACTTATAATATTTGTTTGTAGTTCTCATCTGAAGAACCTTAGGAGACACAGTTATGAGTGGGTTCCTGCCTGGACAGTTCTTGAAGAGTGTTGATGCTCTTCAGTTTATTCATAATTTAGTTCTTCGTGGAATTTCTTTCAGATATCACCAAAGTATATGTGATAAAACTATAGGCAGAACCGTTGCAACGTAGAAAAATAGTGAGAACAGATGTAGTTAATTCTTTCAATTTTTTTCACAGCTGTGAACTGTGATATCAGAACAATCCGACTGTGACATCAACAGTGTATCCAACAAAAGAACCAAACTTTCAGGAAAGGTTGATCTGCACAGATATATTTGTAGATATATTGTCAGTGTTTCATGTGAAAAATGAAACTTAAATATATGTCCTTACACTAGGATGGTGTTTTCGTGCTGCAATTGTATTATTGGGAACAACATATGACATTAAGTTGACAGGTCTATAAGTATTCAAAACTTCAGCTCATAAACTGATTTTCCTTCTCAACTAAAAAAAACCAAAAACAAACACAACAAACCTAAAGAAAAGTAATCAAAACAATTGGTATAATGGTTGTGTTAATTACTAAACAAGTTTCTGTTTAAATATCTAATCAAATGCAGTTTGTGAATGTCTTCACTCGTGTTTCTGAAATTCCTCTTTGAAAGCAATAGATGTTTTGTATTTTGTTTGTGTATTATTGAAAACTATTGTTATGAGTTAACTTCTTACAGAGGGCTGGGCTTTATTCTTAGATTTGAATTGAAGTTTCTGGACAAAGAAGGAGGAAGTTCATTTACTGTCTAAAATAAATATCGAAGCAGAATGTAGGCTCAGTTTTTTATATTAACTTCCATGAAATGGTTTGACTTTATATATAGTCGTGCCAACAAGATGCCATTTTACAGCTATTTAGGAGTCACTTTACAATACTAAAATATTGGTACAGAACCACATAATTTCAAGAGCAAAGGCTCATAAGTGCCACGGCACCTTTTTTTCCACTATGCATGATGCATAAAATATCATATTAGAAAAATATATGAATTATAATGAATGTGTTATAAGTATTAAATATATTCTTTTGGCATGTTAATATCACCATGTGGGTCTGTTGTGGAGGATAGGAGCTATATATTTGAATTTTTATTTTGATTCAGTGGTGATCATTGAGTGGGAGGTTTGAGGTGAGTATAAAATGCTGCGATGTGTTGTGGGGTACTGGAATTATTCTCACACTCCTGTCACTTGAGTTGTGCTCCTGCAAATGTGGTGACCTTTAGGACAGTGATGGCAGAATATGATTTTAAAGATGGGCTGGCTGAGATGTGTTATATGAAATTGCAAGTCATTTTAGCATTAATTAAATCAGTAGTAAAATTCAGTATTTTTGAAGTTTTTTTTCTATTGATTTCAGGGACGTTGGTCAGATACTATGTTAGAAAAACAAACAAACAAACAACAAAAACCCCAACATATTCAGGTGCTTTTCACTTTTAAAGGACAAAATATTTTATAACTTGAAGTATTAAGGCAAAAATTCCTTTATTTCTCTCAGACCTTCTATCCACTAAAAGAGAAAGCAGTATGGATTTATTATAACTGTGAAGAGACATTAAATTACCAAGTAATCTCTCTCTTCCATTACAATAATTTTATTTATTTCCTTCAACTTTAAATCTGAAATGTAATATATGAATAAGTAAATTTTTTGAGTGCTTTTGGGTTTTATACAATATGTCTCAAGCTATTTTGGAAGAAGTTTTTTATTTTAATTTTTTAGACAGTGCTTTCAAAAATACATGTCACATGTCCAAATGCATATAAAAAATGAATGAGAAATATTTTTACTTTTTAATGAGAATGATGGGCTGTGAAATATTTATATTTACGGTTTTTATACCAGACATGCTCTTTTTTTCTCTCTCATCAAATATGTAATGCACTAAATGTTTGGTGTCAGGAATTATAAAAGACCACACATCGTTAGATTGGCAAATTACAAGCCACGGGAAATCTTCGGTTTTAGGGAGATTTATCTTCCTTACAAAGAACTGGACCTTGTTCTGGGAAGAACTATCCAATTGTTTCTTCTCGGAGCAATCACTCTCCTGGACTTTCCCTGTGTGAGGTAGGGAGATCTTAAGCAGATTTTAATGCATGTACAGCATTAAAATTAGGCAAAGAAATGATGCTATAAAAAACATTAGAAAGCCAGTTTATTTGAGTGGGGACAAAAAGAAGATCTTAGGTGAAGTGAAGAAAGAGAGGATTTTTGCCTGATTCTCAATTTTATTTATTCAGCTTCCCAAGTCCAGAATGTCACTGCTTTATAAACATAAGGGGTGTGTAAAAGTCGCCTGAGGAAAAAAGGTGAGACACACAGAGAAGGCATAAGTGGACTTGAGCAAAAATAAACATTTTAAGTACTCTGGCATTATACGTGTATAAACAAAGTCTGTGTTTCTGTAACACATCTATCAACATGAATAGTCAGAACATTGTTGAATCATTCAGAGGCTGAATTTTTTTTTTCTTTCTACCATCACCTCATTTTGTATGAATTCCCATTTTCTCTGTGACCAACGTGTACATTGGTCATTTTTTTTTCCTGAGATTTTGCCTAGATAGAAAGGATATTTCTGAGATGGAAAAAAAAATTGAAGGTGTTAGAAAGACACATAGAAGTTAAGGGTTCTAGAGCAGCCTCTCTAGACTCCAGGAAGATCAAGGCTGAAGAAGACATATAAACCCTAACCAGGTTCCATCTCAACATTTCCTGTCTATGGCAGAAGAATTTCAGAATAATGTTTTAATATTATGGCTCTAATCTCCAGAAGGTGAATCATGACCATTTGTGGCTCTTGCTAAAATTAAATTGTTGGTGCTGTTTTGTTCAACAAAGAAATAGTTTGGATGTTTTCTTCTGGTTTTAGGTAGTTTAGAAATACCACGTTCAAGCTCCATTCTTCCCGTCCCTCCAGCTCGCTTATCAAAAAAAAATGCAGAGCAATTTTAAAATATGAACTCTTAAACCCTATTTTTTTTAATCTGTCTCCTCTACTGCCTGTTTTATTTTTTTGTGTGTGTCTTTATTCTTTTCCTCCTCCATATCCTACAGGTCGAGGTATATTAGAGTGCCCGCTAAAAAAGATCTCAAGAAAATCCTGAATGCTTGTTGAGTCAGATTAAAGGTTGTTTCGGTGGGGCTGCAGCAGCCTCAGGTCAGGTCCTCCTGATGAGATTTATAGGATAGTTCTTCTGAGTTTGCTGCATACTCTCATGAAACCTGCTGTGCTGACACGGTGTCAGGGCCGGAATCCAAACATGGGTGTGCCAGAGCCACCCCAGCTGGTTTTTGTCTGCACATTCCCAATCCAGCTGACCCCTGGGTTTCCCTCCCACACTCACCAAGGCTCTGGGAAGCACTGGCAGAGCGCTGCACAGGCGGTGCTGGCCACTGGGATCATTAGGAAAATAGGATGGAACAGCTTAATATTGAATGTTCTCTTGCTTCAGCTGACAGCTCCCTCTGTCCCTGCACAATCAGAGTAATTCACTGGGTACCTGCTTCAGAGTTTCAAGAACCTTTCTTTCAGTTAAAATGTTTTAAAAATTGAGAAGTAGCAGAGGAGCAAAATGCCAGTGACAAGTTGTGTGGTTTCTGCTGTGAATGCCACATCAGTGGTCACCATCCTCCTCCTCTGGCAGTGTGTGGTTTCTGGGTTTTGTGAAGGCATTTTCATGTGGTGTACTAAAGTCAATGCCTGTGAACTGCAATAGGAGATAACTCTAACAGAAGGATATGTGATAATATGTCTAATTATATGAGTAGTGCTGTCTGTAAGAAAACTCTTGTTTTCTATGCACATTTTCTATGTAAAGGTTATTTCTAAACTAAAATCTCTCAAGTTTTTGTCAGGAATAGCCATTTTGTAGAATTAGAGAACAGTTCCATTAAAGGAAAAATTAAAGTCTCTTTTTAGTAGCTATCTTCATAAAAACAAATGCAGTGCTTGAATCATTTTAGTTTCAAACTGCACCCACCTGCCCTACACTTCCTACCCCAATTAATAATTTTCTGTGGGGGTTTGCTGGATTTTCTTTTGAGTGGGGCAGGGGGGGTGGGTTGTTCCTTTCTCTTGTGGGGGCTGGTTTTCCAACTCATAAAATATCTTAGAGAGAAGTCTTAAATCGGTTTTGAATAGGAAGGAAATTTTAACTGTCAGAAAACTGGGGTACTCAGTAACCCCCAAGTGTTGATGTAATTAAGCCAACTGTCTGGTTGACAATCATAGTGATGGTTACCTTTTCTGTCTGATGTGAGATGATTGTGTTACTTGCAGAAAAGGAATTTTACTGCTTGCATCTCAAAATGTGGTACAATAGTTACCAGAGTGCTAAGCTACATTTAGTTTGCATTCCCAAATTTAACATGAAAAGTATTTATAATAGTTAAGCATCAAAATGATTACCGAAGCTGCACATTCACATCTTGTCTTTTCTCAGCAGACTTGTATCAATGGAAAATCCTGTAGAGATCTGTCAAAATGAAACTTTCAGGGACATGAGTCATTATCAGCCAGGAGTGTTTATTGCCTCTGGATAGTTTGCAGTCATTTGGATATGCAGTATTAATTCTGCATTACCCTACATCATACATATAATATTTAATATATACCAGACAATCACCTAAGTGTATCCTTTGCTCTCCCCAGCTTCTCATTTTCTCTGAAAACAAAGCATTGCAGAGAAGGCCTTTGAGATAAAATAATTGTTTGAGAAAAGTGAGGCCAGGTAAGGCCAAAAGTGTCTTCAGGCTAACGGTATTGATTAGCATTTTTAAAGTTTGACAGCTAACAGTTTAACTTTTTTTTTTTTTTTTTCCCTTCACAAAGCCTTTGGTTTAACATGACAGCCACATTATTAATTAACAGAAATTGGAATGAATGACTTCAGCTAACTGCTAGCTGCATAATTTATTAATTTATATACAATATAAATACTTCTGTGTGTATGCCAAAGGAATTAATAATCATAGGAATAATATCACAGAACTTTCATATCAAGGAGACACGGTAATACTTTATTACAACATTTGAATTAATGTGAAAAATTAACATCCTTATTCTGTGCTATGCTTATTACAATGAAGAGAGAAGCTGATGGTGTTACAGACTTAGAAACAGGAGAGTATAACTCTGGAAAAAACACATACACAAACAACTTTAGAGGTTGCCTTTCACCTGGCAATTGTGGATTATAGGTAGTGGAAGGAAGACTAACGTTATGTTCTTTGGTTGGATGCCTGATGACTTAAAAAAGAAAAAAAAAAAAAAAAAAAAGAAAAACAACCACCAAACCCAAACCTTCTGTGAATGGCCTGATTTGTACCTTACTGAGTTCCTACATGTCTCGTGTTTTTATGTGTAATAGGGAAGGAAGCTAATATTTCATCATACATGCTTAGCTGATATTGATGGCAGTACTACTTTTTGTTATTTAATGGGGAGGAAAGCAGCAATTTTTTTTGTGACTTGCATTCTCTGATATTTGAATCTGTGACACGAATATTCTGATCAGTTCTGGTTGTTCGTTTCTGCTGTTCAGTTTTGAATATTTCACTTTTGAAGTACTTTATCCATTCATTAATTATTTCCCCAAGTAGATTATATGTAGTTACAGGACATATTGAAGGCGGACACCACCCAGGCTTCTACTCTGTGTGTTGGATTGAATCATTATTTTGGTCTCCTTGGTGGCACACACAACTTTTCTCATTGTGATTTTGTGTGCTGTGCCTCTGGGCTTTCAAATGCAGGCACACCAGAGGCCTCACAATACAGTCATGGCTATATATTGTTTACTGAAGTTGTTTCCTCAGCATCAAAACCAGTGGTGAATTATGACTATCAGAACATTCCTATGAGGGTTATGAATTACCTGTGATCAGAACAAAGGCAGCATATGATGATATATGGAAAATCTACTTTTGAAAAGTCATGTATATTGCCTTTCCAGCTGTTATCTAAGGGATGGATGAAGTTTCTTTGGAAGAATGGATATTGAAGTTTCTGTATTGGGTTTCTTAAGAAACTCCCATTGTGAGGCATCTATGCAATCTTTTTGTTTGCAAAAGACTTGAGAAATGCTCCCTGCTAGGTGGATTTTCCTTATTAAATGCCCTTTCTCGTGTAGAGTATGACTTTTACCTTTTTTCCTACTATGCCATGATTTTACTATGCTTTTTATATATTGTGGTTTCTCTCTATAGATGTAGTACTTTTATTTCAGCCATGTTTAGTACTGTATTTTAACTGCATTATTTGCTTAGTATTAATTAAGTGCTTGAGTGAAGTGGAATTGCAACAGTTTTATGTGAAGTATGTGGGTTTAGAAGTAGAAAATACAATTGCTTTTGTTACTTGTCTATCTCTTAAATTCCCTCAAACTGACATTTTTATAACTCATGCAGAGCACCAAAGTTCTAAAACTCTAAAACTTTATTAACAATATGGAATTGTTAATAACCTGTGGCTTTTTTTTTGTTTATTTTTAATTAATTTTCTATTTGTTTTTACTTAAGCTAAATTTCATTCTTGGCACAGAGTCAATTAGTCCAAGTTTGGTCCTGTCTTGTTGCTAAAAGAAAGAATCAAAATGCTTTTATAATCCTCAGACTTGTAGAATTGTGTCACTGTAAAGTACAAATGGGGAGGAAAAAGCTGACCATAGGCATAAGGATTTAATAAATGCAGTTCAACGTTTTTCTCTCATTTTGTGGTTCTGCACAAAAGAGCAACAACAACAACCTTCCAAACAAAACAAAACAAAACAAAACAAAACAACCCAGCCAGAACAATTGGCATGAATGGTGCTGAGATAAGTATTTTATAGGACTCAAAATTCAGGAGCTCCTGCTTCTGCTGGTATGTGACAATCTGCTTGTTTCACCTTCCCCTCTAGTTCAAAGGTCTGATCCTAAAGCTGATAGAAAATAAAGAGAGGAGCAGGGGCATTGGGATGGCAGCAATCCATTGCAGTCAGCCAGGGCAGGAACCAGGACAGTGCACAGGATGATGCTCCTCTGCACGACTCACTCAGACCCAACTGCCTTAAATCACAGCCATCTATGGAATTAAATAATGGACCTTTTTCTGAGTCAACCCTCATCTAGTAAGGACAAGGGGGAAGGTTGTATGGTATTTCTATCCTTCCTTTTGTGGTAAGTTTGTTTGGCTTATTCCTTCTACTAATCACAGAATCACAGAACACCAGCTTGGAAGGAACCTTGAGCACTATCTGATCCAATCTTTCTTGGCAAAGGCACAGTCTAGACAGGATGGCCCAGCATCTTGTCCAGATGGAACTTAAGCGTCCAACGCTCGGGGATCCAGCACTTCCCTGGGGGGGTTGTTGCGATGGCTGATTGTTCTCCTTGTGAACAATTGTCCTCTTGAGTCTAATTGGAACCTCCCCAGGAGTAACTCACACCCATTGCCCCTCATCTTGTCCGTAGGACTCCTTGTAAAAAAAAAAAAGGAGTCTCCATCTTCTTCGTAGCCACCTTTTAAACACTGGAACATGGTGCCAAGGTGTCTTGCAAGCCACCTTTTCTCAAGACCCAGTTCTCTCAGCCTGTCCTCATATGGCAGCTTCCCAGGCCTTTGCTCACCTTTGTGATTATGTTGTTATCTTCGTGATAATCTTATTTTATTGTGAATAAGAAGATGATTTAATTTTTGGGTTAGAACAGTGGCTTTGTCTGAGTCTTCAGCAAAATCGTGCAAGCATTTCCCACTGCTTTATGTTGTATTACAATTACTCATTTTGTTCTGATGGGTATTTTGGAGCTATGAATATCAGGCTTAGAAGTGAACATTGAAATTAGGTTTATAATTTCTAACTAAGGGAAAATGCAAATGTACACAGTACTGCTTCAGTTTCCTTTTAAGACCAAAATACTTGGTGTCATACTTAAAAGACTATGCTTTTGAAGTTGGAATTTCAAGCTAAATGCCAAAAGTCAAGAAAAATACCACTTGGGTAAGGAGCAAGAAATGATCAAAGTTCTTATAGAATCAAGTGTATCGTATATAAGGAAATGCACTTTCAAAGAAAACAAACCACAAAGAAATATCTTCTCTGCTTCCTAGTGGAGATATTTAGTAATAAAATGTTTCTGAAATTGCTATAACATACAAGAGATTTTTTGTATTAATGTTTGCAGAAATAAGTATTGTTTTGGAATTTCTCTTTGGGTCTTTTTTTTTTTTTTTTTTAAGTTGTAAAGAACTTGAAATTGTAACCTGAACTTTAACTCTTCTTCAATAAGTTCTGTGTTACTTTTAGACGTGTAATCACAGAAACAATTAGGATGTTGTCCTGAGGCTCCTTTACTGCAGGTGCAACTGTGTGATTGCTGTTTTGTAATTACTGTATGATTCTCACCACCCGTCTGCATCAGATAAGTTGTGCAGTGTGCTTCAAATAAGTGAAAACCCTTTTTGAGTTCAAGTAAGCACTTAATAATTGAGGTTGCTCTGTTATTTAGTCTCAGATCTACTCCTTGTTTTATTTGGTTTGTGAAACTCAAAGCTAATGGAGAATTTGTCATGCAATTGGTTAAATTGTTGCAGAAAACTGTTGAATAACGGTGCTGATTAAAACACTGAAATTAGAATTCCTTGAAATATGCAAAAGGCTTTAAATTATTACAGAGGCAATGCCAACTTCAGGATTTTTGTTTTTGAAGTCTTTGAAGTCTGACTTTGCAGAACAGATTGTGAGTCCCTGGCCCATTACACACCTGCAGAGATTTTGGTGTTTTATTTCTCTTGGGCGAAACAGCAGAAGCCCAAACCATGTTAATCACTGTCAGAACCAGTTGTATAAAATGCCAAAATGCAATGAACCAGGAACTTTATAATAAATATGACAATGCAGTAAAAAGTGTTGTTTTGTTAGGCTTGCAATTTGTTGTAATTTATCACTTACAATAGTACTGGAGGGGAAACATATCTGGGACCTCCAAGTAATCCTTTCACTTGGAAGAAATAGTCCTGTATTTGTATGCTGTTTTCAAGATGAAGTAATTAAAAAATTAAGTGTAGCTATGAGACACGTAAAATGTGTATTTTAAATATATGAAATTAAAATGCACTACAATTCTCTATTAATATCTACTTAATACATGGATTCTACTGGAAATAATATAGATTAGTCACACCTTGTTTATAGAAAGGTGCCTATATTCTGTTATCCTTCTAAATAATCAGCAGTTTTACCATATGAGAATATTGGACTTTTATATTATAGAAGTGACACTACTAAAAGCTGAAGAATAGGCATCTCTCAGATACATAAACAAAATCTGCTCTCTTCTGTTGTTTCAGTATATGTACTGCTCCGTGTGAGTGAATTATTGTATCAAGAATCACTTCTGAATGTATTTTTTGAGCAACTTTATAAAATAATTTTCAGAAGGCTTTCTGGGAAAGAAATTGCTCCATTTTAGCCACCTTGACAGGGAGTGAGTGTTGTTCTAGAACATGACTGTGTTGTTTCCTATCACATTGCCATACATGCAAGTACAGTTCTTATTCTCTGGACTAGTGGATTCCTAAGTTACTTATGCAGGGGTGACAGGTTCCTCTGAAATAGGTTTCATTGAAAATACAGATACATTATGTATCCAGTTCTAACAGAATGTACAGATTCAGGTTCTGATCTATAACCTGAACATGTTTACGCGGGTATTTAACTTAAAACACAAGAGTAAGCTGGTTTACTTCACTGGAACTATAGCTGAAATTAAACACTTGGGTAAAACTTCGTAAGGTTAATTTTCTAATGTTATTTCTTCCCATGGCTTTGCTACTCTCTGTTGGCTACAGATTCCAAAGGTGCCTTGTAGGCAGCTGTTGAAAATTCTTGCTTTGTTCCAACAGTAAACTTTCCCTGCTTCTGGCATAGTGCTGCTGGAACTGCTGACCACAGAAAAATTGCTTCTGACTTTGTTTGTTGTTCCTCCTGCTGTGACAGCTTCTTCCATCATCCAGCTGTATTTTGTTCTGGCTGAGTCCCTCTGATGCCTCTTGACATCGTGGTAGTCCCTGAACTAGGTTATAGGCAGTTTAAACATTAGGGTAGGATATAATTGCAAAGGTAATTTGTAGCTCCTGCTGTCAGATAAATGACCGCTTATATGTTTTCCAGAGCAATTTTCAGGACGGAATACTGAAACAATGTGAATAATGTAAATGAGTTTTGAGGAAGAGTACACATGATCTCCCTGGGAAGGAATCAAAGAAGAAAAATCACCCAAAACTCACCCCAAAAGATGATGATTGGATGATTTTCCTGACATTTTTTTTTTCCTAAGATGGTCTTCCCAATCAATTGGGAAGTAAAGCAACTGGTACGTTTCTCTGCAAGGCCAAATAAAAAGTTTTTTTTATTGTTGGAATTAGCTGCTATTTTTCGTGCTGGTCATTTCCACAGACTATGTCCCAAACAGAGCTTTGAAATGGATATATATGATTTATTGCATCCTGAGATGACTGAGAAGGATATGGTCCCTTGGAAGGGTGGTGAAATAAGTGCCCATATCTATCATAATGCCCAGTGGGTTGGTATTAGTCACAGAGATGAATCCATCATTCTTCAAGACCTCAGACAAGTCTTTCATATGGAACCATAATATTATTTATGGTACTTTAAAAGAATTTCTTCCAGGAACTCACCTAAAATCACTGATACTTCATAATCATATGGGTAAGAGTTTGCACTGTGAGCACTCTTGATTCTCAGAATTTTAGGTCTAAAACCAATGCAGATTGAACTGTTGGCCTCACTTACTGCATTTGATATCTACAACTTTTTCAACTATTTCTCTGTCTTAGGCTAATCCCTTTGGGTTACTGTCTAACAACTCTGGTTTTTAATGCAAGAGATTGACAAGAAATTTGTCGCACTCTATTCTTGAACAAATTTTCTCTGTGTGAAAAGCTAATGTTCCTGGGCTTGTTTCCCAAACTTTTCTTGATTTTTGAATGTTGCTGACTTCTAAGCTTCCTTCTTCCGTAGAAATCATTGGAACAGTGCTTAATTTCTGTAGCTCAGTTCCTAGAGGAGCAACCAGTCTCTCTTTACTGACTAGGGAGCGGGCCAAGATATTTCCACACAAGGAAGCCATTGCTAATGACCTGACTCTGTCTGAGGCACATGGCTTTTATCCAGTTTCCCCTTTCAGTCTTACTCATTATTATGACTTTTAATAGCTTGCTTCCTTGAGAGACAAGTGCTTCCTAAGCCTATAATTTGCGACCAAAAGTATCTGAATTTGCTCAAAACAGGCAAAGGTTTTATTTTAGGAAGCTTTCACATTTCCTCTTCTCCTTTTTCCTCTGATGGTGATACCTACTCTTCCTTTGTTCATGATCCAAATAGTGAAAGTAAACTGCTTTGCTGTTGCTTCTCTGAAAGTCTGATGTCCTAACAGGGTAATAGGGTAGGGCATTCAATTAGTACCTGAACATATGTTTGGGTATGACAGCTTTTTTGTGATTTCTTGAAGACTGAGAAGGCATTGCTGTGAAGCAGGTCTCTGCTGAATGGATCTGAGTTGTAACAAGTTCTTGAGAGAGTGACTTTAATCTGGCTCCCTGTTTGCTTCTTGTTATCTACTTTTATCTCCCATTTTGTCAAAGGTGTGACTTTTTTTTTCCTCCTTTTTCTGTTACATCTGCTGCACCTGTGTGATAAGGTCTCTTATGTTTGTTTATCTTTTGATGAATGAGTTCTAAAAGTCTTTTGCTTGAAAGTCAAACAACAGTCTTGTTTGAAAATGTCTTGTCTGAAATACCATTTTGGGATCCTGCTGTTCTCTTTGAATTTGGCTTTAAATGAACTCAGGAAAGAATTGGTTGTCTCTCTGAGTGGTTGACTGACTTTACTCTCTTCTTCTGAACCTTCCACCATTAATATCCATCACTTTGGGGGGGGGGAAGCTTTGTGATATGTGATATGTTTATAAAGTATGCCTGCAATCTAGGAATTCCATGTTTAGAAAGTAGACATCTATTGCAGAAAGTAGAAGCCTGATAGGCTCTATAGCCAGTAAAAAGAAAGGGGAAATGGCCATAAGATAATGGACTATCTGATAGGCTCCTCCTTAAGTATTTCCCTCTACTTTCCAGAAGAGTCTCTCCTCAACATGGGCTATAAAAGGGAAGTTGAGTTTCAACCCTCCAGAAGAAATCTATCTTTAAACCAACACACCACTGGGCTGAGAAACTCCCTGCCACAGGATGTTTTAGATGTCAAAAAGTTTATGTGAGCTAAAAAGGCAAACAACTGGGTTAGAGATGAAGAAAGACGTTCGGAGCAAAATTAGATTGAAAGATACAGACTCCAGCACTTCACTTCTATTTGCTCATGATGTCTTGCTTTGGAACTTGATCTGCTTTCTACACCTTTACGTGAAAAAAAAATAATGTTGCTGACTTTTGTGGATGCTTCTCATGTCTTTTGGTCACTGCAGAACAAAATATTTATGCCATATTTTTATTAAAATAAGGTCAAACTCATTTTTCGGTGTCGATTAAAGTGATACATTAATACACTCATTCTTTTTATATAAGTGTGAAAATCTGGAGAATAGATCTAAATAAGCCTATACTGTATGAGTGTTATTAATTACTGCATCCAGTTCCATTATACTATAACTAATAGCTTATTAAAACATTTTTTTCTTTTAATTAAAAAAAAAATCCACAAAAGCAAATGTTTCGTTTGTTTGTTTTTGAAACCTCCTGGAGAACTTGAAGGCTGAAAGAAATTAGATCAAGGACAGGTAAAATAAATGTGAAACTCATGTACTGAAATATATTCTCAGCTTGTTTGGTAGGTGAGTCTGTTCTCAATAATAAATTCCAGCTATTTCTTAACACCTCTCAAGACACCCCCCCCATTGCAGGTTTACAGTTTTAATTTCTGATTCAGACAAAAAATATCGTTTCCATTTTCAGGTGTGTGTCCCTGAAATTCTGCATGCCACTAAAAATCTGTAACGTTAGTAGGTCTGGTCATGCTAAATTTTCAATGATTAGTTTTAGATGTGTGACTAATTCATACCACTATAAAGGCTGGCTTGTGTTTCCTACTTTCCAATAATAAATCAGCAACAAATAATTCAAAAATGTAAGTATTTACAGTATGTAAAAATGGTATCGATTTAATTTATTCTGAGTGAAGTAATACATATGAAAGAATCATCCAACTGAAGATCAATTTGAATATATCGCTAAATGTATTTGCATCTTAAGAACTCTGACTTCCTAGTATGATATTAAAGTGATTATTAAAATATAATTTTTCATTTTAAGCACACGTCTTGAATAGTGGTAATGTTCAGGTTTCTCACGTGCGCTTGAGTTGGGGGTTGTATATCTGAGGTTGAGCTGCCACAGGACTATTGTGCCCTTCACAGGCCACTAACTTCTGATAATCTCATTTTATCTTCAGTGCTTGTGCACAAGAAAGATCACATAAATGTGGTGCTATTGAGTGATGTCATGGCTGTTGGGAAAGGAGTGTTTGGGGCCGGGTTGGTACCGCAGCAGAAGGGAGGGGAAGGTTCCTGGGTAAGGAGGGCTGATATGAGAGGCTCTCCCACTGCTTTTGCAGAGTTCATTGTTTCACTTCGACTTTCTCCCTGCATTCCCAAGAGGATTTACATGCATGGCCTCGCTAACACACTTCACAACCACTTCTGGAACCAGCCTGTGCACCTCTTCTGCAGTAATAATGGTGGAGTGTCTGGTCACGTTAATCTGATATTATTTTTCCCCTTTCTCAAGCGAGTGCGTGGCATCACAAGGAGTTGTGGCCCAGGGTTTGGTACAGGGAGGGCCTTGTGAAAGCTCTTGGGTGAATGGAAGGTGGGAACAGCTTGTCAAAGTACAGGCAAGGGCTTAGGGGAACTAAAGGGAAAAATGCAGGTGTAAAGCCTTTGAATCTCTTGGGTATAAACAACGTATTTGCATTAGGTATAGCATTATACAAGAGAGAGTGGACTTTGGACGTGCTCACGTCCTTTTGTTCTTGCTAATCCTTCGCCAAGCATTTGTGTAATAAAAGTATTGTTGCCTCAGATGAATTGCAAGACCTAAGCATACATCCACATGCTGAGACACGGGTGGCAGCTCAGGTCTACCTAATGCTATGTTTTTAAAGGAGTATTTGGCAGTTTGTGGTAGGGATATTGCATCCAGTTCTTGAGGGGGGAAAAAAAAATTGGAAGCCATCACTGTGGCTCTGTGATCAGAAACAGGAGAGGATCCAGATATGCCCTCAACGCTCTTTCTAACTAGAGAAAAAAAAATAAAAACCTAAAGGTTTCTGGGTAAACCAAAAGCTGAACAACGTACATAGGTTATAAAATAGATGATGCAAATGTCTTACAACCTTGAAATAAAAACAGAGTGAGCAAAAATCCCTATTGTGTAAATATTAAACGTTGAGTAGATAATATATTAAACCTATCAGTCAGGGAATTTTTTTAATGCGTTTTCTCCCTTACGCCCCCTTGACACTCTATAATAATGAACAAGTTATTTAGTTAATGAAGAAAGCATCTTGTATTTAAAGATCTACATATTAATGTGACCTTCCTTTGTTCATAGCTGTTAATATTTATTGCCTTTTCTCATTGAGATTTTATTTGGTGTTCTGTGACAAACAAGAGTATGATTAGTGAAGCTGTAAAGTTCTCATGGTGGCTGCCTGTGTTCCCAAGATAGCAGCATTAGTGTCTGCAGAAGCATTTAATGCTGTTTATCATTAGTGACAGAGGCTGGGAAGGACCTTCTGTGGCTTTTATCTTTCACCTTGCCAACAGAAGTTGATGAGCTTTGTGATTTAAATGCATAGGTGATATTGTAATATTTATATTCATTTCACATAGACAAGTGCACAGGTAAACTAATCTTGTTGATGGAGATTAATTAAAACCATGTTACTGTACGACTGGACAGACTATGAATTAATATACTCAGAAAAAAATAGCACTTCATTTACTTTTCTTTTTGATTAAGCTAATGTTTTCAGAATTTCTACAAAAAGCATATAGGTTAGTATTTTATAACTGTTATTCCACTTGTTTTGAGTTTAGAATCTTGAACTCTACATCTCACATCCACAGTTTAGAATAAAAGAATTTTATCAACTGGTTGCAGTGGACTCTAATTTTGAAAGTAAAATTATGTGCCTTATGGACCTTCATATTCAGAGCTCCTTTTGTACCTGTGGGTTTGTGTACCTTGCATCTCCTCCAATTCCAGCTCCACACAGAATGTTTCAACATTCAGCTTGTCCAGTATTTAACTGTGCATATCTGGAAAATAGATGATAGACACTGCTGCTGTGCCAGAAGCTCATCATACAATTCTACTTGTGGAAAAAGCTGAAATTTGTATTGTCTTGTATTTTACTTCTGAAGCTCCATTTCAAAGTGAAGTAAGTTGGCTGTCTACATTTCATGGAATCTCATCTTAAAAGTAAAACTTGTCACGAAAAACCAAAACTCTCAAATAACGAAAATAGTTATAAATTTGTACACATGTAGACTTCTTAGAAATTCTTTAGCTGTTTCAAAAGGTGCCTATTTTGAGAGAAAAATTCAAGAGGTAGTCTGTCATGACTACTGTCCAGAGGAGGTACGGACTGCTAACTTACCTGTGATCCTCATTTGTAGTGGCGAAAGTCGGAGGTTTTATTGGATCTGTAGTGATGTAAAAAGAGAAAAGGTGACGTATCTGAAACTAAACAAATGAAATGTTCTAAACCAAGCTCCTTGCCAAAAGCTCAGTGCAAAGCTGGTAGGAAGCACACAGACCTTTTCTGTCAGCTCAGAGAATAAAGTGCCCAGGTATGACATTCTTTTTGTACAAAGTATCTCTTTCTGATGATAGTTACCCTTTTTTTCTTTTTTTTTTAGAAGCAACTGCTTATGATTTACAAGTGCTTATAGTTTGGTGATAATAATAATCCAGAATATGTTCTCTGTTCTTTTTCCTAATTATTTAAAACAGATTACAGATGAATTATTTAACCACATAAATAATGTATAGTCTTCTATAAAATTTTTGTCTCTAGCTAGCTTGTAGCTGCTTTGATGGTCAAGGTGAAAAGGAATGGAAGAGATGCATGGGGTGGAGGATTTAGTGATATGTGAAGTGGCAGCTACATAAGAATGAAGACTAATAGTAATGTTTCTTGACAGTTTGCATTATTACAATATTTCTAATAAGAGTTGGGAAAAAAGAAAGACTTCCTATGTTTCCTAAAATCTGAATTTGATTGAAAGACAAAGTTTAAAGGCTGAATATTACATATTCTTGTAGCAGCTCACTTTAACTAGGCATAGTATAACAAAACAGTATTGCAAAAGAGAAGTATGAGGTAAAATACACACATCAATATGCTTGCTTACATGGTATATTATTACAGATGCTTTATATTCATTTGTCTTTGTGAATGCAAGAGTACTGCTTCAATTTTAAAGTGTTAAAGAGTTAGAAATCTATTATGTGTTGTCTTCCATTACATCCCAGGCCAGCTGTGGAAGCAACACAAGCTTTTCAGCTTGACATCTGTAAAACATAATCTGATCTTTACTTAGATACAGAATTCTTGTGTTTGGGGAGGGAGGAGGAGGAAAGTTTTCTACTTTCCTCCTTTTGCTGTCAAACATCTTGAATTCATCTTTGATTTGCATTCTTCCAAGTTTTACATTATTTGTAAGGCCAGCTTGGGCAAGGAGCAAGTGTATATTTGCAGCAAGAATGTGACATCCTGTTCTCTTGTTGCAGTCAGTGGTGAAGTGGGAGCTTGTCCACTGAGTTACAATATCTGAGTTATGCCATCACCTGGATATTGTCTGGTTTTTTTTTCTCTTTGAGGAAGAGAGCTCAGTAAACCTGTGACTGTATACAAAGCTGTCATAGCAAAGAGGAGAATTACACTTACTGTCTTAAATATTTTGATAAAGCCTGCAATGGCTGATAAAATACATGTAAAACAAAGGGTGCACTTACAGTAATAGTATGCAATTTATCACTACAAAGGCAATCAGAAAGAATACCAACTTTATATTCCAAGCTTTGAATGTTACCCGAAAGGTTACTACCAGATGAACATTCTGTTAGGGGAGAAGTAAAACCAAACTCACCAGAACTGACAGACTACATTGCAAAGAAGCTCTTAAAGTGTTTGCAGATGGGAACCTTTGCTTTAATCTGTCTTTGATGCAGGAGGAACAGAATATAAAGGGAAAACCTATCTTTATGACCGTGTCGTTAATATGAAATTGTCTAAATTTTATATACAAGGCAACCAAATGTTACTAATAGAAACTTTTACAATGAGCTATTCACAGATTGTTTCAGTCAGCTATGCCAGTAGAAAATTCCAGTTTGTGCTTTATTTTGATTCTTTTTTTTATTTCTGAGATATTTTCCATTTTTTTTATTTTGTCAAGCTATCTTCTGCATTCCTTTTAACCTCTTTCTGGTGTTATTTTATGCTGTCTAATAAACCAAGTACAAAAGACTAAGATTAAGAAAGTTCTATGCTGCTCTTCAAGTTAAGCTTTTCACACTGAGTCTTCTTCTAGGCAGAAGGTAAGGGGGAAGTTCCCAGGAAGCTGCAGTAATTGTTTGTTGAGTGCCCCTACTTGTGGACATGTACTGACATGGATGTAGGACCTACAGCAGAAGTAATTTCTTTCCAAGTGGTAGAAAGCCTTGGATCATGGAGGCCACTTTGTTCAGCTTGCATGAAAAGAACAGTATTGACGTAGGACTTTTTGTTCTTTGTTGATATAAAGAGGACTGAGGATTCCTAATGACTAAGAATTAGAAGACTCTTGTGATTATTTATTGAGCTTTGACTGGGAAATGAATTATTGGCGTTTGCAAGTTTAGAAAATGGTTGAAGTGACTGAAGACAAACAAATGTAATAAATCTGCTGCGTAATTCATATAACTAATAATAACTGATAAATCTAATGACTAATATAAAATGCCCATCCACAAGAAAAATTAATGTGGTCTTATTAGTTTCTCCCAAATATTTTTCATTGAGCTGAAGATAAAAGGTTTGAAGCCATTTGTCACACTCCATTTTGCCACCAAAGATTCCAGGTGCTCTCCCATCCAGAGCAGAGGCAAATGGAAATGGGCATTAATCTCAGGTCTCTTTTTTTTTTTTCTCCCAACTGTAACCTGGAAACACTTGATTCTGTCACTGCCAATGAACTAGATTAAGAAGAGTAGTTATTTAATAAAACTTTTCCATAATCTGTGTTGTATTTCACATCCACACACCACACAAAGAAATCTTTTTTTCTCTGTTGCAGTATAAAAAAAACATATAATGATGGAGCACAGAAGAGCATTTCTAATCTTTGCTCAGTCTTATGACTGAAGGGTTTATGGAGAAAGTTAGTAATTTTCTTTTTGTTTCGAACTCTTAAATATTTTACATTCCATTGTTGTAATATGGATCTAAGGTCTTTAATTATATAAGCTTTTTTGAATAAATTACCTCAGCTCTTAATCTAGTTCAATACACTTTACATGGTAGCTGGGAGAATCTTAGATAACAATTAGTCTATGTAACTTCAAACTTAATGGTAAGAGGAATTTGTTAAGGTCAATGCTAATGCTACATTAGTTATGCCTGAAAATGATGCATACGAGGAAAACACTGAGTTAAATGAAATTTTAATGTCACTTACCGCCAATATTAGATTGATTGTTATTTTATGCTCAGTGCAAGTAACAGTGCACAGCAGAAAAGTCTGGGCTAAAATAATTTAACATTACTTAATATTTCAGCAGGCTGTATTTGTTTGTGACTTATCTGTAGAGAACATCTTAAAAAAAACCCAAACAAAACAACTACAAGCAAATTAAAATTCAGCAAGGAGAAGGGAGGGAGTCGATCCATACGCTTTTTGGGTATACTTTTTTTTAACCATTTTTAATACAATAAGGCTTTTAAATAATGGTTCAAAGAGAAACTTCTAAACGGTATCAGAAAAACTCTTGAAAGATGAGTAAGTGCTCTTAGATGATACTTACATTTTATTTAAATACTAGGAGCTTGTGCTCACTTTCCTCTTTTTTTTGGCTACATCAATGACCTGCTGTGGAGTAGATGGCAAAGCTCTTCTTTCCCAAAGAGCTAGGATTGATATTTCCTGCCTAAAAAGCAAAAAGACTCTAGTAAATAGAGAGGCAGGGAGAGGTTTATACGAACCATTCGTGGGACTGGAGTCTAAGGAAATTTCTTGTTAGTTTTGCCATGGTTTGGTTTTTTACTCATGTTTTCATGGCAGCTGACTCTAGCACTTATTTTGTGGAATTGAGGAGGGAGAAGGAAAAGAATCATCAATTTTCAGATACTAATAGCTTTTTTAAAAAAGTTTTTAGACGCAAGTGGGAGAGGAAAATAATGTCTTAGTGAAAAAATACATTGTATATATGAATGAACAAAATTACTGGTTTGTTGCTGTTTATGGTAGGCTATATTCTCTTTGAGAGGAAGCTTTCTTCAGTATTGAAACAGTGTCTTACATTTTTCTTCTTATTCTCCCCTGGATACTCTTGGAACAATAATGAAGTTTATTTTTCCAGTAAGTATTTTGAACATTCTCCTTTGTGCACAGGATGGGCAGAATGCCAATTAGAAAGAGTTCTTCAGTGGAAATCTTTTTTTTTCTCTCTGTCTTGTTTTTAATCTGTCATTGCTCAAACACAGCTCCTTTTTGATATAAATACCTTTCATTTAAAAACAGGTGTATAAAACTGCCAGTCAGCAGCATTGTGATTAAAGAATACACCTGCTCTCTGGGTTTTATTCCTGTCATCTATTCAAAAGGCAGATATTAGTAACTGCAGCCACTCGCAGATGCCAATTTTTTGTTTATAAGAAATTTGTTTCAAAATCAAATAATTTTTAATTTGCTAAAAGTTACAATTTAGAGAAAGCTTTGTAGTAGCAAAGGTTAAGTAACTCAGGCTATGCTCATATTTTATTTAGTTTTATCATATATTTGGCTTTGTCATGTTAAGAAGCAAAAAGTTTTTGGAACCAAATGAACCACTTGAGGATAAGAGACTGCAGAATTGGGTGTGAGATGAAGACTTTTGGATGACTGAAATGCTCTGGTCTGTGTGTGGTATAACTCCTTTTAGGCACGAGACTATTTTGGGAATGCCTGTAATAGATACATAACCAAAGCTGATTCTTCAGTTTGTATTTCGAAAGTGAAGCAAATCTTTAGTAACACGTAGTTCTTCCAGAGCTGATACCAACATCTTATTCGATGTTTGACACAAGCAATGAAATTAATGTAGGATTATAGAATAATATCAGTTGGAGGGGGGAGACCTCAAGAAGTCTCCACTTCAACCTGCTGCTCAAGAAGGGTTGGCTACGGGGTCAGACCAGGTTGCCCAGGGTTTTCTTCAGCCTGCACTTGAAAATCTCTCAGGCTGAAGAGAGGTGATCTGCTTCACTGCCTAACAGTCCTCGTAAGGAATTGTTTTTTCTTACTTCCAGATGGAATTCCTCCTGTGAAAATAAACCCAAGAACTTGGGCATCTTTTAAAAATCTCATATTAGGTGTGTTTCTATTTAATATAGCAGAGAAGGATGCAGGACTCAGTTCTGAGGACACGTGGGTTTTGTTTGTTTGTTTTTTTCTTTCTGCTGTATGTGGTGGTTTGTTTTTTGTTTGATTTTGTTTGTTTGTTTGTGGGTTTTTGTTTGGTTTGGTTGGTTTATTATCAGTTATGTGTTTATATGGAAAGGCAATATTGTACTGTAATCTTATAGTATTTGGTAAAACTGTATAGAGAACAGTTGTATTGACATAGATTTTCATTTGCTTAATGGCATGACATCTTGGAATTGGTTCCACTAGTTTCTTGATGGCCAAAAAAACCCCCCAAAAAAACCTTAAACCACTCAGTAATGTCTTCCAATAAATCTTATTTTATATTGGTACAGCTTAGAGCTTTACTGCCTCATTAGAGGTTATAGACGTTGGTTCTTCCATGTTAGAAAACTTTGGTATATGCTGGACATAATGTTATGTGTCAGAAATGGTTATTTTAAAGACAGTAAACATTTCAGAGAATTTTGGGAATCCTGGTGGAAAAAAAATGCTAAGCAGAATTAAATGAGATTAAGCTGTCAAAAAAAATCTTAAAAATTCATGAATGAAACTGCTGTTTATTTGCTAAGTGGTGGTGGAGAGTTTATCATTGCAATATTAGAAACAGAATGTTTTTTCTTCAATTGTTTGTGACAATTTTTAATGGTTTTACCCATATTTTATTGTTTGTCAACACTTCTTTGGTTGTGATTTAATATTCGAAGGAGAAGACGTGTCTTATATAACTATAATTTGGATTTTTGCTGTTGGGGCGCGAGGAGGTTGAAACAAAGACAGACTTGCATTTTTTTCTCTCCTAATAAAAGGGTCATGATATATATTGGGTGAAGCAAACAGCTATAATTCTCTGACATTAGTTCAGTCATTTGAAGCCCAAACCCTGTCCTATTTTTTCACAATGATCAATTAGCTGTCTATACTGTATTCCATTTCGGTGTGTATTTTTTCTCAATTAGATGCAGATCATTTGATATTGAATAATATTTATGCACCTCTAGTACCTATTGCTGTGTATTTTCTAGAATGCACGTCTAAAGGCTAACCAAAATGATTAAAAACAAAAGAAAATTAAGTACTAACAGTCCTTCTGAATTTGAATATAACTGTCAAAGGGAGTCTCATATTTAAAAGAATTCTCTTCAGGAGAAAAAGAAAGATCACATAAGCGCATGCAGGTATTATATATTGCCAATCAAAAAAACCAAAAAGGCTGCAAACCATTCTCTCTCACCTCCCAAATATGCAGGATCCTACATAGACTTATTATGGTAAAGTCTCTAACCAATAGTAGAAGATGCTTAGGAAATACCAGGAGAAAACAGATTTCCATCTGTTTGTATTCTCAGCTTCCTGGGATACTGCAGTTTAGGATCTTCTTGCACTAGAGGACATGCTTATCTGCAGCATAGTCTTGGAAAGATTTTTCTGCCATGAATTTAAGTTAATTCTCTTATGGAATCTGTGTCTGTTGTTTGTCAGCCAGAGCTGTCTGTGTTAATGACTTGCAGCGTTTGGTCATGCATTGTGTAGGAAAAGGGCTCCCTCACACCCTTCATTATATAGTGATTTCTTATCATGGTTTCCAGTTTTGCATTGTGAGCAATAGTGAATTGCTTATTTACTCGTTAAGTAATAAAGATGATATACTCTGCCACGTTCAGCATTAAAAACGTTTTAAAAAAATTTAAAAAGCTATGCTAAGCATTACCAGGCTTTGAAGTGGAAAGGTCTTTATCACATGAAGCTAAGTGTAAAGGAAGTATGCTTGATTATTTTTGAGAAAACCAATTTATCTTGTTTAATATTATTATGCATTGTTTTTAGACAGTGGCGATCTCAGCAAAAAATGTGATTAACTTGAAGCTGACAAACGTTATTTATACGAAAATCTACTTGTCCTTAGGAGTGGTATCATCCCTCATTGTTCCTGGGATAAGTGCTGCTTCAGCAACACTTGGCAAATGAGGATTTCCACCGTTTTGCAAAGTACTGAATGTCCATTGCAGTGATTATGCTTTTCTTTCTGCTAGCTCTGACTGTTGAATGGAATAAGTTTATATTTGGAACAGGGTGAGATCTTGTACCCTGCCAGTTGCAGAGCTCCAGGTGACTGGTGGTAACTTCTGAAGCAAGTTGTTTTGATCCTTCACCTTTGTCTCCCCAACTGCTGCAGTTCTTGTTGCAGTCCTCCCAATTTCAGATCTGTGTCAACCCCCCATTTCTCACAATAAAACTATGGTTTACCTTTCCCTGTCCAGCTGTGCCTGGGCTATAAGTCCTTATGTACTATGCAAAAAGTGTTGAGAAGGTCTAATTTTGGGTTTGCTTCTCTCAGAAGGAATGCATTAAGTGGAAAAAAAACTGTTTGAAAGACAATACCATGTATTAGGAAGAAAAATTATTTTTGAGAAAACATATCTAGACAAAACAGCATCTGAAAAACAATGAAAAGTAAATTAGTTGCCTGTTTGGACAGACATAACACCTAAATAACTACATCTTCTGCATAAAGACTCTAGAAAAATTGAAATACAGGACTACAGAGGTAGTTGGATACCTAATATAACTAGAATGAATATACTTCTTATCTCATGTCTTAAGTTTTTAAAAGCTTTTCTTTAATGTTCTCGTAGGTCAACTCCTCTCCTTTCTCAAAACTCACAAAAATGCTCTTGAAAGGCAACTCTTCTTCCTTCACAGGGATTTGTGTACTTGAAGCTTTCTCAATCCTTATGCTTTCAATCTCACATAACAGTTATCAGTTTAATGCATAGCTTAGGAAAATGATGTTGTCTTTCAAATCTGTGCTTGTCAGCCGTTTTCTGGAAAGAGGTGGCAGTGTCTTCCTGAGCAAATTGCATTCATTTTAAGAATTATAGGCATATGGTGAGCATCCCAAGAGTTTTAGCATAACGTATTTAAACCAAAAATGTTGGTGCCTCATCATAGTCACGTAGTTATTTCACAGACTACATTCATAAAATAGTTATATTTCAGTATTCATAATGCTACTACATACAATTTCCATATCCATTATCTTTCTATATAATATAGCTTACAAGAATCTTATTTTCAGTATCAGTGGAGATGCTTTTAACATTTCTGGTAAAAGCACAGAAGTAAAATTAAAGTCTAGAGATTTATCTTCATAAAACTATATAAAACAGTCAAAAGAACTCAACAAAATTAAGAGCAATACAGCTTTTTTTCTTTTTCTTCCAATGGGGTGGGAAGTTTCTAGACACTTACCAATGCCATTTGGAGAAGGAGACAATAATAATATCAAGCTATACTTTACAGTTTTTAACAACTGTTACTAAAACTTAGTTATATTTCTGAGGTGGGTATTTGCTGCTTGAACTAATGTTTTCATTGCAGTAGCACCTGGCCTGTAGCTGCTTCTCTGGAAGGGTTGGAAGGGTGATGCCTGTAGTTTAGGCTGCTGAATTCCAGCTCTAGTCCTGCTTCAGACTGTTTGTCAGTAATTAATCTCAAAAACATTTGCTGTAAACGTTTTTTATTTTTTTTTTCCATGTTGATGGTTACAACACAACAAAGTCCCTCCCATCCTAATTCAGTGTAGGAAAAAAGAGAATATTTCAGCAAGTTACTCGGTTGTAACAAATGTACACAACAGATGTTGTGTGAATTTTCAAAGAGCAAAAAGAGGTTGTCATGTTTATACAATCACAGTGTCTTGCAAATGACCTGTAGATGCATGGGTTCAATTTTAGAAATGGGTATCGATTTTTATATATCTCATTTGTTCTTTATAGAATAATGCAATAATTTTGTTCTACATTAATTACCTGCGTATTCATCCAGTGTTTTCTATGGTAACAATACAATGTAACAACCATTAGGATTAAAAAAATAGGCAGGAAAGGCTTTTTAAAGTCTTACATTTTGTGAAGAATGTGCAGACTTTGGTGTAGTCAAAATCTGAGCTATAATATTTGGAATTCTTTTGTGACAGGAACCACCTCTGACTCGACTGGAAGATTTAAAGGAGTCAGTTAAGAGCAAGGATTCAACACGTAGAACAAGTTGCAATAATCTAGTGCTGAGAGAAGGGTTGAGCCTTAAGGAGTGGGGCTTTCATCCCAGGCTCCATCAATGGTGTTTGTTGGTGATCCTCCACGTATAGCAAACATGAGAGTTCGCTGGCTCTGAGAGGTGTCCCACCCAGAAGGAAATTGGGACCTGCTGTGGTCCAGGAGAGCTCAAAGGGTCTTATCTTGGACCGCTGTTTATAGGGTCGTAAGAGAATTGCCTTTAGCCGTAGTAATTTTCCATCCTGGCCACAATTCAGGTTGGTAACTTTCTTTGAAAGTTTGATAAGAAAAATATTAATTCACTCAGGTTATTATTCGGGCAAAAGAAACGCGTTTTTCCAAGGCTGTTTGTTGAACATCAGCAGCAATTTTGGGAAGCAGAGAGTGGTTCTGAGAAGCTCAGGTGAGGTGAGCCCAGGTGCTGTTTGTCAAGGCCAAGGCCTAATGAGCATTTCTGAGCTCAGAGTGCAGCCTGGGGGTGGAGGATGCACCGCCACAGTGCCATGCACTTGTGCCATGCTGCCGGCCTTGGCACTTGCCTTGCCTGAGTCTCTTGGAAATAATTAATTTATGGGGCTTTTTTGTTTTCTTCAAGGGTAAAAGTATAGTTCTGTGCAACAGTTGCACTCGTCATGGATTTTGCTTTATTTGCTGTTACAATGGTTTATCTGAGGACTCTTAGAGGTGATTGTTCTTCATGCTGTGCTGAACCAGCAAGAAGCCAAAGGAAGGTAATGCTTCATTTATGGAATTTGATTATTTCTTCAAAATATTTCTATTTCTCATGCTGCTGTTCAGAACTTCCACTTAGCTGACCAAAATGTCTTCTGACATGCCAGTTTTAAGGAAGTAGCTTTAAAATTCTGCTTATAACTGGTAATCTGTTCTGGTCTTTCTTGGAAGTCTAGTCCTAGCAGCTCATTTGAAGAGACCCTTACATTACATTACACAGGTAGTGTTTTGAAACTGAGAGCAGGAGAACTTTCACATATGCTAGTCAGTGTGATAGGAATTCATTTCATTATGTCAGAAAAATAAAACTTTGAAAAGAATACGTTTCAAGAGGCATACTTTTGAATTCACAAATTGATGAATTATTGATTATGCCTATCAATGCCGAAAACAAATTAAAGATAAGGGAAAAGATTGTTTGAAAAGCTATGTTCATGCAAAATGCATTATAATCATAATATAAACACTCAGAGAAAAGCTAAAATATTTTTAAAAGGCAAGACAGTCACACTGCTTCTGATCCATCTATCTGGCAGTTGTTAAGACAGCTGCTACACATGAAAATGCATTTTTGAAATGGTGCATGGATATTTGACAGGAGAAGAAGCCTTCTGTTAAAACACAAAATACCAGAACACGAGCATATGAAATTAATTAAAAGTGAAAAGAAGGTGGTTCTTTCTGAACAGGCATGTGTGCAAACAAAATGTGTTCGCAGCATTCAATCCCCAAAGAATTTGGTTATGGAAAAAGGCAGGCTATGAACATTTGAAAAGTGCACTCTGAAAGTGATTCAAATTCAATGCAGTGTGATGATGCCCTCTTGGGAGTAAAATAATTATAGAAGGGAGACTACACCAGTCCAAAGACAAATCATAACCTATTCCCATCTATTATTTGAAATAAGTTCCTAAAGTTCTATCATCCCCTTTTTTTTTAATAATAAAGTATTTTAAGTGAACTATTTTTAATGTAACTGGTATAACTTCATTTTAATTCTATATTTTTACTAGAAATGTCATTTATAATTAATATATTTAGACCAAATCCTCCTTATGACAGTCAAAATATGCTTTTAAGTATGTCCATTTGTCTTCAGTTTCTTTCTAAGCAGTCTCAAATAAATGGATTTGAAATCTTGTGAAAAAGAAAATACTTTTAGTTTGTGTTTATTTAATTTAATTCTATTTAAGTGGAAGCCACTAGAGCATATGACAGTTTTAAGGGTGTGAATTTTATAAGTGTGTACTCATCTGTCTGACATAGACACACATCAAATTATTATGCATAAAATCCATCTCAGCTAATTAGCAGTCTCAACATGTCTCCTGAAGTATAAATGAATTATTAAATGTTGGCCCAGGACTGATGACGAATGACTGAAGTGAAAGAATTACTTCTTTAGCCACTATGGATGAGGATCACAAAAAAAGTAAGCTAATTCTACATTATATAAAAAAAATATAAAATGTATATATGAGTTTGATTTGCTTGACTTCTAGCTGAACTCCCCATAAGAAGCATTCTACATCTGTTCCTTTGACAATTCTCTCAAAAGGAAGCGATGGTTTGATATAGAAATAAAATTGCAGAATTCTGAGCTAATCTTGTAGCAATCAAACTAATTTTTACAAATTTCCTCATTATAAAATGAAATTTTCATAAAGTTCATATGCTTTTTCAGGTACAAAAAGTCATAATTTGACCCCTGTTATTTTTCTTGCCCAGTTTTGGGAGGAAAAAATGTAAAACCTTGTAGTTTTGGATTTTGGCTTTATGGTTGTGCTGTGCAAGGCTGACCTCCATATTTCATGCTTATTTGGCCACAGAAGCATATTGTTCTCAAAAAAATGCTGAACTCTGATATAAAATGACTATTTTATTAAATATATGAAATGAAGGGCCAGACTATAGCAATGAAACAAAGTCAGAACAAATTGTGACTTTACACTTGAAGCCTGGTATCTCACCAGGGGTCATTGATATGGCCCAATTCATCTCAAAATCATAGAATCATAAAATCAACCGGGTTGGAAAAGACCTCTGAGATCATCAACTCCAACCCTTGGTCCAACAGTGCCGTGGTTACCAGACCACAGCACTGATGTCACATCCAGTCTCAGCTTAAAAACCTTCAGGGGCAGTGAATCCACCACTTCCCTGGGCAACCCATTCCAATGGCTGATTAGTCTCTCTGGAAAAAATTTCTTCCTAATATCTAACATAAACCTCCCCTGGCACAGCTTAAGACCGAGCCCTCTTGTCTTGCTGATGGTTTCCTGGGAGAAGAGACCAACCCCCCCCGGCTCCCCCCTCCTGTCAGGGAGTTGCAGAGAGTGAGGAGGTCTCCCCTGAGCCTCCTCTTCTCCAGGCTGAGCCCCCCCAGCTCCCTCAGCCTCTCCTCACAGCACTTGTGCTCCAGTCCCTTCCCCAGCCTCGTTGCTCTTCTCTGGCCCTGCTCCAGCCCCTCCATGTCCTTCCTGAGCTGAGGGCCCAGAACTGGACACAGCACTCCAGGGGTGGCCTCACCAGCGCTGAGTCCAGGGGCAGAATCACTTCCGTGGACCTGTTGGCCACACTGTTCCTGAGCCAGGCCAGGATCCATTGGCCTTCTTGGCCACCTGGGCACACTCTGGCTCCTGTTCAGCTTCCTGTCAATCCCAACTCCCAGGTCCCTTCCTGCCTGGCTGCTCTCCAGCCCCTCTGTCCCAGCCTGGACCTGCAGGGGGTTGTTGTGGCCAAAGTGCAGGACCCGGCACTTGGCCTTGTTGAACCTCAGCCCAACTCTCCAACCTATCCAGGTCCCTCTGTAGAACCCTCCTGCCTTCCAGCAGATCAACACATCCCTCCAACTTGGTGTCATCTGCAAATTTACTAATGATGCACTTGATCCCCTCATCCAGACCATCAATAAAGACATTAAACAGGACTGGGCCCAGCACTGATCCCTGGGGGACACCACTGGTGACTGGATCCCAACTGGATGCAGCTCCATCCCCACCACTCTCTGGGCCCGGCCATCAGCCAGTTCCTGACCCAGCACAGAGTGCCCCTGTCCAAGCCTGGCTGCAGCTTTTCCAGGAGGATGCTGTGGGAGACGGTGTCAAAAAATGTGCGCTGTCTTTGAAGTGACACCACCCTGTGCCTCTGCCTGTTCGAGCAGCTGATCAAAAATCTTTTTGTCACTATCTATTTTGTGAAACAATCGATCTGAACCCCTCAAGAGTGTGATCTTTATTGAAGAAATTGTTTCACCAGCAGTAAAGGGGTTTGTAAATGAGTTTCAAATGGATGTTTGTCTAGGGCGAAGAGTTCACCCTGTAAAATGTATCCATGCTGAAAAATGCATTGCATAAGAGAAAGATGTGTTAGGAGGAGTAGTTTCAGCGCTTCATCACTTCAGATAAAGACTATATATTTTAAGATAAAGACTGCTGGTGTAAGTGGCCTTGCATGTTTAGTAGAGTATCCTTGTTCTTAGTAGATTCGCTTGATACTTCATATTGATCTGGTCATTTTATTCATACCTTCTTTAGTCTGCATCCTTGTCCTGTCTATCAGTACTGGTTTTACATATTATCAGCTTTAAGAGGAAGCACTGGAAAAATCACAGCTCCTGTAAAGTAATTCTTAATTTGTTGTGCACTTTAAGAAATTCAAAGCCACGAATTTTTTTAACTCATTTCTTACGTGTATATTTGTTCTATGGGAAAAAGCCAGAATGCTACGGATATTGGAATGAAAATAATTTAGGAATGTTGCTGAGGAAGAAAATACAATTTTATTTTCATGCCAATGCGAAAATTAAAGCCGATGGAATTAATTGTCAAACGAATCCTCTTTTTATGTAGTTGTTCCTTGGAAAAAGAACAACTTTTAGTGTATTGTAACTTCTGACTAGACTGATGGCATTGGATACTATTTTCTTTGGACCTTAGAAGTCCTCTTGCTTTGACATCATCTGGCTTTTATGCTGTTAGAACAATATGTTGCATTCAGATGCTCATTTCATTTTTAAATGCACATAACCTTATTTCCTCTCTTCAGACTGTTTGCTCTCTGTACAAGCGTGGGGTTTATGCATTTTTTTCCTACTGTGGAGTTAAGATTCATCTTTATAGTTTCATTGGCTGGATAACATCTACAGCCTTTAGAAAGCATTTATTATTAATGCTGTGCTTGCAAAGAAATTAAAGCAGTCCTTTACCCTCAAGATCCATATGTACCCTGTACCCAGTCTCTAAAAAAAAAAACAAAACAAAAAAACCCCCAAAAAAACCAAAAAACCCCACACTCTCAAAAAAATTCAAAGGAGGCAAAACTCCCCACTTTCCCACTCTTTAATGCAAAAACTGAAATAAAAATCAATAAAATATCCCAAAATTATTTTCCTGTTCAGTTTTATCAGGAGACATGTCTTATTACTTATTTCTGTTGAAACTGTCTTGTCAACAATATGTGAACTGTGTTGTTCTTGTTGTGGATCAGCTGAGGATAATAGGAAATGATCTTGAACTTGAGACTTGCAGAGAATTTTTGTCTATTTAATATGGAGATACTAAAAGTTTAGGGGAGTGTTGATATAAATCATAACAGATTAAATTTTCATCTTGATTTTAAAAAAATTGTATTTAATATTTTAACAACTCTTTAAAGCTGTATTAGGTCTCTAAAGAATAATGTAGTAGATTTAAGGCACTCTTATTTCTGATCAGTTCTGTCATAATCTATGTGAATCAGTAACAGTCATCTAATACCACTTAACCAGCTAAGCTGTTAGTTAAAAATGTTATCTGAAAAAAAATGCAGTATAGCTGTCAAAACAATCTTGCTGCTGATCTTAACTTTGTAGAGTAGAACTTTTTAGATTATTTGATACTTTTTGGTCCTTCTTCTCATTTTCTTTTCCAGTAAGTCTAGAAAGAAAATTTAGTTTTATCTCTTAGTTTTATCTCTTAGTTAAGTTAAAGACTTTCAGTGCATTATTTCAGGTTATTGATTCTAGCAAACATTTAGTTATCTTTTATATAACTGTTAATGATAATTAATAAATATACTGTCATATCAAGGTGGAAATTGATTTAAAACATCAAATATTCATCTAAATTTCAGGGTGCTTTTTTGTTTGTTTGTTTGCTTTGTGGGCGTTCTTTTAATAAATATATTTGATTTTTGCTTTTTTTATCCTAGTAACACAAGTTCGATTACCTGGATTCTAATATGTCCAGCTGGCAGAAGATTATAATTTTCCCCTTATTTTCACATTTTCAGCCGGAAACCCCTATGTATTTTGTATTAGCAGTTTCAATAAATTGCCGTGTCCTGGTTCTGTGTGGTGTTTAGCTGCCTGCTGGGTTGAATAAGCACAGTCCTTTCCTTTGATTTTTCTACCCTTAAGTGACAAACTGAACACTGTGCCATTGAGGAGCTTTAACTGCTGCTGCCATCCCACCAGCCTGTTTTGTCATCCTCTGACCTCGTGTCTGGAGACAAGATACGGGAGCACAGCAATGGAATTTTTTCTGCAATACAACAGCAGAGTTGCTTGTGGAGCGGAGTCAAGTATTTTGTCAGTCCTGGGCAAATTTATAGCCAATTACTGAGTCCAGCAGCACCATATAGAGATTGATACAGTGCAGTGCTTAGGGTTGTGTTGTCCACAACTGAACAAAATAGAACAGAGTGTCTGCTTTGGCCTGTGGAAATCCTCAACATAAACGCTCCGAGATCTGTACAAAAGATGACTACTGACAGATCCACTTTGCTGTCTGTGGTATGTCATTCACATGAAATGCTTATTAGAAGAAAGTAATAAAATGGGCAAGAAAAAAAATAAAAAAGAAGTCGTAGGTAGTCCAATTATGGTAGACAGGGCGTGTTTTCACATTTTTCTTCTGAGGAATCGCCTTGAATGCTTTATCTTAGTGAGCTGAGGTGGAGTGTTTGCAGGGCACTGGGGACAGCATGTGTTTGAACAGCAGAGATGAAATGCATAGCATTCTGTGCATGGTCCATTCAAAAATAATTTGGCTTTTGACCATTTTAGTTGTATGGGCTTGCGGGTCGTGGTTTTTCTTGTTGTTGTTGTTGTTTTTCGGGTGTTTTTTGACCTTTGAAAATAAATTCTCCACCTTTAGAATTCGTTTAGAGACAGATGGTAAAGTGATGACAAGGAAATCGTATCTTTCTCTCCCACAACCAGAAAAACATTGTCGTATTTGGGAACTTCAGGACAAAATGTAATTTTCTTGTGGCTTTTAAGGTATGACTGATTTCTCTGTAGTCGGTGTAAACACCAGAAGGCAAAAAAAAATAAATCTTCTTTCTGAATTCTCTTAGTTTCTGATGACAGAGGGATTATAAAATATAAATACAACCTCTATTTAAATTGTAGAGTTTATGAGTCAAGAACAGCAATAATAATATATTACCAGGACTAGATAATAGTTAGTGTTACATAAGGTTTTTTTGTTTGGTTGGTTTGTTTTTAGTTAAATATTAGGAAGGAAAATTCTGTAAAATCTAGGATAGAATCTCATTTCTTTATACATTCTCATTTTGGGAATTTGAACACTTTATTTTCTAGCTTGTGCAAGAACAGCAGTTGGCAACTGTATTTCTGTCTAGTTCTTGTTATTGTAAAGAATGCATAAATGAGAAAGATTAAAAACTTGATTTCAAATCAATATTTGTCAATGAATTAAAAAAAATTTAAAAAAAAAACAAACAAAGAAACAAAGAAACAAAAAAAAATCATCATTACACCACCATCAACCTACTATCCTGAGTTTACTTTTAGTAGGGAACTAAACCAACCACTCCCCTGGAGCTATCCAGTCACTTAACTTACTGATCTCTCTGCATTTGGGTCCAGTGAAAACAAGACCCTCAGCAAGCCATAATCATGTGGAAAAGGGGAAAAATGTGCTCATTACTTTATATTTGGCTTTCTTCAGCAGCCCCTGCCTCCATCTGCAACCACCACTGAATTGGTGAGGCTGGACTCAGTTCAGATCAGTCAGGTGAAAGTGTGCTTCCCTGAGAATTTGTTAATGACACCAGGAAAAAGAAATCTACAGTAAAAGAAAATAATTAAGAAAAAGAAAGATACCTGAAATACTAAAAAAAAACCAAAAAACAAACAAGTAACAACAACAATAAAAATTTGGTATATATTTTCAGAACTTATTCTATGATAATTTTATACAACAGCCACGCTAAAAATGGATAGAGTTATCTTATGGCTCATGGATATATCCCATTGGAAATAATGTAGTGAATATGAATAGGTTTATGTGCCAGAGCAGCACAACTCCTATCTTCACTGGGAATTTATGATACAGCTGTTAAGCCTCAGACTCCTTGCAAATTTCCCTGTGAATAAAGGATTAGTTTTTGTGCTGTAAGTTATTTCATCCCAGTACAAGCAACACTTTATTCAGTGATTTTGTTTGCGTGGCCCTGCACAAAAGATTAAAAAACGTTTGCAGTGCAATCTTACTGGGAAATTTGCATGTCTTCTCAGCCAGCTGTAAAGTTCCTGGGAGCAGAGCACTGACTGGAGAGGTGACACCCCCAAAGCAAAAGAGGTTCTGTGATTAGTTGGTTTGTCTCAGAGTAACTGTTTCAGTCCTGGACAAGAGATCAGTTTGCTGCAAGGAAGAAGTTACTCTTTCCAACTAGTGCTTAATGTGACACGACGTTCAGACCATCTGTCTTAGGAGTAGAACTCCATTAGAGCAGATTTTAAAGTTACTAAGTTGTGGGGGTTTTTTTCAGAGATGAAAAAAAACCCACAAAGTTTCGATCTCTTAAGGGTTAATCTTCAGATGCTGTGAAATCTTTATTCTTTTGACTTTGGTGGAGCTATAAGGATGTGTATCAGTTCAGGATCTTGTTCTCTTCCACGTCTGTATTTCGACCAGTTCAAGTGAGAAATAAATCCTTGCTGAAGAGGCGAGCAATTTTACTCCTCTCTTGATTTGGATAAGATCTGGCACTTTGAAGAACTTATTAGATTTCCAGTGTCCTTTGGTTCTCTTTTTATGTATGGCAAACAAGGCTTCATTTCACCTCTGATCCTTTTTTTTTTTTAAATTTTTATTTTTATAAAGAATCTCTGCACATATTACTCGATGAAATTTAACTTGAATGAATGTTTTCTAGACAGTGTTGTCTGTTGTTACACCACTGTTTGAAAGCAGAAAAATCCTCATCCAACCTCCAATTTGGGAAAGAGGAAATAGCATCTAAAGAATCAGATCAAGCAAGAAACCCTGCTTGACATCAAATTATTCCTGATTGTCTAAGAGTCTTATAAAAAGATTTTCCACGCTGCAAAATATATTGGCAATTAAGAATAATGTTGTGGGTCAAAATCAAAACATAAACTAACCTCTACTGTTCAGGAAGGAAAATTATAGACAGTATGTTTAAGTACAAAATAATCTGCTTTTTAAGGGGAGTAGATGGTAAATGCTTACATAGTCCTCCAGAAAACAAAACAAACAAACAAAATGATTGCAGAACTTTCTTTTGGCAGCATTTGTTTAAACTTAGTTCAGTTGCTTAAAGTATCTGGACAAATTACCCCCAGGTCTCTCATACAGCACAGGACACTTGTGTTTGAGCCATGCAACCACTCCCAGAATCACTCACTAATTAGCTCCTGGTTCCTTATTGTTGTTGTTATTATTATTATTGGTTTTCATTATAAACTTTTTAATGTTGTAAGTCGTTGAATGAGGAGAGAACCTTCTTTTAATCCTCTGCAATTTAATTTCCAGAATATTAAATAATGTTTTGTGCGTTTTTAATGGATGCTGCTTTTAACGTGTCATTCTAAGGTTCACTTTTATGTAGTCCTAGCATTAACTTAAAAGAGGTTTTGATGTATTTGCATTTCTCAGAAAACAAGGCTGTAGACTAAGCTATTTGGATAAAGGGAAGCACACAATGGAAAATGGTAGTATCAGGACAGAAAGGCACACCAAACACTCCATCAAAATTGAATGAGCTGATAATATTGCTCCCTGTAATGGGGATGACTTATTCATTCACAAAAGAGGGATCAGTCCAAAGATTTGTTCTTCTGCTGTCAGACAGCAGTTCCTCAATACCTCTGTGAAGATACAGCTTTTTAAAAAGTCATACTCCACCTTACAAATTTTGAGTTTTGTGGGCAATTTTCGCGCTCCTAAATGATGTTGTTCATCCACTAAATGACAGTGTGAAAACCAAACTATTGTTTTTTTCAAGTGATAGGTAGGCTGAGTAATATTTTCCTATCACTAATACTTTTGATGTCCCAGAAAGCATCATAAAGGTACTTGGCAGTTAAGACATGTGAGAAGAGTCTGTTTACATGAGGAGTTATACATCACCTGAATTAACTGTAGTGGAGCAGGAGCAATAAACAGAAAGTAGATAGCTGACTGTCAGAGCACTTTCCCAACACATAAAAATCAGACTACTGAAAAGGGAGGTACATGAATTATAGTTGCTTGATGACCTGTAATTGGGTTTGGACAAATATTTTGAAGGCAGTCATATTTTAAATACCAAGTACTATTTGTCTCCTAGAAGAGAGATTCTACTGCAATCCAGCTGTTCTTTTCTGAAAGCTTTGTAATATGCTACCCCCCTTTACAGGTAATATATTCTTTATCACTCTAAATCTGCTTTTCAGTTCCACAAAACATAATTTATATGAAACTTTGTGCTTTTTTTCCCCAAAAGCATTTTTCTGTGAGGTATCATTCTACTTCTTCTAACAACTGTCATTTGTTTCTCATGTAAAATTTAAATATTCTTCAACTTTTCCTTTTATATTATATTGAAATATTGATGGAATAGCATTCACTGGAAGGCTGATATTTCTTCTTGCAATAATTTTAAGTTTTCATGTTAAATAAGAACTTACCGTTTCTTTTCCTTGTGTTTCTTTTATTTTCAGAAGTGAGAAGTAAGACTTAAGTCTTGTTTGAAGCAGTGCTTTTCTGTAAATGCATTATAAATTTTCTACTTTGTTTAAAAATAAATCAGGTAGTACTAACTGCTTCATTGGGTGTGAAGAAATGCATGTGTTACTATATTTGCCTCCATGTGAGGGACAGCATGTATGTTCATCAGCAACAGGAGTTTTGGGTCCTCTCTGTGTCCTGTTATCCTCTGTTTTGTTGATTCTTCATTCATCACGTGCAGTCAAATAACAAGGAAAATTAATTAACCAACTATCTGTAGAGAGTAATTATAACAATGAACAGCAATAAAGTAGAAAGGTGTATTTTTTGTTCTTTAATTACTGCTCTGTACCACTTACCGTTCCACTACTAAACATTTTTATTTTCTATTTTAAGTACAAGTGTAATGTTTCTGCCGAAAATGCTTTCAGATTTCCTTGTGTAGCTATTACTGTCTCCCTATCTCTTTCCTGTGTGAACTGGGAGATTCCAGGAACATGTTTCACTCTAGAGTTCTTCCTACAAAAGCCTTTACTCTGAATAGTACCAGGTCCAGAAGCTTCAATTTTCAAGTGTCTCTTGCAGATATCTTTTTTTTTATTATTATTTTGCATTGAATTGGCTTGGTTTTGTTTTTATTTATTTCATATACTGGAATATTTTCAGATTATATCAGAGTAAATTCTCTGATAAATTACCAATTCTGCTTTTTGAAATGAGAAATACTTTAGTAGCAAGCATAATAGATTCCACATGCAGAATGGAAAAGTGGGGAGAATAAGCTATTGTCTCTGGCACCTTCAAATATAATTCCAAAGGTTCACATGCAACTCTGGAGAAGTATGTAGGAGCAGCAGGTTGTATGAACATCAGTCTCAGGAAGCCACTGAGACAGACAGCCAACAAAGAGTATAAACCCAAGGGAGTGTCAGAGAGTATTCATCCCTTGATGATTTATATTTCAAAAATGAATATTCTGTCTGTGCTTGGCATCTTTAGTAAATTTAGTGCAAGTAGCCCATGAACGTGAGCATGCAAGGCTTTTATATTTGTACACAAATGCTTAGGAAAATGTGTCTTTTTTTTTTTCTTAATAATATGACTTTATGCATTTCACAAAGTAGAGAAAAAGGTTCTTCACATTTCTTTAAAATGCCTTTTATTTTAATGTTTTAGCATTAATAAAAACTAGTAATGCTTCTTTTTTAGAGGAATAATAGAGAAACCTACACAAACCTTTCTGCCTGTGGCTCACTTCTGATCTTACTGGCTTTGAATTTATGACGAGGACCATTTCTCAGCCTTGTATTTTATTTTCATGAACTCATACTTTGCTCTTGGTTCTTAAGTTATTTTAAAATAATACACCCTTATCATCAAACCCATACATATCAATACTTCCTCTGTCACCTTGCCCTTAAAAACACCAGTGCCAAGGATGTGCAGTCACAAACTGAATGACTTTCTTCTGGCTTCAGCACCTCAGGTCCTTGTAGGGTGTAGTTACAACTGTTCTCTGAAAAATTATTTGGAGAAACCCATAGCCGTGATTTCATAGGAATTATCCTCAGAGGAAATCTTCCTGAGCTTTATTGTTGTTTATGAAATAGATTGTGTTCATAGCTGAGGGAATCATTACAAGGAGAAATATTATTTGGGCATGAGGGGCAGAGGCTTCTCTCCCATCTGTTCCACCTGTCTGGCAAAGGGTGGAGGGTGTTTCTCATAAAGCTCCTATTGATTACATTTTTTTCCCCTGGACCAAGGGGGTTGTTAGGCTGATAGCAGTTCCATGGTCTGATTTTTAGAGTTTATATCTCCCCTTCACACCACCAGCCTTACAGTCTTTACCCTCACACCCGTGCACGCCCCTCAGTTCCCGTGGCTGGCATGAGAAAATCCATCCTGTCACTGAAGCAGATCAACTTTCAAATAACAAACAATCTCAGATGGCGAGAGCAGTAAAGTCCTAAAGTCCATCTGCTTCCTCAGCCTGTAGAAAGGCCATGAGGATGGGAAGGAAATATTGTTCTACTGCTCTGTCAACTGCTACAAGGGAGGCAAGTCTTGCAGAAGCTGATGCATTTGATGCAGGGTCAGTTCCCAGCTCAGGCTTTGAAGTTCTCCAGAAGAGAACTTTGAAGTTCTCCAGTTCTTCCATCACTGCTTGATGGAAGAGCCTGAAACAACTCAGCTCGAGAAGAAATCAACCTTAACAACTTTTCAACATAAGTAGAAAGAAAAAAAGATAAATACTATTGAGAGTGCTCCCAGGAATGCTCTCAATTATTTCAGAAATAGAAAGGAATGATAATACTAATTCAGCTTCTGCTTTTCAAAGGCAGTTCGAAATTATGCTGCTACTTAAGGAATTTGGAGAATGTATTTATTAAGTAATTTGAAAAGTAAACATAATGCTAAGTGTTAAACAGGGGGAAAGCTTTATCAAGAACTCCAAAACTGAGGCAATATGTACAAGTTTTGCCTGGGTAATTAAGAACCATTATTTTTTGCCATTATGGAAAAGTGAATTTAAGTCAGTGAATGCAGTGAATTTAAAATTGTGTCTCTGACAAAGCAAATGAGTCAGTCTTTGTAGTCTAACCCTAGGCTTTAGATTGTTACAATACTACACAGAGAGTCCAGCTGTGTGGAAGCTTTCGGTGAATACATTTCCTTTGAATTGTAATCCTGTATCAACTCTCAGTAAACTGTAACAAGAGTAGATTCAATCATCAATTATTTGGGGGGGGAAAAAAATGCCCTTTATTGGTTGTCTGCGGATCATTATTTTGTCAAAATGAGCAGACGTGAAGGAAAAGGGGGTAATTTCGATGCCAGCGTTCCAGTAGTGCTGCAGTCGGCCTTGCTGTGCATGGGAGTGAGCTGAAGAGGTCCATGTGAAAAGCAAATTACTGTGCTTTTCTGCAGTCTTCATTAGGGGTGTACTTCACCAGACGAAGAAAAAAGACAACGAGCGGGAATGGTACCAGCTCTGCAGCCTGAATTGGTATTCTGCTGTGCACGGGGGTTTTTTTACTCCCTGGCAGCAAGATGGCTTGTTTTTTCCAATTTTTGATGGTAAAGGGTCAGGAAACAGTATTAACTAAGGCAGGCGATTAGAAAGAATTAAATGGAAAACTTTTCTCTGCCTTGCAGAAGTCAGCATTGAAACCATCTTATATGGCATAAGAGGGATTTATCATTTCACTCTTAAGTGATTTCCTCCTCTCCCCCACCCCCACAGGGATAAACCCCAAATGCCACATGCACAAGGGATATTATTTGATTCTCAAAGTTGTTGTTTTTTTATTAAGGTAGGAAAAATAGTCCTTCAAGCACATATTGAGAATTTCCAGGTGTTTATTTCATACGTGCAATAAGCCTTGCTCTAGCCCTTGTAGCTTTTAAGGGAGTGGATTTAGATATACAAGGAATAATGAAACATATTTTTTTCTGAGCTCTGTGTTATCCAACAAGTCAGTGCTCTGCTGAGTATTTTGGGAAGTCAGTATGATGGTGGATACAGCAAAACAGAAGCACTGGCTTTCTCATTACTCTACTTTTTCTTTTCAGTCCTCGGAAAATATACCTGAAAGTACTTGATGTGATAGACTTTCAACATTCCAGGGTCCCAGATCCTCCTTAATAATGATTTTTTTTAGAAGAACTCTAGGAAGTTTAATCATTTAATTTTTTTTAGCAAATGTCACTATTTTGTTTTCCTCTGTTAGGTGTAAATGGCACAAGTGATATACACAGACTTTTTCAAACTTTTCTGTTCTTGCATAGTGAATGACAGGGTTATTAAGAAGTATTGAATTAATGCCAGTGGGACCTTTTGAATTCTTTATGTTAAAGGTTGTACTCTGGTGCAAATTTCACCTTTACAAATTACAATATTTTGATTTCTCTATTTTCTAGGAAGATAGTTTTATAGAAATTACTGGTTTTCACTTATTTGCCATGTTTCCATTCATGGGTCATGAAGGAAGGAAGGGTATTTTTTACTTCTTCCTTGTATTAGGATTTAGATTTAGTGTATGCTGAGGTAGACAAATAGTAACCACATCAGCTCTTCTAAGGTTCAGTCTTGAAATAATTGATACAGTCTATTTTTTAACTGAGTACTCTCCAGTACTCTCCATACCTTTTATTTACACCCACCACACACACATGCCCTGAAGACACATTTTGAAAAAATAAAGTATAAAATTAAGGAAGGAATACTTTTGGAAGAAGTGTGTTGGAAGAGGAAATCCTATCAGTCTTAGATTTTCAAGAACATAAAACTATAACGAACCTATAAAAAGCTACATAAGAATTTGATAGTTTGTGCTATCAAATATAATCTTTCTCTGTAACCAGGGGTACTAGAATTGTGTGATATTCCCCTTAATGCATTTGGGGGGTATTCACTATGGGCAAAAAGTACATAAATAATAATGTACATTTGTTGTTATTTTACACTAGAACATATTGTTACTGTTTTGTTCAGAAAAGTTCTCAAAACATTTGCTCCCCTACTGAACTTTGGAAATTAAAATCTCCCTTTGTGAGATTTAAATCAAATTTTTGAACAGGATTTAAGGGAGGAATTTTCTCACCATGGTTGAAAAACAAAATCAAGTTTTCCATTCATAACTGAATACTTACTTTGAAAAAAATAACCTATTTACTTTAGATTATAGGGATACTTTCTATTTAGAAGCCTGTTGCTGTAAAAACATTTATGTGCTTTCAAAACTTATACCTTTTTATTACTGAAGATCCTGTTTCCTCATTAGTTTTCTTATATAATTAAACAGAACTTGAATAGATGGCTTTATCAAAACTTGGTCAAGGAAACATTTTGTATATAACACTGTGTAAAATGATATGTGCATTCTTTAGAAAAAAGATAAGTGTTTTACCAGCTTCTCTTTTAGTGCTTTTTGTCACAGATTGGTCTTAAAAATGAGATACTGTTTTACTGGCTTGTCTCTTTATAAATATGTTGCTATTAAAAATTCAACTTGCACAGCACTGCTCTGATATTGTAGTTATATTATGTGGAAAAATTACTGCAAATTTTGTCCTGTACTAGTGTTGAAAAGGTTAATTCCCTCCTTTCTCCAGATTGCCTTTTCTTTCTTCTCTGAACCACGGATATGTACCAGTCTTCATCTATTTAACCTAAATATGTAATGACCATTGTATTACCTCTTCATTTCTTAAAACCATTTTTTTAGAATTTCCTCGTTTAATTGTATTTTAGTACATTTTATTAACTGTAAATATTTAAATATCCTCCTGCTTTTTAATCTAATGGTTTAAAATTAGACAGAGTTTTGAATTTGGGAAATTAAAAAGCATGCCTGTCAGTTTAGTGGCAGCAGTTTATTTGCCTTTAATTTGATAGTCTTTTGTGATGATAAAAGCAAATCAAATTTTCCCTCATACATATCATTTATGGTACGTCTCTGCATATGTGTATGATACTGAACATATGATAAATCTCCATATGACCTTTTTTCTGATATTTTTTTTTCTTTTCTGTTGCTTTGTCACATGAAAATACAGCTTTGCTTCACCGTTTCTTTTCCCTACCTATTATTCTCCCTTGTTCAGTGAGGTTACTTTATACTTCAAAAATATTGAAGTATTTAGTGTCCTTAAACTCTAAATTCAAGCAGAAGCACTTGTTTTTGTAAGTCATTACACAAAATTAATCTACAGGGTGGTTTTAGAGGTAATTCATTATTATTCATTAAATATTTTGCTATGCTTTGAGAGGAGGACTTGTAAAATCCAAACCCAACTAATAGTTTCTTACTCTGCACTTTCTTTATGAGTTTTTCTAAAGATAACACCTCTTACCTAAAGAACTAAATACTATATTTTAGTGTTGTTATAGTGGTATAACAAAAAAAACTTCATCAGGCTTTGTATCTCTTTTATACTTTCTTTAAGACCTGGTTATCTGCAGGACTATTTTTTATACATTAGGGTTGTAAGATTTATTAACCAAAAAAAAAAAAAATCTTGGGAGTGAATGAAAGGACATTCAACTGAAAATGAGTCACTTTTTGTGGGAGAAAAGAGGAAATAGATTTTTCTTTTAAAGACAGTTAGTCTCCTTTGAAAAATGGAAACCACTAGCTTCTACTGTAAGTCTGCACATTATGTTTTAATATATGTTTTCTTCCTAGAATGTTGTTAAGGAAGAAGCTTTTAGCTTTGGGGTTTTTACTGTGCCTTTGTTTTAAACTGTATTACAGAAGTCTAATTTTTTGAGTATTGTTTGAGTATCTTGCACTGGTTTGTAGAGATGTTTCTGTGTCTTAAGGTAGAAAAAATAACTTCTCTGGACACAAGACAAGCACAGACATTGGGCTGTTCTTTAGGAAACAGTCTTGAACTTGGAAACTACTGAGGAACTTCATCTTCTGTTTTATCACTAAACATAACCTCCAATGGATTCTATATAAATACAGCTTTCCAAGTAGCCAATGTCTCCTTCTGGATAAGGTCTGCTGCCCAACCTCCCAGCAGATCTGATTGCTACCACTGGAAATGTGACTTATTTTCTTGCTATTTATACTTTATACTTTATACTCCCATTTAGTGTTATTTACTGAGGAGATCGTGAGCACCTTACAGGCACAAATATATAAAGATAGATAAATAGAGGAATTAGTTAATGCTAAATTCCTCTATCTGTGGTTTCCACCTGTTAAAATTAGAACCGAGTGGTAAAATAAATTCAGCAGAGTCCTTCTAGGGTATTACATCATGTAATAAAACTATGATATTTGTTACAACTTGCAAATGCAATTGATTTTCTTTTTAGTATCACATATTAAGGAATTTTCTATTATATTTCATTCATTAATAAGCCATTTGACACGTTTATAATAAGAGTCTTCATCCTTTCACTGTATGTTACCCTCACTGTGCTTAAACAAGCCACCTCTAAATAGGAAAAGCACTACGAGTTTCAGAAGAGAATGCTGAACCTAAATTTGCTCCATTTCCCTCTCTGTCTCCTGAGACCCTTGAGGACTGTTCTCAGATTCTTAAGCCATTTTTCTTTTACTGTTTTGCCCTATTTAAAAAAATAAATCACCTTGTACAGTCTATACAGGCGTGTCATTTAAACTTGGGATTATATTTTTCACATCCAACATTTTAGAATTTAATAGAATTATCTACCGAGTGCTTTCCTGAGAAAATTAAATTCTGGGAAGGCTTCCAATTCTCATCACCTTTTACTTGTGGTGGCTACCACTATTGAGAAGAAAGATAACATTACTAATTTTGTGCCAGCCTTGGCAAGCTTCCCTTAGTTCTAATGTAGTCATGAGATTCTTGTGGATACATAAACTGTTTTTCACTTCACTTTGTAGTCTTTTCCTCTTCATCCTCTTCTCTTCTTCCCTTTTTCCCCCCTTTTTTTTCTTTTTCTTTTCCTTCTTGCTTTTCTCTTTCCTTCATTCTGTCTTCCATTCTTCCATTTCTTTCTTCCCTTCCTTGCTTCACCTTTCTCTCGTTTTTCTCATTTTTATTCTTCCATGTTTTTTCTGTCTTTCTAATTCTGTCTCATTCTCTGTTTTTATGTTATAGTAGGCTGGGGATTTATAATCTGCTGTGAATCTTTGGGTACAAGGGGTTTTGGTTGGCTGCACGCTCCTTTGGGTCCTCAGGAGTTATATGAAATTCTGGACTACCAAAGAAATTCAGTCATACTTGAAAGGCCACTCTGTGTTTTGCCTTTTACACTTGAGAACACAGAAGAAGTTTATATATTTTTTTTATTTTAATAGTATTTCTTTTAATGTGAACTTGAATTGAGAAGGAACTGGCAAATTTAAACTCTGTTTTTCTCCCCTTTATTTTAGCACACCTTTATGTAATACAAATGCAAATTATAGCTATTATGATCTTCAAGCTATGCTTTTCTGGTGACTTTGTACATTAAACAGTTTCATTCAAAAATGCCACAGAAAAATCCCTGCACACTAAAATTCACAAAATTTAAACAAACACATTTCCCCATTATGGAAATAAATTATTTCCAGATTACTTTATCTAAAGATGTGAAAATACTGGAGATTAGATATGTTTTCTCTGGCAATCTAACTCTATGATGCAAGTTTTCATTCATGAGGTTCAGAGTTGGATAAAATCAGTAAAATAAGTACTTTTCCTGCTGCACTGTCAGTACAAACAACACTTTCCTCTTCAGGCATTCTGGTTTTCCAGAAGTTTTAATACTTGTGAGTTTATTTTAATTCCTTCTGCCTGTATTCTCCACCAATATTTGTTACTAGTGGGAAACAAAATACAGTAATGCCTTCCTCATATGCACTGGTTTTGTCATCAAAATTGTAAATAGTATCACACACTGTGGAAGATACTGTTGGTATTTTGGTAGAGAAATTGGTTTTGTAATGAACTCATAGAATTTGTGCAATACCCCTAAATTTTGAATTCATACTTTTAATTTCCAAATACTGTAACTGGAACATAAAGAATTCTTTTTGAATTAATACTTTTAATTTCAGAATATTGCAACTGGAACATATAGAACTAAATATTGTAGCAAATGTTTAGTCTGCCTCTTCTCCAGCATACTCTGTGTCTTCCACATCTTCTACATGAGACTGAGGTCTAAACAGGGACATGAAAAAATGTCTTGGCCAATAAAATATCTTTTTTTGTGACTTGAGAGCTCTCAGAGACATATGCATTGTTTCAAACATATACAGACTTCTAGGAAAACCTAATTGGAAAAAAGCATTTATTGCAAAAGAAAATCTAATAGGTTTTGGAAAAAGCTTCCCTGTGATATCTACTGCAGACAAGATAATGCATCGTGTTGTTTTAGAGAATTTGGGAAATTTTTTTTAAGTTTATGACTCAAAAATAGCCACATTTTGACACACTGTCCTCGCTGATCTATTTTCTTTTTTTAAAATTGATTCAGTTAATTGGAAATAAACACACTATATTACTTTGGTACAGAAACTGTACCTTTAGGGAACTTCTAAGAGGAGTAGTCTGTGGATAGAGGTCGATGTTTTCTTCCAAAAACACATCTGGGCCATTAAGGTGATAAAGAAGCTGAAACACGAAAGATTAAAATTACCCTAAAAGGAAAGTAAAAATTCACTGTAGTTTTATCTAGTGTACCGAGAAAGGAAGGAGGAAATGTAGTGCTTCTGGATGAATGTGATTGCACTTTATCTCCTGCTGGTCATAAAGACAGATTTCAACAGATAATTATCATGTAGTAGGAATGTAAAATGAGCTTTTGGAGCTGTGTTTGAACAGGTAGGAGACTAGTTAACATAGAAGTGACAAGTGAGTGGATTGCAGTTAACTTGAAACTCCGAAAGCAAATGAATTTAAGTCTCTTTAAATTTTCTCAAATATGCTCGAGCATGGGGTTCAGCCACTTAATAATAGTAATAATGTTTATAGTATTAGTATCCTAAGAAGAATATGGTAAATTAAACTTCTTTTTTCCCCCCAGGACATATCTGTCTCTCTTCCAAGTAGCTTTATTTTGGTGCTACAGTGGCTGTATGCTTGTACTGAGTAAAGTAAGCTCTGTCTCCTTAGAGTTGTCAGCTCTTCACCTTATCTTACCAGAGAGCTTCTGTTTCACTCTTCAAACTTGCCATCATATCCAGCACTCTCTTAATATTTAGAGATGTCTTCATACATCACCAAAATTTTTGCCCCAGGTGGATTGCAGGTCTACAATGCTATATGGAGGTGACAAAAAAAAACCAAACCAAACAACATCATAATATAGACGAACAGTGTCTTTTTATGTTCCTCTTTTTGTCAGGTGGAATACAGATCTGTGAAAATGAAATATAAATTATTTTCTAAACCTTCACTGTGCAAGGAACATCCTGGAGATAATCTCACAAATAAAGGTGATTCATGTATGTTTTTGTTAAACCCTTAGGAAAAAGCATTGCACAGGCATCCTTCTAGAAGGAAAAGTGCAGCACTGCTTAATGAGACTTTTGAATACAGACACAGCATTAAAATAAAACAGAAAGACTGTTAGCATTCCTTATTTTACTTCAGAGGCAGAATATTGTTACATTTTAAACCATCATCAAATGCACATTTGCTGCTTGGCAGCTGGAGATATCAGATTGTGTGGAGTCAGTGAGGTGCATTTGGGAGTGATTTGTCTGAATGCAGCAGTCGACTTCACAGCCAAGGGGAGTTTGTGGATGGAGAAAAGAGGGAACTGGGGGACTGGACCAGCATCCTGGCAAGCAGGCAGGCTGTTTTGTCTCAACATCATGCCACAGGAGCGACTGCAAGGCAGGAGGAGAAAACTAGGAATGGACTGGGGCTAACAGGGAATCCTAGATCAGGAGTTTGGAGGAGGAGGAAGAAGCAAATGTGATGATAAAATTCATGCCCCACCAAAAGGTTGTGCAGAAAGAGGTAGTGAAGAGCTGGTTACTGTGACTGGAAGTTCAAAAATATTCCACTGACACTATTTCTTTGGATATTCATAATAACAAGTGAAATGATTAACATTCCGGAATCAAATTACAGTGCTCGTTTGTGGAACTAAATTGGGTCATATAATTGTGGTTTTGTTTAGTGTTTGCACAGGTTTCTGAACCAGAGTAAAGTGGATAGAAAAGTCCTGGTCAGTAAAGCAGATAAAACCCTTTTCATCTATTGTTTAGCTCATTCTCTTGAAATCTGATTTACTTTCTCCTAAAGAGTCCACCGGGGTTTTCAGTAACTCTTATATTTGTCGAGTTTCTTCACTTTGGGGGGGTGTATAAAATCTTCTCTCGAGGACAGTTATGGGAAAATGTTTCCAATTCAGTGTTCTCAGTCACAGCCAGGCATAGTTACCTGAAATAATGTTCAGCCTCTAGCCCATTCTGGAGATTTTTGTCTGCAATGGCAAATTGCCTATTATTATACATGCCCATCTTTTATAATCATTATAGAAATAATTTTATTTGGGGCATTACAAAAGTATGAGTTAAAATATAAGTTAAAATATAGTTTTGTCACAGATTAAACTTTGTCCCTGACATTCAGAGTTGCTTTTGTGCTGTTTTTCCATATAGTACAGTCATATTATGTTATACAGTTGCTGGCTTTGCAAATGTTACAAAGCAAAGATAAACCATAGCTGCTTCAGCTTCTGCAAAACTTGAATATTTGCACCAAACAAAAATTGTCGATAACTTGAGCAAACAAAATTTAATACATTATTAACTTGCTGTAATTAACTGGCTACTAGCCAGTGATGAAAGCAAGAGATCAGATAGCTTACGCTCTTTCAATTTTACTTTATTTCAGTTAATAGCTTTGATAAACAAGCATTTCATACAGGGGTTTAGGACTCAAAATCTTTGCCTTACTTGTGCTGCTTCACAGCCTAACAAGAAATTCATAAGCTTGCTTCCTTTCCATAAGAAAGCGATGGCTCTGCTGGCACTTCTTTCCATGCACTTCCAAAATGGGGAACTTTTCGAGTCTCGTGTGCAACAGTTTTGATATGATTGTATTCCTTTACTCCCTGAACATGTCATCTCTTACAGGACTCCAGTTGGCAATATCAGAGCTGGACTAGTTAAATGGTCAAGTGAATCATCACACACTCTTGATAATATCTGTTGACTGGCACCAAAAAACTGGCACAGGCAACAAGATCCCAGTGATAAAGCACGAAAATTAGAAAATATGGAAATGTAATTATCTGTACGTGACCCCAAACTGTCTGTTCCTGCCTCTGGAGTGGGAGATCATTGCATATATGTTACCATTTGTATTGGGCTGTTTTCTGGAAGCTACAGGGATGAAATGGAAGTGCTTCAAAGTGTTCATAGCAGCAAAAATTAGGTTTACTGTGAGACACAATAGAGACCTGCCCTTACCAGCTGAGAAACTGGAATATTTCCAGGCTTTGCCTAACAGTGGGTGGCATGGAATGAGGATATGTATGCCTTGCAACTAGCTGTCATCTGCCCCAGCTACCTCTGTCCTTTTGCTTAAGTAAATGCTTCAGCAGCAGTGTCCTCTAACCTGCCTGCTATTATTCCTTGTAGCACTTGCTGCAGCAAGAATAAGAGGCATTGAATTGTTCCTTTGTTCTTCCTCTTGTCATACCCTCTATATCAAATGTCTGGGGTAATGCCTTCCTTCCTTCCTTTTCTACTAAAGAATCTGTCCTGTGGGAGATCTTGTTTTGATTATACACTACCTTCTTAAAGCAAACAGCAGGCAAACTAAACCCCTTCCTACTTTTCTTTAAAACCTGAAAGTTGTTAACAAGGTATTGCTCAGCAAGTCATCTCATCCATACATGTTACTGGCAGACAAAATATTCTCTGGAGGCTCCTTCCCATCAATTTGTATTTCTACAAAATTTCCTAAAAGGAAAATGAGACTTCAGTAGCAGAAAAAAAAAAAAAAAAAAAAAGCACCTTGAATGCAGCAATGTCTGGAAGTGTTTGTTTTAATTATGTGTTGTCATGGAAAAAAACAAATAGTCCTAATGAAATTCAGGCATCCAAAGCACGAAATCAGCCCCATGCTGAATTTCAGTTATGCCAATTCTGTTTTCAGTACCTCTGTCTGAACCCTGTAACAGCATTTTAGGAAATCCCATCTCAAACCCTTTACAGAGCACTTGTAATGACGACCCATCATAACAGGTCATGGAGATATAATACTGAGAGCACAAAACACAGCCTACACTTATCAATTCCAGTATTAAGTGATTGGTTTCCCAAAAAGATATTCATCTTCCAATAGCCTGCCTGTTTTGTCCAAATTAAAATCCACTGAATATCCAAATTATCAGAATACAAGAATACAGACTTCTGGAAGTCTGAGCTTTCGCTTTAGCTTCAGATCACTAAAGGAGTGACCTTGAAAAGAAATAAATCTGCCTAATCTGTTCTCCTCGGTCTTCCATAAATATGTGAAGGAATAAAATGGCTGTCAGAGTTACAAGATTCTACCAGAGGTATTGAATGCACATAGAAGGCTGGAAAGAATGTTTTGCAGCTTTGCTTTTGCTTCTTCCTCCTTGCTTTTTGAGGTAACGAAGGGACTAGTTTTAACCTTGATCTTCTCTGCAGGATGATTCAGAATTGAATCTTAGTGATGTTTCAGTTCCTTTAATTTGATATTCTTGTGCAATGCCTTTATAAGGGATATTTTTTTTTAATTGCTAATAGAAACAGTAGTATTTATAAAATTGAAGTATTGTTTTTTCTCTGACGTAAATTTCAAACGATTAGTGCTACTTTCACAGGTATTTCTACATAATGGGATGAATACAGAATGAGTTAGAAGGTGAATTTAAAGTTTGACACCTAAAAGCTGCATTTACAAAGTAGATTAACCTAAACTAGACAAGGTGCTTCTGGGTCAGAGTAAGAACTTTGAGTCATGAGCTCTGCTGATTCCTGCTGGGCAGCTGAAGAGGATCTGGCTGGTGTCCGTCCTCCCTCTCCCTCAGCTGACAGCCTCTGTTCCAGGAGTGGGGAGGATGGAACAGTGGCATTTCTGCTCCAGAGCCACGGTAGTATTAGGGTAAACCAAAGGACATTTAAGTTTATGGGTGAGACGATGAGCCATGGTACCTGAGAGGTCTGATTCACAATCCCTGCAGGATTTAGCTGCAACAAGTTAAGAAATTAAGTTCTGCAAAGTGTTGGTTTATTTTAACTGCCTAATTAGGCTGGGGGGTGGGACAGTAACCTCTTCAGCTGCTGCAACTTAATCAGGTAAGAGTGATGAATCAAAGCCATAGTGCTTCTCCCTTGTGACTTGGTGAAGTGGGGTTAATTTGCATTCTGGTTTATTGACCTGACCTTCCTGCTTTACACCACCATTGGGCTGACTTGCCCCAGCTCCACAGCACCAAACTGCTGGCTCAGAGAGCAGTAGCTGCCTTATGAAGTAAAACTTGTTAGCTTTTTTTCTATGTCACATCCCAGTCTGGGAGATGGGGAAGCAACTGGTACCAGCTTCAGTGGACGGGGAGCAGGCACAGGAAGGGAACAGTTTTGAATGTTCTGGGTTCTCATGGAGGGACCCTGGGTTTGTATGAGGTTTGTAAAAGATGAATCACGGAACCATGTAGGTTGAGCAAGACCTCTGAGATTTTTGTGTCTAACCATAATCCAGCACTGCCATGTTCACCACTAGGACATGTCCCCGAGCACCATATCTAAACAGCTGTTAAATACCTCCAGGGCTGGTGGTTCCACCACTTCCCAGGGCACTCTGTTTCAATTCCTGACCATCCTTTCAGTGAAGATATGTTTCCTAATGCCTAATCTGAACCTCCCCTGGTGCAACTTGAGGCTATTTCCTCAGTGACTAGGCCATTTTCAACCCTGACTCTGTTATTGACTGACTCACAGAGTTGAGTGAGAGATGCTTCAGAGAAGCAATTCATTGGGGAATCCTTAAAGAATGATCTTCTGTCTGTTGCAGAACGATTTGAGCCTGCAAAGTGATCCTCTCGTTCTGTATATGTGTCTGTCTGAAAGAAAGATTTGTCTAGAAATTATGACTGGGTTTTGTGGGTTTTTTCTTTGTTTTTTATTTATTATTATTTTGTTTGCATTGTACAAAAACAGTATGAAGGCTCAGGTGGTGTTAAATTCACATCGTATCATTCTGAGGTTGAGTTTCTTTTCCATATAATGCAAACTTTTTTTTTTTTTTTTTGAGTGTGAGTAGCTGGATTCTTGACATGGCATTAAGGAAATGTCAAAGTAGACATTCTTAGTCTATAAGTCATTATTTAACAACTTCAAAGTTTTGACAACTACAAAGGAATGAAGCACAAGCACCTTGGTATTGATTTTGTCTTTTGCTTTGTATCTGCTCCATTAAATTCTATTGGCATTGACAACTGCTGAACTCTTCTTCAAAATTCTTTGAGCTTTCAGTCTCTAAGGACAGCTTAATTTCATTTCCCACACCTTTTTCCTTCTAACATCTCTCTATCATTAAACTATTACTGCAATCTCAAGAAAAATTGTTTGAAATTAAATCAATTGAATCTCTCTATCATTAAACTATTACTGCAATCTCAAGAAAAATTGTTTGAAATTAAATCAATTGAAGTTTACTCTTCCTGTACCTCCGTGAGGTCACATGTCGTAGCCTGGTCACATGTCATTGATGAATTTATGGCCACTTCCTATCAATGGATTTTTGATATTAGATTTAGTTAGCCAATGTAAGGAGTAATAATCAGTCACAAATGGCTGGTAACATATAAAGTTGACAATATAAAGAATAGTTCTTTAAAGGAGGTTTTTTCACCTGTATTACAAAATGCTTAATAATAGCTGAAAAAAAACCCCCAAATTTATACTTTTATTTAACAAGAAATCATTAGAGCAGCTTATAGATTGCTAGCTAGGAATATATTTAATTTTAAAATGAAGAACAAATAAACATCAGTAGGCACTTCTAGAAATATCACGTCCAGTGCAAGACAAGATGACCGTCTGAAACTAGGAAAGGGAGAGCATTTCTATAATGCTTTAGACAATGCTGGAAGGGTAAGTACTCAGTGCAAAAGTCAGTGATTTTTTCATTCAATTTATCTGCTGAAATAGCTAGGCCCAGGTTGATACTAATGCAGTGTTCTCATGGATGTGCATGTGTACATGCTCTGTGGTGTTCTCCGTGGGGACAAGTTAATATACAAAATTGATTTAGTGACATCTGGGAGAATTTTTCACCTTCCTTGACTCCAGTGGCTGCATGTGACCTAGCTTTTTTTGCCCTAGCCTTCATGGGAAGGTAAGGGGAATAGAAAAAAGATACGTTCCACTCTAGTCAAGTTGTTTGGGTGGTTAACATAGTTGTTAACCAGCTAAGGACTCTCCGTGGAAAATGAATCCTCAGCTGATGAAAAGTCAACAGAGCTGGCAAACAGTTGTGCCCTGAAAGCAAATATTTGGGTTAAGCCAATATTTATGGGGTGGTTTAGTTTGAGTATTTTGCTTCAGCTAGTTTCTGTTCTTTGGTAATTCTCCGAGGAAAGTCTGCACTGCAGCTGAAAAAAGGCCAAGGAGTAATCCCACTCCCTGGGGCCAATACTTCACAGGGGGCTAAGATTGTGATGGTTCAGACTCTCTAGTGCAATTGGTCTCGTCCACATTACAAGTCACTCTGCTCTGAGTCTCCTCCACCTTTTACAGTGTCTGAGCCCACAGACAGAACTTTTTTTTCTTGCTTAAGGTCACACTGCATAAAAATATCAGGGCCCTTGTGTGCTGACCACCTTCTTATTTTGTACTACAAAAAGAATGTATGTGGTGCTCTGTGCTGTGGCTGGAGTATGTCTGAGGAAGCAAAATATGCCAGGGTGGTTTTGAGAGACTCTTTCGGGTTGATGGGAGGCAGTTTCCTGTAAGTCACCTGTCCTGTGTCTTGAGAATAAATTGTCTCAAAAAATGGACATATGTTTTACTTTGTGAAGAGCTGGTTTGTTCATTCCAGAGTAGAGTCTGGGACCAAAGTAACAGGTAGTGTGAATGATCTGGGATGATTCAGTGCTCAGTGTCACTTCTAGACATGTTTTACATTCAACATAGATGTACCTTCAGGGAAATCTGTGAACAATTTTAATGCAGAGTAACTCAGAGATTGCTACAAACTAGTGATAAAACAACCTAAAACTGTCTTGAGACTTTGGAAGCTGTGGCTCTGTTTTATTTCTCCTTATTTTAGGGGGAACTGGAGATGGTTTTTCACTAAAAAGGTATCTCATAATATATATATCATTTCACAGACTTTGACCTTTATAATTAGGCAACCAACACAACTTTCTCACTGAGTTGTTCTCACACTGTCCACTTTTGGAATGAGGAATATGGTGCAGAGCAAGTAGTAAAACCATAGATTTCTCATTCTGAGAGGGAGAGATGTGAGATGCACGTTAACATGAGCAAAAGTACTATTTCTTCTTGGGGGGTGAGAAGAAAAATCATAGCAGGAGGTGGTATTTGCAGATTATATTTTAACTACCAAGTTCAAGAACTGTCTCTGATTCTAATTTTCTCCAGTTTAATTTTCCCAGCCCTGGAGATATTGTAAATCATCTTCTCTAGCTTTGTGAATCTAGACTCTCATTGCCCTTGCTTTAATTTTTCATATTTAATTTCATATCAACTGGAACATAGCAGGAAGGGGTAAGCCTTTGCTTTGCAAAGGTTAGGATGAGAAGAAAGAAATTAGAACTTTTAAAACTAAGTTTGATCTGGTCAAAAATTATAATTAAAGTTTTTGGTTCAGTTGCAGATGCAACAGTATTAACAGAGACCTTCTTAGAGCTACAGTTTCAAACTGCCTTCAACATTTCTTTTGAGTCAAGATTTAACTGCTCCTTATGAATTTTATCTGTCTTTTTTTATGAGCCAAAGTTGGAACCACTGAGAAAACGCTGTAGAATCGTGCAGTAAAGTGTATTTCGAATTACTAAATAATTTTAAGGGGTTTGTTGGTTTGTTTTTGTAATAGTAATATTTAAGTACAACTGGAAACACTTGAATTTCAGCCGAGCACTGGCTGTCTTTCCACAGACTACCCAGCTGTAGTGAAGGTAAGCATTATCATTGATAGTTTAGGTGAAGTTTCAGGGACCATAGATAAAAAAGGCAATGCATTTTTTTAAGCTACATTTTGCCTGCATTCCAGCCAATATGAAACTAAAGTAATGGAAAGAAGACTATAATGTCTCATTTTAAACATGCTTGTATAATGTAAATACTATGAAAAAAGAAAGTCCTTCTGATTTGTCCATTTATAAGGAAATTACCATAATTTTCCAATTCCTTGATTTTTTTCAGGATAATCCATAAGGGCTCATTAGGCTTCATGACAGACCTTTCTGACAGTAAACTTGTATCAGATATTGAAGTGTCAAAAAATGTTTTAAATGCTTCTAATAATTTAGAATATGGACATTTCTATGTGGGTTTTATTCCATCAATTTGAGTAAGACAGATAGTTTTAAATGTAACTGAAGTGATTAACTTATCTCAGAATTTTTTTGATTTATGAAAGCAGATACGAAATTGTAACAGCAGCTACCTAACAGAATGAAGTTATTGGTACTGGCAGTTATACAGAGAGTTGTGTAAAATATTTCAATGGTATTTTTAAATTTAGAGAGTCTGAGAGGTATAAATGTATCACAGAAACAAGAAACAGATTTAAGGATGCAATAGTTTCTTAAAGGTATCATTCCATTATTTTGTTTGTTATTTTAATTATTTTTCAATTTAATAATTTATAAGGTGACAAAATATAGTTTGGATATTGTCATGAAGTAGTAAGCAGTTACATCATTCTGCTTACTTCTCATGGCCTTAAATAAGGTACCATTGTTTGGATTTCCAGAGAGAAAGGACCCATAAGCTGATAAGCTGAAATTTTTTCAGCTGTCAAATTGTAACCTACATCTAAAATCACTCAGAATAGAACCAGAATTATTTAGGTTGAAAAAGACCTTTAAGGTCATCAAGTCCAAGTAAATCAAACACTGCCAAATCCACCTCTCAACCACGTCCCTAAAAACATCACTTGAGAAACATCAGTGTGGATGTGCAAAGGCCGACCGTCATGAAAGGAGCAGTAAAGCTTAAAATGACAAATGTTAGAGGAGCCTTCTTTACCTAAATTACATTTTGTGTTTTCAGATTTCAGATTTGAAACTTAACCTGTAGGAATCAAATGCTTTCTCATCCCGAGATGAGAGTTATTGTCGAGTTGGTTGACAGATTAAGGGCTGGTTGTTTTGGGAAGCACGAAGGAAGAACGTAACACTGACTTTTTAGGAGGGTGCATTTAGCTTCACTCCCAGTAGCTTGGCTAGAAGGACAGGCATTTTGATGTTCATCTGATTTGAGGTAATTCTTTCTACTTATACCAAGAGCTCCTGCCTGCATCTCAGTGCTGGGAAGATGCAGAATTCACTTGCAAGTAATGAGTGACGTGAAATTGGCTCTTAAAGCAATTTTGTTCTGGCATTTACTTTTTAGGGAGCTGAGGGACAGATACTAATACATGTCTCAGCATCTAGAGAGTAGTTTGCTAGTTCACACATCACTTAATAGACTACCTCATCAACAGGAACTTTTGCTGCTGTTTCTCTAATGACTCACTTCATCTCTTCTTAGACCCAAAATCCAAACTTGCAGCAGGACTTGTTCCAATTCCTTTAAAACAGATAGCTTTGCACTTGTTTCTCTATCATACAGTGTTCACAATCAAAGAAATGCTTTCTTCACCCTAAACAATTTTATTCTAATTGTATATGAATATTTTCTGCTTATGGAGTATGAAAGAATAAAATTAAATGTTACTGTGCTTTCTTTTGGTATCACAAAGTTTTATTAAAATGGATTCAGCTGCCTGTAAGAATCACAAAGCAATATTCTTCATTAAGCTGCTCAAAATATCAACACCAGTATTAATGCTCAAAAGCTTCCTTCACTTTTCCAGTAGAGAAGGCAGTTTAATATCATCACAGAAGAATCAATAAATCCAGCCTGGGAAGCTAAAGGGGCATTCCATTGCTGAGTCAGGGGGCTTTGACAATGAACACCCTTCTAGGAGTTCCAACTTTAGTAAACTGACAGAACTCTAGCACAAATTTCTCTGCACTACAATCACACAACAGAGAAAACGTCTCTCAAGTACCCTTTTTCCAGCCATTTAAAGGTCAAAACTAACTCCTTTGGTTCCATTTGAAAGCCCACAGGTGTGGTAAGCAGCTTAGGTTCCAAAGCTAATGACTGATAGAGTTGATTCTGCATGACAGAAGGAATACAGAGATTTCTCAAACAAGATTTAGTTTGCTATCTCTATTACTAGCCCTGCTATTTTAACCTCTAGTAATTATGTGACAGCCATCCAGATTTGCCAACAGATGTGTGGAAGTAAAGCAACTTCATGCACTTAAGGCTTGGCTACTGAAACGAGGCAGGGGGAGGATTAGGGAAGGAGACACCACTTTCTTTCTCGCTGTAAATAGGTGTCATACAAAGTTGTGCAATGCAGAAAGTTTTCCTCTCCTCCATCTGGGCCTGTCTGTTCTTTGTGATGGGTGAGTTACCACAGGGCCACCCAGCAAATGCTTCTGTTTTCGGGTTTCATTTTAAAGGAGGAACCAAACCAATGATTGCTGTGGTTTGGAGCAGGCAAAGGAAAGGGAAAGGAAACCTATCTGTAAAAATGAAGTGATTCCTGCTCCTGACTGCCCTGGTGACAGCTGGGGATCTCACTTCTGCAGCTGCAATATGAGGCTCAGAGCCTGGGGGCTGACCACTTCCACTCTTGCTGTCAGCAGAGATGGGGGATTTTTAGAACTGTGGGAACTGAAAATCCTCAGGGGCTGGATAGACATAATGTCAAAGGACCAGAGAGGATAACTGTCAGGAATGGCCTAACACTGTATTTCATTTTGACAATTGAGTGCCTGAGCTCAGTTATGACAGACCTGCATGGTCTGCTGGGGAAACTGGTGGAAAATTCATGATCACTTCCAGCAGAGAGATGAATAAATGGGGAGGGTTCCCCCCTTGCAAGTAGAAGTGATAAATCTGCAAAGCCTTTCCTCTCTCCCTGGTTGCAGTAGTACCACAGAGTTAGTCAGGAAAGTTAAGATCTCAATAAAGTTCTCTCAGCTCCTTGTAGGTAGGAAGGGTGCAACAAAATTTCACTGAGTAAGCAAGAATACAAGTTCGCTTTTTAACCTGGGATTATGACTGAAGAAATGTGTTAAAAGAAGCCTAAGCTAAAGGCAAAGAGAGGCAGAAGTTGCTTGGTGAACAGATGAAAACAGAGAAGGACAAAGCAACTGGGAGGTAAGAGGAAGAATTCAGTGAGCATAAAGGAGAGCCTGGCTGTGGTCAAGGAGGGATACGAGTCTTGACCTCTGATCTGTTTGTATTTGCATAAAAAATACTTTTTTGCCCTTTGGGATTTATCAGCCTTGTATTTTCCAGAGTTACTAAAATAGGATGCCACGCACTGAATACAGAAACTAATCTTTCTAGTAATTTTCCATTTCATTAGTGTTTTAAGTGATTAACAGACGATTTTGTTTTCCCAAGGCAGTATTTTAAACTGAATTTATTTGTGTTTGAACATGGCTGATTTTTTTCATATTCATTCCTTTTGTTTGTAGTGGTGGTTGGGCATGTGAGATTAGGAAATGACAATAACAGTGTCCCTTCTTTCCTAGTTAGTGTGATTGTATTTTTAATTGCAATGCAATTTCATTGAGGGCACTTGCTTGGAATTGTGACCATCTCAGATGATCAATAACCAGAAGTGGTAACTGACCAAATGAACACAGAGAAAGTCAAAAGATTATAAATACATTGAAATGTTTTTATCGTGGGAAATCTTTAAACATAATACAATAACTCACAAGGCAACAGCCAAAACCATCATAGTAAATTAAAATGTATCATTAACTAGAAAGTGTACCCCAGAGCTGTCTGTATGGAAAATCAAGACTCACCAGAGTAATGCTAACCACTTATATTACTCTTCCTATAGTTGAAGGACTCAGATATGACAATCAAATTGTCTTCACTACATTTTTTCTGAGCATATAGATGCTGTTTTCTATATCTCAGAAGCATGAGAACTGGGAGGGAATCCACATCTTTACAACTGCCACTTACCAGGTGTGAAGTCTAGAGATCAATAATGCTGGGCTTTAATACATATACACAAATATGTGTATTTCCTATTTAAAAAAAAAAATATATATACTATTCTTATTCTGACAGTTATTCTTTGCTTGTAAAGAGAAATGTGAGAAATACCACTGAAGAATATGTTTTCTTATATTTCATGTATTTAATTCAAATAGCCATAGTCTATTGGAGATGTAGTGATGGGAACATTAGAAATGCTTTAAGTGATGGCTCAGAATCCCATATGAAACAGAACACAGTGACTTAACACTCTTATATTTACACATAAATTAGATTTTTGTTGGCGATTTCAGTGTAAGTAGAATGAATTTCAGTTGAAAGCAAGAAAATTAATAACTATTGGTCAGGACCATGGATTAACTCAAAACTTCATATGCTGCTTTAAAGCATATATGTGTGTATGTATGCACAAGATGTGTGTATGCACTGTTTTATTAATGTGTATCAGAAATGGATTAAATGCTAGCAGCCAGGAGAGTAAAAGTGTAGTTTTTAAAGTGATATTAAGAGTAACACACAAGAGGGATCAGTCAGCCTTTATATAGATTTGTGTCTCTAGGCTGAGCTGCATATTCCTTATGTTCTGTTGCTGAACTAAGACAATGGGAAGGTTTCAGCTTTTTTAATTTTCTCTTCTCCCTCACTTATCTGTGAGTGTTTGCATTGTGTGTTACAGCATCTCTATTTAGGAAAATACTCTGTGATCTGTATGGTCATGACACTTCTGTTTACGGATGATTCATTGCTACCTTTTCTTGAAGAATATCTTCCCATCTCTTATTTAGCAGTGCTGGCCATTCCACATTGTCTTTTGTAACAAATTCTGACTTCTGAGGTAAGAATAGAGGTTTGTGGAGGCTGACCTCCCGTTCTTAGTTTCAAGGACTGGGATGCTGTCTTAAGCCACGGTGATTAATTGAGGCAGACAAGATTAGATAAGAATATATATTTTCAAGGGAGTGTAGGTTTGCTGGGCAGTTAAACATGGGAATTAAAATCAACTACCAAAGCACTGAACAAGCAAGTACAGCAGGAGCAAACCTCATCAACGTGCTGCACGTCAGGGGGAGCAGAGATGGCCCTTCAGTTCTTGGCTTATGCCAGGGCTGCCAACAAAGGCAATGATTGTGATGGGCTCCTTGATGGGATGAACTGTCCACCAAGACCAATGAACAAGCAGCTGCCGCATAGGAAGGCATTTAGGTAACCAACACCTGTGGCCTCATTTAAAATTACAATTAGCTGCTTTGTTGGGGAGCACTTACCAATTCCAAGGGATATCTACTTTCTTTTTTCTTCTGCGATTCCTGACATATAATTATATCATGTAATTTTTCTGAAATATTTTTTTTGTTTATCCATGCATACTATTCATTTACTAGATCTGCTTATGAAGGATTAAGAAACTTTTTTCTCTGAATGTTGCACGTGGCTTTGATTTTTCAGTAACATCTGTGCATAATGAATTGAGATGCACCTATATTTTTAGCTTGTTTGTATTTTTTCTTTTCTCAGACCATGAAACATTAGAACTTATGACAGAATTGTTTCATTTCAGAGGGTTACTACATTTAAAATACAATAAATAAATATAATGAACTATAAGCAGGCCATAGGCTTTCTATTTTTTCTTATTGCAACATCTATAAAAGGAAGAAAGGAGGAAAGAGGAAAGCAGCCTTTTCTACCCTGCATTGTGTACCCTTTAAATAAGGGCCAAAAATGGAGGTACAGAAGCTGAAATGTCCACAGTTCTGACACTGAATGGGAAACAAGTGGATTTGAGAAACTGTAAATCAGGAGTTTCACGATTAGGCCAATTGACTCAGCAATACATTTGTTTGATTTTGAGTTGTTGCTGGCATGTTTCCATTTGACATCCAGAAATTTATTACGACCCAAAGAATTTTCTACCGAGTAGGCATCTCTCCAAGTGGTAAAATGTTCTTATAGCAGTGGGAAAACTTGGAGGGAGCGTAGAACAGCTGCACCACCTGCTCGAATCGGTACCTGATTTCGTATTTGTTCATCAGCTTCTTAAATTAACTCAGAGCTAGCTCAGACTTCCCACGCAGTTTCCAGTGCATTCCTGAGTGAGGTGTGCCGGGTTCTGCACGTGGGCTGGACTCAGGGGGCTGTTGGAGCTCCTCATGCTGCTCGTGGGCGAGGAGCTGCAAAGCTCTCAGCTCTGCCGGCTCACTGTGCACATCCACATCCCCCACCTTCTCCTTCCTCTGGAGACCCCGGTGAACATCCCTGCAGGGCTTGCCTCAAGGGAGGAATAGATTGCATGAGCTATGAAAGAGAAGGTGTTCAAACAAGCAAACAAACAAAAATATTTCAAATCTCTGCGGGTCAGTAACGTGGGAGCGTCCACCTCTTCCCAGGTTTCCTGTTCCAATCTAATCCATGGCATCCATACAACAGGTTGCCAAGAGAAGCCATAAAAATGGCCCAGACATATTTGCATAGAAAAGCAGGCTCTTAATTTTAAAATCATTACAGCAAAAACTTGATGACGGGCTTCTGAAGACCAGCCCTGTCTTCCCTGGGTCATTTCTATTTTCTACACTCTCTTGAAAGTTTTTGTCTTTTTGATTTTTCCAAACAACTTAAAAGTAATCATTAGAGCTGCCTTGGTTTGGGGAATACATAGAATTATTATTCCTCCAGCTATACGCAATATTTGTAGGAAATAAGCAGTTATATTTGTGTTGCTATAACAAAGATGTTGTCTTAGATGTTTTTTAAAGATAACCTGTTGGAGGAAAACTCTTCTCTGTGAAACTTGTTGAGCTTCCAAAAAGATATTTTTTCCTCACTGGATCAAATGAAGCCTCTTCAAAATCATTTATGTCAGTTTGTGGGTGGGGGATGCTATTTCTATTTTTGTTTTGTTTTGGTATAAAGAAAGAGAGAGAAACCAAAGAAATCTAGAAATGAGTATTCTTACAGCAGAAATGAGATCGCAACAAATGCTCATCCAAGTTCCTGTCTTAAATACTGTTTATTATTATACTGTTCCTGTCTTAAATGCTATTTATAAAAAAAACAATGACCCCCATATAGATGTGGGCCATTGCTTATAAACTTGAGCTTCTTTGGAGATGGTAAAATAGAGGTACTCTTTAGAAAATCAAAGATATAAATAGAATGATTTCTATAGTAGAAGCCCTACTTAAAAAGTGTAGTAATAAACCAAATTTTATTAATCCAAGCTTAATAATGATGTGGGGCATGAAAAGTTCTTTAAAAGGAAACTTTTATGTTTTGAAGCAAATACAAAGCAGTTTTGATGTTTTTATCTCTGTGCTCTGTCTTTGGGGAAAGAAAGTAGAAAACAAACATGACAGTACATTAATTCATTGTTTCAGTAAAAGATCAGATACATTCAAAATGCACATTTGTTTTCCTTCTTTGACTTTATTCAGTGCAATGGGGGGAAAGACCAGCTTTCTCATAGTAGATGAATGTTGCAAGTACATAATAAACCCAGATCTCCAAACACATCAGTCATGTGTCATCTGAAATATGCATTGTGTCTCACATTGCTATTGCTTCCCCAATATTCATGAAATATTCATGCTGGATACATGCAGTACGTGCCACGTGGATAGATGTGACATGAAGCAACAACAGTAATCAAGACTTCAGTATAAGGAGGCCAAAAGAAAAGCAGAATAGCCTCCATTTCACCTTAGCATATGGTATTAGGAAAAAAAAATGAATTATTAATAAAGTATGCAAGGCTTCCCTTCTTGCACACGTGCACACCAGAGCTCTCTCTTCTGTCTGCCCCATCAGTCAAGTCAATGAAGAGTTGAGTGTCTAGTAAGTAGTTTTTTACTTTACTCTCTAATCATGGAGGAATCTTGGTTATTAATGGTGAGTTTAGCTGCTTAAGCTCATGGAGCAATTGGATTTAAAAGAATATTCACACCTTAATCCCACTGTTTGAATTACAACTCTCTCTTTTTCCTGTTCAGTTAGTCCATCCTGCTTATTTTCCTTGGAAGCTGAAAAAATAAATGGGTCTGTGTTGTGTTTTGTCATCACCCATAAATCCTCAGGAGGATGGAGTAATAAATTTCATTTCATAGGTAGATGGTAGAGTTTGTTTTTATTTAAATTATTTTTATATATGTTCATGCCTAGATGCCAGGCACATTTGCACAACCTGAAAGAATTTCCAGATTTCCAAGGTCTGGTCAAATTCCACAGACAAAGCCCAGGGGAGCTTGACTCAACCCAGAGGGATTGAAATCTTTGCAGGTGTTTTCAGTTGTACATTTCTTGTTTTGTTTCACAAAACCAGAAGATAAATCCTAACACTGCAAAAGGGCTATGAGTCATGGCATTTTATTATCCACAATGCTGTTGCCTTCCTTGAGTGTTCAAATATTTTCTCTAGTTTTATCAAGTGATCCAGGAACTAGAACTCTGAGCTACTTGTGAAGTACTTGAAATGATTACATCTCATTTGAATTCTTTTTGCAGCTAAAATAATGAAATGTGTCTCTAATAGTGACAGCTGATAGGCACAAAGCACGACTGTCTTAAAACAGACTTTGAAACCATCACCAGTGACCTTCCAGAAGAGAAATGCAACATTTCCTAAACCAAACTCTTATGGGTGGCATACCTCCTCTGCCACTATTTACAACTAGGTTTCATTTCACTGTCATTATGTTCACGTGCAGGAAGTCTTTTTTTTCACTGGTGCTTTGCACAAAGGCTCTTAGCTGGTGCATAAGACAAGTTTAGGAGGAGTTTGGACCAGCAGAGATGCAGCCCAGCCCTCATTAGAAGTTGCCAGCCATTGATTTCCTTTTCTAGGCAATGCCAGCAGGATTTTTCCCTCCACCCATGAATAGCAAGATATCAAATAACACAAGACTTGACAAGTAGTCCCGTAACAAAAGGATATTTTTTCCAAGAGAAAGTTGTTACTATGACTTTTTCAGATCTGTTTACTTGGTTAACCCAGCCACCTAATTTTATATTCCCACAGTGTACAAGCAGAAGAGATGTTTGATCATTTATACCAGTAAATTCATGGTAAGGGACTTCCTTCTACATGAAGAAAAGTTTTCTAGATGGTGGGTGCTTGTCAGTCTTTAACTGATTTAGAGAAGGCATTATTTTGAAAATTACCATGTCAATTTAACTGTGACGGTAACAGAGGCAGGTACCAGCAGTTTCTTTCTGATTATGTTAAAATCTCATCTATTATTTAGTTTAAAACTGACAGCATATATTAAGGCTTAATGAAGGCTTTCAGTAATTTAAAAGATGGGATTTATCTTTGCAGATTTTGGGACGTTTCTGTCATTTATGAGCACCAGGATTTGAACAAAAGCTAATCTTAGGAGGAGTTTCAATCAAGTTATTTTTACTTTGAAATAAGAAACTTTGAATTTACCAAAAAACCCCAAAAAAGTTCTTTGAAAATTACTACATCTGAGTTGGTTTTAAAAGCCACCAAAATGGTGGTGGGGGTTTTTTTCTTTTTTTTTTCTCCTTTTTTTTTCTTTCTTTCTTTTTTTTTTTTTTAGAGGCATATATTAAAATAGCATTAAAAAGTAATAGAACATCATGAGCAAAAGTTGGAAGTTCAGACTGGTTTATGAAAATGAATCTTCTTCATAGACTTTTCATAGTGCTCATTAAAATTGACTGAATTTAAATGACTGTCTCCTGGAGTAAGGAGAATTTTTGAAATTCATACTTCTGAAGCACAGCTCAGAGACAAGACAGCTTCCATTTTATTTGTTAAGGTAACACTGGTTTTGTTTGCTTGGTTGGTTTGGGGTTTTTTTTAGTGGTTTGGTTTGTTTTTTAAAAGAAGAGTTCTACAATTATTCAGTGTTTGTGACTTTGTATGACTCTCTCTTCCTCTGAAATATCTGAAGCTATTGGGTGATTTCAGTCAAATCTGACAGAAGGCTCGAGGTCTCCAAGGTAATTACGTTTCTTTAAACTTCATAAAGACAGAAAAAAGAATGAGCTTTGAACTATCATAAATTAGCCTCAAGAACTTTTATGCTTGTTTTGGGAGAGCAATTTTAAGGAAATGGGAAGTAATTATATTGGGAAAAGGAGGGAAATGTATAAGCATATGCAGAATTGATGGAAAATCTTGATGTGATGAAGTTAAAATAAAAATCAAGCAAAACCCATAACGTTTTAGGAAAGCGAGGGGATTTTTTGATTTTTTTCATTATTGTTGTTGTTATTGTTAGGTTTTTTTTCTTCATTCCACTGCATTTCTTTGTTTTAGCAGAGGGAAGGAAAAAGTTAGTGCAGCTGCCATAAAAGATCATTAACTCATCTTATGAGAGAGATAAGAGCTGAGATATAGAGAGGATGACTTTTTTATGAACTGCATTTCTAAACTGAGGCAGCACTTGACAGAAAAATAAATTCCATTTTTGAAGAGTGGTATCTCTTTTGAAACATTCAGAATTCCATATTTTTCTAATTGCATACTTTGGATGATGGCAGACATATGGATTAATCTTTAAAATTGAGCAAGAATTATGTTTCGTATTTAATTTTTGCTGTCAGCTGGGGAGAAATGGAGCCACAAGTGGTTATGAATCTTTAACTACTCTTTATAAATAAGCAATTTTCAGATTAATATCTGTGAAGAAGTGGAGACTGCATTTATGTTGTACTCCCGCATATATTCCTGACATTAGCACTTCTTCTTTTGCAGAACAACACGCGGCTGAATTTCAGCCTTATGGACACTGATAAATCATCAGAATTGACATTGTATGCACAGGTTAAATGTTTTAATTAATGTGTGACCAGCATACTCCCTTATTTTTTTTTTTCTTTCCTTTTTTTCATAAGCAAACCTGAAATTCCTTGTGAGTTTGTAGAGTCTCAAACCTTGGGGGCAGTCAAAAGCCATCTTGATTAAAAAAAAGCCATCCTGAGCAACTAGCACTAAGTGGCACTGCTTGAGGGAAGGAGTTGGATCAGAGGTCAAAGGAATTGTATGAAACATCGGAATTTTTTTCTTCTCTTGTCACAGTTTCATTTTTGCTCTTAGTCAGTAAAGCAATTAATCATAAAATGCTTGGGATATTTGAGATTTGAAAGGGAAATAGTAGCAGCCAAGAGGAGCTGAGGCTTATGACGTGGATGAGAATGTCCATGCTGGTGAAATAAGGTCATCTGCTAATCCTGCTGGTAGCAGGTAACTGGGACAGCAAGTATCTGGGTTAAATATGCTGAAATTTCTGTAGAATAGATGTGGAAACAATGGATTTCATTCACACGGTAAGAAAATGTCTAGGGCGGGTATTGCACTGATCTATTTTATATTATTTACAGCATTTATAGTAAAACTCAGAACTTCTGTGTTTCGTGTATTGTGTGAAATGAAAGAAGTGTTTAACAAATGAGCTGTTCAATGAAACTTTTCAATGAAATGGTGGCCCACCATCACTCTCAGAAGTGGGAACATCAGCTCTTGCTGCTCACAGGTAGCACACACACCAAACCAAGCTGCAGTGAAACAGCTGCCATCTTCCCCAAAAACTCTCTGTGTCTTCTGAGGTGTTAGGACAAAGGAAGAGGGTGTCATCTTCTGGTAGGGACCAGCTGGGCCCTGACAAAATTGCCTGTAGAGAAGCTATTGCCTTCCTCAGCCACGGACAGGAGCGGAATAACTGTTGTTTCTAAGAAAGACAAAGTTCTGACTATAATGGGGAAAAATATTTTTTAATTATAATTTTCCCATGTGCGTTCATTATTTCAAATTACGCAGAGAGCACAAACACTGGAAAACTAGCAATTTGTTGGTGAGAGGAACCAGAGAGAAGTGAGCAAGTGCAGAACTACAATTCTTATGAGACCTTATGTTTAATTATTTTTAATTCATAAGCTAAGTGACAGATTTAGTTAAAATCCTGAGAAAATTCAGTCTTTAATTAGAGTGTGTCCTTTGAGTGGGGAAGGTGTTATAATGTATCCTTCAAATAAAACAAAGAGGATAATTCCTTTTTTTTTTTTTAATACAAATATCTGAAGTCAATCTTTACACAGGGATTGTTTGTATAATATGACATTAAAAGGAATGAAAATTAACATATGCCAAGGCTACTTCAAGGTGGCAAGGCAAGCTCTTGCAGCCAAGGAAACGCTGTGATGAAGATTGCCTGTGCAACACTGATTTGTCCCCTTCAGGCAGGTGCACTAGTACAGTCTTTAATTACCTGCTCACACACTGCTTCTGCTGAGTACTGAGTGAGCTGCTCTTCAGTATTTCCTTCCAACCTCACCATCCCCATCCTGCCTGTGATATTTACAGCACACAGTCCAGTCTTCACACTGAACACAGACAGAATTATTGATTTCCTCGTGTGCTTTTTTCCCAGGTATTTCAGCTGTTCTATCTTATGACTAGATCCTCAAAGGGACACGGGTGTTTTGCTGTTAAGCATTGCAATGCCTAATTTGTAGGTGTCTGGCTCTCAGCTTGGCTCCTACAATCCCGACGGAAATTCCCTTTCCAGTGTGCGGGCGCCCCAGGGTATTGCTGCTGCAGGCTTTTCTGCAGGACAGGGAATCCTGGCCTTGGTTTAGGTGACATGAGTGCTTGCAGTAGTGCAGGTGTTTCAGCACGTGTCTAACTTAGTCTACCACCCTAAGTTATAGCTTCTGGTGCCCGTTCTGGCAGTCGGGAGGCAAATCCATCACTGCACAGGCTGACTGTGGATGTTTGTATGTCTAAGGGGTGCTTGTACGTGTCAGGTCTGAACACAGGGGCCTTTTGCCACTGTGAGAAAACACAGCCAGGGCATATTACATGAAGTCTTTCTTTATTTATGTGACAGGTTCCCCGGGGAGACTGTGGATAGCCCAACCTTGGCAGTGTTCAGTGCCAGGTTGGATAAGGCCTTGGGCAGCCTAGCCCAGTGATAGGTGTCTCTGGCCATGGCAGTGGAGGTTGGGATTAGGATGATCTTTAAGGTCCCTTCCAACCCTTAACATTCTGTGATTCTATCTCTGCAGGAAAGGAGAGTGATTCTGTCTTTTTTCCTGTCGTGGTGGTAAAACCTTTGTCCTCTTGCTCACCCCCTTACATTCTGGCTCCCCATTAGATACTCAAACTGTGGGACACCTAAGTTTACTTCTCACCTGTTTGTTTTTTTTGAGTGAGCTTTCATATCTGCAAATATAGTCTTTTGGGAATAATGTTGTCACTACTGGCCAAGTGATGTTGAAGTGGCAACCCTGCCAACACCTCCTACCAGGGGTCACCAGAGACCACTGCTAAACCCAGACTGGGCTGGGTGTCACTTGCAGCCCGAGCTGGGGTAGATACCACTGTGGGGAACAGCAACAGAGCTGTGGGTGTACTGGGAGTGGGGTCTGGGGGAGGCTTGGAGTCAAGCCTGATGGTGCTGGGGTTGGGGAGAACCGCTGGGGGAAGCACAGGAGGCAGAGCAGTGCTCTCAACAGGAACAGCCCCATCCCACAGCAGCAAGCCAGGCAGGCCTGGGATGATGGTAAGCACATTCAGCCAGGGGTCCTGATCATCTACTGTGGCTGTAGGAACCATGAGGGTCGAGGCTGGGTCAGGTTGGTGTCCAGCTCAGCACTGACAGGACTGCAGCACAGCAGCAGCACAGCTCAGACAGGGATCTAGGATGAGAGGCTCTGCACAAAAGCAGCTCCCAAGGGAAGGAGGAGCAGTCAGTCCCAACTGAGGTTTCTTCTCACTTTCTTTACAATGTCTGTCTTCAAGGTCGCCAGCTGTGCTTTGAGTTGGCCTTGAGTCCAGCTAGCCAAAGCCCCAGGAGGCAAGATGAGCTTGGGGTCCTGACAGCTCCCTTCCCACAAGTGTCAGAAGGAGGGAGAGGTGAGATCATGAGCACCTCATAGCTTGTGGTGAAGCAGAATTTTATTGTAATATATATATTTCTCTATATATATCTCCATATGACAAATTCAATTTTAAAACACCTCTGTGATTACAAGCCATATTACTGTTATTCTTAAATTGTATAGGGTAAACCCAGGCTTGGACAATGCATGTGCAACAATTTAAAAGCATCAGTTGGGTCTTCAGTTTGACACGCCTCGGGTATGGTCGTGGAGACATTTATGTGCTGATAGCAGCACTCTCCTTGTTTGTGGTGTTTTGAAGGCTTGTGTCTGCAGATTATGTCCCACATGTCTCAAATTAGTTGCCTCCACATAAGGAACAGACAATTAGAGGCCACGAGGAGGAATTTGATTTCATGCTTTTTGATGACAGTGTATAGGTAGAACAGACTGCTGGTTTCAGCTGTAAGATTATTCTTCTATGGTTTTTGCTTCTTTCCTCCTCGCTGGACAGCAATGAGCTTCTATATCCACGGTAGAGGGACAGTCTTTCTCAGGTGACAATTCTTCTATAAATGGGCAGGATTCCATGGAGGGAATGGATGACTTGGACAGAGATAGTCCAGCTCTCAAGGGAGCTGAACCATGACTGTACAAAGGAACAATATTTAAATTGATAACCACATATTATTTAAAAACAGTTGTCTTACGTAACAGTAAGTAATGTCTTCGGTGTATAATATTAGTGATCTGTAACTGTTTCATTATTCATATCCTTTTGGATATAAGTAGACATGCATACTTCACCCTATATACGTAGATAGGCAGAGACATATAAAGGAACAGAAAGTTTCACAGGTGCAAATAATGGATTTGGCCTCCAGATTCACTCATCACCAAGACTTACACACCCCACCTGCATTTTGTGGGCCAAAAACGTAACTGCTGAGACCTACAGCTCTGTCAAGCACTGTCTGTAAAAGGCTGAGATGATGTAAAAACAAGAATTTTCAGAGGGGTTAAAATGTTAATTACATTACAATAAGAAGGGAGAGTGAGAGAATTGGAAATGCCCTAGGTATGTATAACGAGTAAGTAATGGGAAAGACTGAAATGCATTAATATTAAACCTTCACTACATAACTCATCCTTATTGGACACAGCTGTCGATAAAATATGCCCTTACTCTTGACAAGTAGCTCCTGTGTTTTGCTTGTAGATTAGCTTGCAGCCCTGCTCTGTATTCTTTATCTTCATCACTGCACCAGTCCTTTAATTAGGCAGTGAAATCTTCTGCATAGTGATTAGCAAATCACAGTCAAGAAGGTGTTACAAAGAGAGGCTCTGGAAGCTGCTCAAAATAGCTTCCAGCTTTGGAAATTCCTCCATCTACTGTGGGAAGGAAATGTGTGTAGGATCCAGGGAAGCATGTAAACTAACCTTAGCTCAGTTGCTGCAGAAATGTGTTAGCCTTTAGTGCAAGGATTCCGTGCTTAAGAAAAATTAGTCTGAGGAGTGTGAGGAGTTAGGCAGTTGCTCACTCAGAAATTAATAACCTCAGAAATTATACTGAGTGCCTACAGAAATCAAAGATGTATCGAACAGCTTCATGTTGATGAAGATTTTTGATTTCAAGAGAAATTATCTGGCATTCTATCCAAATGTATGCAGAACTTCAGCTGCTCACACTGAAGTAAAAACTGGATTTGTTCTTCATGACATTGCTTTTTTTTTTAAATGCACTTTATCCCACCATTATTGGTTTGGTTTGGTCTTTTCCTTTTGGAAACATGCGTGCTTCTGTTCCTGACAATCAGCTTGTATTAACTTTCTAATTCCCCAATCTCAATTACTGCTTGTTGCACAGGAAAGTTTTCACATATATGGAGAAGTAGGGGAGTAGGGTATAACATAAATCCTGCCAAAAAAAAAAACAACAAAAAAAAGTCTTTTTCCTTCATCTTCATGCTCATCATGTGAGAAGGAAAGGCTTTCTAACCTTACTGTGTGGAGGCAGAAGACAATGGTGATCATCTGCTGAGGGGGAGATTGATGTTCTTGCTATAAATATATGTATTTATAGAGATAGGAGGAGGCCACCATTCTACAAAGCATCTCCTTTCTTGCTTTGCTGCATGTTTGCATATCTGTATGTTCCCTGTAGTTGTCAGAATAGTCTGCTTTTCAAAGCAAGGTGCTTTTTTTCTTTTTGTGCAAAAAGACACATAGAAATGAATCTTGATGTTGAGTAGAACATGTAAACATAACAGAATATACTAAAATCCTTTTTTCCCTTATACTTTTTATGTCAGTAACATTCATCCCCCATAATTTTAGGATACCTTTTTTCTTTAATGAATGAGATGTCCAGAATCACTTGGGTCATTTTTTTTCCCTCTTCACAAGCAACTATAAGAAACATTAGAAATACTGAACATTGAACTGTAGTTTATTCCAGTGAATCTGGAGGATCTTTATTCACAACATACACAGATTCAGTGCTTATGATTAGGGGTTGTCTTCTGTCAGTGTGGCTGCATAAGTGATCTAGAGTCTGTGCCTTTTTTTTTTCATTTTTATGGATTTTTTACTCATATGAATTGTCTGCTGATATTCAAAGGAACAATTTGGGTATTTCTTCTTGGTGCCTTGATAGCAGCAGAAGAGACTGTGGTTGGAAAAATGAATTTAACCTTTCCTTCACCTTGTTGTGAGTTGGGTTGGCCAGTTTTCTGGGGTTTTTTTTTGTGGTTGTGGGATTTTTTCTTTGTTCTGGTTTGTTTGTTTCTCCCTTTCTACCTTCCTCTGAAGGGAGGATATAGTTTAAAATTAATAGGTACTTAGGCAGTTTATGTTGTAGTTTTTTCCTAGTGCAGTGGTAGAGTTCCATTAATTGCAGATAACGTAGCAGATGTGATCTGCATTACTTGTTCATTACCAGGATTGACTTACACACTGTTTTAAAATTGATAACTGTACAAGGAGTTGTGAATTCTGTGTGTGCAGAATTAACTCTCTACTCGTATTTATTCTTTCTGTATTTTCAAGTATGGCTTATGTGTTACAAGGACAGATTTAGAATATGAAAAATCTTAGTCTTTTAGAAATAGATTTTCCTTTTTATGTAGTCACAGGCCTCACTTTCTTTGACCTCACTTTTTACTTTACTATTCCTGCTCCACAGTGCATTTGCTCTTTGTGAATAAAGTAAGGGAAATCACTGGAATGGGTGATGAGAAGGGTCTAAGGATGGCATGAGATCATTTTGAACATTGGACTAACTTTATAGTCACTCATATTCTGTGTCAGGATATCTTAAATCAGAAAATAGAACGTGTCAAGGCTAAAGTGCATGTCTAGCCTTAGAGAATTCTGGCATTAAATATATTTGTACTTTGCCACATAAAGATATTCTAAGTTCCATAACATTAAACAGGGAAGTTGGACAATACAGAGTCACATCCAGGGAAGCAACATGCTGAGCAATGAAGTACACCTGGAAGTTGGTGGATAACACTGACATTTCTGTGCGTTGAAGAGAAGAATATGAAAAAGAGGTGAGTGAAATAGGAAAAAAGGAAAATGAAGAAGATTCTGATGTTTTTCTCCCTTGCTGGCCTAAGTGTCCACTTGAAGACTTGCAGTTTGTTGTCAAAGATTACTGGTTTCTTCAGGTATCTTGAAAATGTGCTCAAGGAGTGGACTTTCCTTGCAAGGCAGGATCAGTGTAAATAACCTTTCCTGAGTGGGGCTAGGGCACAGTTTAACTTGCCTGGGGGCATCTGCAGAGTTCCCATTCTCAGGTGTTTTAGGGCAGTAGGTGGGATTTCACACCCCTGGTGCTGGAATCAGCTGTTGAGCAGTCAGCAGTCTAATCCCAGAGTGTAGAGGGTAAGAGGGAGCTGCCCTGGGGTCAGAGGGACAAGAAGATGAGAGTAAAGAGTAGAAAAAGTCATATTGAGGTGCTGCTACAAAATGACTGGTACTCCTATGTGTACTGCTCAATGGCAGCTGCAGTTCTGTTCCTGCTCTGCCTCCTTGCTTTTGAATCCTGCCTCTCACTTCAGAGGGTGGTTGGACATTTCTGCATTAAATATTTCATTACACACATATTTGCAAGCGGGTTATAAATGCAGATTGCAGAATCACAGAATTGTTAGTGTTGGAAGGGGCCTCTGGAGGTCATCTATTCCAAGCCCAGCCCCAAGAGGAGTCCAACCTCAGCCTGCCTGCCAGGGTAGCTAAGTGAGCCTTGGGTTGGGCTCTTCTGCTCTCTGCTACTGAATCCAGACCACTCTGCAGAAAGTTCTGCAGGGTGAGAGGGAGAACAGAGAGCGTTTCCTTTTGTGGCCTGCTGTGAATTGTGCTCCTTTGGGAGTGATGCCTAATGATGCTGAGGAAAAAAAAAACTCTGGAGCAGTTAATTGAGGGTGAGATAAGGAAAGGGTTTAATTTGTGCCAAGGCACAGATGTTACAGGACACACACAGGCCGTGTTTAGGTGTTACAATTTATAATACTGCCCAACCAATTCAAGTTTTGTCCATCCCGTAGCTTTTGCCCTGGTCCACCCCCTGGCCCACCCCTTGGGATTTAGGTCTGGGGGCTTTGTGGGACCACCTCTTCATCACCTTCACCATCTTCAGAGCACAAAGGGTACACGATCACCCAGTTCTTGACTATGTTCTGTCGTTCAGGCCAAGATATGAGTGTTCTCTAAACAGCATAGGCCTTGCCTTGACAAAAGACTAAACATTTTCCAGTGAATTCAGGGGTAGAATTGATATGGGGAGCATGGAATGGGGTGAGAGGGTTGAGGAATGTGTAAACTAAAGGGTGCTAAAGGGTGAGGAATAAGGGCTGCTGCTTCTAAAATCTACTTTTACTACTTAACTACTTATAAAACTAGGAAAATAAAAAAAAAAAACAGGTGGACCTTACAGCATCAGGAGTGACAGGAATCCTGATTCCCAGTCCTGCTTCAGTGAATGTATGTGTTTATTTTTCATGGAGCTGTTTGTGCCTAAGAGCTTTGACAAGCAGGATCCAACCCTAGGACCCTTTTCTCTTCTCACTGAGCAACAGAGTCATGTATCTACATAGTAAGAAATATGAAGTGGTGTAACTTTCAGGTCCTTAAGCTCTAGCTAACATGAAAAAAGGGATTCACCTACAGTAGCCCTTTGTAGGATCCAACATGAGTGAACTTGATTCTAGTTTGGTCATCAGGGTGTTTTTGCCTTTTTAAAGTAACTGACTTTGAGAGTTTTTTAATTCTCATTTACTGCCTGCTATATAAAACAAAAATGGAGGAAAGGAACATATGCCTGAATATTTTTTTGCTCCCTCTCCTTTTCTTCTTTCTTTTTTCTTTTTTTTTAATATATTTTATTTTTCCCAAATATAAGTGTGTGTGATGCCAGTGGAGGAAATGTTAGAATGTTACCATTCTTTCACTTCCTTCTCACATAAGTCCCAAAATTTTTATAAAATTTTGGGTATTCATTCCCTTCATTATTAGAGCTACAGCAGGTAAGCTGCATTTCATAGGAAGTGTTCATTAGTAGCATTTTCTAGAAAACATGCTATTTTTTTTTTCAAAAATACTACTTGTACAACACATAACAATACGTAGATCCCAAGAGTTATGAACTGAGTATTTATACTGAGGCTTCTGAATAACAGTGATTATATGGCAACAAACTGCATTCTCTAGAAAATGTTGATTTCTGGTATTAATGGCATTTACTTAACACAGTGTGTGTTGCAAAACTTCAGAAACTCTTAACAAAAGGGGAAAAAAAAAAAGATCTGGTTGTTCAGGCCAGAGCTCATAGCAGCTCCTTTGACTTTTCCTCTGAAGTTACATAATAACTTGTGACAAGTCTACCTTTCATTTTTGTTAACCTCTTCACCAGGAATGTTAAACACCTGAAAAAAATCTGAGTGCGCACTGAGAGTCATAAATAATGTTCTATCCTTTTACAGCTTGAAAAGGTAAAATGTTGAAATGTAATGGCTTGGTCCAGAACTGATTTTTCATGCTTACATTTTGATATGTTTTTGAAAAGAGGACAGTCAGTGCCACAGTGTCTCAAAGCTTGATTACACGTATGTAATCTGCTGCAGGAAGTTTTAGGCAAATAGGGCAGGGTAATTCTGCATACACTTTATGACAATGCTGAGAAGTATTTCCGTTGGAATAATGCATTAGTTGGATAGCCTGGGAATATCTTTTTCTGTTCCTGCTTTACTTTAGAGGAAGATTAGACAACAAATGAGGGAATAATTCATGGCATTGTATGTTTCTTTGTTGGATTAATTTCACTTTGTGTCCTAGATTGAAAAGAAAAAGATAGTGACAGTGTACCCTTGTACCAGTTAAACATATATATTAACATAAAGGAAACTGTGAAAAGTTCAGTATTTTTGAAAAATCCTTCTTGTACTGTCTATCATTGAATTAATGTACGGACAGATTTTCTTAGACTCAACTTTCACACTCCCATATTCACAAATATGTTCTAGGGCTGTGTTTTTTTCCACCTTTCCCTTCAACATTGTTCCTTTTGAAGCATCTCCCACATGCTGTTTGCTTTAGTAGGTGTGTGGGATGAGGGTGAAAGAGGCTGATCTTCTCATCTTCCTTTTAGGACACACAATGTACCTCAAAGATATTAGTCCAGAGTTGATCACAGTTCTAAGCCAGCTGAATAAAATATTTCTTTTGGTACTGATTCAACTTGATTCAATCTTTCAAATATAATAAAATCACATTGTGTACAATCGATCTTCCATGCAAAGGGTTCAGCTAGGTTGCTGTACCATCATCTGCACCAGCATTTTATTTTAAAATTTAAGCATCTTTTGGAACATGCTGCATGAAACATAGTTACTGTTTCTTAAATAATTAGGCTTTGCAAAGTTCACCTTCTCCCAGTGACAGAAAAACAATTTCATTCGCGCTACTGAAATGCCCTTAATTGGAGCAGTCAGCTGCACTGCCAGTTTATGAAAACATTCTTTGGCTGTGTGGCCTCTAGCATGTGACACTGGAAAATGGATTTGTAACTCCATGAATTAAGACTTTTTGCCTAAAGGCATAACTATTAGGCATGCATTTTGCCTGCCTCTGAGGGTACCTGTGCTATACTGGTCACTTAATCCTCTGCTCCTTCCTTTGGTAATGGCTGTAGTGTGCTACTTCAGGTTTGCTTTTTTTTTTTTTTAAGTTTTGTTTCCAATAGTTGTTAATTGTCCAGCTTTATTTGCTCGGTTTTAATCTTCCAGTTGTTTCAGTAATATCATTATATGTCTTTCGTCCCCACGAAGTAAACCTACCAGAAGAACAGACATTTAGAAAGCTGATTAAAAATAAACCATATTCTTTTTTTTTTTTAATTGTGATATGCCAGCCACTGCTGTTTCTCATAGCTATATAGCTCTTCTAGATAAAAGATCCACGTGGAGTTGTCATTGGGACAGAGTATGTGGAGTTTTTAACGCTGCAGGATGCATTGAATGTCTTAATAGCTTCTGGAGAATGCTTAAGGGCACTTTCAATAGTGCCATTAAAAGAATTTTATATTTAAAGCAAATTACTCTCCACACATCACATTTTAACCCTGAGTTATTCCTGCACTTTGAATGTGAGGATGTTTTAAAAGCCTAAAGTTGGACAGCAGAGTTTTGGTTTTTGTTTGTTTGGTTTTTTTTCTGGATCAAGTAAAAAACATAAGTGAGAAAACCAATTCATTGTGCAGGAATTATTTTCAATAGATCGTGAGAAAGCTGTGAAAAAAGCCTAAAAAGAAAGGCTGGGGAAGGAGAATGGATGATGCCACAGCTGTGCTTAGTCCTAGTTCTTTCTGCACGGTGAAAGAATTGGCAAAACAAGCCACTAAAATGGCTTCCTGATGGATTTAACTCCTTGTCCTAAATCTGGTGAAGATGTTGCATAAACGAGGAGAATAGATAATTTATTTGCATATTTTTAGCAAAGTGGTTTTGACAATTAAGACTGGAACTAAGTGCAGCTGAAATTAAATATTCATGTACATTTAATGGCTTGATCGTTATTGTTACAGAAATGAGTTAACCCTTGGGACTTCAGGTATCTCTGGCATTTCCATTACCAGCAATCAGCAGCACAGCCAACTTCCACTGCAAAATGTCTGTGTGGCAGAGATAGGATTTATTTGGTGCAGGCATAAGTATCTGGAAGTCACTTTTTGGGTTTTTTAGGTAGGTGAAAACTTCTTTGTCTGCTGAGATATAAAAATACAAGCCTAAGTTCTTTTGCTTCCTCCCACCCCTACCCTTGCCAAAGGTACTGGTTTCCTATTAAGCACTGCATAATGAATTCAGATATTTTTCTGTGAACTACACTGTAAAGTGAAACTTGGCTGTGTTGAGATACCTAAGAAACATTTGGTACAGGAAAAGGCATAACTCCCGTGGTCAAAGTGGAACATCATCCCTGTGAGCCATCCAGAAAGTCTTTTTATTCTGGATGTGGTTAATATGACTGTATGTTTCCAAGTCATAGGCAAATTAGAAGTAGATTATCTAGACAGCTTATTAGGGAAAATTCAATGTGGTGTACCTGCAAATGTCTACTTCAAGCTGCTAAATTGCACCAGAAAACATTTGTGGGTTGTTGGGAAAAAAAACCCACTAAACTACTAGGTGGTAGATCTGTCTATGCCGTGCTGGAGGTTTTGTGATGCCAAGTGTTCTTTCTTAAACCTGGCAACTGCTGGTATAACCTCAGCTTTCCCATTAGTATGAGACCTAATAGAGAGAGAAACAAGATCTGAAACAAATATTTACTCCCAACAGCCACCACGTTTCTTATCAATTTTGCTTTACAAGCACGTCAATCCAAATTGAAATACTTGTGCAGATGTACTTACAAAAGTGGTATTTAAAGAAATTAGTGTGTCTTGAGAAGAACAAACTTTTAATACTGTAGAGAGAAGAATAAATTCACTGTGCTACTTTTGTGTCCCAAAAATAATGATACTTTTTTATAGGGCACTTATGGTGTATCATGGTGGCATTACATGTGAAACCCAAGTATGGATAATTCTAAACTATGAAAACCATAAACTGTGTTCACAAAGACAAAATTCCACGACCTTAAAGAGGGAAAGGGGAGAGAAGAGACAAGATTTTTAAAAGTCTGGCCAATGAAAATAAAAAAAATCAGTTGCTATACTAGGAAGAAAAAGAAGGTTATTCCTATATATCCAAAGCTAGGAATGGTAGAAAATTGATAGAGAAAATGGGAACATAATCTTTAACCAGCAGCCAGCAAGGACAGTCCAGAAAGAGCTTAATTATATTAGGAGCAAAAGGAATCCTAATGATTTTTATTACAAATAAAATCTGTTAAGAAGGATGTGGAAGAGATACGAGGACTAGGTAATGTATTTGTGTTTGGGGGAGGAAGAACAGCAGACAGCTAATGCAGTCACATTATGTAATGCTGAAATCTTTTGCATTCTAAAAGCAAAGGGATGCTAATGACTGTGTAAGTAAAACTGTACTGAGTATTGCTTAAAAATGCCTTAGGATGAGGGAGAGGTCGGTCAGGCAGCTGTGGAGCCAGCGTTTCTCCCTCACCTTCGTTACTGCGCCGGCGATTCTTTGCTCTGTGGATTCAGCCTAAGAAGATCTCATGGTCTCTGTCTGGAAAGAAGCAGACAGAACTCTCTCTCTCTCTCTTTCTCTCTCTCTCTCTCATTTCTGCACGCTCGTTTCATCCACCTCAGAGCGAGTTCATGCAGCTTCTCGACTCACAGCCTGTATCTGCAAGAGCTCCCTCTAATTGGCGATTAGCTTGCATCTATCAATCTTGTTGTTAGGAGGATTGGCAGTTGAGACAGATGTCCGGGCTTATTCAATTAAAGCTCCAGTTGCATCCATTGCCAACCTTATGTCAGGTCAGTCCCTTCAAATGCAATTTGCAGAGCTTCAAGCAGAAGCTTTTTAGATACGTTTTCGAACCTGTTCTCTGAAAATATTTTCCACAGTTTTCCATTAATTTTTCCGAGTGCGGTCGGAATCTAATTTTAACTTTGTCTTCATTTTGTTATGTGCTGGTCTAGAACCAGCTCATTATAATTTTATAGCATGAACTCTTTTAGTGTGCCAGACTAATGCTTCCTGATTCAGTAGTCAATACCCATAGATGGCATTTCCAAAGGTATTATTAGCTACTGCAGGTAAACAATTCCTTTTATTTATTTTTAAATTCAAATCCTTTATGTGAATCCCACAAAAGAGATTAGTTTCTCATTGAAATAAATGAGTCTCTTGCCAGATAAAATCTACTTGCAGTGTGACTATTAAGGTGGTGAATAAATGCCTTTTGTACAGCAGAAGGATTTCATTAACAAGTCAGAAAGGGCATTTTGACTTGTTTCCAACTTGGTGCAAGTATTTTTCATTCTTACTGATCAACACAAAGACAAGCAAGAGATTTTGCTTTATAATGTTTCAGAAAGGCACAACAAAAAGGGGTGTATGTGTGTGTCTATTCCTTTTTCTGTTGCATTGGAAGTGGGGGAGTGAGGGGAGGAGGGATAAAACTAGTTCAGTCTTGTCTGAAAAATACTGCATTATTACAAAAGCACTGGAATTCTTATGCAAATATTTCTTTGCAAGTGCCCTCATGAGCAATCTGTTGATGTCATTAGCCCTCTTTGTGAGCTGGAAGGAAGTTGTACCTCAAAAGAAGCTGGAAAGGATTAAAAATGCTGACCAAAAAAGTAAGTAGAGATTAGAACATCAATGACTCTTCTGTCTTTGTAGCATGCTGGAGTGCTACAACTGATGAAAGTAAAAGGTGCACCATAACATTTCATAACTCTGAGGGAAGTGATCTAACTGGCAACTGAATTAGCAACAGGCATTCAGTCACAAGTCTGAATGGTTTCCCATCACCATTTTAATTTTTGTTTCTTGTGTTCACTGTAGCACCATCACATTGTTGTATTTTCAGAAACAACAAAACCCATAGTTTGATTCAATCTTTTTGCCCCTCTTTTCTACTGTCATTTTTTCTTTAAAATGGGGTGCATATAAGCAGAGAAGTCTGTATAGGTCAATTATTTGAATAGTTTGAGTCCCTAAAGGAGGGAAAAGGAGTTGAGAGAGATATTAATTTCATTTTTATACTGCTACCAAATCGTTCAGTTGTATTTTTCTAGCCACTGGCATGCCTATGTTGGATAATTGAAATGCTCGGCATAAAATCCTCTGTACAATATATTTGCAAGTATTTCATTTGGCTATGCCATATTTCCTAGAAAATTCAGTTTAATTTTTGTGAATATTCTAGTTTGGGGTTTATTTTTGTGATATTCTGGTTTGGGTTTATAGGTATGCCTGCTTTTTCTTTTATGTGTTACAAGTACTCTATTTCTGGAGACTCATTTTTCCTTAGAACTGGTGCTCTAATTGGTTCCATAGCTCATATCTAGCAGCATCTTTCAAAACTACAAGAGAAGCTATGGCTATATCCTAAAAAATTGCATGCTGGACTGTAATCAAACTGAATTTTAAATGTATGAAAAAATACAACATGCCTTACCCTATTTAACTTTTAAGTTGTACAGGTAATAATGTCTGGAGGAGTTAAAAAAAAAGAAATCCCTCCCTTGTTGATATGGAGTTGGTTTTTTTTCCCCTTCACTTTCCAAATAACCTTGAAAATTTATAGGCTGAAAAAGCAGGGCATACTTACTGACAGTGTTCAGGGTCAGAATTTGAAAACTCGCTTTTTTATAGTATCCCAGGAGTTTATGTGGAAGTTTTATGTCTTCCTTTATTCCAGGGCACAGAAAGCCTTCTGGGTTTTCTGCAACAGAATAACAGTGTCAGATTCTTGTCATTTTTATCCTTGTGTATAACCAAAGGCTCAAAACCAAAAGAGTTTAGTTTTTGGTTTGTTTTTTTTTTTTTTGCATTAGTTTTGTGAAATACCGTGATTTGGTTTACCTGGTTATTTTGTGGGTGCATGCACGTGTTGTGTTGCTTCTTACCTGACCTCCAAGGCTAAAGGTTTTACCCGTGGTACTCACTATTTCCATGGGCATTGTTTATGACAGGTAGGAACTGGTTAAGGCCAGTGGAAAGATTAAAAAACTCATTGGCAATTTAATGGGTCCACTTGGGCGGTATCGTGGATATACTAAAGTAGCTGGCCAGGCAAGAGAGCAGCTCTGCCAAATGGGCTGGTGAGCAGCTGAGGGATCATCCAGCATTTTGACAAAAGGCATTCTGACAAAACTGATTGCCAGGTTATTTGACAGGGAGTGGACACGGACAGTTCGGGGAGGGCAGAATGTTGGACACAAGTACAGGCACCGAGAGAGCCTCCTGTGTTAGAAGAGAAGCCAGGATCTGCACCAGGGTGAGGAGAGAGAGCCTGCTGAGCCGTATTGACCACACACTGCACTGCAATCAAGGCTAATGAGTCACACCAAGGAAGCACTTAGAGATGTGCTATGGTTTGACCGGGTCTGAATAGTAGGGCTACATTAAGTGCAATTCAAATAAATTCTGAGAAATTACTCTCTTTTGCTTCAGCAGAGGCTTAGAAAAATTTAGCTACAAACCTAGAGCTCTGATTTATGGTGCTTAGGTAGCTGGGACTTGTGAGTAAATACAGGGAGTCCAGAATAACTATTACCATTCCTTTCCCTCCCCCCCCATACTGTGAGAAACTGAAAACTCAATTTTTTTTGTGGAATCCCTTCCCAAGACAATTTCTTCCAAGAAGGCTTTCTAGAAAACCTAGTGTCAGAGACTGCATCTGATCTCTTTTCACACCGAGGAAGCTTAGCAATAACTGGATCCTGTCTGGGATATAGGCATAGCAGCACAGCCAGATTTGATCACAGAAAAGCTTTACTAGAACTAATGTCAGGCAGAAGCAGAATTAAGCTGCTTGTTTCAGTTCTGGAACAGAGTGTTCAGAAATGCAAGATTTAAGAGCTGTCGATTTCCAGCCTGAGCTGAGTCACTTATTTTATCCAGTTTCACTCAGGGCATTCTAACCTCAAAAGGTTTATTGGCATAACACAGCAGCATATTAATGTGGCCAGACTGCTTCCAGAGCAGGACAAATAATTTCCAGCAGCCCTGTATAGACTTGCTATTCTGGGACCTCTGTCTTGATCTTCCTTTCGTGGTCTAATTATGTAGCCACTAATTCCTACAGATCCTTCATTCCGAGAAGGGCTGTGTCATGCCACTAATTTAATAATGCACACTGCCTCCTCATAATGTTTAAAGTGCTTTGGTCAGCACTTGAAAATTTAAGGAAGTGAAATTAGTCATTGTAACTAGAAACCTGATAATTTTAGATGGTTTGTGGTCTTTTTGGGTTGGGGCTGGAGAGGAGAATTTGAGGTGCCAATCAGGGTGCATTTTAACAAACCAGAGCTGCAGGTGGTCAGTCTGTTGATATGCAGTTGACAGCATAAGGATTTAGGAATTCAGCTTCGGGCCCTGTATTTTGTATTTCTCTGCCCCGCTTTTTTGTCAATTATAAATAAGAACACAATGATGTAATTCACTGGAGTATTGATGCCAAATGCAGTGATGCTTTTCAGTGACAGTGAAAAGTGTCAAGGACAGTGAGATGTCTAAATATATATATATATATATGTATACAACTTTTGACCACTGTCTGCTCTTGTAGAACAAGGGGGCACTTTCATTATGTGAACTCATTTTATAGCTGACACTACGTACAACTAAATTTCAAGAAAGTTCCAGTCACCGTTGACTGAGTGGTTAATGGCCACATGGTAAAGATGACATTAATTTCTCTCAAAGATATCATCAGCTTAGACCTCAAGTATATTTTTAGTTCAAGTGAAGGAGAGTTAATATATTTGAACTAAGATCTGATTTCTTTTGTAAGCAAACTGAGGTCTTCTCCCCTTTTCTTAAGGCTACTTTAGAGTGCCAGCAATATCTTTCCACCAATGAAATTTTTCATTGAGAAAAACACGTGAATGGAAGAGTGAAATTCTAAAAGATGTTGCCAAGGTCATTTTATCTCCTGTTAACTGATGTGGTTTTGCACTGCACATGTGATAAGTGTTCACAACTAAAAAGTGAAGTGAGAGGAAAGAACACATTTCACCTGAGGAAAAAATCTGACAAACCTGGACTGTGAGCTCCTGGATTTCTGTGACTTAGCTGGGCAAGAGCCAAAGAGTGAGCTTGCTTTGCATGTGTTTCTTCCTACTGTTCATAATGCCAGCTTCAAAGATCCTATGAATAGAACTGTGTAAATGGTAAAATGTTAATGGTAGGGTAGTAAAACAGGCTCATGTATCTGAAAATTGCTCACACTTTTTATAATGGAGATTTCCTGACGTATAAGATCACACAGGTTTGAAACAAAGATTTATGACTGCATTGTATTTAAAAGGACAGTATTTTAAGGGGGAAATGTAACTTCCCCTGCTAAACCCGGTGCCTCTTGCTGCATGGAAGTTCCCCTTTAATTTTGGTCCATGAATTATACACAGAGAAATATAGAACAAAAAATTCGAGAGCTTCCTCTAGAGGTGATTGTGGATAGGTCCTTGAATCTCATTATGGTAATTTTCTAGTTAATAGACAATTTTCAGCAAGCCTGTGTTGTGAATAATATTTAGTAGAAATGGAAATCGCTGGATCTCTGTGGTGACTTCTGCTTCAGTCCTGAAGAAGGTACAGTCTCTGCTAGCTTTATTGGATAGCAGAGAAGGCTCGACTCCTTTAGCCTTTTTTTACTCTTTTCCACGCCATTGCACACCTACTCGTTCACTGTATTCATGTCCCATGGAAAGTGGTTGCTGCCTCAGGCACTGAAGCCCTGATTAACGACTTACCTCATAGATGCTCAGTCTAACTCAAGGTGAGACTGTGAGCAGAATTCAGAGTTGCTTTTCAGCTGCATTAGTTCCCGGGTATTCAGTGTGCAGCCACACAAGTGCCCATTTTGATACAAAGTGGTGTTATGAGGGCAAGAAGAAACAGAAACAGCGACTCCTTTTGCGGAGTTAATTGGGGAAGCACCGTTTCAGCAATCACACTAAGATGGTTGTTAGTACAGTAATTAGTGTATTGTTAGCACTCCTTTTTTTTTCTCTCTTTTCTTAAAAAGGGCTCTGAAAATGTGCTTGTTCTGCCGTCTGGCAATCTGGTACTGGTGGTTGTCCATGAATAATCCTTATTGCTTGCTGTCCAAACCACCTCCAGATCTTTCCAAGGTGTTTGGGTACTGCTGGACTACTCAACAGTTCTAGTTATCCTCCTTCAGTGCCTTCATAAACCCAGCTTCTTACCATAAGCTCCTGTTTTACCTTAATATATCCAGACCCTCTCAAACCCCTTTTCTCATCTGCCTGCTGAATTTTAGCCTTGCCTGAAACCCGCTCTTCATTATGCAAGTTCACAGTGTTCATTGCCTCAGCCTCTTACCTCAGCTAACAAGCTGGCATCCATTTACTCCTTAGACACCTGCAGCTTCCATTTGCCACATCTAGCACAGCTTGAAGCAGTTTGTTTTGCTATAAATTGGAGTTTATGGTAACATACAATGTATTTGCAAATGTCACAATATTTAAATAACAAACTTCCATGCTCATAAATAACAAAAAAAAACCATAAGCAGCGGTAACAATATGACTCTGTTTCTTCAGTTTTAATGACTTACATAGGTCCTTGTCTGTAGCTGAAGTCTCCTTAGGAAACCAGAAAGCTCTCCTAACTTAAATCTTGGGTCTTAGATCAGGCCATATGTTTTTAGACAGGCTGCCAGACCACCCACCATCATCCATCTTCATCTTCTATTTATTTTTATTGTGACGACTTCAAATTACATTTTCCCTATTTTACTCTCAAAACTTATTTTGCTTTTACAACAATCTCTTCAGATAAAGTATTTGCAAAGAAACAGATGGTGATCTTATTTTCTGTGCTGTGAAAGGACAGCAATTCTCAGCTTAGTAAGCAAAGTGAGACCCTTGTGGTATTCAGTTCATTTAGAAGGATAAATCAAGCATCAGAACAGAGAGGCAGTCCCTTTTCCATTAATCACTACAGCAGCAACTATATGTTGTTTCTACAAAATGATAGAATTGCATTTTGCCAGTTGATGCAAAGAAAGAGTAGCTAAAGCCACGCTGTTCCCATTGACCACTGATTCATTTTCAGGAAGTCTAAGTCTTTAATGAGTATTTGTGTTCAAAAGCCACCATTATTCTTCCTTTTAAACTGAAAGAGAGTAGGTTTAGATTGGCTGTCAGGAAGAAATTATTGCTGTGGGGGTGGTGAGGAACTGGAACAGGTTGCCAAGGGAAGTTGCAGATCCCCCATCCCTGGAAGTGTTGGATGGAGCTCTGAGCAACCTGGTCTAGTGTAAGGTGTCCCTGCCCATGGCAGAGGGGCTGGAACTAGATGGCCTTTAAGGTCTCTTCCAACCCATGAAGGGACTTTAGATGGCTTCCAGCAAATCTCTGACTCTGATGATTTATGACTCTTCCAATATTCTATGTTTGGAGCACAAATGATAAAATATCAGGGACAGGATAAAACAGCGTGTGGTGCACAGTATCTTTACAGGTGAGTGGGTTATTTCTGGTATTTTCTTTATCTTAAATCGCAATTAGAAGAATAAAGATCCTTCTTATCTTAAAATATAGCTCAATAAGAATGCTATTTCTGGAAGTCTGTTCTATAAGAAGAAAGTCTAGAGAATGCAGATACTTGATCATTTTTCCAATTCAAACACTTAGATTTTTATTCATTCTAAAAAAACTATGTTGCAGGGTTTCCTTCTGTTCTTGTTAACTACCATTCCACATCTTAAAGTGATATACTTTGTGATAACTAGGGCGTGGTCTTGTTTTTATTCTTGATTTCTTCTGAAGTATTTCTTAATACTCTCAAAGATGAGAAGACAATAGTCTTCTTGCTTTCATACATGTATACTGAGATACAAAAGCCTAAGATATCTATTTCATTTATTTTCTCAGAATACCTGTTTCAGAAGTAACACCAAGGTCAGTTTAATAAGTAAAATGCAGTTCCCAAATGTGTGAAACTTTAAAAAGAAAAAAAAAAAAATTAAGAGAAGGTCTTTGGTTTTAAAGAAACATTTAAAACCAGTTTAAAGTTAAGCATTAGCTTCTGTGATGGTGAATATGAAGTTAAACAACTGCAGATGATAAAAATACCGATTGTTTGGCACTTATATATGATGAGAGACATTGTAATAAATATCCTATGCCACCACCAGCACGTTCAGTGGCAGCAGTACCTATAAGTCTTGAAATAGGTGCTCCTTCTTTCTTCAGGGTGAAATTCAGGAGCTGTGTAAGTATGAGGTTAATGCAACAAAGAATGTGCTTGCTATCCCAGAAGATGAGATTGTGTCAGTGTGAAGTAAGTAAGATTTTGTCTTTAGTTGCAATAAAGATCTTGAAAGGGAAATTTTGCAAAATTATGGCTCATGACTGTACTACTCTAACAGTATTTGATAAGCTCTGTAGCAATTACTAGACATGATATTAAATTAAAATATATTCTCAATGCCTTATTTCCTTCCTGTTTGCTGATCTTTCATTTTTATATATGTGTCTTTTTTGTTATACTCCAAGACTACTGGAAGGAAACAGATGCATTTTAGTATAAACATCAGATTTTTGTGCTTGTGTGCTCGGAACTTACTGCTGAACTCTTGGCTCTTCTGCTGAACTTGTCTAGACAAAAATATATGGTGTGTTTTTTTCATAGTCAGAACTATTTATATTGGTCCAAGCCTTTTGTGCATTTCTGGTTTTGTAGTAAAATTACTCTACAGTTCCCTGCTGGCCCTCTACATGAGAATTTGCAGAATAACTCCTCTGATTGATGGATTGATTTCCATAGTTATGGACTGTATAGGTTACTATAAACTGCTTCCAGTACTGGCTAAATAATTATTTCTAAATGTTTAGGTCAAACGTCCATTGACAACTGAAGGGAATAAGAAGATAGGAAGATATAAAATACCTTGGAGTTTTAATTCCTGTTTGTCTGTATTGCATTAATTGCTCATCCAAATTGGATGACAAGTTGTCTTTTATGTCTGACAGCTGTAGTAAAATTTATCTCAAAAAATTATATCAGCAGTTCTAAGCACCAGTAAGAGAGCTGCAGTGACAAATAGCCCATGAAGTCACCACTGTGCTACTGCCTGTATTTCACTGTCTGTTACTATAATTCGTTTTAACAAACAGTTATGAAAGCATATGTCAAATAACACTTCGTTCAAAGCCTGGCAATAACAAATTGGCAACACAGCCACCCCTTTTTAATGTGTGGTGTAACTGGTGGCCCCAGGAGAAACGTAACCAATTAATTTGCTTAATATATTCTTCTGACACAAAGAGCCACGGGAGCTCTGCTAAAGAAACTCGGGAATGTAAAAGGTGGTAAAAGATCAAGGAAAATGGAACTCGGCGCTCTTGGGATTCTGAAGCTTTTGTCATCTAGAAATATGATGGTGTTTGCTGTAACATTTTATTTCTTGCCCATCTTTTATCATTTCTGGGACAAGATTGGAGTAATCAGACTCATCAGTTAAGACTTGTACAGTCAACTTGATTTGCCAGTCAGTGGAACTGCTTAAGGTGTTACATTTAGATGTGTGTTTATGCACCTTAGAAAAGAAGCACTGTATGATCATTTCCAGCAGAAGGCAGACAACTTACTACATAAAATAGAAATTTGAGAACATATTTATTTATTCTGTGCTACTTTACGTATATAGACGGGTGCATATATCGACAACATTGCTTAGTAAATGCACTGTGTGTAGAAATAGGGAGAAAATAGACTATTTTAATGTATAAGTGGGTTTTTTTATGGAATGTATTGATACATTAATAGTTCATAAAAAATATTGTTCAGAGGAAAGTATTTTAAATTATTTTTTGAAGTATTCTACCTCTACCCATTGAGTTACAGTTTTGAATATAATAATAAATTATCTTGTCCTTATTTGGTTGAATATGGAAATATAATTTATAATCTTCTGCCAATTAGCTTTTCTCCTTAGTAGTATTTCTGAAGCATTCATTGCCGTTGTAAAATTCTATTAAGATAAGAAAATACAGACTGTTAGACTGCTTAATTTTGCTCAAGACTATCACACAGTGTTTCTCTCAGTAAGCTGGGAAGAGAGAGAATGTAATTTGTACTTTCCAGAGCTTTTGATTTGAACTGATTGGTATATTCTTTCCAAAAAGCTGAGTAAGTTTTATTGCAGTACAAACATGACCTTCAGGAAAAGGTTAAAGATAACTTTAACAAACTACTTTCCCAACCACTCAAAAAGAAACAGTTAAAAATGAGGGGGCTCAGCTCCTCAGGTAAATAGCCCTCATTAATTGTCTGTTCCTGACATGCTCATTGTTATCAGACAATTGACAGTTGCTGATATTAAATCTGAAACAAGCATACACGATTAACTAATGAAACTGAAATGCCGGAATTAAGATATTGCTACTTGGCTTTCATGGCTAATGAGGAGGTTTCTGTAGTCACACTGGTAGTTCCAAGTGGTTTAATGGGATCCTTTATGGGGTTTATAGTTCTAAGATCACGTGGTTTAATTATTTCTAGGATCTTAATATGATCTTCATTCTTTTCACCTTTCACATGAGGAGACTCATTACTTTTCTCCAAGGATCCAGTATGATAGGCAAAATGTCAGAAATAATTAAAACTAATGATGGCCACACAGACACAGGAACATTGAGTTGAAATTCAGTCTATCTGGTATCAAGAATTCCCCCTGGAAATCTGAAATTAAATGCTTCCCAGTTGAATTTTGACGCCTTCTCCCCAGCCTTATGGTTTTATTAGTTGGATGGTGTTGTGCTTCTTTGGCACCCTGATTTATCGGCTTATGGGGAAGAGGTCAAACATTTTATGGCCTTGCATTGCTTAGGCTGTCTTTATAACTCCCTGGATAGAATGATTGTTTTGTGATAGGAGTGCCTCCAGTTTAAAATCCAGCATCCTGAAATTTGTTGTAATGGTCCCCAGGTCCCTTTGGCAATAAGAACTATGCTTCTCTATGCTGTAACATTGATAGGGCTTCTGGATCAAAATTTAATGTTATTTTAAAACAATTGGGATTGTTTGCAATTCTGACTCGTATGTACTCCATCAGCTTTACCTTCATTGCATTCTTGGCAGATTTTCATAACAGCCATATGAGTAATAAGGTTTTTCCAAATACCAAATAGTTGCAGCAGAGCAGGCACCAGATTTTCTATTCAGAATATGAAGACATTAGAATAAGATATTGTCTTCAAGTGGAATATGAGCACTCAGCTCTTCTTTTTAGTCTCTGAATCCGTAATTTCAGGGAAAGGTTTCAGTGTCTTAGCCCTGCTTGTAGCTCAGGCGAGTTGTGACTGATAGGGGCAACTAGATTAATAAAAACAACCAAAAGAAACCCCTATGAATTGAAAATGAGAGGTTCTGCCATTTTTAGGTGCATATGCTGGGGAAAGGCCATTTACACACAGTCAGGGGCTGTATTTGGTCAGGGGAACAGGGAAGAACTACAATTTACAGTCAAGGGTTTTAGAACATCTGCTTGCCTGGCACATCTGTTTGCTTCAATCCTGGAGCCACAGTGTGGGCAAGCAGAGATCCAGCTGTGGAGCTTGTGGTGGGAGAACATGGGTGGTGGTGGAAGGGGAAACCTTAGCATGAGAGTAGGACAGTTAGACAGTCACAGCACTGTTCCTAAGGGATCTATACAGTCTATACATCAGACTGAAGCAGCTGTCTGATAAGCAGCTCTTACTGTGAAGAGCACCTAATGACACTGGCTGATGGTGCAGATCTGTCTCAGCTGGGGGTTCCTTAAGCAGAGAAATTCTAACCAAGAGGTCTGTTAGCTCTTCTCGCCTTTCAGCGCTGCTTCAGAAGGAAATGAAACCGGATGAGGCAAAATATATGGCCCAAACTACCAAGTTCTGCTGATAGTCTGAGGCAAAAAGTGTGCCCCTCCAATTGTAAGTGCTGGAGGGTGCAGTTAGATTGATTTGGAATTAATGTCAGCAATATGAGCCATTTTCTTCCGTGTGTAATTGTTTCAGGATCTTCACTGGAAATCTTGTTTCTGTAGCTTTTTAGCTGAAGTGCAAAGACTAGGAAAAAGAGCTGAGCACGATACTACTTAAATATTGGTTCTGAAAATAATGTTTACTTTAGCTCCTGGATCTCCCTTCTCAGGGACCAAACTGTAGAAACTCTAAATCCAAGTGTGAGATGGTTACAAATGTTCTTAATTCTGAATGCATGAGAATCTTTGAGTGTATGAGTCTATTTCTGTCTTTTTAAAATTCCTTCTATCTCTTCCATATGAGACAAATACAAACAATGCTTGGAAGGTGGTATTTTGCAGACTGAAATATTACTGACTTGGCTCCTTGCATACTTAGACTTCTTATTTGTAATATATGTCATTTTTATCAAAGACTATTACTAGAAGTGAAAGTAAGCATTAAGAATGGTCCTTGCTTCACCTAGAGCTATCAGAGCTCCTTCCCTTTTCCACAGTATTAGGAGTAGTGCTCATTTATCTTCTGGTGGTGAATCCTCATCTTTCACACTCGATGAAGCCTTGCTTCAGGATAAATCTAATGTCACTCTGCTTCGTCTTTCCTAAATGAAATGCTGTTAATAAACCAAGTGCACACAGATTGCACGGCATTGCCAGCAATCTACCTTGTCTATCTGCTGGTGGGTTTAACTGATGTTACTTTTAATTTTGCTTATCAGATCTAACTTCTCTCCCTACCTTTTTGACAGCCGTGACTGAAGTGGAAATCGAGTCCAGCTTTTTAAGATCACTTTGTCATTAGGCTTGCATTGCTATGGTGAAAAGCCACAGATAAAAGGGGCTGATGGACAAGGTGCAAGGATTAAAACTATGCCCCCTTTTTGTGTTCGCATGTGAGGCAATAGATCTGCAAGACTGAGTTTATTTTCTCCTTGCTATTGTTAATGCTGGTCTGGAGGATGAAAATAGAACCTGCTTCTCTCCCGGTATTTTTTTTCTTCAGTGCATTTCCATTTGTGAGGTTGTTCACCGGTGCTAAAACTTCATGCCCTATTTTTTTTTGTGACAAAAAGCAGAATTTTTTGGAAAGAGAATATTTACATCCACGGAACACTGTAAGAGAAATGTAAGAAAAAATACAAGAAGAGTACATGAAATTTTGCACCTAACATGCAGGTGAAGTACCAAGCTTGCAAAAAAAACAAATAAAAATGTTCAGCTTTGACTAGAGAATATACAAAAACATTAAGCATTACTGACAGCCTAAATAACAACTCCCACTTTCACCCACGCACAACTCTGAGCCAGTGTTGGTTTATTCTTCTTCCCTTTGGAAACCTAAAATCTAGCTTACTTTGCCTTCAAGTAAATCTTTTGCCACTGCAGTGCTGAAGAATAGGCTGTGGGATGTGGTTGAGTTCAGACCTTGAAAAGAAAACAGAATTGCTCAATTAGACTCTCCAGAAGAGCTTCATTTGTTGTAGTGAATTACATTGGTCACTAGCTACCATTAGGAAAGGAAAAGGGAAAAGGAACAAGGGATCCCACGTTCTGAACAGGTCAGATTAAACCAGACAGAAAGGTTCATGATGTCATAAACATTGCAGAGAGTGAAAAAAGACTTTGATAGGTGATAACTTAATTATCTGCCACTATCAGTTTGGAAGGGCTTTTAAACATGTCCAAAGTGTCTACCAAAATTTCCAGCAGGAGTGACAGCAGATTTTTAAGTAAGGATAAAAATGCAGCAGTCTTCCTGGAATAAGAGTCTGACAGACTATGATGAATTACCTTATTATAGTTGTTCGCATGACAAATGTACTTGATCAGTGTTTCTTCTTGGGAATAGTTGAGCTTATCCAGAGGCAAAAGTTGAAAGGAAATGAAAGCTAACTAGTAATCCTAAGTGGAATACATCAGAATTTCTAGCAACAGAAGCTGAGAAACCTAATCAATTACTGTGTATGTCAATAACAAAACAGTTCTTACGTCCCCCATAGTGTTAGTTCTTCCTTTATCTGTTTAGTATTATTGATAGAAATTTCACATACACATACTTTTGTAATTGACTCAGAGGTCTACTTAAAGCAAAGTGCTTTATAAACAGCAAGATTTAGCCTTTTTCTATGCTGCAGGAGTAGCCACGGCACTAACTCAGAGTACCTACCTTGAGCACAGAGACTGACAGGGAAATTAGGATGGGGCACATCTGCTTGTTGACAAATTGCAGCTGACTGCATTGCCCAGCTTCCCCAGGGAATTTGCAGCCTTGACAGTCGTGATTATGAGGCCAGTTTGTGGCTCTGTAAGGGGTACAGGTGCCCAAGGTCTGGCAGGGGCTGCCGGGTGCCCTCTGTGAGGAGCAGCCAGAGCTGCCCCTTGCCCTCCTTCCTCTGCTCAGGTACAGATAGATGGATACAGAGGATTTGGGGTTGAAGAAGTGAAAGTGTTTTGGTTTTTTGTTTTTGTTTCTCACTATCCAACTCTGTTTTACCTGGCAACAAATTAAATTAATTTTTCCCAAGTCGAGCTTATTTTGTTTGTGGCTAGAAGAAAAAAAAAAAAAAAAAGAAAAGCATTGTCATCTTACTTGTCCTGTTGCCAAAGGGGAGTGAGAGCAACTGGGTGGGTGTCTGGCAGCCAGCCAAGGTCATCCTACCACTGCATCTCTGTGTTTTGGGTTTTTTTGTCTTGATATAGCATCTTAATCCAGGCCTATGTTTGGCACACACATATTTTCCTCTTATTATTTTCCAAGTGTTTACATTTACATTAAATGTAAGGTATAGTGTGTAATGCAGAATAATATTCAGACTTTGTAGCTGCTATTTATTAAAATAACTTGTGAAACGGTATGTGACACACGAGAATTATCACTGTTTTAATTTCCACATAATTTCAAAAGAAACTCGTGACATAGGACCTAATATGTGATTACTTACCCAGAATATCAGAGCTCTCCTAACCTGTAGTTTTCTACCTTACAATTTAAGTATGAAAGTAATGGAAATCCTACTCCAGAATTTGGAATTAACAGATAAGCTTTTGATATCTGTAAAGGTGTAAATTAGGTTGTTACCCCAAAATTACATTTGGGAGTCTACATCTGGTCCTTCAAGGCTTCGAGAGACAAGGCTACAAGCCTGTCTGTCAGGACATAAAATCTATGTAATGGAACAACTGTGAAATTCAGATGGAGAAAAATCTCAATATTTCAGACAAATTGAATGTTTTAGTTTAACCTCACTATTTTTTTTTAAACTTGACATAGGCATTTAAAACACTGCCAACTAATTTTTTTGTTTTGTTGTTTAGTCCTTAAGCAAAGAATATGTAGTTCTGATAACTACTAACACTTCTTACAAGACTGTGACATAGTAAGCAGGTTAATACACTGGTGAATTATTGCTCTAAGTAATGGAAGTTAGACTGAAGGAAAACCGTAGGTACAAAGCAATTTTTGTGATGCATATATCTGTACTGTTTGGGGTGTTCTTAGTGTATTTTTGCTCTTCCTCTGATTTAGGCATTGGCAGTGGTTTTCCTGTCAGTAGTGTGAATTAGGGACATTTTCCTATGTTTCTAGTTATATATAATTATTAGTTTGTCTCAAGGCACGATTTGAAAAGCAACCATGCATGCAAAAAAAAGCTTGTGCTGTTGTTTATCTTGGCTTTAGAGGACAGATAAGTACATCTGCATCCAAGCTTTCAAAACTCATCAGAAAATCATTTTCTAAAGAAGAATTACTTCTATTAACGCTTACATTTAAATTGTGGAAAACAAGACTTGGTTATTGCATGTGCTTTGTAATACTCTGTGTACGTGAAGTGCTCAGCAAACTTTAATGACCTCGATCACGTTAAAATAAATAAAGTTAATGGAATGTGTAGTCAGCTATTTTGAGAGTAAGATTGCTGATATAACACAATTTTTCTCATTGTTTTCCTTGAATTGTTCTAGTGTTTCTGTAATTTAGACAACAGGAGTGGGGACTGTATTTGGATCAAAAGACATATTTTATTATCACCATAAGTATCTGTCCAGACCTGGTATGGATATAATGCCTCTGAGAAAATTAGCACCTCGATGGGTTTGTTGGAAATTCTCTAGCTCAAGCTCAGTAGTTTTTGCATTGGAAGTGCAGTGTATGTAGACACATCAACTAGGATGAAAAACTAACATACTTCACATCTGGTTTTCAGGAATTGAGAAGCTGTATTTTTTACTAAGCTAGCTTCGTTGCTGGAAGAATCTCTGCACAACAATAGGGAACTCTGTGGGGACAGGAGTAGAAAGTGTTTACTAAAGCAGATGCACAGTGATGATGCAAATCACTTTTATGTTGGTGTTTTGTCTTCACCACAGAGAGAGGCAAACCAGACACACGGGGTAGGTTCACCCTGGCAGTGGTAACACAGCTGCAGAAGTCGGGCTGCAGGGTCCCCCTGGCCTGGGTAAATTTACAATGCACCCTGTATAAACAACGTGCTCCATCTTTCTGGGGGAAAAAAACAAAGAAGGCGAAGAGCAAAGTGTGTTTGTCTCTAGAAGACTCAAGAGTGACCAGCACTCTTCTATGTAAACATAACTCCTGAAGGGTTATTATCATCGTTTCGTCTTCCTGCTTCTGCTCTCACCTGAGAAGTGAAAAGGGAGCTCTCACAATCTTCTTTTAGAAAAGTTCAGTTACAGTAGCTCTGTACTGAGAACTTACGTATTCATAAAAATGAAAAAAAAAAATCTGTCTGAAAATAAAAGGATTCTGTAGTTTCCACATCAATCTTTGATTTGTGTTCTTATTTGCTCCACCCGTATCTCAAGCAACGTTTAAAGTGGAAACTGGGATTGAAAGATTGAGAAGACAGGTGGGGGTTCTTTGAAGTAATTGAGTTTATCCGATTTAGGACTGATTTCATATCTTAATGGGGTTCATGTGTTATTCGGGTTGAGGAATTCTATCAGGTAGGATAAAGAAACAAAAGAACTACCAGTTTCCTGTGAGTCTCCTATGCCTTTTTCCCTTGAAGGCTTCTATAATTTGTACATTTGCTCCTTATCTCAGTTCTTGAATATTCTACTGTCTCTTTGAGTTTTATTTCATTTCTTTCTTTTTAAAATAACAAAACTTAAAATTGCCTGTAAGGACAAAATGCATACATTTAAAAGTCAACTAAAATGGCAATAAATTGAATGAGAGTTTAGATTTTTAGTGGGTCTTGTTGTACTGAATTAGCTATTTTTTCTTTATTTCAGGTATTTATCTTATTGTCGTGCATCAAATAGATTGAATCATATGGTACTTCTGTCAAAGCAGTTAAACAGAAGAGTGGGTAAAACTGCAAGTTAATTGAATGGATAGACTTGGGTCTAATGCTTCTCTAGCTGTCATTTGCTTGTTTTGTTCTGCTAAATTTAGCTGCTTTTCAGCTCATAGACTTCGAAGTCAGCTCAAAGTCGAGCTCAAGGAGGATTCACAGGATGCAAGCAGGCCTGATTACCCTGAGAGCTGTGAGCAAGTCTTGTACCCTGTGCAGTCTACAGAACTGTGGTGAAGATGAAAATATTTGGGTTTTTTGTGTTTTGGGTTTGAGCTCAAAGGATTAACCTATAGTGAGAAATTAACAAGGAGGTTGCTAAGATTGAATATATAAAACTGCTAGTTCTAAGATTTTAAATAAGTAATTTTTCTCAAGGGATGGTAGTTCGATAGTTTGACTCATCAGTAGTGACCACAACTAAAAATCATGGGGTTTTTTTGTTACTGTGGATTATTTTATAATGGATTTCCCAACTGGATTTTAAGAACAGTGTATCTGTTTATTCAAGGCTACTAATTTATACTGTGCCGTGCCATAAGGATTGCTGTTGATTGCTGACTGGTCAGATATTTGTTGAACTTGACTTATTCTTGGATCATTGGTCATGAAACCTATAACTTCCAATTTACACCTCAGTTGTAAGGCTCTGATCTCTTTAAATCCTTTGGAAATGAACTCTAAAGCTTTATAAAAGTCGCCAGTGATGCTTTTTCCTTGTGCCATTTCGTGTTTCTTAAGTCTGTGTCTCACAGAATTCTCCCCTGGTCTAGTTTTTTCGTTCCCTTTGACTGTGTCAGATCAGAGCATGTCAGTGCCAGTTTGCTATCCCACACTAAAGCACTTCTTTTACTAATTATTAAATCAAAATTGCTTGTTGCTCACCAACATCTGCTGCTCAGTTTTACACCTGAAAATACAGGGTATAATACTCTATTCCATGCTTGTTTTCTTTTTTTATTTTCTTTCTTTCTATAAAACATGTCCTGGCTACTAAAACTTACAGGTGTTGTTTTGGTGTTTCAGATGGAAGCAGTAAATCCCCGTATATGCTCCTAGAATTTGTTACTCTTTTCCAAACACCATTTTAAACTTTCTCTCACGCGACACAGGACAGTACTGGTGGCTGCAGTATTGGCAGTCATTAAAAAAACCAGAATAATACATATAAATCCTAAGATAAATGTATATTTTATTCTGCTGGTTGATAAGAGGAGTTTAAAGGGGTGGAAGGATGCAACAGAAAGAGCCTGTCTCTGAGCTCTCTGAGCTCCTCATTTTTTGTCTTAGACAAATGTCATGACCACTGAATAGGGAAAATGTGTAGAACTATCACAACAGTTGCAGTAGCAGGACGTCCATTTGGCAAAGTCTCCCTTTCTCAAAGCCTGCTTGGCTTGTCTGGATGGAAGCCCAAAGTTTTATCTTGAAATATTTTCAGATTATAGCATTTTTGCATCCTTCTGCAAGGTATTTAGCAACCTCTAAATAAAACACATTGACATTTAAAATTTAAATACTTTGTTGTTTAAAAAACCCTAATAGTTGGTATTGTTGCCAGAATATTCTGTAGTTCTTCAAGGGTAATAAAACCCTTATTGGAAGTTGTGGGGATGAAGCCAAGCAGCTTTTCTCTAGAATAAAATCAGAGAAACAAACACAAGAAACCATTTACCATTGGTAATGTTTCCTTTTATTTTTTTTTTCTTTCTCCTCTCCCCCTCCACAACCATCACTCATCCCGAGTAACAATTACCAAGGAAAATCTAAGCTAAGTTAGTTGCTAAAAAATTACAAACTTAACGAAGGGATCAGGGAAAAAAAAATAATTTTAAAGAGAGTTCCGTTCCACAGGTTTCAGTAACAGGGAGAAAAAGATGTTGGCTTTCCTGTCCCATAGCCATTCACTGAGAAAATCAATTAGGTTGCCTAATGGATAAACAGAACTAGGTTAAAGGAAAGGTTGGGATGCTCTGCCAGCAAAACTAGTTTCCCTTCCCTACTGAGGGAATTATCACAATCTCTGTTGTGTCATTTCAAGCATTGCTGTTACCAGAAACTAACCCAGATCTGTCTAAATGATCCAGTTTAAGAAGAAAACCGAAAACTGTGTTCGAGTTTAAATGGTTTGAAGTCCGGAGTGGGGAATGTCACAAAGCAGTGCTGGGTCAGTGCATGGCTACGTAAACAGAGCATGAACAAACTGTAGCACCTGTGGGGAGGAAGAAATAAGCAGATACACGGTGTTGGTTGTATGAGAGACTCACAGGGTTAAATGAGAGAGAACCCAAAAGTTTCAAGAAGAGAGGACCTGAAGGATGCATCCAGGGGGCCTAGTGGTCCTACCCCTGAGCTGTCCATAGCCAGCAGAGCCAGAGGCCACTTACCCTTCCCCCCCAACTGTGCCATCTCTCCTGTGGGACATGCAGCTCGTGTAATTTATAGAACGGCACACACATCGGTGATTAAAGTGGGTTTTGTGTCCGAGTTCGTTTAGTATCCACACTGTCAACACAGTCTTAAAACATGACAGTGCTTGTTTGAATAAGAGGTAGTGATAATTTCACAGGGTAGTTAAGGACACTTCTGCCATGTGCTGTTGTACAGGGAAGGATTAAAAGCCCTCAGACCAAGCAGCTGGTCAACATTTTGTGCCTCCTGTGATAAATGGTAGCTTGTTAAAACATGTGGATACCTTTAACAAGGCAGAGACACTGCAGAAGGAGAGAGGTGATCAGAACTGAAAATCACCAGCAAGGCAATCCTAAGTGGACAGGATTTGATTGTGTCACTGAAGCTAGTTTAGATGGAAGGGTAATGGCAATGGGAATGAAAAGAAAAATGTTGAAGTAGTTTTCCTGGCAGACCACAACAGACCTGAAAGAGATATTTGTACTGGTGGATTTCAACTTATCTCTAAGCATTTGCATGTTGAAGACAATACTAAGTTGGCTGTTTATGTATTCATTCTTGCTAGTTTACCTTCATTCATAAGAAGGTAAACTAAATTTAAAACTTTGGTAGGATTTCTTGAAGTTGATGCAAAATTATAAATATGATGGCACTTTATGGTTTTTTTTTATATTTTCCAATCCCCCTCACCTAAAAATGTGGTTTATAGCACAGTGAGACCTGACAGTTTATGGCTGTCGCTCTATATTATGGGATGCTTTGTTTTACTTTTCTCATAAGGTGAACCTGGTGAAAAGTGAACAACTGTAGTTGTGGCTGAGGTCCCAGCAATCCACACAAGTGTTAATAAACAGCTTGTAGGAACAAACTTTCAGCATCCATATATATAGATAGATATTCTTCAACAAGCAATTGGAAGAACTTGTAACTGCTCTGTTGCTGGCATCATTAGTTACTTTGCTTAAGAGGATGTATACCATTTAAAGGGTAGGTGGTTTGAAAACATACTTATTTCTTAGTTTATACACTTCATAAAGAAAAGGTGCCACTACTTCTTCAGACCTTCCTTGAGCTTTAAGGTGCTGCTGACAAAAGCTCCTGGTACATTTGTTGGCTGGCTGTTGGAAAAGAAAGTGTAAGATGAAATAACACCTAAGTGCTTGGGGAGCATCCTTAGAAACAAAAAATCAGTGTAGGGTGAGGGGTATAAAAACTGCCTTTGAAAGACGGGAGCCTGAATCATACCAAGATATAGACAAACATGGAACTTGGATTTTTGTTGCAAGTTATGATCTTACTTGATAAAAAAGATTCCATTTCTATTCGTCCAAGGAGATAAAATGACAAAGCTATGATAGAAGATGCTGTCAAATCTCTTAGCTTGATTTAATACTAAAGAGCATTTCGCAACTCAATAGCCTAAACCTAATTTGTTGGTTTTATGTAGTTCAGTCTTCTTTAATTTGCAAAATATATAACTTGAACAACGCTATGAATTAACCTAAAACAATTTCTCTTTTGTGTTCTAGGTAAGAGAATATCAGGTTTCTCGCTATAATCCAGCTACATCAAGGTAACAGATTTCAGGTATCTGAAGCCTGTGATGGGACTGTAATTGTGTGTGTATGTATATGAACATCAGATTATCTTGCATATGGAAAATGTCTGAATCAGTCAAACCTTTGATTTCCAAAGGAAAAGTAGCCAACTTTAGCAAATCTTTAGCAAACCTTGAAAATATGATAGAAAAAGTTGTGTTCTGTGCTATGGTCTCACTGGGTTATGTTCTATTTTTCTTGTGTGAAAACTATTTAAATCATGTTGTTACCATACTGGATGTATTTTGTATGTCTGTATGTTTGCAAAGACTAAGGCAACACTCGTCTTAGTCACTCTGTGAGGTGATTTAGTAAATGAAGGAAAACAGGAAGAAATAAAAACAGTTTGATGCAAATGGTAAGAAAGTATGGAGCTGCATATGTAGTTCTCAATATTAAGATTAAAGTAGAAAGATTCTGAAATGCCAAATTATTTATATTAGTACAGGTTATAACCTATTAAGTCTCAAAAAAAAAAAAAATCTTAAGGTTGTTTCTTGTGTCCATTAGGGTTTTCTGTGCTAAAAAAAGCTCTTCATCCAACTTGATTTTTTTCTTTGATTATAAGTTAATACTCAATATGGGCAACTTTAAAAACAAACTAACAAAAATGTTCTTTTCCTTTCACATCCTTGGTGTTAGTCAAGATTTGCAGATGTAACTTCTGTAAGAGTCTTTGTATTTGAGTAGACAATCGGACCTCATTTATCAGCGTGATTATTGAAGTAAAATAGAATGGATTCCATGAGCTAAGTAGTTTCAGACAAGATTCAGTACTAGAATGTCTATATCATCTCCAGCTTTCTAAGGTTTTCCTGCAAAATTTAATTAAAACTGTTCTGTGTTTTCCCCCTCAAAAATAATCTGTACTCCTCTGGTCCTTGATATGGTAGTTTTCCAGCAAGAGTAATGTGTAGCATCTTGCAAACAGTCAGAACACTTACAGAAGTCTTTCATTTATTGCATCCTGCCTTTAAAATGCTACTTTATAATGGCTTTATAATGACTGGTGTGTCCTTAATAGTGTTGTATTCACATTTGAGCAACTGACATTTTTTGTGCCAGTATCTGGACTGTTGGATACTGGGATAAAATCCTACAGGTACACAAAGGCAAGTAAACAGCGTAAATCCTTTACTGCTAGACAGAATGCTGTGATGAATCTAAATGGCTTTTTAAAGGTAAGGTTTGGTGAGATGTGCAGAGATTTCAATATTATTTTGCTAAATCACCCTGAGTTCTTCTGTGAATAACGTTGGGATGGGCGAGCCTTTCCTTGTCCAGCTGCACTTTGAGTGCCTCGCCAGTGCCACTGGATCAGCGTAAGATTGATAGTTATTTGATGTGGCAGCATCTGTTGTTCTGCAGTGTACTTCCAGCAGATGCTCTTCCTTTAAGTGTAATATGCTATTTGTCTCTCTCTGGTCAAATCGGTACCTGCATATTGTGTAAAACATCATTAAGTTTGATCAGGACGGCAGCTGGAACAGTTTCTGATTTATTCCCAAAATTCTTCTGACTGGGGGGAAATTCATGCTTTTGTCTTCTTTTTTTTTTTTTCCATCTCTCCCTGCCCCTAGTAGCCATTCTTTTCTCTTCCTGGTGAATTAATGAAACTGCCTAAACAAGCATCTTCTCAGAACTACAAGACGTTCCCAAAGTTTGTCGCTGTTTTTCCCTTTCACACCGTATGAAGAGTTTTAATGAGAGTGCTGAAATCCATAACTTAGTTGATTTTGCATGTACAGGTGCTAGCGAGTAGTCTAGACCAAGATAATTTTAAGACAGACACTGTTTCCTGCTATAAATACGTGATAGCACATATTTTATTTAAGATAAATAAAATGGGGGTGACATCAAGCATTTCTGTAGTCAAAGGAAAGTTTTTGGTAAAAAATGCTCTTTTTCTAGCAAGAATATTAAAACCAGAATATAGTACAATGCAATGCTCTTAAATATGTTTGCAGAGCAGGTATCCCATGTTTCTGGCTGTAAACAAGTCCACTTGTAAATACCATTTCCTTCTTTCAAGGAGTGGCATCCTGGATGTAAATCCTGGTTTCTGTTGCTACAGCAGTCAAGAGAGTCCTATGTAATGACAACATCTGCTGAATGCTGTCAGAATTCTCCATACAAGCACAGACAAAAAAATTAGGGTAGCTATAGATGTTTGTTTGCATATTGGTGGCTGTTTCATCTGAAGTTATGTTTCTGTTTGAATCTTTTAATAACTGAAGAATTTTTAGAATTAATAACTCTGCATGATTATGTTTTGCCCAAAAAGAACTTAGGAAGTTATAAAAGGCAGTTTAGCAGCCTCTTTTCCTTGTCTCTATCTTCACCCTGAGGTTTCAGGTCAGTGTATTTGCAATACCTGTTTTGAAAATTTTATCTTTCTTAGGGTTCTATGAGGAAGTAGGAAACTCTAGAATTTCTTTGGCTGTAGATAGCTCAGTCCAGGCTTCATGTGGGGTTTTCTTTGACTCACATTAACTCTGCTTCTCTGTCAAGTATCTCTTTATTTTGTGTAATGAGGTCTAACTTCTTGGGCTAAATAATGGTCTATCAGACCTTCTGTCATGGTTTAACACCAGCCAGCAACTAAGCACCACCCAGCCACTCCGTCAGTCCCTCCAGGCAGGATGAACAGAGGGAATAAAAAAGGGCAAAAGCCAAACTCATTGGTGGAGATAACAACAGTTTAACAGTTGAAATAATAATAATAATAATAATCCACATAATTTGTAAATAAAAGGAAAATAACCGAGAGCAGGTTTTTTCCCCCTGTCAAACCCTTCCCCAGCTCTGTATGCTGAGCATGATGCCATATGGTATGGAACAACAGCCCTGTGGTCCGTGGGGGGTCAGCTGTCCTGGCTGTGTCCTCTCCCAACCCCTGGTGCCCCTCCCCAGCCCACTGGCTGTTGGGGTTGGGTGAGAGGCAGAAAAAGCCTTGCCTCTGTGCCAGCCCTGCTCAGCAGTCAGGAAAACATCCCTGAGCTATCAACACTGTTTCCAGCACAAATCCAAAACACAGCCCCCTGCTGCTGCTGTGAAGAAAATTAACCCTATCCCAGCCAAAAGCAGCACACTCTGTATTGAAAGAGGTGTTATCAAAGTTCTTAAGAGATCTATTTTTGGGGGAGTCCATTAAGATTAATAGAGGTTTCTGAGCAGTTTGATGAAATAACACATTAATGCAGTATCGTGTTATATAAAGCTACATGATGCTTAACCCAAAGTACTCTTGGTAATTTGTGACAAAGGCTATTATAATCCATTATAATCCATTAGCCATAATTTCCAAGGCAATTTTCAATCACTTTCAAGTTGTGACAACAGCATGTGCTATTGTATGGATTGCAGAGATTCTTGGGTTTTCATATCATTTTCACATACAACCCCATTATAAGCAGCAGTTTTATATGTGAGGTTACATTAGGGCAACTTTGTCTCTGCACCTGTTGTGAATGGAGGTATGGTCTCTTTGTGATAAAAATGGGTGGGGATAATGGATAATCCTTCCTTTTGCGCTGTATCCCTAGTTTAGGAAATGTCTTTAAACATAAGAATTGACTTCACCAGTAAAATAAAACACCTTCAGTCTATAAGATTTCTTGCCACTGCAAAGCTTAAATGGAACTCAGGACTACTGTAAGTAGATTTATCAGATTAAAAGCACACTGATATTTTCCCCCGCTGTAAACAGTCTAATGTCATGAATGAAGAGGGAGTTGTGCAGAAACACTAAGATAAAATTGTTAAAGCATGCACTTGTATTAAATATGCATGTGGAATCACAAAAGAGATTATGTAGAAAACGAGGTGTTCCTTTTGCAAGAATTTATTTTTTCTACTTCACTTTTCCAAATTTAACATTCTTGTATGATAGTTTCTGTGCATGTTTCTTAAAATGATCAACAAATTTAAGATTTTATGATATCATGTACAATGAGAAAAAATTAATTATATCCTTCAAAAGTGTATTTAGTAATTATTATGTAGCTTTAAGTAATCCTTTCTCTTGGGTAACATAGGATCTTCTGCAGTTCTGATTCAAATTATATTATTAGAATATGAAAGTGAAAATCTTTTTTTTTCACAGAGGCTTTGTTGCACATTTGCTTATGCTGTGGCTATATGTGCTATGACAGGCAGTAATCTGAAACTATCTGTCTACTCCTTAGATTGCTGGCATAGTAACCCAAAATCCTTGTCCAGAATTCCTCCAGAAGCAATGCCACATTGCATTGTCCTGGACATGGGACCCATTATTATATTATAATTTATCTTATAATGAAAGACCTAAAAATCTTAATGCATGTACACACAAATCAATAGCAAGTTGAAGCAAAGCTCATTTCTATAAGTGATCAAATTATTCAGTAGAAAAGCCAGCAAAACTACTGCACTGTTGTGATAATAATTAAAGAAAATATATTACTTTTTAAATCATACAAGTTTAGTAGAAATATAGCTAGAAAGCTAAATCAAAACTGTTTTTATATCAGTCAAATGCCAATTAATTTTTAACTAGATTATTTAAGAAGAAACCTTCAAAATTAAGCTGCTATTAATGCATTAAAAAGTAAATGCAAATATGTTGCTTTCCAGATCATAGGGTTTCAAATGAAAAAGCAAATTCTGGTGGAACACAGTCAACTAATTTTTCCTCATGTGAGTCATTCAACTTTTCATCAGTGCTCTTTTTGTTCCCCTTGATTTGACTATTCAAAAATTCCATTTTGTTGGGGTTTTTTTTGCATTTTTCATTCCATTGCTGTCACCCAGTCGCGAAAAGTATATTTGGGGTGGGGTTTTTTTTTTCTTTTTTTTTTTCCTTCTTCTTTTTTCTGAAGCTTTGGTTTGACAAAATTCAGTGCAGAAAAGAGCAGTACTGCAGGGTGTTCTAGTTCTTGCTGGGTGGAACAGCAGGTCGTTGCTTACATGGTCCCACCCAGGTGAAAGCAGGAGTGAAGGCACAAGTCTCTGAGGAAACTGTTCAAGCCAAACACTCTAAGGTGGGATGGTGCTTGTTTGCTCATGTTAAAAGTCTGTGCCTGCACCTTCTGTTGCTGGTTGACATTTGAAAAGGCATAATCACCTCGACAGCACACACTCATTCACCTGTGTGGATGTTCCCATAAAGTCATCCCTGCTGACTCCAGCCCTGTAAGTCAATAATGTAACATTCCCGTCTAAAAATTGTACATTAGTGATGAAAGATTCTTTCTGTGGGATGCCTTCTTTCCTCCTATCAAAGTCCTTTTGAAGTAGGGGAAGAGAAAGTCTAGATTTCTTTTGTCCACTTAACAGATTTCTTAAAAACCAACAAGACTCATTTGGGCACTGACATTTATTGTCTTCTTCTGACTTATTACAGAAATTGTTGCCAAATGTGTAGCACTGGATAGAGGTATAAATGTGAGAACTTTGGTAGGAATCCAAAAATTCCTACGTGTCCGAAGGTTAAAAGAAGACTCTTTAGCTGAATGAAAATACTGCTATTTTTTTGGTTTTGCAGTTGTTCTGCATTCAATTAGTGCTAACCCACAATTGTCTTAGGCTTCTTTGTCTTGCCACCAAATGTTTTGCCTGCCTTCTTATGAAACAGTGCAGGAAGACTTAGGGAATAAGCTCATGTCTATTTATAATGAATGAAGCTTAAATTCATGCCTAAATATAAATAGGCAGTTCAGAACAATTCCCTCAAAGGATTTTTTTATTTTATTTTTTTGTAAGATCTCGACTGCTTAGTCTTGGTAGCAGTAGGTTTTGATACAGTCACTTAGAAATAGTCAAGTTCAGCGAGGTTCCCATGATTATTTGGGATTTTTGGTTTTAGATCAATAAAAATAATTTGTAAATGAATACAGAAAATATTTTGGCAGTGTTGTCTAAGGATGTTTTTCTTTACAATTATTGTTACTCATGGGAAAGATGAATCAGAGAATAAAATCACTTGGAAACAAATTAGTGAATTAAATGCTGTAAGACACCCAACCCATAACTTTTTAATTTTATATTTGAGTATATAAGTTGACATACCCAGAGCTTTTTTTCCCCAGAATATTCTTGCTATTTTTGTTGAAAAATTCACCAAATATTTCATTTACTGACCAGAAATATATCAGGCTCTAAGAAAACCTACCAGTAATTCTTTTATATTTAGAAGAAAATCTGATGAATTAATTGATTGATATTACCACTTGAAGAAGTAAAAGGGATTATTTTTCTTTTTTCTTTTTTTATTTTTTTATTTTTTTTTCTCTTATGTACTACTCTAAAAATCACAGGAAGAGTCACTGCTGAAAACTCTTCTGTGAAATACTGTTCATTTGTTCGCTTATCTTTGGAAAGAGTTCTTCTAAAAAAAGTTCAGTTCTGGCAAAATACGAAATATCAAGGAATCGAAACTTAGAAGGTGGCAACTACTCCTTAAAATGCATTGGGAATTAATAGCAAATGTTCCACGTTATGGTGCAAAAAATCCCAAAATAGTTTCACCCTCTAGTCACCTTTCTTCATTAAGTATTCTTCCTTGGTGTTTGCAAAGCAGAACGATCCTGGCACTGACAGAGGAGCCAATGACAGCTCCTCAATGATTTTCAGTTAATCAGTCTAATTACCTTTCACTCCATCGGGGCGGCAACATCAAGCTTGCGAAGGAAAACTCTTCAAGGAATCTCCAGGTTTCTCCTGTTGTGTTCTACATTCTTCATACAGGCTCTGCTGCAGGAATTCATTTTAGCATATACTTAATCCCATTAAAGAACTGCTTGAAGTCATGGAAGACTTCAGCCTGTTTGGATGTTCACTGAATCGATGCTGGTGTGTTCTGAAGAGCTTCTCTGAGTTACAGTCTGGTAGTGAGGATGGAATTAAAACCTTTGCTCCATAAATCATGAGCTTCAGCGGGTCAGTATAAGGTTAGAGAACCGTAGAATATCCTGAGCTGGAAGGGACTCACAGGGATCATTCAGTCCAACACCTTGCAGGCGTCGTCTTGTCCTGCCAGGGGGGAAGTCTTTGGGAGATGAGGGGGTCTGGCACTGACCTGCCACATTTTAAATTCAACCACCAGTTATTTAAGTTTACATTTTTGCAGTAGACTTCTTGAATCACCAGAGGTGATGAGGTGGGGTTTTCAGAGAGTTTTTAGAGGGTCCGTGCTGTCTGTTCCAGGTTTGTTTGCATATACTTTTTATGGCCACTTAGTCTCAATACATCTCACATAACAGTCATTGGCTCATATGTCTGTAAGTATATTATCTATGTTTTATCTTTTTTCCTATAACTCTACAACCTTAATTTATATCTCCTGTTTCAGAGATAGCTCATAAAATTGTATTTCTTCCTTTTTAGTTCTGTGGCCCTCACTGTTCTTTCGTGAGTGTGGCAGATGTTTGCATATTGCATTCTTAAATCTGTCTTTTTCTGTCATTTTAATTTTGCTGTGATCCAGTTTAGTAATAACAGGTAGAAGGGAAGTAAAGTTTTTGATTACCATGCAAACCATCAGAGGCTGAAAGGTGTTCACAGTAGACACAGTAGCATAGTTTGTGATATTCAGAAAAAAGTTAAAAGAAGGTTGGTATATAACCCTGTAATCAGAGATCCTTCTCTTTGTCATTACCTATCGTTATCTGGATATTTAGTTATTTTTAACACTTATTTTTGAAAATTGATTTTCCAGATGAGTAAAAAAGGCCTATGCCAGAAACCAAATGACTTGTTTTCTCCTGAGTGATATATTAGATCCATATTTGTCCCCACTTGAAAAGTCTTTGTTTTGACCCATTTTTTTTATTCTCTTCTAAGTATGTTTTAACAGTTACATAAAGAATTCAAATAATAATAATCTGTGTAAAGATAGTACACCAAAATACCTCAGGTGCTCTATTTAAATTGAATATGCATCTAAATTGATTCAGATGTAATATGCACTTTGGCAAAGTGCCTTGACTTTCAGACTTAACTGTAGGAAGAATCAGCAATGAAAAACAACCAGAGTTAGAGAAGACAAAGAAATACAGATTGTCTTTTTGTGATGCTGAATTTCAAAGGACATTAATATATGGTTTTATTTGAAAAGCAGGATGCTGCAAAAAAGCACATTCTGTTAACCACTACCATTACTAAGGCAGGTTCTTCATGTGACATCTTCTGTCCTCTGTATTTCATTCAGCGGTGGTCGGTTTATACAGGAACATGCAGGGAAGTCTATTTGGGAATGTCCCAAATACACTGGGTGGTTGTGTCACACTGTACCTTGCACTTCTGTCCTCAGCAATCACACAGTTTGTTGATGGAAGCCAAGGATGGTGCCAGATCCACAGTCACAGTGGGAGAACATCTCTGCAGCAGCACTTGCCCCGTGCCTGTTTATAAACCAATGCCTCTGCACCCCCAGTCTTCCAGGAGTGTTCAACTCCCTGCTCTCTGATTTTCCTCAGAGACCCCCAGATTCCCATTTATTCTGGGTTTTTAGCTCCTCAGTTTCCTTGGAGGAGAAAATAAACCTCTGCCAAAAGCTGGAGGATTTGCCCAATCTGCAGCTATCTTAGAAGAGGGAGTGAGCCTTTGGGAACAGTAGGAGACCCGAGTATGCAAGTCTGTCAAAAGAATAATGTTCTTTTTAAAGAGATCTATACATATGAAAATATGATAATTTACTCTGTCATCCACACTTACTTTTGTGTCATATGTATCACACAACTTAAATTGCACAAAAAGCTGTTGTTCCTTGGGGTGCTCTTTAAAAAGTTAATCCTTTTCGTTTAAAAGTTTCTGAGAGAAAAAAAAAATCATAGTTTAAGTAGTGTAATAAATGCTAATTTTTTTACCTTCGCAAGTCTTCTTAATTCAATATAAAATCATAAACACTATTTTTTATCCAATTTATAGGTTTGTATATTTCTACAAAAAAGTCCTGGTAGGTTTTTTTAATGCTGTTGCTTCTGCCAAGTGCATATCATAAACAGTGCAGAAGGCCAAAATCTCATTTATTGTTAATTGGCACAGCTTAAATGAAGCTGGAGAATGAGTGGCAGCACAAGGCATGTCACAGCTATTCTGATGAAGCAACTTTTATTTCAGCAGTTAAAAATGGGTGGATCATTTGTCATACTGCACACTCAGTATTGTTGATGTTTTGAACTTTTAATTTAAAATGAAGTCAGGTATTACAAGCATCAGTAGACAGAAATACAGGTCTATAATTAGTTACCCTGAAGATGGAGTAAACAGAGGATTCTTCTGATGCTCCTTCATTGTATTTTACTCAATAAGCTGTGAGAGAGGTGGTTACATGCTATGAAATTATAAAACTGCAGTGTTCACTGGGAAGTTGTCTGCATGTTGTGGTGTTTCTCAGTTGAGATTATTACCTGTAATTTGTGGTTTATTACAATAGTGGACAACTACAAAGTAAGCATATATTAACACGAAAACTAGGCTATAATTTCTGAGAAACTGTAAAGGATTTAGGTCATTCTTGTTTGCAGATATGTAATTCTGGAGAAAAGAAGAGATCCTACTTACTGGGATTTGCCACTGAGTACCTGGTGGATAAGTGCCTGTGGTGAAACATTCTCCCCCTACCCTCCCCAGAGCTAAAGGCTGATAAAAAGTAGAGTGATGTTCATTAAACTCCCTTAATTAATTGTTTCTCTTGAAAATAAGTGAAAATGTGATGTCTCCTGAATACAATGTACATCCCACATTTATAGAAACAAGCTTTGCTTCAATCATAGGTTTCTTGCAAGCAATTTTTTTCATTACTCAAATCAGTGAAAACTTCAAGAGTTGGCTGATAATCTGGCTTTTTTAGTAAATACCTTTGTTTGGCTTTAACAGAGGTCAGGTATTTTGTCATTCTGCTTTCCGGACTTGTTGATGCTGCTTTCCACTTGTGACCTAAGAAATACCTTTCCACTTCTGGAGACACTGAAGAAATCAATTGTTCACATGCAGAGCATTTAATGCGTTGCAAGTCCTAGCTTTGGTAGTAGAACTTTTGTGGTTTACAAGGAAAATTAGTTGTTTATTTTCTACTTTTACTGCCAATTTCTTTCATTGCCTAAGAAGTGCCCGTGGGCAGGTGCAGAAGGACGCAGACATTCATTGATCTGTGTTTTATTGGTCAGACTCTGCTCCTTTGGCAAACCTAACCCTGTAAAATTGGTACTGTAAGAAGCTGGATACTCTCCTGCTCTGAAGTTAAAATGTACATTCAAGAACTGATTTTTAGCACAGCTGAATACTTTGCCTTTTTTATAACATTCAGCTCTCATTCACTAAGTCATTTGTTTCTCTGTTAAGGCTGGCAGCAGGTGTTAATTATAAAAGCAAACTGAAAAAGAGAGCAATCAAAGAAACATAGGCGTGTGTAGCTTAAGCAGCAACTTTGTTCTCTGGAAAAACGATGTGACTTTGTAATAGTAGATAAAACAAAGTGACTCCTGCAGTGAAAAGTCCTCTGATGGAAATAAATGTTTTTTGTTCTTGAGGGCTCTTTGTTTTTCATTGTCGGACTAAACTACCTGTTGAAGTATCCAGAATGGGTGATACTTATGAGCTCCTGAGTGCATGGCGGAAAGGGGGGTGAAGAAGGAAACAGGAGCCTGCTTGATAAGAATGTTTACCTCATTTTCTCAGGGAGGCTTTTCTGTTCGAGAAAGTGTTGGAGGTTGAGCTATTCAGACCTCGACAGGTTATATATCCCCTCAGCTCCCGTTTAATTAATGGAAAAGAGCTCTTAATAATATTTCAGTTTGAGAATGTTCACAAGACGAGGTGGCGGAAGCTGAGCCCATTATCCACCTTATCTGTCTCTAATCTTTCACCTGGTCTCCTTATGAAGTGCAGATTCTGAGCTTCCTCGTTCCCTTTGCTGCTGACCCGCAGGGTCTGCTGCCAGCGTGATGTGGGGCAATCAGTCGTGGGATGGATTGCTGACTACACTGCAGGAGGTTAAAATGTTTCCCGGGGTTCTTGGGTAGGATGAGAGAAAGGAGACAGGGGACGTCTAAGGTAACATACATTAGTGCAGAATTTCACTCAAAGGGGTATTTTAATTTAAATACCTCTATTAAGAGTTTAATAGAGTTGTAGCTTCTATTCCCATTGTGCTGACATGTAACTATTTTCCTCCCCCTGTCTCTTCACAGACACCCCCCCTTACACTCACTTCTTTCCATCAAATGTCTTTTTCCTTGGATTAATAGAGATACACTTGAGTTGCTGTATATCTCTTGTAGGAATTAAAATCATAATAGGAAATATTTTTGCTTTCAGACGCAAGGGCGTGGAATAGTGATGCTTAAAAATGAAAGAGGAATTTGAAGCCTTCAAGGACAGCTCTGTGAGAGCAAGCAGTATGCAAAGTTGTGTGCACTTGTAGGAATAGGATGAAAGTAGTAATGAGAAAGGCAAAGAATAAACGTTCCTCATACCTCCTAGAGTCAGTCATCTCTCATTGAAAAGAAAGCTGAAATTAAATTGATCTTTACTGTAGAGGAGATAGCTGAAATAATAGGAGGTAACAGTGAGATAGTTTGGAAATGTAGAGGCAAATGTTAAAAGAGACTTGTAAATTATGGGAAAGAAGTGAAAAAGACCTAGCAAAGAAGAGTGGCAAAGTGTCACAGAAACACTTGTTACTGTAAGTGGATTAAAAGAATTCTTCAAATTAATTTCCTGATATGGTCATGCTTTCTCAAAACCAAATCTAAGATTCCTGTTGCATTCAGAAAAGAGTTTTTCATATGCTTCCTGTAAATAACAATGCATTCTGTATCAAAGCAATAGTGATTCTATCCTTGGCTTCCCCTCCAAGCAGAAATTGTCTGTAAGACCACAGGCATTAACTGGCTCAAATGGATAAGCAAATTCCTAAATGTTTGTACATTCAGTTACTGTTTTCAAAGTTTATTTTAGCTGTTGGGTAATCTCGTACACAAACATGCTTAGACATGCACCCATAAAGTACCCTTAGAAAAAAATTCTACGTGGGAGACTGATTTTGGTCCCGTTCGTGTAACCATTCTGGAGAGAGGATCTGTTGCTCTTTGCACTAATGGGTCCATTGAGAAGCAAGCATGGAATTCAACTTCCAGGTGCCTTCCCCAGTGTATGTAGCCAAGTTCTGAACCATTATAAAGTATAGCAGGCTGACATAGGGGATTCCAAGTCATTCGTTTCTGCACTGGCCTACGTGTGTCTATGTAATGTTTCAGTATGATCATGTGGAATGTAGGATGGAGTAGGGCTTACTCCATGTTTGCCAGTCCTCTGCCTTGTTTGACAGGTTGTCAAATATATAACCTTAAGCAGAATATGTTCATGCTGTAAGTTTGGTGAGTATTCATACTAATAAACCAGTGGTGTCCCTGGCATAAGGAGAAATAGGAATTAAAGGCCAAAGTCCTCTTCTGCCACCAGGAGGGAAGTGAGGTTCACTCCTTTTTTTTAAGCAGAGGAATAGTGGGGCAAGTTGTTATATAGACTCAGGTCTTACTTCTAAGCAGACTCTTAACATAGGGTGTACACACAAGAAGTGGTGCATGCAGTTGTGAAGAAAATAGGGAATGTTTTTGACGTTGAAAGTCCATGTTTCCTGCAGGTAGCCTGTGGTTTTAGGCACTGCCTACTATTCTTCCAACTAAAGCTTACCTTTTTAAAATTATAATTATTTTTATACCTCTCTGTAGCATTTCTTAGCTCTTTTCTTTCTCTTTTTGACAATAGAATTCTGGCTTACAAAAGAAGGTGTGCATGTACTGCGTGAATGGCCATATGCATGTGAACTAAAATACCAATAATTTTTGAATCCCCTGTGCAAAGCCAAACCTGTGCAGTTAGCACTATAGCTCAGCTCCAGCTGGCTGAAATGCCTGTATTTATGTGAAGTCATACCATATGTTAGTTTCTATTTTTCAGCTTTATGTTGCATCTTTAGTAAGTTTTTAGCTCTCTCCAGTTCGTAAATAAAAGGCTGTCCTTTCTTAGACAGGAGCAAATTTCAGTAGCTGAATCCTGTTACACCGTAAATCAATTTTACACAAAAGGTTTTCAATTATTGACCAACAAAACCAGCTTATTTTGTTTCACTGTATTGTTGCATACACTGGCAAAATCATTAAAGAGGACTTAGCCTGCAACACTGAAACTCCTAATGCTTAATTTTTAAGTGCAACTTTCCTATGGTATTTTTTAATGCACCCTGGACAGTGTTTTGTTCTTTATTCTTGGTAGATCTGTTAATTTGCTGCCTCTTTCTTTTCTATATGGAGCTCCATGTCATGGTTGCCTTACATTTCAGTCAGACTGTAGTTCTGCAAAGCAACCATGGGGTAAGACCTTGTCCCCTCCACCAGGCTTTCATTGATCTCCATGGCATTCCATGTATGAATAAGGATCTGTCTAACTCCTTGGAATAAAATTTGAGCATTGTAAGTGAATATTTCTTTTCTGGAAGGACAGATCAGAGGCTGCCCTTGCAGCTGACATATAAGTAGCTCCGAAGATCCCCTACAGAACGTTGCAGTGTGGTATCTTACGTGTTGTGATGCATGTAGGGGGTAAGAATTATCAATTCCACAGTCCAAACTGCTTTATATATTAATGAGAGTTTCAGAGTTTTAAAAGCTGTCTCTGCAATGGAGGTGTGTGTGCATAAATGTATATTATATATATATATATGTTAAAAATTTAAGAAATGGAGTTCATGGTGTATTTACAGACTCGAATTTATATGCAAATGACTCATTATACTTTGGAAAATGAATATATTAATTTGGTTAATTTCTTACCTTATTTAAATCTTACGAAATGTCACCTGCCATTCAATCTACACACCGGTTATAACAAAACAACAAACATCACAAAGAGGTGAAGCAATAAATTTATCTTAAATTTATTTTAGGATATAACAGGTCTCACTTTATGCACACAGACATTGCTGAGCGTGCTGAAAATATGGAGATATTTTACTCCCTTCACAAAACTCATCAGAATAAAATCTTTGGTTTTTAAATGTGTAACTGAAAACGTTTGTTCCTGTGTCACAGAAAACAAACACGGGGTTCTATTAATTTTCTGGTGAGACTGTGAACTAGATTTGAGTTTTTTGTAGATAAAGGAAAATATAAATTAAGTGCAGAATATCTGGAAAATGCGGGGGCTTGACGGAGGGAGTTGGTTGGTTTGGGGTTTGTTTGTTTTGTTCAGGTTTTTAAGTGTATCCTTTCCTCTGGTCTCTTAGAAATTTTGTGTCTGAAGCCTGATGCCTATTAAGAAGAAATAAATTCCTTCATGCCTTCATTACATAGAAAAGTAAAATGTTGTATCCTTGTGTCTTCCCTGGGGCATCCAGTGGGTAGCCTGTCAGTTCCATTACTGCAGGAAGGCTTTTCCCAGCAGTCATTAGCTATCCCTCATGCTTTGGTGTAGAATTCTGTTTCAAACCTGTTGAATTCAGCATCTTCTCTTGGAGAAAACCATATTTTTAAGTGTTAGTTCCACATTTAAAGCTTAAAGACCAAGTTTCAGTTAACCATGCTCGTTTGAAACAGGGCAGATAAACTATTCTATGCCAAAGCTTTAGTTACTGTGGCATAGGTGACTACAGCTCTTCTAGGTATTTTGTGAAACATTATTATTTTCAAGGTTTTCAGATTAGTTTGCATTCTTCTAATGTGATTGAGGTACAGTTTTAGTGCAATAGTGTTACTGTGGTGGGTTCTTTACTCCTTTGGAGCCTTGCAAATAGATGTCTTATGGTGTTAGGCCTCACTACTATCTCCTTTTGATGCATCTCCAAGTGTTTCCTGTGGCAAAGCACAACATGAATTAGCATTTAACCTTCATACATACATGTGTAGATTTCTGACCACCTATAAATTATAGGTGCTGACTGAAACATTCTCAGATTTTTTTGAGAAAGTGATTCTAGGTTTGGGTGCTTTTTGTATTATTTCCTTTCTGGAACAATTTACTTACTCATATCACTGGAAATATGAGACAAGTTACAATGACCTTGAGTAGAAAAAATGTAATGTTTTCTTAGTTAAATATGCATTTGAAAAAGTGTATCTCAAAAACTATTTCATATGAAAGTAATGTCTACCTAGATTAATAGTTTCATTATTAATGGCTTTAGACTATATTATATCATTTAATTGATGTTTATAAATAGCTTCCTTCCCCGTGGTTATGAAATATAACATTTACCAAACTTCTTCTTTGATGGAATTTACATATGGCACATCATGATGATTAAAAGCCAGCCGTCTTTTCACAGCATGGCAAGAAATAGGATTTGATTTATCTTCGTTGCTCGCCTACCACTTGCTGTGACTGTACTTTTGAAATTTTAATATTCTCATTTCTCAAAAGGAGCTTGTTATGTAAAGTATTATGTAAATATCTTTTATGCTTTGTTTTTGGCTTTCAATGTAAAAAAAAAAAATAGTAATTTTAATGTGACGAGCAAACAAAGCAGGAAGGTAGGAATGAAAAGTCTTCTTAGCCAAACAGATTTTTTTTCTTTCCAAAGAAGCAGATTTATACCTCTAAATCTGAAAGAATTTCAGTACAGTGTAACGTGAGCAGTGTGTATTGAACCCCTTTTGTATGAACTGTTTAGCAATAATCAGTGGATGGCTGGAAACATGTCACTTCTAGATTTCCAATCCTGGCCTTCTAGAGATTAGTACAAGCACAGTATGGTTTTCTAAGATAAGGGAGAGAGCACAGGCCTCTTGTGTGTGGGCAGAGAGAAGATCCCTCTTCCTGCCCTCCTTCCTCATCCTCCCCTCTTACAAATACCTCCCCAGTAGCAAATATGTGGCAAGGTCCAGACCTCACGCTGCTCAGGCTGTGATGGGATAATCTTTATGGGCTGGAGATGCAACAGAATGCTTCTGCTACAGCAAAGTACATTTGGAAAGAGGAGGCTTTGTGGATTCTTCTGGCACCTGCTCAGATTTTAACACTCTCCCTTTTCATGCTGGCCTTCCCAACACAAGAGATTTGATCAAGGTGTTCTTCAAAATTCAGCACCATGCTGGGAAAGTCTAGTATAAACCTGTTGTCTGTCACCTCCTAATTCTTTTTAAGCAATTAAGCACCTGCTGATTTACTGAGGCTACACTAGGATTTTTACTTTGATTTTTTTTCTCCATATTTTAGCCTAGTTCTTTTTTTCTTTGTGTGTTGTTCAGTTCAACAAGGGAACCTAAAACTACTTTGGCTGTCCTCTTTTCCCCTCCTTGTGAGACAGCCTGTGCCTACTAAACATCTGTTTCTTAGACAAATTAAAATAAGGATAAATTAAATGTACACAGTGCTGTGGTTTAGAAAACTGAATACAAAACTAAATAACAAATTCAAACAAAATATTGTCTAAAACTGCACACAAAAGGGAGAATTAACTAACACCTATACCAAAGCTTTGAAACAGGAGGTGCACAGTAGGTGGCTCATATCAAATTCAGTAAACCCACAACCCACAGGTAAATTGGATTTTTTTTTTTTTTTTAATTGGGTGCTGGGGTTTTGCAGTTTATTTTTTGGTTTAGTTTGTTTTTTTGTTTGTTTTGTTTTGTTGTTGTTCTAAAGGAAAAGCACCATATCCCTTGCCAATATGTCTGCCTCCTAAAAACTTGCAAAGCATTTAATGTGCAGAGGAAGAAGGAATAAGTACACCAAGGACAAATTATATATATATATGTGTAGCTCTGACAGTTTGAGCTGGTGAACGTGAAGAAATACTATCCTCTGTACAAAACAGTCCTACTCTGTTACACTGTTAGAAAATAAGAGGATGGAATCATATCCCTCTCCTAATTTTTAATAGAATATTTCATGCACTTGTCAGTTTTCTTTACCAGTTGTTAAAAATTGTATGTCAAAATGAACAATTATCAGTTCTAAAAATAACAGATAAAATCATTGCAGAAGTGGAGCCGTGCTGGGGCTGTAAAGCTGGTTAAGATGGGATTTTTCTTGGAATACACTCAGGCCCTGCCCCATGAGGTGTGGTACATCTTTAAATCCTATTGGTAAAAAGGATTAAATGTTCTGCGAGGCAGAGTAAATGACTCCCTGTCTCAGGAAGAATAAACATATAAAACTAGTGCAAAATGCATTTTTCTTGCTCTGTGCATTGTTATAAATGCTATTTGTTGTGATAAACAATATATACAAATGGATTGTAACCACATTACCTCGACTGAAACTTGTTTGCTAGCTACAGGAGAAAAAAAATATAAGGATTAGGTATGACTCCCTGGGATTTAGTTTATAAACTGTAAACTGTAGCAAATCTCCATTTAAATAATTCTGGAAGGAAGCATGACACTCAAGAGTTTCAGATTCAGAACTTTCTCACTTGCTAGCCGGGTCTGCAGTAATAAACTCATGCTGTTTATAAAAAAAACTATTAAGCAACAGGCTGCTCTGTCTTGAGTACAAAAGGCTTCCAATCCATAACATGGTGATTTCAGACACTTTGGATATTTGTTTTTCTTTATCTTTTCAATTACACACTGGTATAGAAGGCTGTAATTAACCAAGAACATATGAGGTGAACTATTCAAATAATTAAGTTAGTAAATAGATTGTAATTTATTTTCTTTAATACACAGTTTCAGATCACACTGAAGACTTCATCAAGGTGTTGGTTGTGTAATGGTGAATTATATGACAGGTGTCCTTTAAACAATTGTCTGTATCCAAAGGATATGTTATAAGGAAAAAAAAACCTGTATAAATGACTTATGATTGATCTCTTGTAGCCTCTAAAAAGTATTGTAACAAAGAAAAAGCATCTCTTTTGTTCTCCATTGTAGTTTTATGAGAGGACTTTTAAGATGCTGAACTGGAAAACATTGAATTTCCGTGCAGGTATTTCGAAAGTTGTTATATAATCCTAACATTTAAGCAGGGATAAATATCTTGTTATTCCAATCATACATTCATTTTTGTTGAAACATAAAAATGAGCTTATCTTTGTCTTGCAGAGCAGTATAATTTGTATTTACCATTACTGAGGGATGCCGTAATTGTACTTGTGAAGATTAAGACACTGATGAAAAATGAGGGGCCTTTTCATTGCACACACCGGGTAGGGCATAGACTACACAACTATGCTCATGTTGTTCCACTGCTGATCTCACACGTGCCCTGTTCTAACAGAGAATTTTTGTGCCTGCTTGCCTGATCTTCTGCAGAAGAAGAAATGGGTGCTGCAGAGTGCCTGATAATTTTGTGCTTTTGTACATGGGAAACAATAAAGTATGTACATGGTCTCACCATGGCAGGAACAGCAACAAACAGATGGCTTTGGTTCATCCCTGCAGTGGCTACCCAATGAGAAGAAGTGAGTTATATTTTGTATTGTTTTCATAAATCTGTTTCGCTGCACTTGCTCGAGATGGGACTAGGTTCAGAACAGCAGTAGCAAAATGGGTATAAACAAAGCAAAAAAAAAAAATAAAACTAAAGAAAGAACAAGCCCCCAAACATATTATTTCTAATTTTGAATTGTTAAATGATTGCAGATATGGACAGTGTTTCTCAAGACACACTATGTATAATGCTATTAAAATAAAAGTATTGCCCAGCATAGTCATAGTATGGATTCATGGTAGCTGTCAGCTATCCTGGCACTTGAATATATCCCTCATGTGTAACAATGTGGTTTTTCATTGGGATTGAAGCGTTGAGTGTTCTGACCTTATAGATACTTGATTCAATCTGAGATGTTTAGCTAAAATGAAAATGGTTTATCCTATGGCTCAGCTTCAAGACAAATGCATACTGAGGAGAACCTAGAATTGTTTAAAAGGTAGAGAGGAAAGAGGAAATGGACTTATCCTGCTCTTGGAAGCATGTGAGATACAGTAGAGTTGCCAGCAGTTGTATCTAAATCCAGATCAACTCTACCAGTTTGTTGGAACAGTTTTGCATTGCAGTCTTTGCAGTTCATGTGTATCAAAACCCCACACCTTGTGTGCAAAGCAAGGAGATTGTTGTTAATCTGGCTGAAATCTTACCAGTTTAATCAAATAGTTATATTATTTAAGCTCTGCTCCATACAAATAAAACAGACACATCGTTTATAGAGAAAGTCTCAATAGTAATACATGTAAAATCATTACATGCAGTCCCTGATATCTTCTGCTTTGCTCTGGAGTTGTATTTCTCCAGTATATACCATCCAGTCTCTCTCTGGGGCCTTGGCAGATTCAGCTGTGCTCAAGCAGGGATGGAGGTAAGAGTGGGTTGCATTGTCACCAACGTTCTAAGTTCTTTACTAAGACAAGTATGTCATAAATGCTCTGTTTACCCCTCACTCTACAGTTCCTTTGAGGCTGATTTAACATCTTGCTGTAACATACTCTCCACTTCGCTCTTTTTTCACTGGTTTAAGTCCCACATTACATCCTAGATGATAGGTTTTACAAATGTCGGATGCTTGTTCATTTTTCTCTTAGGATGCAGCTCCCAAGGTCACATCCTTTGGTGACCAGTAATTGGCTGCTGAAGATTTTTCTCAGTCCTGGGTGTGTTGTCTGTACTTTGAAAGCCACTGCTGTCATTTCATGACTGCACTCCTCTATCTGCATTTTTATGCATATTATTCATAGATAGCTTGCTAGATGCAGAATAACAACTCTCTACTAGTTTGCATCAGTTAAAAAAAGTGCTTTAAAATTCAAATAACAGTCAGGTTTACACCACACCATTGTACAGAGCCAAACCAAATCAAGTCAGGTGGGAGTTACCTGATAATTAGACAGTTGCTATTACAGCTCATTATGCTAAAATAATGCTCAAGGTCAGCCTAAAACAAACCTAGACAAAAGCTGACATATCCCTGTCTTGAGGCTTTGCAGAGTCACCCATCAGTGTTGTCAACTTTACTGGGTTAGGGAGTTCCACAGCAGCTTCGTGACTTGAAGCCAGTGTTGCCATTCCATATTACTATTTACAGGATTTCATCATGAAGTCACATAATTAGATTTATTCCTTCTCTCTGTTTGTAATTTTTTGGCATTGCTTTTCTATATTTAGAATCCCAGATTGTATTAGGATTGTTCTCCTCCTATTCTGAAAACACTGGATAGGAAGTCAACCCAGGATTAGACACAGTCTGCTGTGTCTTAAATATTTTGGGGGTTGGGTTGGTTTTGTTTTGTCTCAGATGCAGCTAAATTATGGTGGTAATACCTTGGAAAGGTAGTCAGTGGCAGTCTGAAAAACTAAACACAATTCCAGTGTGGGATATTACTGGAATAGTTTATTGCAGACAAGAACACAAATTTAAGGGCCTCGGGGGCTGGACATGTAGTGGGGAGGATGAGTTATCTTAATTAGGGAGTTACACAAGTTCTACTGCAGTTTCAAAACAGTTAATTTTTCTTTAAGCCGGATTACACAGGAGGAGGAAGGATTACAGGGGTTCAGACATTGTCTCAAACAATCATCTCAAAAAGTCCTTTTTTAATTCTGCTTGAGCCAGGCTAAATCCCAGGGTTGTACAATCAACAAGTCTGGTGAGGAAGGTCCAACTTCTTTAGAACACAAGATTCTTGTCAGCCCTTGTTTTCCAAGGTTTATGGTTTAAATTGACCAAGCTCTTTTTGCTGGCAGCTGGGTCTGGGCTGCTACAATAGTCCCTCCATGGAGCTTGAAAGAAAAAGTAATAATGGAGGTCATCTTCACAGGTTTTTTTTCAGTTGCCTCAAGCTGACTCTTAGTTGGATCAGAGCCATCCCCCCCAAAACAGGCCAAAAACTTCCTCTGTGGAAATTCTCTAACATGCTTGTCAAAAATACCCAGAAAAAAATCCTAAACCCTGCTTTCATTAACACAGAGTTAAGTTACCCAATTATATCATATGCCTTTCACAGGATGTGTCATTCAGCAAAACTCAACACGAGGAGGAAAGAAAAAGGCAAAGGCGAGAGGTCTTTACAACTTTAATCCTGTGCCTCTTGAAGTTAATAGGAAGTATCTGTGAGCAATGTCTGCCTGAGGTATTCCAGTATGGCATGGTGGGGGGAATTACAACAGCTTGGAGAAGCTGATGTGATGTAAAACACCTGAGAGGGCTGTTCCTTCAGGCTTGGTGCCTTGTAAGGGTCAGTATAAAAAGGTGTGTGCCTGCCTAAAAGGGGCTCGTTAGTTCCTTTTCACAGCTCCTTCATGTGTGATGGGCTAAGGGCTTAGCCAGTTGTCCTCTGAAGAGATTTCCTGCGATTAACCTGTGTGTTCTGGAGACATAGTGCTTGGTAAGTGAAATTATAGATTTAGATGTTTTATATGCTTATGGGTGAGGAAGATGTAAAATGAGGAAAAATACTTGGAAAATATCTTTTCTGGGGAGTGGGCTGGAAATGAAAGATGACTGAGGGAGGAATTTAACGTAGAGGAGTGCAAAAATTGAGGGATATTGAAATAATGAGTCCTTAAGAAAAAATAATAGTGTTGGAATTAGACTTTATGGTACAGTTCTATAGGTGCTGAATGATGATTTGTTGGTACCTTAGGAAATTGGAAGATTAGGAAAAAAACCAAAAGGAAGTACCTTGTTTTCAGATTATTAAAAGCAAAACTGTTACAACTTGTTGCTGTAGAGTGTTGTGCATGGCCAAAATCTGGGTGCATTGGAAAAAAAAATATAAAACAGATAATGGAAATAAAAACTTCTCAAGGGTTTCTCAGCATAAAAAAAAAGTGTCCTTTGATCTGGGGAATCCTTAGACTTAAGACTCTGTGAAAGCTGCAGGAGGCCATGCTATTATTACAGCCCTCCCCTCTTTTATTTGCTTGCTGCTGTTGAACTGACAGTTCCTTCTGCACATGGAGGAAAAACTGAGATGCAGCCAGTTATTCTGAAAGGGGCTTATGGGTCTGTCCACCAAGAACAAGAAAAAGTAGACCTTAATATTCTCTACTCTATATTTTTTTAAACCCTATTTATACTGTCTTCCAATTTTCATTCTTTATTTCTTATCACCTAGACCCTCTCCATGGCAACCACGTTCACCTGTAGAGTTTTCTCTAGTTTCAGCTTTCTCAAATGTAGGTGGATTGCCCTTCCTTTTTTGTCTGCCTGTGTCCAAATGTCTCACTCATAACTGTATAAATGACAGCTATATTATTGCAAATAACCTACTTAAAATTAGCTGTGATTTCTTTGAAAAGAAATAGTGTAGGCCTCCTACTTTAGGGGGAAAAAAAAAAACCAAAACCTCCACAAAACATTTGTGAAGTAGGCCAGTATCCCCCAAAAAAACAAGAAGAATGTTTTTATCCAGACTTTCACAGCATTTTCACAGGGGCTGAAATCTGTAGTAGCTGGGTTTCAATCTTTGGCACCTGTTGCAAGATTAATGAAATGGGTTTCCATTTCATTTTAGAAATGACAGCCAAAGGTAAGGCTTGGATAGAAGCATTTTTTTTTATTAAGCAAGCTAGGAACAGCAATGCATGTGAGTTAAAGCAATTTATACTATCAAACTTTTATGCAACAGCATTGAAAGCAGAAGAATTTTGAGGCACACATTTTATTTTCTATTCTGCCATTGGCCTCTGTCTTTTGGTAATTAGCTGAATCTATCTGCTGCAATCAATGAGCTTGTTAAAGAATAATTATCCACATCAGTGTTTTTGAGTTACTTGTGTGTTTGTTAATAAAGACTAGTTCATGTTTTAGTTTTCCTTTGTTTAATATAGTAGAAACATCAATACTGTCCACAACAATGTTTTAACTGTTGTGGACAGGGATTTTGTTGATATAAGGAAGGCAGAAAAATCCTCCAATATAGTGATAGAGTCACAAGGCACCATTACTGTATGTTCTGGTGCTGACAGTTATGATTATGATAGAGGAATATATTATATACTGTAGGAGTTCAGCCAAAGTTATATGCTGTACATTGAACTGATGAGTTGCTACTTATACCAAAAATAAAGAAAAAAGGAGCAATAGATAAGTTTGTTTTTTTTTTTTTAAATATAGATTATTTATATAAATAAAATATATTTAGAGATGTATGCAGAGATTTTGTGTGCTCAGCTTGGGCACGAGACGAGTCTAATTGACTACAGATGATGTAGGTGAACTATCAGATGTGGCTGTAAATGAAAATAGTAACCCAAAAAATAAAAGGCCTAATTCCTAAACTATAAACTTTTTTTTCCTCTCCTTTCTTGCTAGCTGTCATTCACAGCATGCACAGGGAGGCAGGGCTGCCTGTGCTGCCAAGGCCTGCCTGTGGATTCTGTGTGGAAAAGTGAGAGGAAGGGGCAGTATGAGCTGTGTGGTTTCGTGATACCTTAGTGTTTGGACTCGACACAAAAAGCTTGTAACAAACTAAGGTTTATAAACGTTGAAGTGTTGTAAATGTTGAGAAGTTTTTATATCGAGCTTGACAAATAATTTAGAGCCTTTTGTTTGCGAAATGAGGTGTGATGTTAATTAAAACTGCTGGTTTAAGGTATGTGTGAATAAAGGAAAGCACCTTCTCAAAATCAAGAGTATGTACTAATCTTGTGGTATATACTCTATTACCAATTTTACAAGTTTGAGCCTGGAGTTGGAGCCAAGTGGAAATTACTTGTGATGTTTCTGTTTCCTATTTTAGAGATCTTGGATCTTGCAAAGTCTGTTCCCTCACGCTAAGCAGGGCAGGCTGTCAGGACATTAAAAGCAATTGCTTTGTGTGGCTGGATTTTTTTTCTTTTTTTTTCCTTTCTTTTGTGCTCTCTTTCTGCAAAAACAGAGCTCTAAGAGCTCTTCAAGATGTACTGCTACTAGGTATAGTTGCTGCTGGAGGTGCTAAGGGTATCTTTGTTGAGTGTTGTAGTTAAACATAGTCTTTAATTATGGTGTTAATGTGTTGTTATGAGTTTTTCTTGTAGCTCACTCATATTTAAATGAATTTTTTTTTTTAATAACTCATGTCTAGTGACAAAGATAGGTCTGAGTAATGGCCAGGATATCCCTTATACTGGGGACACATATATTATTTGGAATCTGGGTGTCTGCTACCTGCTGGCTTATGCTAACCCCAGAACTCTTCAAGGAGATCCAAAGCTAAGCCTGAAAGGGTCTGATCTTGTTGAGCAATGTAGTTTACCAATGCAACTGAAATTTGACTGAAAGAGGGGTTTCTTCACGACCTAAAAAAAAAACAGGAAAATTTTGGGCTTGGTACTCAAGCCCCTGCTTCTATCTGCATATGTCTCCTCACTTCCTGATTTCCAGGAGCTCTCTCATAGCTTCTCTGCTTAGCAGCGAAGGTTTCGATCGAGTGCTTTTAACCTCGTTTCCACAGGCTCTGCTTCTACGTTTTTTTCTGGCCTGATTGCCCACTTGCACATCTCATCCGACCCACAGAACTGCTGACACCACTTCCCCTGGCATTTTCTTCTATGTCACGCCCTTCCTTGCCCTCCCAGTCTAGCCTTTGTTTTTCCCATGCTATAATTTCCCATGTTCAGCTTCCAAACGTCCCTTCCTTTTCTCTTCTCTCTCTGACCTACTTATGTCTGTGGCGATTTTAGGCAAAACTGAAGATAACTGCTTCTTCCACGAGGGGAATGCTGATGCATCTTGGTCTCTACTATCTTCTAATCATAATGGACTATAAGAAAAATGACTTTTTATCATCTGTGCAAGCATGTGTAGTTACTGCTTGGCCTTCCTGTCCTTGCCCACTAACCTGTCCTTCCTTCTGCATTCCCTGTGTTTGTTGATGACCACTTGCCATGTACCAGTGTTACAACACCTCATAGGCCATTCAAGGGATAAGCCTGTGTCTCTACTCTTGTGAGCACAATAAGGGTACAGACCTGATCAGAGTTGTGTGCACTCACAGATGTAATCTGGTAGCCAATTCTTGGAGGCCAATTTTTCTCAGCATGATATCGAGTCAATAAGTAAGCCAATTATTTTGTTTTCTCTCAGCTTCTGTAATCTTTAATTGTGTAAAGGAAAAATGGGGGGGGGGGGTGGAAGCCATGTAGAAACAGAATGTGTTTTGGATTTGCACTTCCAGATTTGACAGCACAGTACACAGAAGAGAATTTTAATAAATCAAGTCTCAGTTGGCTTGTGTGGTATGTGGAAAAAAACCCCAAACAACAGAAAACAGCAAAAAAAACCCAACCCCAAACATTTAACCTGCTTGTTATGCTGAAGAGTTGCCATACATATTAAAACAGAATTTAGACTTTCTTTTTTTTTAGGCAGCAACTAAAACTGTATAGTGTTAAGTGATTTAAAAAAAAAAAATCAGAAAGTTTTCATAAATTTTAAATTCTTTTTTTTTTTCAATGAAAACCCAAGGCCTAGGCTTGCTGGGATGTTACTGATGGCTTGACCAATTGTTCATATCAGTTCAGTAAATATTTTTACGCTCTGACTATCTCAAGATATTTGCTACACTTCAGTGCCCAACAGCACACTAGTGCAGCTCCAGATGTGACTGATAGGAGCTGAAAATTGATTACAATGAGCTTCATCAATTTAAAGTACTGGTGTTTATGTCCAACAACACAGGAGCAAAAATTGACAGCTACTATATCAGCTGTAGGCCATTCAGCTGCTGAACAACAAAATGCTGACAAAAGTTGCATTTCTTTTTTCTTTTTTCAACTGGCTTTGCTTACAGATTTAAGTATTACGAGGGTAGAATACATTTCTCCAACTCTAATTTAGCAGAAGCACAGCATAAAACGAGTCTCTGTCAGCTTGACAAGATAAGTTACAGAACAAAAGCATTATGTGGAAGACAGCAGACCTGTGCAATTCTAAGTAGCAAGGCTCATATGTGCTTAAAAGGCTTTGGGGGTTCTTTCTGGTTTGCTGCATGTCTGTGTGTAGAGGGATCATTTCAAAATTTATTTATTTATTTGAAAATGAGGCTGTTAGTTCTGTCGCTGACTTTGGGATTACATTATCCACTGTGTCCTTCACTGGATTTCCAGCCAGGCCTGTAAATGAAGGGTGGTTTGTTGCCTGTGAAACTCTCCCATGTTGTTTCTAACCAAAGGGAACTTCTAAGCCTTAAAAGTGGTGGTTGCTAGATAAGGAGGAAGAACCCAACTGTGGCATTATGTATAATGTCTTACTTGTCCAACTTTGTCCTGTGTGAGTCGTGAGAGTTTAGGATCACCGTGATACCACGTGTGGTATTTCTACTTTCATTTCACTCATTTCTTGAGACTCTGAAGGAGATGTGGCATGTTCTGCTGATGGAACTTAACCTCATGTGTTTTATACTGATGTTATTACAAAGTAGTCTTTATTTTACAAATGCAACATATAGTGTTTTATTTCTATTCCCGTGGCTTTTCCTAATTTTCGTTTTGTTTGTCATTTACTGTTACTTTTACACATGGAATGTTAGGGACAGAAGCAGACCCTATGGCTTTTTTCCCCCCCACCCCCTTTAAAATGTGTTCAATGATAAGGCTTTGTCTGTAATGAGTGGGTAGATCTGTGCAGCCTTACAGAATATACTTGCTATTGAATATAAATATGAATCTTGCATTATAGATATGGCCAGAATGCAAATGACAACGCAATGAACATAAATCATGCTGATATACTAGTCCCTCATATTTTATTAAATTCTTAGATAAATGGACTTAATGAGTACTTCTTTTAAAATTATCAAAGTGTGCACTATTAAAACCAGGAAGTTCTTTTAGAGGGAGTTCAATACTAAATTGGCTTTCATGGAAACAGTGCAAAAAAAAAAAGGGAATCAATTATAGCAATCATATTATCTTTCAAGTATGTCCAGTAAAGTCAGCTAATGGATGTAATTTATTCTTTATGGAATTACTGTTTAAATGTACTGGAATGCACTTAAACACAGGAACTACTAAAGTGATTAAGATTTTACTTTGTAGGAAATTCTCAGTTTATGAATGCATAAGCAGCCTAAATTGAAATTAGAGTTTTACAGAAGAGTGTGTGGGTTTTCCTTCTTCTAAAAGAAAAAAATCTGTAGCTGCCACTTTCTTTGCTTGATTAAATGTCCTTAATTATTATATACTGCCTGAGGTAATAGATTTTGAAAACTATTCTTTCTTGCACACTTAGAAGTCTTTCTAACTTTCCCCTGAAATAATGCAGTGGGCACATGTATTTATCAAAGCATGTCAGCCAGGAAATTTTACTTAAACCTTCTCCAGTTGTTTCTCCTTGCTCTGCCCTGTATCTCTTTTTCCAGGTGAATCACAAGTAAGGTGAAACTAGGCACCCTCTTGTTCCTGTAATGTTTGTACTGGAAGCTTATATTGATGAATCCTACCTACTCCCCCTTGTTTTGGGAGGGTGTCCAAACTGATTCTTTGCCTACCCCATATATGAAATGTTTTCTAGAAAGAAAAACAGTTTTATTGGGAGTGCTCCAAATTAAGCTGTAACGCAAAGTGACTGCTCTTGGAACCTGATATTCTGTTTTGTAAACCATCAGAACATTTACTAGGAAAGCAAAGCAATAGCAGAGAAAAAAAATATTTAAAGCAGTTTGCAGGGTAGTAGGGGATGTTGAAAAATAGTAGGAAATAAGGTGGGAGGTGAGGCAAGCTTATTAGGCTGTAAGCAGGAGTACGATGATGCATTTTCCCTTTTAACTTCCTGTTTGTGTGTTCGTGCTTACAAACATATATAACTACAAACAGGTTATAATATATGTCCTCAAGCAGTGAAGTCCAAAATTGATAGAAACGTTACTTTTTATTATTTTATACTCTGTTGACAATATATGCAACATATTGTCCCTTACACAAAAGTCAAAATGGCAAATACACGTAGCTGAAATGTATTAGTTCAACTTTTTCATTTAACTGCTGGAATATGTCACTGCTGCTGCTCGATTCCTGGGAGCTCTGCAGTTCACACAGAGGCCTTGATACCTGTTAATGCATAGAAGTTTGCCTGGAGATTTACAAATCAAGATAGGCATTGACGTTTCCAGCCTTAGAAAATTGCTGCTCTATGTCCATATGAATGAATCCTGACCTAGTTTCTAAGAACATACTTAGTCCAATGAAACAGGGTTTTTATTCATGAATATGCTTCATCACTGTTGAAGAAATATGCCTGGGATGTTTGGTTGATACTACTGGTTTTCTTATCCTCATGTACTTCTATAACATGCTTCTGCCTGCATGAATCATGTGAATCTTGGGGGGCAAGGGGGAGGGAAACATTGCAAAAGATAAGTGTGATTTAGGCTGGGTTTTGGTTACTTATTTCAAAGTATTTTTTTTTTTTATTTTCTCTATCCGTGTCCTGCAACACACATTGCTTGTCAAATAAATTTAGAGTACCTTTCTAGACTGTAAATCAAGAGTATAATCCAACAAGTCATTGGAGAGAAGTTTGTAATCTGTCCCACACTTTTCTGCTTTTGCTTCACAGTACAGTATTACTGACACACTATCTTAGCAGTAAAGTAAACCAAGCAAACAAGACAAAAATATCTAGGTCATATAAGGGAAGACTCAGGGCTGGGAATGTCCCTGTGGTTTAATGTCTCCCACTCTTAAACCCTTGGAGAGGTAAAATCAACAGGCAGGAAAGTTCTGTGCACAGCCCTTCCCTAGGGGTGTGGTTTTGTGTTACTGGTTATACCTTTATGCACTCAGGACTCTCAGGATGGAATGATCCACTGACAATGAGCTTTTATGTTATTGCTGCCCATGATCTGAGGGTTTGGTTGGCCTGTTGCTTTTCTTAAACACAAAAGAGATCATCTTTACATCTCTTTTTGTTACAATATCCCAATAGTTGGTGGAGTGAAACACCCAGGATTCATGGCTTAACAGATATTTTCAGTACTGCTGGACTGAGGCCAAGTAAGTGGCTTCTCTAAATTCAAGGGTTGTGGGATCAGAAGGGAGAAAGACAAAAAACATTGTAAAGGTCACCCCTTAAGCTGTGCAGCCAGAATGGTGAGAACCTGGATATCTATTGCTGCACCAAGGGCTAGGTATCTATTTTATTTGAGTATTTTAACATATATTTTAACAAGCTGGATGAACTGGCCATAGCACTGTTTGGATAGAAATGGGAAGTTTTCCTGCCCTGTGGAAGAGCAGAGCCTGTTGAGGTTGATCTGTAAAAAGCATTTTTGCATTGCAGACTGATCTGTTTAAGAGGAATGGGTAGGACACCCCAAATTCATGACTCTTGGTAAGGTCTTTCTGTGAGCTAGATACTGAATTATTGAAAGCAGTAGGATGTGTGCAGTGCTCCTGGGCTTTGATTTGGCAAACTTCCACCAAGTTATGAAGTATGTAGAAGGCAGGAAGACAGATCACTTCCAACTAACTTTATTACCAGCACTGTAGTGTCTTGGAGTTTGCTATTCACTGTTCCTTACTTTTCCGGGTCTGTGTGTCTGCTCTCCAAACACTGTGGAAAGGCAAAAGTGGAAGTCTCACTTGAAAGGGTATCATTGGACAAGATCAGTGCATTTTAAACAGGTAGGATATATATGATATAGAGTCTCTGATATAGCTTTTGGGTTATTTTGTTGTTGTTTTTTTTTTTTCACCTTTACGAGCATTTCTGGAGAAAGCAAAATACAATATGTAAAAGATATGATTGGATTAAGTAGAATTGTTCTGTTTCGGTAGGCTTAGTGTTCTGTATAATGTCTTTATTTTTAGTATCTGCAGTAAAATATGCAATTAAAATCAAAAATTTTTATGATGTCTCATGTGGTGTACAGATGGTATCTTTACCCCTATCTGTATGTCTTGTCCTTTCAAGGGCATCCCTCTAGGTATGTTGCCTTCATAGAAACCAATTCATTTTTGGAAAGAGGTGGTCTTTAAAATTTCATTTTATCAAAATAAACTGGTTCTCCTGGGTAAAAAATGTTTGCCAGAAAGTAATTTTCTTCATTATTTCATTCAAATCATCCTTTTTTCATTTTGTAGCCAGGCCTGTTTGTAAAGGCCAAAGAAACAATTGCTAACTGTGCATGATATATAAGAGTTGGATAGAATTAGCATTCCTGTCTTAGCTGTGGAGTGTTTTGGCCCTAAGCTTCCAATGAATTCCAAATAGATGGACAACTATTTCCCCACAGTAGAAAATGAGCCTCAGGGAAAGTGAGGTTGAGTTACTTACAGCTCATTTCTGTGTCATGGGTTTTTTTGCATGTGTGGCTTGGCAAAGCTGGTTTTGCTTTCTTTCTCTTCTATTATCCTGTGATGATGTGGTAATAAAATTTAATGGCTTGGGCCTCCAGTATCCTAAGGCTACTCTCAACTGTTTTTAGGAGAATGCAGGTCTCTAAATTTGACTTCATTTAAGTGAGGAAACATAGGATACAAAGGAGGAGCAGATAACCTGTCTTATTTAATAGAACAAATATTTAATAGCTAAAGCTCTGTAATCTGTAGGAGAAGGAATTTTTGAGCTGTATTCTGGTCTGCCACTGTTCAAAGGGATAGAGAAAACCAAAAGTTGATCCCTTTCTAAAAGGGATTTAGTCTTATCTGTAACATTTTGAGTTCAAGTCTGCATGAGGTGCAAAGACACAGTGGCAAAAGGACCATGAGTATCACAAAGACTTGGGGGCCTGTGAGAAGATTATACTGTTTCAACTAGTGCTAAAATGCCAAACAAAATAAATATTTGCCAAGGAAGGATCAGTAAACCTATAATATTGGGGTGCCAGGGAAGAATCATATACCTACCAAATGCATCACATGCCTGCTGGCTCCAGGAAGAGACCAAGCATCATCCATGGAAGAAAATCCTAAGGGCAGAATTATCCAAGCCAGCAACATAAGGAAGCAGGGCCAAATAAGTGCTGAAATTATTATTTTTTTTTAAAAAAAAGGATCGTTTTTATTTTGTGCCACAAACTCTCCTCGGCGGTTCAGTTTCATTTATTGAACTGCCTTTCCATTTCTGACAATGTCACTGGTAAAGAAAACGAAGTTGGTATCACCCACTTTATTGATGCTGGGTTTGTCTGTAATAATCTGTACTCTCAGAAAGTGATTTAGCACATAGCTTCTGTTTTCTGAAGCAGTATTCTATGACCTTGTTGGAGGTGCAGTTGCTGCTGGTGTGGGAATAGACCCTGTACACTGTATATTCTTTTGCCCTTCTGAATAACTTAACTTTTGATTAAGTAGATTTTGTTAAATCAACTTAGCTTGCTATGTGGATGAAAATGAAGTCCTATTTGAAGAATATTATCTTCTTTACGCTGAAAGAAATTGCGGTATCAGGAAAGGAAATAACAAATCCACAAACTCTACATGAATGCATGTGTTTGTACATAACCATGGCACTGCAACGCTATTGGAAAATTGCTTTGCTGGAGAACAGATTTCTCCCACTATGATTTTATGCATATTATAGGAATATAGTTACTGAGATATAAAAGCACAACCCCCCCTACCCCAAGCAGAAAAGCAGCACTAACAGATCTATTCAGCTTTTCTTCTTTTGGAAATGTTCTATTAGTTGTTAAGGAGAATGAGTTTCAAATTTAAAGGAAATTTAACATCACAAGCTGTGGTCTGGTCAGGAACTCTTAGTATTAATGTCCTTCATGGCTGGAGTAAGTGGAAGACTTACTGTGGGCTTGGCCTTTTTCTCTCTAGAGAGAATTAAGACACTAAAAATAAATTGCCCATGCCATGAAATACAGAAAACCTGGAATGAGCTTTAGTTAAGCTCTCATTTCTTTGCTTAATGTTGCTCTGAACTGTCCCACAACCTTGGCATAGATGTTTGCCCTTGTTACTGTTCTGTGTTTCCCATAAAAGTATTATAGGGTTGGTTTAGCTGCTGGTTTTTGTTTTGTTGGTTGGGGGTTTTTTTGGTGTTTTTTGTTGTTGTTGTGTTTGTTTGTTTTGTTTTTAAACTGCAGTATCAATTATAGGATACATTTTTTTTTTCCTTCTGTAGTCAAAATTGACACCAGAAAGCCTTTTATGATACACACATCTTTACACATTTGGTGTTTGGACCCACTCTGTGGGTGGTTTTGCATAAATGTTTGGGGTTTTTTTTAAATTTTATTGAAAAATTGTTTTGGAGAAAAAAATCCACATGTATTACTGGAGTGAGCACTACATAGAAAGGGCTGGAGTTTCAGGCACTGTGACTGCAGAACATGTCAGTACAATAGGTCTTCGTATGTTTTTAATACATGTGTGTGTGTTTTTAGGATGGGTTATTTTAGTTATTTTCTTTTTTTCACACACTAGTGACGTTGGGCAGCAGGAATGTGTTTTCTGTACATTGCAGCAAAGGCTAATGGTGTCTCTCTTCCCTTGCTCTCCCCAGGCAATCTTCCTGCACAGCAGCTGTGGGATCAGTACCTGACACCCCCTGGTACAAAGAGGGGTTAGGACCTGCTGCTGCTTCCCTTTCTTGATGTCCTTGGAGGAACAATTATTTTATCCCAACAAAATTCCCCCCTGAGAGCCATAAATCAGCACTGATCTTGCACTCAAACTAGTTCTGATTTGCTTAAGAGAGAAAAGAGCTGCCCTCTTGGGAGGGTGGAGGGAAAGATGAAATATGGTCTATCTGCAGCTTTCCTGTTCCAGCTGACAAAGTGGAGAGGTGATGTAGGTGCAGCCAGAGGTCAAGTGCACAATCCCTGGTAGGATCCTACTCACTGGTCTAAAGAATTATTTTTGCTCTCTGGTAAAATGCAGAGACTCACATCAGAGTACTGTTACGTGTTATATTTTCCTGAACCGTGGAGATTTTTTTGTACTAAATTCAGGCTCTTAATCTGTGAGAAAACAGATTTCAGTTTGTCCGTATGACCTGTCAGGTGCCTGGCTTCTTTACTGGTCCATAGGATTTTCCAAGTTCAATCCCCTCTCATCACTGCTTTTCAGCTTCTGCTTCTCTCCATCCTCAGTTAATTCACTGTTACAGTGTTCTCTGTAAACAAAGAAAGAGGCTGAGACTCTTATCAGTTTGGAATCACTTATAAAACGTGGGTGCAGGACATGGAAAATTCTGATGTTTTTTCTAAAGCTTCTGAAAATGACAGGAATGAGTGGTGAAGTTTTAAGATGTTGGGGTATGTGCTCTGTGGCAGGGATCAGAGAGTGTCTGTGGTGTTCTGGGTGTGTTTCGAGCTGTTACACCTACTGTAGTTTTCATCATTGCCAAACATAAATGATTACTTCTGTCTTTGACAGCAGAATGTCAACTATAAAATCAGAAGATCCACTTCTGTCCCCCACATTTTATCTACAGTTCAGAAATTGAAATAATAGGGCCATAATAGCTAGTTTTTAAGAGACTGAAAATATTAAGAGCAATACTCTATATACAGAATGAGTTGTTTGGGGGGGTTTTTTCCCCATGTTTCTGTAGTGCCAGTATGTTTCAGTGTCTTGGAAGTTTCCTCTGAGAGCCTGAAAACGTATCCTTCAGAAGCACAAAGTACCTTCTGGGTGATTTGTTAAAGTCTTATGATTCTTACAGTGTTTTCCTCTGAGAAATGACAAATATATTCAGAGGAGCTGAGTAAAGATGCATCTTTTACCAGCCATACAGCTCTTCAAATTAAAAAGAAAATGCTGCAATAGTCTGCTGAAAACAAGTATTAGCTTTTTACTTCTGAAATGTAGAAGTATTCAACTACTTCCAGAGATTGTGTGGACAGAAGTTACTGGAAAAAAAAAAGAACAAACTGCTGTGTGCCTACCTTCTTGTGTCTGAAACTGTAGTTTGACATGCACAAAATACCTTGAAGCACAGCTGGTTGAAGGAGGCATCTTTGTCTTCTCAAGCTGTTACCTGTCAGTTGATTGTCAACGAAACCCCTGCATTCTGATATAGGTAAACATGTTTTAGTGAAGGAACTCAAACAGCTGGGGGAACTCTGAGGCAAAGAACACACAATTCTGTGAACACCCGTGGCTGTTCATCTACCAGTGTGGGTAATGACATTCTAATGGGAATATAAAGCACAAGGAAAGTAAAAATTGCTTAGCAAGAAATAATCTTTACTGAAGACTGTATATAAACTATTTTTTGGCATCTTGTGGATGTCATATTCCATTTTGTCATTATTCAAAAAGTTCTTTGGAGTTGAGAGTTGATTTAAAGTTGTGGGTTTTTTTTTCCAGTTATGCTTTATCAGGCAATCTGCATGGAGAGCACAATTTTTTCCCCAGACACTTACTTGTGAATTAGCAAATGTGTGGTGTGACCTTACAGCAGGAAGAAATACTGTTGCTGCTACAATTTCCTGTGAAGTTCTTCAGTTGTTTGCTGCCTTTACTCTCAAATACAATGGGCAAATGATGTATACACCATATTAGCTTGATGCATCCTTTGAATGGTTGTTACAGGCATTCGTAAAGAGGAGTGTTCAAGCACTTTGCAAATTGAGATGGCTAATGGGTAATATTTCTAGATGGGAGGGATTAAACATTTATATCAGGGAGGCAAATCTAAGAAAAGTAAACAGTGTAGGATGGAGTTGTTATTTTTTTTAATGTGGAAAACTCAGACTCTCTGAGAGAAATATTTAAACCTGCTCAGCCTCTAGATTTTATTTTTCGCATCTAGATTTTCTTTTTTACCATAGTAAGTGTGAAAATGCAGGTAATGAATTCTCCTTTATTTAGCCATGTTTTCCAAATAAACCTAATGAGCTGCTTCACTGGAAGCCAGTGCTTGTAATTTCTGTCTGCCTTTTCAAGATGTTGCCTGAAACCTGTGGAATTTTAAATGGTTCCTTGCTGGCTGAGGTGCTTCCTTTCTTTGTTTGACACCATAGCAACAAAGGGCAGATGATGAGCTGGAAGGAACCATCTCTTCATATATTGTATAAAAAAGCAAAATGCAGGTTTGTTTTTAATGAAGGAATGACTGTCAGCTCTGCCTCATGTATTTGTCCATCTAATTGCAAATTTGTATTCAGGCTGTTGTTATAAATAAGTCTTTGGTCTGACATTTATACCCGGTAAGATAGGAGAGAAAATAAAAGTGGGTCTCTGGACAACTTTCTTGTTAGGAATTTTTTACTGAATTTTATTTGGTTCCCATTTTAGCTGTATGCAAAGGAAACTATCAAAGGACATCAGTGGGATGTTTATTAAAAAATGGAGATTACAGGATCTAGATTATCAATAAAAATCAGTTAGCTTTCCTAATGAAAATATACATGAGAATGTAAAAAAAACAGTTGTTGCAAAGTGTAGGGAACAGTGATTCAGATTTGCTTTCTTATCCTCCTAAATACAATCAATGCATTCAGTCTTATTGTATGGTGGAGGAGTTTTCTTATTATTAATTTTATTATTATTATTGTTTTCCTTGATAAGTCTTCAGTCTCTTTCTTTCTTAGTGAGCTTAAGAAGTTAATGTTTGGTCACTTAAACTGCTGCCCAGATCAGGTAGGTTGACTTTCTTAGTAACTTATTAATGGAATGTGTGTTAGTAGTAATGCCAATTTCAGCACAGTTATTTTGGGGTCACGATGGGCATGGTTTGATTCGTGCCAATCTTAAGTACAGCACAGCACTTGTGGACTCCAGACAACAGAACCTGGAACATTTTTTTTTTTTTTTAAATATGAAACAGGTCAGGAGCAGGAAGATTGTCACTGGGCAACAGTTGTAAAGGATCTTCCTAGAGGAAAAGGGGGGAGGAATTTTCTTAGGTTGTAACTGGCATAAATAGTTTAAAAGAGTCATGTCACTGAAGTTGGAGGGGCTGCCAGAATTTAAGATATTTCACAGTTTCCTAAACACCCAAGCTCATTTAAATAATTTGTTTTATATTCATGTGTTTTGATGCACAGTAGTTAGAACAGCCTTTTCATAGCTGTTTTATGAGCAAGTTCTTTTTGGATAATTTCCTAGTTTAGTCTGGGGAAATGGATCCTCCTTTGGTGATCATGAAGCCCACATCTCCATTTTTCCAGCACTATATACTTTAATAACTGTAATGTACAGGATATGTGTTTTAAGTGAGGAGGTGGAAATTGGAAAGCTTTTCTCTGGCACCGTGCAGGAAAGACCAAACTAAAAATATACACAGATTATTGCAGTGAAATCAAAGGCCATCTCTGCACTAGCAAGTAGAGTGGTATTGGAGGAAGGGGGCAGTTGATTGTGCTGGTACTCAGGACCCAAAAAAGTTGTGTGTCTTTTTGAAATCTTCGTTCTGTATTAGCTTTAGTTTTGAAGACTGGAGCTTCTGTCTGAGGGTTAGAGAGCACTGCAGGTGTTCTTGGAGTACCTCTAGTTTAGTTTCACCTGGAAGTGATCTATTTGTGCCTTTCAAGACTGCTGCAAGATGTGAAGCAAAGCATTATAAGTGGGAATGATCAGATTTTTTTGTAAGAAAATGCTGTTCATATAAACTATCTTAGTTGCATAGGACCCACCCAGAGACAGGTACGTGTGAAATCTGGTTCTAAAGTCTGTGTTCTAATAACAAGCAACTTCTCATAAACAGGGAGTTTTATCAGCCCAGCTGGATAAACTTACCACCTCTAGAAGAATTGTACTAATCTTTTTAATGCTTTTAGTGAGCAGTTAGCAGAGGAAGCTCAGAGCAAAGGATGTAAGTTTGACTTTGCCCAAGTCAGCTGTGAACTCTTGTTGACTTGAGAGACTTGTCCTGAGTTCTGAGAGATGTTGCCCTTTCCCCATCTGCTGCGCTTTCAACTGCCAGAAAACTGTCCTGGTGGTTGACTGGCCCTGTGTCAGATGTTCTGGGGGCTTTTTTTTCCACAGTCCTGATGGAATTAGGGAGCCACTCCTCCTGCCTGCTAAAATCAGAGGTTTATCTTTTGCCTTGCATTTCTAACTTTTTAATAACTTGAATTTACATACTGCTCTTTCCCCAATTTACTATTTCGAGTCTTGGCTTTCTCCCTTCCCTATTTGTCTCCCTCTTTACTTAATATAATGATCTCCCCCACCCCCTGCAAGGGGAATGTGTGCTGTAGTTTCATGCTTCTTTGTTTAGGAGTTTCTTATTCGGTTTTGTTTCTGGTTTATTTTGATTTTTTTTTATTTTTTTTTTTTTTTTTACTCCTTGGGTAAGAATCAAATCTCAAGGCATGGTAACTACATAAAGCCAAAGTGCTACCCCTGCACTCTGTGTCAGTTTGCTTAGGGCAGGATTAGAGGGAAGGTGAGGCTTTTGGCTGCTCTGCCACCTCCTATGTTCTGTATCCACTTTTGGTTACAGCAAGACTTGTAGAAACAGCAAATGTGTGATTATGGAGAAGAATTTGCTCCCAGTTTCCCTATCCCAGGGACAGAAACTGGGTTCAGGCAGGATTGTTCCAAGCAGTGTGTGACACAGGCTTCAGATTATGGAAGGGATATTCCTTAGGGCCTCAGTGTGATGGGAAACTATTTCCTCTGATTATAGGACTCTGTCACTGATCTGTGACACAACAGTAGTGTTGGACTAGGCTTCTTTTTGAGAAGAGATAATACTGGGAAAGTTTAAAATCAATCTTCTTCAGTGGATCACCCATACGTATTTAGGAAGAATGGGGTTTATTCCAATATGGGGTTTTTCAATACAGGAATTTCCTCTGAGGAAAGTGTGAAATTTGTATCTGAAAATACAGTATGCAGGCAGTCTTCAGGCTGAGTATCTTTCAGGTAGACATTATATTCACATTTTGGTTCTACAGACTGGAAGAGTCTGCAAAGAGCCCGTCTCACTGAGTGATAATATTAAACAGTGAAGCATACAAGCACACTGATCTCCAGAGGCAACTCGAAATCTGGAGGGAATACACCCATGTTAGCTGCATGACAGTGCCAGCAGGATCTCTGTCAGGAGAAAACTGAAACTTGCCAGATGTTTGTATCTGAAATACACCCCAGACCCCTAAGACATCAGGATGATGATTGTGTCAGAGCAAAGGCCCTTGCAGCACATAAATTCTGCCTTTACCATACGGACAGAGGTGTATTTCAGGAAAGAGTAACTCATTAAAGGGGGTTAAAGTTATACCTTCTCATTTTCTAATGAGGATGGCAGTGAAAATCAGTATTCTCTAGAAGCAGACTCACCAACTAAAAGATGACCTTCCATGTATTTTGGAGTGTGTGCTGCTGTTGTGGTTTAAGACCACATTGATAATATGGAGGTTAAGTGGAGACTGATGCCAAAACACTTTAGTTGCATATGCTGATTCCGTGAAGTTAAAGGATTTCTGTGCCTTGCAGGAGAAATGGTGGTCTGGCAGAGAAGTGTGTGTCAGCATAAGGATTTCTGCCATAATATTCTCAGCCTGATTGCAGGGCTGCAGGGTCCCCTGGGCACGTCCATTTGCTTTTTCTCTTCTGCAGTCTCTTTTGTTCTCTCTTGTGTACCCTGGGAACCTCTTAGATATCCTGAGGTGTCTCCTTTAACTGAAGTTTTTCCCTCTGTGTGTCTCCAGGAACATCTTTCAGAGTGTCTGTTTGGATTTTTCTCCCCAGGGACCTCTTCCCACCCATCTCCTGCCCTGTGGTGGCTGTTATTGCTCACACACATGAGTGCTGTGGTGCCATGGGCGGCAGTTCAGCCTACACTGGTGCGTTTATTCCAGCTGGTTATGACTAGTACAGAGTGGTTCATAACCTCCTTCCTCATGGATCACTTGGCAACTCCCCACCATTCAAATTCTGCTAATTTTGCCCACAATAACTGTAATCCATTTTACTCACCAAAACATTTTCATAAGATGTTTTCTAGAACAATAACTGTTCAATGGCAGAACCCGTCTGAACCACAAAGACTGAGGGACAGATAATGAAACCAACCCCAAAGTGAAGCAAAGCTCCCTGGCTGTAGCTGTGGTGGAAGTTATGATCTGAGCCAAGCACAGAACCCAGACTCTCAAAGTTTGGTGCAGTGCCATTAGGACCTGGTGCTGCCTTCTCTGATCACAGGGAAGTGAACTATGTTGTCTTCCCAAGTAACCACTGCATGATGGGGCCCTGCTTTCCTGGGGATGGCTGCTCATGGGAAGCAGCGACTAAATTCCTTGTTTTTCATGGCTTGTGTGTGGAGCCTTTGCTTTCCTGTTAAACTGACAACCCATAAGTTTTCCAGCTTCTACCCTTCTGATTCTCTTCTTGATCCTGCTGGTGGAGGAGTGAGCAAGTGGCTGTATTGTACCTGGTTGCTGGCCCAGGTTAAACCATGGCAGTCCTTCTTGGCTTTTGTTACCATGACTAAAGATTGAGAATTCTTCTGGCTCTAGGGGTGATGATGTGAAATGCCACCATGTCCTGGTAGCTGTTTCCTGGGAGTTACTGCCACGAGGGATCATGCTGGATAATCTAATTTAATATACCAAAGAATGGTGCTTTGAGAATCAGATTCACATCACCTACTGCTACCTGCTCAGTTATGAGTCATATTCCTCCAAGTTTTCTTCAAGATAGTTGTGAGCAGTAACACTTTCAGTCCCACAAGTGAGATTCTCAGAATCTGTATAAAAACTGAGGGCATTGTGGGGAAGAGGTAATGGAAGATGAGAATGTCTTTTGGTAAGTTCATTGTGCGTTGAAAAGTAATGCTATTTGGTTCATTTCTGGTCATGTGTTTTAAACGTCTGTGGGTGCATAACACTATTAGCAGGCAGTAAAGTGCTATCACCCAGCCAAATCTGTTATTTAATCACCTTTATGGAATTTACCTTCTTTTAGTTTAGAACTGTTGGCTACTTTCCAACAGTAACTGATTTGTTGCAATGTACCCATAAGTGTGTTTTGGTTGTTTGTTTTTTTTTTTTTGGTGATATATGAGCAAAGGTGAAAATGAAAGCTGTTTGAACAGAACATCGTTACATGTTAGGCCCTTTTAAAATTATTAATTATTAATTAAAAACAGTAGGAAAATTGACAAACTCTACTACAGGCAGTAGATGGTTCTGTTTGTGTGGTGTTGGTGTGTTGTTAGCATAACAGCAGCCTGCAAATAGAAATATAATTGAAGCAAAGCCAAGTGTTAGAGTAATATCAGTTACAATGGTGGGGTGTGGTGGAAGCTGATGCCATGTGTTTGTACTTCCTTTGTGCTTGGTTAAAAAGGTGGTATACTATCTCTGCAGCTATGTCTTGAAGAGCGGGCCCGTAAAGCTTAAAAATATTTCAAAATCATTGGAAAGGGAGTCCTTTGAAAAATAATGGCAGAGGTCTCTTGAAGTTATATTCTGGATAGTGGAAAAAACACTCAATCATAGAATCACAGTATCAGCTGGGTTGGAAGGGATCTCCAAGATCATTAAGTCCAACCCTTGATCTGACACCACTGTGGTTCCCAGCCCATGGCACTGCTGCCACATCCAGTCTCATCTTAAAAACCTCCAGGGATGGAGAATCCACCACCTCCCTGGGCAGCCCACTCCAATGGCTGATTACCCTCTCTGTAAAGAATTTCTTCCTAATATCCAACCAAAACCTTCCCTGGCAGAGCTTAAGACCGTGCCCTCTTGTCTTACTGATAGTTGCCTGGGAGAAGAGACCAATAACACTTTGATATAAATTCATATGTTCTGCGTTTGAAATTATTTTGTTTTCTGGTATGTGATTTAAAACAGGAGCAAATCATCCATGGCATTGCAATTAAATCGTGAGATAGAAAAAGAATGAAGGCAAAATGAGGTAATCAACATGTGCAAGCAGTTAATCTTATGCAGGTGTCTTATAAGCACCGACATGGAGGCTTTCTAGTTTTCATGGCTGTGGCTCATAAGGAAAGTCTGTAGTCCTGAGTAGTTCTAGACTTGAGAGTGTTGGATCAAGGTGGATTTCCCTGTGTAGTGCTTTAACCACAGACAGCAACAAAGAACCTTGCAGCCACTCGTTCCTCCCTCCCGGAAGGTTCAGCTGTCCTGGCCACGCTCTCCCAGCTTCTTGTGCCCCTCTTTGCTGGCAGAGCATGGCAAACTGAAAAGCCTTTGTCTTAGATTAAGCATCACTAAGTAATAACTAGAACATCAGTGTGTTATCCACATTATTCTTATGCTAAAGTCAGAACACAGCACCGTACCAGCTACTAAGAAGAAAATTAACTCCATCCCAGCTGAAAGCAGGACACCCTACGGGTGCTCCACGTGGCTGCCAGGCACTGAGACTTTGAGCACAACTGTAACACTGATTCAAGACTATATAATTGCATAGAGGGAATTTCAAAATAAATTTGTGGATTGTTTGAAGGTCTTAAATACATTGGTAGAACACGGTAGAAATCTTCACAAAGAAAATTATTATTTTGTATACCAGATAATAGTTATATTCTGGTTTGTGTTTTAATGTATAGGGCTATATGGTGAACATAAGGATGAAAGTAAGTTTGTAGTGAACTCTTTCACTCCAATATGGAGGAGCTCTGATGGTGAAAGCTAATATTTTACTCTTCAATTAGGAATTGTGTCATAGTATAGAAGAAGTGGGTTTTACAGGCTTCCTTGAGTGTGGCATTTCCTCCTTTTGAATATTTTGCTTAGCAACAGTTTCTTTAAATGATTTTGTGGATGCAATTTAATATTTATGTAATGATAGTGCCCATGGGCTTGATCACGATCAAAGACCTGTTGTACTAACATGCATATAAACACAATTTCTTTGCTCTTAACTGTTTCTCAACTGGAACTTCCAATTCAGTGTCATCAAATTAAAGCTCCAGGGAAAACGTGTCATGTTAGAGCTGCTTCTAGGTTAACCAAGCTGCATTATGGCTTTTTAAAGAGTAATATTTACATTCCGTGGAAGAGACTTGGAACACAGGAACTTCCTTGAAGTTGAAATAAAGCTGAACAAAGGTTCCCATAAGAAAAAAAAAATACTGTTTTTGGCAGGGTGGTATATGGAGAATTATGATGAATATTTTTTTTTCTTAAATTTTCTTTCCTATAAGATAGTTAACTGAGAGGAAATGGGCTGCAGGAGTTTTGAAGAAAATGGCAGTGTTTTGGATTTTTTTATTTTTGGCTGCCTGTTACAATGCAAAATCAAAATAAAGAAGATAGCACTGTGACTAAAGAAAAAATGCTCTTGAACCTTATCCACACTCCAAAGACAATTTTTAGTTTTTTTGGAAGCAATGTTTAGACTGAATCCCAGACTGAAGTTTCCAGCATGATTCTTAGATAATTTCTCTTCAGTGGCCAAAGAGGAGAAACAAAAATTATACCAAACTTCAGAGATTTAATTTATGAGGAAAGATTAAGAGGCTTACTTTGAGTGAAGAAGAAGAATACATTTTATGGTGATTTTAGTGAAAATTATTTATTTGGGGAGAGGATGGCTAGTGTTAAATGACCTCTTTATACATGCAGAAAGAAAAGGGGGGAATCACAACAGATTAGGAAAGGTTGAGGAAAAACTTGAGTGAAACATTTTTACACATAGAGTAATAAATGTATGGAAAAAAATACTGGAAAGTTTATTGAAGCCTAAAGCATTGATGGATTCAAAAGGCATTTAGTTTCTGAGGATAAGAAGATATGGAAATGAAATAATTGAATAGAAGTGAGGAAAGCATAGATAAGATGCCAAGGATTTTTTCGTGTCTGGAAATGTAAGTATTCAAGGTAAGCGAAATGTGGTTTAAAACAAATTATTCTTTTTTTCTTTTTTTTTTTTTTTCTAAAAACATCTTCAGGAGGTGAAAGCAAGATTTGAACCTCTCATGTATCACAGGCATGCTGAGATGCACTCTAAGCTCACGTCTTCACCACGTTTTAATGATCAACTTTTGCTGGCTGTGCATGTCCAAAAATTGGATGGTAGTGCTTAACACATGACTTCTTTCTTCAGGGAGAGATTTTCTCATCTTTCCCTGCGTTAGAATTATCAGTGATATGAATCTAGTCACCTTAACACATCCATTGGTACTGGGAAGTGCATGTGGGCTGCCCCACAAAGCAGATCCAGAACCTCTTCATTTCAGAGGTAAGCAGAGGAAATGAGAGGCAGAAGAGGGAAGGATGAACCTACAGAGACAATTTTTTTCCAGGCCTTGTTGCTGTCCCAAATCAGCTCATGTTGCACTGTCTGTCCACCAACTGGCTGCAGTAAGAAAGCCTCCACAATGCAATCCTGAAAACTGTGCAGAGTTGCAGGCTGGCCTTTCAGAGTTGGACCTGGTATGCCAACTGAGTTGGTTTTGGCAGAAGACTTAATACTTTTGTGAAAGAGAGGAAAAAAGTGACAGTACAGATCAGCTGACTGGTTGAAATTTGCTCTTGTATTATTTGAAGCTGTTAGGTCATTTCTACTACTCCTCTTTATCTGTAATAGTAAAGCTAAGATAAAATAAAAATATTTACTCTCTGTTAATTTGGAGTTATAGAATATAATGCATAGAAAACCAGATTTCATTAGGTTTGCAGTGTACAAAACTACTTGTTACGAATACTGAATTTATGTTCAGATTTAAAAATAAGTCCTGATAAATGGGAAAATACTTTCTTGGACTCAAGCATGCAATTTCTCAGTAGTACTCTCTTCATTAACCCTTCTCTTTTGTCAGAAAGATTTGTTCAATGCATTGGAACAGTTCAAATGTCCATTAGCTTTTGACTTCTTGCCTGTTCATACCTCCTGCTTAGTGGGACACAGGTTGTTTAACATAGTTATGTTAAAGCTTTTCCAGACAAGGTTTCCATACCTGGATGCTTTCCATGAGACTTCATTAGCCCAGGGCTATCATACCCTACCACAGGAGTATGCAAGACAGTAGATAATTTTTAAGCATTAACCTTTCTTTCCAGACTTCTGAAAATATGTTTAGCAGCATGCTGGGTATAGCTGACTACCAGGTATAGCTGAGTATTGAAGTTATCTTACTTGTGCAGTTTTAAGAGCTGCTTAAATGCCTTTTGTATATAAAAATTTTCCTCAGTCAAAGGGCATATTAAATTCTTAATAAATTTCCTCTAGCTCCATATTCACACACCCATATATAGGGAAATCTGTTAATTAAATCAGAAGTTAATGACAGCAAAGGATCACCTGAAGCTGGAACACAGCTTAATCAAAACAATCCTCTTCACCCCAGACCCTGTCAAGATAAACTGTGAGTAGGACAAAATTTTAGATCCTCTCTTTTCAGCTCCTTTGTATACAAACTTGAATATACTCAAACTTAAAAATGAGAAGCAATTACCGTTAAAGGGTTTCAGTTTAGGCTTTTATTGAAGCATAGACATACATCTGCTCTAGGTAGAAAGGTAAATTTGTCTGAGTACAGCTGGGGATTTAAATAAAATAAAAATAAAATTTAAAACCCTTTTAATTTATGTTGCTGTGTTCCTTGTTCTTTGAGACTTACCTCAAAATTTTAGTAACTACCATAAAACATTATAACAAATTGCAATACAGAATATGATGCAATACATTTCTAAGGAGTTTTTTAATTACCTGATTGTGTTCAATGACTTGCAAGTGCTATGTGAATGGAGTCCAGTCAAAGTTTTCTGTATTGCTACAACATATGTGGGTCCATTGCAACGAGAACCTCAAAATGCAAAGAAAAAAAACAAAATGCTTAAAAATATGCTGCTATCAAAATTGTGTTTAAGGAACATGCTGAAGTGGAGGTATTTGTATGGGAGATACTAGTACTTGCCAATAATTTTGTCAAAGTGAGACATTTCAGTGCAAACTTTAATTCTTTGGGCGTTTTATTCTTTCTCTTTTAGTCCATAGTAACACTGAGTTAACAAACTTGATTCAATAACTTTTTTTTTTTTTTTCCACTTGGTAGACCAGCAGGGTAATTTAGATCTCATTTCATAGCATGATGTTTTGTTAGTTGGAGCATACTGTTTGTGTGAAGTGACTGAAATGGTGTGTTGTTGACAGTAGAGCATGTTCACGAGGTCTGAACCCAAACAAACTGATTAAATTTTTGGCCCTGCTGCCTGATCCGTGTCTTCCAGGTACTTGTGTAATAAGGGTCTTTATCACAGTGGAGACTTCCCAGATTGCAATCTCATAGTTCAGACTTTTTGAAGATCCTTTAAAATGTTTCATTTGCTGTTCAGAGATGCTGAAAATCACGACTTAGACCAGCATCTTTTAGTCATTATGTTAATTTTGGACCAGATTTACCTTTCCTACGTACTGCTGAGGTAATCCATCATCCCACTAAAGCAAGGGGAATTCCATCCATCACTGTTGGATTCTGATACAGGGCTGGAAGGGGGGATGCAAGTCATCTTCCTGGTAGTAATCAAACAGCTGTGGTACATGCCACTTTAAGCTTGTATCATCCTATAATAGATGGTTTTCTTCTACATGGGAGCCTGCTACAAAATCTTCTGACAGATGGACTGTCTTGCAGAGGTTTCTTTTTTTTTTTTTTTATGGAATTTAAGACTGTGAACTAGTTATTGACAAATACTACATCATCAGTTCCAGTTGAAGACACAGACTAATAAGTAGAACATTGGCACTAATCCTTATTTAATCAGCCTTAAAATGGTAATTTCAAATTGATGAGGGCATGGGGAATAGATTTTATACTTTTAAAGTACTGCTAAAAATACCAGGAATGTGTGTATGCAACCCAAGGATGAAATTAAAGTGCATTCTGCATGTATGGTGAGTGAAGCATGCTACAGAAAGCTGAGGTCAGAGTCATACTGGGACCAAAGAATTTCTTGTTTAAGAAACAATACACTGCTATTCAGAGTTTCACAGAGTGTCTGTGGGAACACTATTGCTTTATTTTTGTTCTGTGGCTTTTTGTTATTTACTCAAGTACTTTCAAAAGCTTTCAAAACATTTTAAAGCATTAAGAAACTTTTAATATAAAAACAAACAATCAATGACAACAAAAAACCCCAAATAAAAAAAAAAAAAAAAATCTCCACCAAAACCTGCAGCAAGGTAAAGCTTCAGAACTCATGAAAGTGAATTCAGTTTTCTGTCTAATATAACCTTAATTTTGACAATAATTTCCCAGTTCTCTTTACTGTGTATTTAGAGAACCTAAAGCTGATAGCTAACCCTTTATTTTTTACAATATAACTCACTGATTTCTATAATGCTTTTATTTGTTTAATAGTGGTACTGATTATTATTATTATTATTAAATATGACCAGCAAGTATTCATATAAAAGCAGAAATAATTTCTAGCCACTTTGAGCATTTCAGCACAAAGAAACACAGTACAACAGGAGAAGGCTGCTTGTCTGTTTAAATGGAGTAATACAAATATTTTAGAAATCTTACTGAGTACATTAATCTGCAAACATCAATTTCAATCTATTTTGGAACTTAGTAAGGTGAGCCATGAAACAGGTAACAAGCATGCAAGTGCTTTAGTTGGTTTTTGAAGTTTCCTAACTTGACTATTTTGAGATTTGAGATTTATCTAAATACAGTTAATTAGTTATCTAATGCTGGAAAGCAGCTTGGTTGAAAGCTGAGCTCAGAAATGTTAATGGGCACCAAATAAAAGGGTGCCCATAAACTGTTTGAAGTGTGAGAAATGTGTCACTGTATAGGCCTGAGCTATTTGAGTACAAGTATTCATCTAACTAGAGCAGAAAACATTCAGTCGGGGCTGACTTGCTCTTCAGCACTTCATCCAGTGCTGAAGTCTGTGCCCCTTAAAGAAAACTGCTGTTGGCACTTGTGTCCTTAAATTAATCTAGACTAGGATAGCTTGTTACACTGCAGCATGAAGAATGCTGTGCCTAGAAGTTACCTCAGTATGTTTATGTAGAGATAATTTTATGGATGCTAGAAAGATCATACTACTATGGACAATATTTTACCTATTCTGTGAGGAAAATAAGAGGGATCAGACTAAATCCGTAGTAACTTCTGCAACTTTGCATTCAACACCAGTTCAAGACAAAGAATTAAGCCAAACAATTAGAAAAAGCAGCATCAAAAAACATCTATCCAATGTGTTATTCTGTTTTCCTCTTTTGGTTTTTGCTCCAAACCATCAAGAAGAGGCAGAGCATGTTTATAAAGCTTCTGATAGTTGGTACAGTAAATCTGCTAGAGATGGTTCTGCTTTCTGCAGTTTAATCACCAGTAGATTTACTTGCATGTGTATTTCTATCTATTCAATAATCTCTTCATCCAGCAGTTCTGCAGTTAGCTTATGGGCACACTTTCAAAAAAAAAAAAAAGGAGAAAGTGCACCTATACCTCATTTTCAAGATACTGTACCAGGAATACTGGCAGATATAGAAAACCTCAAGCAATTGATGTGACACCTGGACTACTGAAGATAACTAAAGGAGATACAGAGAAATGGGTTATGCCCTTTGGTGGGTAGTAGAATTTTGAAGGCATGTTATAAGCTTATGATGTGCCTTTCTCTTTTGAAAACCCTTCAAACCTAACAAACATCCATATGCATGCAAGCACACAAACAAGGCAGTTTTATTTCTAAAAACTCTTGGGAAGTGTTGGACATGACCACCTTTCTTTGAAGGTATCCTATTGTGAATAAAGCCAGCTAATCCCAGCCACAAACAATCACAGGATCCTTTTGTTGTTGTCAGTATATCTTTTGAAAGTCTTTTAGAAGTACAGCCCTGATATAGCCATTTAGACCATCCACATCCTTTTCACTCTTTCTAGGAATTCTGTCTGCCTTCTGCCTGTGATGACATCTCATTAGAGGTAACCTGAGGCACTATTAGTATTGCCCTGCTTAGGGTATTATCCCTGTCTTCTACAAAACAGTAATTTATGCTTTTTAATTGCCTTCTAATCTTTGAATTGAAATTGATTGTATGTCCCATCCAAATGCTAAACTTAGATCAAAAAGCTTATAGAAGCAGAGGGAAGAGAAGTGAAAATGTGATGTACTGACCTCGTGTTCTGTAGAATGTTACGCCTTTTCAACAGTGGCTTTGGTAAAGCATCAGAAAACCCAGGATGGCATAGGCAGAATTTCAGTGCCATTGATGGCATAAGCTGCAGACCTGTCAGTCTGGGCCAGACAGCACAGATGATGCCTACAGAACTGTGCTCGTGTTTTTGGTGGGATGAGTTTCATTACTCAAACAGAAAACGCGCAAAACAACGCTGGGAACTTCCTTGGTCAAAGTTGAGTATGTGACACTAGGAAGCTCTTCCCTTTATTTCTTCACCATTGCTCCTGGGCAAACCACAAGAGCCTGGCTTGTTTCTGTGACTAGTTCAGCACAGGGTCTTTTGTCTGGTTTTTTAATGACTTAATTCCTGTGTAAGTAGTCAACTGCTGAACTGACTGAAGTCAGCTTAGTCGCCATCTGTCAGCACGTGCTTAAATAAAGAAATCTCTCTCAAATAACCAAACAGTGGCAAATAATTTTGGGAATGTTTTTGTACCTAGTACACAAAAAGATGGGGAAAAAATGGAGGATGATTTGTAAGAGCAGATTCAGCATTAGAGGTGAGAGGAATTTGGGCAGAATGTGCATGTTGTTGTAGAGAGTGAACCTCTAGCACTAACAATTACTAACTATGAAATATCTTTAGCAATAGTGGAAGGGTAGAAGGAACTCTACCCTTCATGTTCATAGGTTGGAATGCAGGAGTCCTGGAAATCACACTCCTCCCATACTGAAAAATATAATAAATTTCTTACCAGTGAGTAAACTATATTTTCTGGGTCTTTTTAATAATATGTTAGCTGATGAAAGCTAAGTCTTTGCAATATATTGTGCAAGACTAATGACTTTTATTTTCTGGGGACAGTTTTCATTAATATTTTTCGTCAGTTGTCATTGCATTTTTCCTAACACGGAGATAATAAAATAGTAATTAAAATGTGGTATAATAACTAAAATAGACAGTTCTAGCTCTTTTTATTTATTTGTTTGTGTAAACCTGAGGACCAGAATGTTAGTGAGTTGGTTAGATACAGGAAAGTTGGGGTAAGTTGCTTCATTTTGCTGTGGTGTATCATGAGTCTATAGGGTGTTTATCCATCTCCTGTCCAAAAACCTTGCAGTCACATGATGTTGAACACTAAACAGGGCGACCTTGTTACCTCACACCACACTTCAAGGATGTTAATTGGTTCATAATACTCTACAGTTCCAACTATTTGTATATTAAAATGTTGATTGGAAATTAGAAAAGAGCAAATTAGGTTTTTATTAAAGGAAATATTCCAGCAGCTGTAACAATTTGCTGACAGAAATATAGACTTAGGCTTGGTCCTGGTTCTGCTTTACTGTTACTTTTCTTGTCAATAACATGCAACTAAAAACTGTTTTCCAAAGGTCTGTGGTCCTCAGAAGACACATTTGAATTCAGTGACAGTTTTAAGATATTGTGTTTTACTCTTTTTGAGAGTATCTCTGAGGGAATAACCCAAGTAGAGTGGCAAAAAACACTTGGGGGTTGTGTTTAAACTAAAAGCATGTATTTGAGGTTTTGTCCTGTGCTACAACCCCTCTTCACAACCATTCCAGGTTGTAAAGTCAATTGATCCTTTTTTTTTTTTTCTTCCCTCTGTATCCAGGCACCAAGAAGACAGTCTCTCTAACAAAAAGACAGGAAAGCTTCTTCAAGAAGCTTTTGAGTTACTCAGACATGTCGTTTATAAACATTAAGCCTTATTTAGCAGGTCTAAGAGTTCAAGCTTTTGAGAAACGCTTCCAAATTGCTACCCTGCCTAACTGGTGAAAAGGTTTCTTATAATCTAGAATAGATAAGACAGCTGCAAGAAGCGTAGCACAGTGCCTGCTAGCAAGGGAAAGGGTTTGATTCCAGATAATGTACTTTGTGAAAAGTGCCAGAGATCTGGCTCACCCTCAGTCAGGAAGTATCTTGATCAAGATAAAATCATGATAGTCGGTCCCTCAGCCTTCCAGGGGAAGACTGCTAGCTCTCATTGCACGTGTTTGCAAGGAGTACCTTCCAAGAACTGCAAGTATTTCAGATTAGCTATCAGGGAGCAATAATGTGCTCTTTTTAGTGTGACTATTGGCCGCAATTTTTCCATTGTCACTGTGAAAATCAGGAGTCAAATGCATTTAAAATTTCCTTGTCTTTGTAATGTCTTAAGTGGATATGCAGGGAGCAAAGAGACTGGAGAAACCAATTTTGTTGGTGCTTTGTTTACAAGCTTAAGTGTAAATTCAGAAATTCTAGTAAGGTCTTCAGTGGCAATCCTTTAATATTAACTGAGTTTGTTCTTACTTTCTCTAATCTTCGTTTGGCTCAACTGTGAGTGTTTTGAGAACTCTCCTATGACAAATCTAGCCAAGGAAGTCTGAAAAATACTAATGAGTCCTGCTTATCCATACTGAAGGCAGTTTAAATTTAGATGAAAATATCAGCACAAAGCTTGGGTGGCAAATAAATTGACATTTCCAAAGCACGCTCAACTCGCAGCTCCTGTCTGATGAAGTAAAGTTTGGATAACAGATGAAATGTAAGTGCAGAGATGGCTTCATTCAGCAGCATTCATTTCAGGTGTCAGTGTAACTGATATTCTAAAACCTTCACTTTCCTGTAAGACATGAATGTCTTTGGCTGATATGTTACCACTAATGGTATAAAAGAGCTCGCAGTAATTAGAGGAGGTGAAACTTTAGTGTCCTGAAAAATGAATTTGGTTTATAGAAAAACTCTTGTCTCTTACTGAAAGAGTTGATTTCTATGCTGATTCATGTAAACATGTTCCTGTTTCAAAAGCTGAAGATAATAGATTGTTGATGAGAAAAAGATTGGATAATTCATTTTGCTGATGCTTAAAAGTATACATCATTTTTCTCAGGAGCACCAGCATAGTATCTGTATAATCAGATGACTTGCAAAAGCCTGTCAATATTGCATTATTAAACAGATAATTTAAATATTAACTTGGACTTTTTTTTTCTTTTTAATCTGTGTTGCTCAGTATATTGGAAACTGTCTAGATGTAATCTCAAATAGGCAATACACTCTTGTAGAATTTTCATTTCAGCTTCTAATTTTCTTTGACAGGTCTTGGCCAAAATCTCCTCAAGCCCTCTGATGCTTGGGCTGTTTATACTACTGCAAGAGTATTAAGATTATGGAGGAAGTGCCAATAGTTGCAGCACTGTAATTAAGGCTGCATATAAAGTAAGAAAAGTTTTGAGAGCGGGAGAGGAATTTTAGATGAGGAATGAAATGGAAAAAGGCTATTTTTAATATATTTGCTTCACTTATTTATACATTCTGTGAAATAAAGGAGGAAGGGAGTACCAACTTCCACAGCATACTATTTGATGAGCTGGTATTTCAGTGCTGGATTACCCTTCTGACCCTTTCCACTGGTCACCCAGCAACTCTCTTAACTACTACGTATTCTTTCAGACTTGCATACCAAATTTATTTTGCCATTTTATCTGAATGATGCAAGTCAGGGAAACAAAAATAATACAAAAACCTAATGATTGTATCTGTCACAGAGCCATTGACCTTCCTTTTCTTTCCCAGAGCCCACTGTGTTGGGCTTTCTTTATGCTTCTGAATTAGATCAGCTTTCTGAGCTGCAGGGGCAGGGATTGGGATGAGCTGCCAGACACTGGACAGCTCATCAAGGAGAAAATGAGAACTGCAACAGAAGAGGAGGGAGATACAGTTTTGCTTCATCTATAAGGCCTCTGGAAATACAAGTTTAAAATTTGGTATTTTGACTAGTCCATTCTGACTAATATCCAGGTTTGTTGTTTTTTGTTTTTTTTTTTGTTTCAGGAAATGAATATCTTTATTGTAAGATAATTCAGCAACATGTGGAGAAACTTCATGCATTGGGAATCTTATTAACAGCAACCTATTGGTAGCTTAGTGCTGACTTCCTTCTAACTGGCTGTTACTCTTGCCAGTACAGGATGTGGAAAATGTGCATGATGGAAATTACATTCCAAAGAGGGAAAGCCACTTAGAAAAGTGCCTGTTTCAAGTAATTTTATGCTTGCCCCTTTCTTCATTTAAAAAAAATGAAAATATGTATAGTTACATTAGACCTTGGCATTCATATTGAAAGCTTTAAGTCACTGCTTTGAGGCTCTGAAGAGCTAGCACTTCCATTTGCTTCATTGGTAGTTTTTTGGTCTTTTTTTTTGGTCTTAGCAATATTTAATATGTGTATATGCATATCATGTGTATATATCAATTGTGTATGTATACAATATTTAGAAATTCAAATTTAGAATTTCAAATTTTAATGCTTACATAAAAAAAACCAAACCAGAAATAAAAAACAAACCAAGAAAAATTCAGTAAAAACAAAAAAGTGCATGTAAACCCCAACATTATCTCTACTTAGATGTAGATCTTACTGTATGAAATTTTTAGGGTCTGCAGACTCTTTTCTGACTTCCTTTGAGAGTCAAGTTCTGTGGGGAGCACTCTGTTCATCCATATGGGATTACAGTCTTTCATGAAATCAGAAGTGTGAGGGATGATCTTCATAATAGAACAGCTAAAAGATGAGAAAATTATACGTAGTTTACCAATGGTACAGTAGTAAAAGGCTTGTTCTGAATGCTCCAGCCAAGAATATATTTCAACCCCAAGGGGTTCCCCTTCCCTTCTCCTCCCATGAAACTGCTTTTTGGTGTTATCTCTGCCTCAAACCTCTTATCTCTGCTCCTTGAGCTTCAGCGTGAAAATCATAAAAAGGAAGAGAGCTGTGGCTGTAGGAGCTTGAAAAGAAGTGTAAGAGAATGAGTCTAATGCAGTCCTAGGGGCAGAAAGATGTTATGTCTTGGGGGGATGAGACTTGCCCCCACATTTATTCTTGATTAGTAGAGGATGCAATTACTTATTGGTGGATCTGATAGCAGTTTTATTACTTATATCCTAAAACTGATTATTCATTACTTTCAATAATGTTATGTTAGAGACTGTGCTTTTCTTTCTTTCTTTTTGTTTTTTTTTGAATAACAAGATACAAGTCAAACCAAAAACTCTGGGTTTGGATTTCCTTAATGGCTTTTAACTGTCAACGACTTCTTATAAGAAGTTGTAAAAATGTAATTTTTTTTGTTTTTAAAAAGCAGCTCATCACTGTAGACCTTATATATACTCCTGCAATGCAGCAGGAGCAAATAATACACTATGTAGTCCATGTTTTTAAAATACACATTTATACCATGTGAGAACAGCACGAGGGTTACCAATTGTTTCAGTTTTAGTTTAGATAGTTTTGCTTGATACTGTTTTTAATATAAGTTCTAACATGATCATTGCTTTTGGGGAACCCATGTTCTAAATTTGTAAAAGTACAATGACTATGAACAGGTAACCTGGATGAATAGATATTTACTGTTAGGTCCATCTAATAAGTAAGAGTTAAAAGGAATTATCTGATTCTTTTTAAAGAGCTATTTAATATAACTAGCTTATAATTTCCTGTTGACCCACCTCTTCCATATAATGATCACAGGAGAAGCCTTAACTTATTATTGTGTCTACCTACTTACACTTGAGGGAAGGAGAGACGATGCTGAATGAAAAAACTTCTCCAGTCTGAATAGAGAAGCATGTAAGTACTCTTATGTGTGTTACATGCATTTATAATATGTGGAGTTCTGCACACAAATAAAATAACAATGATATAAAGAAGGATGTAAAGTGGACTTCAAATAGCTCTCCTTTCAAATACGAAAACAAAAAATAGAGGCAATTAGAACTGGAAACAGATGTTTCATAGTCTCGTTGCATTTGGAAGTACTCAGTAGTGAATGATGAATTGTACCCTTCTATTAACTTCAGAAGAAGCATAATTTAGACAACTGTTCCAGTAGGTGAACTTGCATTTTGTGATGTGTGATGTCATCACTCAGTAGATTGGTATCACTTTGATTCTTCTCTGCCTTGAATCATCTTCATCAGGCAACCCCCCCTTGACATTACTTGTTCATTTTGCTGACAGTGTTTGAGAGGGTGGAGGAATGAGAAGGGTACTGAGGAACCAATATCTACACAAAGATAGAGGTGGTTGACAGTGTAATCTGTGGTCTGTAATAGCCACTACCCAAATTTTGTGTTGTTCAAATTAAAATAAAACAAAAATACTGTTTCCTTGTAGTGGACAGATCTCTATTCATGGATGAACATATATTTCAACAACATAAAAATCCCAAAGAACTTTAAATAAGAGGATATTAGGAGACCATGATAGTCTTTGAAAATAATTGAAAAGTGTAAAACCAGCATCAAAAAGCAATCTGGCAAGAGAAATATGGCCCTGTATACGAATTTTGAGCTTGCTCGGCAAATCACCCATAATATAATTGCAACAAGATTCAACAAGATCAAGGATATTAAGGTTGAAGTTATTAGAAAAGCACATACTGGGGGAATAAAATAGGTACAATAACCAATATTTGTATGCTGACCTACATCAAAACAAAAATGTGGCAAATGTAAAGTTTTTCATTTTGACACATCAAAGCCTTTTCATCATCCAGTGAGTATTGTTTCCTCTTTTGCACTAATAATCACTTCTACACCATTTTAAAATTCATTCTGCTTTTGCATAAAGCTTAAAAAATTGGTAGCCAATTTTTGGTACCAAAAAAATTTGGTACCAAAAAAATTTGGTACCAAAAGCTTAAAAAATTGGTAGACAATTGCAAGTGTCAATCGTCTCATCATGTGTATCAAATGCATTTTGAATCCAGAAAACCATTTTGAAGTTTTAGATTTAATTCTCCTGTACCTTTGTTTCTGCTACAGATATGCTGTCTGTACCCAGCTGCCACATACAGAGTTCAGAATTTGTGTGGTTTTGGATTCACAATGTGGTTAAAAAAACAAACTAACTAACTAACAAAAAAAAAAACCAAATGAACAAAAAAAAAAGACCAAAAAAAACCAAAACAACAGAACTGTTGCAGGTAAAAATCATTATGGAACAAGTAATAACTTTTGGCAAATTACTAGTATATCATTAATGCAGCAGATAATTATTACCAGCCTGGCTTACTCCTCAATTCCAGCACCAGGAAATGGAATGGTAGCTTGTAAGGGGGCAAAAAACTAAAAAATTTTCTTTATAAGCTTTATAATGACACTAAAAAAAGACAGATGCTCTAGTCCATTTTCTCTAGCTTTTGGAAAGTCTCAGTTTCTGAATTTAAGGTCTTTTCCTGAATGGCACTGAGAAATCTTGTTGTTCTTTTGGTAAGATTGATCTGCTGACTTGCCCTGTTAGATTGCTTGTGTGTGTATGTGAAAAGTAATCCCAGCTGCAGAGGAACAGCTATGGCACTAGGAAACAAACTTAGACACAACTGTGGTCAGAAGCAAGGACAGATTAACAAAAAATAAATGTGAGTACCTAAAAAGGTTAATTTTAGAATCGTCACATATGCTTCAATTATCGTGTCAGGAAAAATGGAGACTTGTTAAGAGTTTATGCTTGTATGTTTTTCAGATATGTTGCCCATACTTCAGGTGGGTTTTTTGCATTTCTTTTTTCTTTTGCGGCTACTCTTGATTATTTTAAGGCTTTTTATTAAATAAAATAGTATTAGTTAGCGGTTACTTCTGAAATGGCAGTTTTCTTTATGTGAAAGTTAAATATATTCATTTAGCCTGATGATAAAATGTCTGTACAGCGTACTGCCCACGGGGAGACCAGCTGCCAGATGAATTATCTGTGTCTCTTTGCCTCTTCTGGGGAAAGCAAAGCAAAGCTGTTCTGTGACCAGTGGAGAAGTCTGAAGAGATTTTTATCTCCAGTTCAGTGAACAGTTCTCAATTTTGCAATGAGTCTCACATCTAAATGAGGATCTTGGAAAGTATGGGGATTTTACATAAAATTTACCTAATAAGTTACTTTCTTCAAACTGGGAATGCAAAGAAATGCACCAATATTACAGGGAGCAAGTTAAACATTAAAAGCAAAAAGGAGATATCATATTTCTTTCAGAAAGTTTGTCTGTCCTGATGGAGATGAATTCCTAAGAAACAGGTTTTTGTGCTCTTTCAAAATGCTGCAAAAACAAACTGCTTTCCAGCCAGGGACTGTCGTGTAACAGTACCATGTATACATGGACAACAGATAAATATATATGTAAATATAACTATGTAATACTTATTTTAGTATACATTTATATAATATATATGTAAATATAACTGTGTAAGTATGAAATAGCATGAATATTCTAGAAGAACACAGAATTTTCCCCGTGTCTATACATTTTGATCTATAGTAGGCTGATCCACTTATGTCTGTCCAATCCTCTGGTAATCCTAGAGACTCTCACTGCCTCCACTATGGAAAAAGTAATTTGTTTGAAGTTAGTGATTTAGTGTGATCTGGTTTGAATGGGTGTTTGTTCCTAAAGCAGTCTTGGTAATGCTGTCTATGTGATGCCTGATCTAACTCGATTGTGAAAAACAGATCTTGGTGTTCAGGGATTCGCTTCCGCCGTTAGACAGGAGCGAAAGAAAGACTAAGGAAACATGTAATTCCTGGACATCTTTTTCCTGTGTGGAAACACAAAGAGCGCTTTCTGAGTTGCTAAATCAAAGCTGCTGCTCGGTGTCAGGAAGTACAAGGGGTAAGTGGTTCAAGCTGCCTGCCCTGTGTAGTGGCCAGCAGTGATTCCGAACGTGGCTTCCGAAGAGGCCGCGTGCGCTGCCCGCCTGCCCCTTTGCTGTTGCTGGCAATTCGTGAGCCAACGGCCCCAGAAACATTTGTGAGAAGGTTAGAGGTCTTCAAAAATGTTCAGTGTGATGCTTAAACGAAAATTCGTGGAGGAAAGAAAAACTCCGAGGCAAATTAGTTTTGAAGGTGAGATAAGGAAAGGGTTTTGATTTGTGCCTGTGAGGCATAAGATGACAAGATGCGCGCCCCCGTGTCCCAGATGTTACAATTTATAACACTGCTTGTCCAATCCGAGGTTTTCCCACCCTGTGGATTTTGCCCTGATCCACCCCGGGCCCGCCCCTGGGGAGTTGAGGCAGGGGGTCTCTTCATCAATCTTCATCTTCTTTGGAGTACAGGGAGCACATAGTTACTCAGAGTTTGACTGTACTCTGCGGTTTAGGCTAAGATACAAGCATTCTCCAAACAGAACAGGCCTGTCTTAAAGAGAGACTAAACATTTCTGCTGGAATTCAGGGGGTAGAATTGATATGGGGAGCATAGAGTGGGATTACAGGATTGGCAATCTGTGTAACTTCTGTTTTAAGGGTAAAGGAATGAAATGCTGCTGCTTCTAAATCTACTTCTACTATATAACTACTTATAAAACTTATAAAAATTAGAAAAATCAAAAAACCAAATGGACCTTAAGACATCAAGTGTTCGGAATTCCATGAAAGCAGCAGGGGCAAGAGAATTGTGGTAGCTGTCTATAAGTCAAGGGGAAAGAAGCATTGTTTGTGTTCCCTTTGAAGGCAGGACCGACTCACCGGTCAGTACAAATATACCAGCTAGAAAATAACACCTGCTAAACGTGGTATGTGTTGGATCTCTTGTCCAGTGGCTGTTTCATGAAAGGGATATGGGAATTTCTCTGCTGGAGAGAGGAGTTCAGTGAGTAAGAAAGAAATCTTTGTAAGGAAGAAGTAAGATTTTTTTTCTGCCCAAAGAAAACTTGTTTAAATCCTTAGTGAATTGGAGTGCTCTGGAAAATTGTGTTCGGTTGTTTCCTTAGTAGAATAGTGGAGTCATAATTTAAGTTGGAAGGAACCTCTAGAGGTCCAGTAGTCCAAGTGCCTGCTCCCACTATGACCAATTGTGTTGGGTTGCTCAGGGGTCTCGTTTGGTAAACTTGTGAACAGCTCAGAGGATGGAGGTTGCACAACCTCTTTGGGTTAACCCATTCTAGTGTTTAACCACTGTGATGGTTTAAACAAACTTAAAAAAAAAAAGGCAAAAACAAAAAACACCACACAAAGAGCCTGAAACAGTATTTGTGGGAGACCTCTATGAGGCTGAAGAGGGAAGAGGGTTCACTTCCCTAACCCAGCGGGCTGCACTGGTGCCAGCACAGCCCAGGCTTTGGCTGCAAAGATCCACTGCTGGCCCCCTTTGACATGTCCTCTAGGGGCCCAGATCCCTTTGTCTTCAATAAGATGCTGTGGGTTTGGGTATAATTTAACTGCCATGAGAATTCTCAAAATGAAAGAGTAGCTCGTGCTGTTCTTACGCAGGAAATAGTAATAAATGCTAGTCAGTTCTGGTATTTTTCCTATTTAATTTGGTGAAGAGAAGCTTGGACAGACTCTCTAGTTTTTCTTTTTACTTTTGCACATTTGACTTGTTTGAATTAGATTTCTGATAAGTTTCATGCTATTGGTTCATTGGTAGAACATACTTTATATTCTAGAAACATCACCTGCAGGTATGTGAGATTTTTATGGTGGTTTTTTTTTTTAATGTTCCTCTACCCCAGTGTGGATGTAACAGCATTACAGTGTGTTCTGTTTTAGATCATAGGAGCAGTAAATTACTTTTAAGTTCATGCTGGACACTAGTTTTTTATTTAACATTAAAAATGCTTACTTTATTTGCTAAAGAAAATCAGAAAATACTTCCAGTGACATCATTTTCTCTGTCTGATGATTTTTTTTTTCCCCTTATTATTTTTACCTATTCATTAAAATCACCAGCTGGGTAGTTTCTTTAATTTACTTCTGAATCTCTTTGGAAACCTCTTCTAACAGTAATACTTTACCTCATGCATATATAAAAACAGATGCTGACCAGAGAGCAGCTTATGGCTGACAGAGTGTCAGCCTTATGTGCAACACCTGCCTCATCTTTTTTTATATGCTGTAAACAACAAGGTGAGAAATAAGCACACTATGCAGCAACAGAAACACAAAAGGAATTCTAATTGCAAATGTGGATGATTCAGTCTGGAAAAAAGAAAAGGTGCAAAATACCTAAGTAAAACCAACAAAACCAATGTTTTGAGTTTTCTCCAGCTGCATTTTTCACAGTAACAACAAAGTGATCTTACTGCATATTTTAATCCTGATACATATAGGTAGAAGGCTAATTAACAGTCATTTTTCTTACAACAAAGATTATTGGTATTTTAGGTGTGTTGGTATTATCTGAGATTTTTTTTTTCCAAACACATGAACTCTTCCTGAATCACAAAAGATAAAGGGCTGAGTGGGGTTTAAGTGTTTACTTATCTTAGAGCCCTGCCTGGAGGTGGAACCTGTATATTGGTTTTCAAGAACATTCAGTAGGAGAGATTGCACAGGGGGTTCAGATCATCTGTTTGATTGCTCTAGTTCCTTTATAAATGGATTTTTCTTTCCATGCTTCCCTGATAGTCAAATGTGACTCTTTCCTTGAAAAGCAAGTCCATCTCTGTGCCCTCCAGCAGAGGACAGGGGGAAGTATTGAGTAAACATTCTCACCCCATTGTATATTGGGATGTATGTATGTGTTGTGTATTGGGAACACATGATCAGTCTAGAAAGCAAGCATTTGATGAGACACAAAAATCCAGGTTTTCTGTAACCTTTTGTTGCAAATCATACATTTCCACCCACGTGAACTTGGAAAGCTTTTTCCCTAGGTAGGTTTACATTTGTGTTTAGACAGTGTTGTGTGTTCTTCAAGGAATACCACAAACCTCACACTCAAAGAATAAAATGGCTGCTCTGTGTTGGCCAAAAGCTGACAAAATGAAAGGGTTTTATACATATTTTGTTGCATATGGTAGTTAGACAGTCAGGAAAGCCACAAATAAAGAATGTTGAAGGCTGATTTAAGCCTTGTTCCCCTACTTCAGTAGTTCTATCTTGACTGGTGCAAGTGCCAGCCTACTGAATTTGAAATTTCTTGTTTGAACAAATGCTGGTTGCTCTTTCAATAAGCTCAATTCCAAACTTTAACTGCCTGATCAAAAAGCACACTGCCTGTGTAGCATGGATCAACAAGCATCTTGCCTATTTTTCTAACCTTTAAGGTATAAAATAACTTTCACCAATTTTAGGTATTGTAGTCTTTTTGTTTTACTGGTCATAACAGCTTCAAAATGCTCTTTTATTGGAAGAGAATGCTTTATCAAGCAATGGAACTCCTATCTTTGCCCTCTTTTTGTGGCAAAGATACATGTTCTGTCATAGCCAGTTGTGGGAAACTGCATGAATGTCGAAACAAAGAGAATAATTTGTGCAAAAGGATCTTAGCATACGGTATTTCAGGCTGTGAATGATGGCCATATTTAAGGAAATGCAAATAATTTGCCTCTGTGGTGCCACTGCCTTCTGACAAACATACAGAAAAACTGTTTTATAGTGTTCTGCACCATAGTTTAGCTGCCCCTGAGCCTATATTTTGCAGGCTAACTGTTTTTAATATGGGAATTTTGATAGATGTTGGACTCTTAAACTACCCACATATGCATATTAGTCTTTATAGACACACTCTAATCTTAAAGAGCCTTTCTCACTCCCTGTAAAATACATGCTTATTCTAATAGTAATTTTTCAGGGATAAAAAAGGCAAAGCACTGGTTTTCTATATACAGGTGACAATTCTGTGTAAAATTAGTTGTAGTAAAATTCCGGGCTCTAGGAGCCTCCTTAAACCAATCTAATTTCTTACCATGAGCTTTTTGCTTGTACATATGTGTACCTCACGTACAGCTGAGCCAGATTTCTGGTTTGGATTCAATTCCATATAAGAATCATGACTCAGGTTTTCAGTATAGTGGGAGCAGCACCAGAGTTGGAGAGATATTGCAGGCCAACAGGTAGTATTGACCTATCCAGGTGTTGTATATCTAAGGAGTTAAAATGAGCTCCTGTCCAGCCACCTTACCAGGTGTATGTAAGTAAAAAAAGCTACTTCAAATTCCTGCTGGGTCTCTGTTAGAGCTTCCCATCTTGTGACAGTATTACAGACTGTCACTGTTGTTTGCATTTCTGTTTGTGTCATTGGAGATGCCACCTTCAAGAGTGCAGATTCTCTAACCTAGGAAAGCATTTATTTATATGTGACCTAATTAGCTGTTATTTCGTACTGAAACCTCTGGAATTCAAATAAATATGATTCAAGAGGTATTTAAGAGGGATTTTAAGATTTCTTAGTGCCTCTTCCCAGATGTAAAAACTCTTTGCTCAGCATGAAAACTGTCCTGGGAAAACGAACAGCCCTCATCCATAGATGGATAAATATGAGGTGAGCCCAGTAAAGCTTTGGGTGATGCTGGTGACTAAAGTGCAGCTGTTGGGCTGACGTGGGTGACCCCTGAAACAGTGGAAGTCACTGAGCTCTTCATGCTTTCTTTCCAACAGACTCCAAACACTATTTCAACTTTGACTTCTCTTGCCTATGTTGAAACAGTCAGAGTACCCTCTTAAGCTTTTTAAAAGCCTTTTGCAGTCACATTGCAGCACAGGAGATGCTCCAGTAGAGTAATGACTGTGTGATAGTTCATGGCTGGGACACACCAGCCTTGTATTCTGCACTGGCTCTTGGCAGCAGCTGAGTTCCAAGTGGAGTTTGGCAAGTCAGTTTTGACCTATATCAGCTCGATTATCCTTCTGGAAAGACTACTTCTCTGCCTCTGATGTTATATTCCCAACAACTTTTTGGAATGCCGTGAAAAACTGGTTAGTGGCATCCATTAGCTTATTTGTCACAAGAACCAGATATTTCACACTTAGCAGTTTTATTGTTACTGTTATATTAATTTTTCCACTGAAACGTTTTGTGTCAGCACAAGCTTAAGCATTTCCAGGACACAAAAACACAGGAAGAGCTTGAGAACCACATGGCTTTCAGAACTTTCACTGATTCTGGTTTTTGTTTGGGAGGGCCTGATAAGCTCTGAGGGTTTCTCTGTGTGGCAATCATTCTTTCAAGGGGAAGAAATACACAGAGGCAAAAAAATTGTATAAAATAAACAGAATGATGCCTTTTCCTTCCACTGCAGGGCAATTTTGCATGCTGCTTCATATTTTAGCAAAACATTTTATTAGATTTCTTCTATAAAATTCTAAATCAGTCTAAGTAGTTTTAACTCCAAATCTAACAGGTTTTTAGTCTACGTTTCTCTAAAAGAGTTGCTAAAAACTTCCTTTAATCTGGCATCTGATTTGCTTTTGTTACAGCACGTGCTTTTCATAAACTTTAGGTAACCCTTGTCCATTGAGGGTTTTCTTGGACCTGAGTAACCAAGAAGCTCTTTGATTACCTCAGAATCCATGGTGATTGTCAGGCTGTGTTTTCACTTTCCTTACAGGGATTTGCCATTTAGGGGGACACTCTAGTGAGGTAACATTTATATTTTTAACTGTACAGTGTGTGTCCTTACAGAATAAACATGCATGCATCCTGTGCTAAACAAATTACTATTTAAATTTTGCTATGCACTATGAAGTAGTTTTTCAATATTTGGAAGAAGCAATATTGAAAAAAATGAGCAGAGTAACATCCTCAGCATTGCATTTCTTCCTTTGGCCAATTTAAATGAAAACTTCACAGAGATTTTGCGTTTTGTTTAATTTAATCTATTCATCAGTTTTATTGAAAGTAATATAAAGTGACACTTAATTCTATCATATTTGGCTAATATGTAACTCAGCTGTCATGCACCCAGAGAGATTCTTTAGGGTGTTCAGCTGTCATTTGTGATTTATAAGACAGTTTTGTTGCACGAGAAAGAAAAACAAATATATTCAGCTTTAAATTTGCCTTTCCCTGTGAATGGAGGGGAGGGATCTGATAACAGTGTTTTTAAGACTTGATTTTCATATATTTGCCTTGATAATATTGACCTTGGGCTTTTGTAACAAAAACAAAGACTGAAAAACACAACAAAAAAGGGTTCTTGCAAAAACATTCTCTGAGATGCCTGTAATATGCCTGCTGTTAGGAAGAAGAGGTCAGGAACAGTAGAGAGATCAGATTATACCCAAGTAACAACTCACCCAGTGAAATAATTATAAACACAGTATTAAATTCCTGTCATTCCCAGGTGTCCCCTCCTATACTTGGTACTCAAAATATTGAACTAAACAGTATAATTTACAATCAAAGGTAATTAATCTCAGTGAAATGAATCAAATATGTCACCCATATAATCATCCTCCATTTTCTCAACTATTGTTCCGTCCTAGATTTCCTTCTTGTGAAGTAAGTTTCCATACTTGTGAAGTAACAGGTGCTACTTCTATATATGGTATAATAAATATTTCATGATTTTTATGCATACTAAAATCATATTGGATACGGAAAACTGATAGCAGAACTTTTAAAACTACGTTATTGTTAAAACGAGCAACCTTCTAAACAGATTTTCAGCACAAATAAACCAGGCTCTCATGATAATACATTCCAAGTTTTCTCGGTACATCATTCCTCTCTCAGGATTTTCACAGTTTATCCAGCCTCCAGAACAATGTATGTAGAAGTAGCATGAGTAGCAAACCCTTTATTTGGATGTGGTGGTTCAGCAACTGACTTGCTGGTTTTTGTTCAAATGCTGCCTAAAGGGCAATGAGGTCAAATAAATTAAAAAATTTAAAAAAAAAGGTCTTGCATCTTATAACTCCAAACTTTCTGTTGCTAAACAAGTGAGTCAACCAGACATTATCAAACTGCTGTTTGTTAACAATTTAAACATCTGTGGTTACCTCATTCCCATATGAAGCTTTTTCTTTCCTTCAGAAAAGCTTTAAGGTTTATGTCTCTCTCTGGAACTTACAGGGACATGGGAAAGAAACTTAACTTTGATTAACACTTTGCAGCTTTTCCTGCTTCTTGTCTTTTAGTAAATGCTGTGCATCCAGCTTTAATTGCTTTCCTGATGCTTTTTTTTTTCATAGACAATTCATAACACTTTCATTATAGCCTGGCTGTTTGGAGATGAGAATAATTTAAAAATGGTATAATTTTCTCATAAAGCCTCAAAGCTTTAATGGTTCTTTCTGCTAATTTATCTAAAATATATGAACACCAGTGTCACATGTGAAACTATATTGATGTGGAGGAACATTTATTCCTGAGACATGTATTGTTTTCTGACCCATTTGGAAGAAGAAAAGCAACTTTGACTTTGGGTTGCTATATTATTGTTCATAATAGCCTGTTAAGCCACCAGAGTGGTTTTACATTACAAAATTTGTGCCAGCTAGAGAAGGACAAGTGTAAAATTAATGAAAAATACAAATAATTGAATGATGAACTAAGAAACTATATTTCACCTGTCCTTCAAAACATTCTGGATAAGCAAGACTGGTTTTACTGAGATCACCTGTGATCCTGGAATGGCATCTGAGTGATGGATGCCCTCCTGATCCTCCACACACTGCTCTAAAAGATCTCTGCTTCTTAATCAAGAAAAGAAACCCCACAACAAACCAACAACAAAACTGAGAAGAAATTAATGGTAGTATCTCAGTTTTGGAGAAGGGCAGATAAAATACAGAATAGGTGGTTTAGCAATATTTCCGTTGAAAGTCCTTGAAAGAACTTTTATGTCACTTCAGTCAGATTTAAAATGTTGCATTTGCACTACTATTCAGTGAAAACCATTCACTTCATAAATCCATAACTGAACATGGCAGTTTATTTTCAGTTGCTGGTCCCACATGTAAACGGAAAAAATGTAAGGTGTATTTGACAGCACTGCATTAATGAGTTTTGATATTCATGTTAAATTTTAAGAAGGTACTTAAATACCTCTCTATTGAAAGTATAGGGGATTGCCAGGATAGTCTGTGATAGAATTTTTTTATTGATGCTCAATGTTATAATGAGATTTCAGTTTGCATCTTTGTTCATGTAGTTATTTTTTGGGTTTTTTTATCCATTTATAACCTATTTGTAAGCCCTTCCTATGAATACTTCAGTCTAGCCAAGATTAGACCCTAGGCAGTGCAGTAATGCATCCCTTACTTAAGGTGAACAGGTCTACGTTTGGAAACCAATGTTCTTTATAGTTCTGTCTGCAGTTCAAGAACAATTTCCTGCTTAAATAAGTCTTATTTTTCTGTCTTGAAAAAGACTGGTCACCACAAACAGGTTCCCTAGAAGCATTCTGTAATTCAAGGTGTGTATATGGAAACCTAAGAGGAAGGAGTAGGACAAAGTAAGACTGACCAAGTCATAGATAGTGTTCTTAGTTTTACATCTGAAAGAAGTCTGTGCTTACAGATCCTTGGTATCTGCGTCTTCTCTTAAACATATACAACACTTTCAAGGAGTTATGGCTGGGAGAATTTTAGTCAGAATTGAAAGATACATTTTCTCAAATGGACAGCACAATTTAAAACAAAATTTCAGGTTTCACTTTCCTAAAGCTATTCAAAATTCATGATCTCTGTTCCCTCAGAAGCGTGCCCTAGCTTTTGTGTTTTCAAGTATGTTGAGCTTGGGTGATCTATCTCCACTTAAAATTTTTACATGCTTGCAGATAAAAATCAATGAAGCAGAAATTGTTGTTACTTCTAATGTGGTGTCACTAACTACAGAATAAGGAAAACTTCTCATTCCCTTGATTTATGACTCAATAACTGTTTACATAGTATGTATACAGAGGAATAATTACAGCAGGTTTCAACTCAGAGTATCTTGACACATGTTAATTAGGACAGTTATTTTACTGCAGTATGATTACACAGATCTTTGTGTGTTTTTTAAATGGAAAACAAATACATGATGGTTTTTGTCAAGTAAAAATATTTGTGGTAATTTTCAGTACTAGTTTTGATCAGGAATTAATTATGTGAGCAAATTGTTTTGACGTGAGACCTCTCGCTAGATACTTGAAAGATTAATATGCGTGTGAGCAAGCACTTTATATAGTTACTGAGAATTGTTAACAAGTTAACAATATGTTAACAAGTGTGGTTAAAAAAAAATAATTTGGAAAGGAGGTAAACATCTGTTTAAGGAGGAGATCCTTACCTTGCTTCCAATATCACATCATTGTGTTCTGCCACACTATATAACAGGTAAGCAAGAGCAGAATGAAGTCTTATTGGAAAATCACTGCTTCACTTGAAGTAAAACTATTTAAAGTTTTCTTCCTAATTTCCTGCTACAGTGAACCTGTGATTTCTGATTAGAACTGCCATGTGTGGGGAAAAAAAACCACAACCCAGTAAAAGCAGGGGTGTTAATTTACCTCTCTTCAAATCTTACTCTAATCTGATTAACTTGATTGTTATAAATTTGACTGCTATTGAATGAATGAGAGTCTTTGTGTCTTCCTCAGTTTTTTCGAACTCCATGCCCTGGCTTGTCCTCTGAGTTCCCCAAGTGAAATATTAGAAATTAAATGTAAAGGTTTTGTATGATTTTCTTGTATGTTCTGTACTTCCCTTGGCTATATATTCCAAATATGTATCTTGAACTAGAAATAACATTAAATTAGTTGTTGACCAACTGTGGATTTGACAAAGATTCATTGGAAAGCAAGGATTTAAAAATTTGAAATTTTTCTGTTTGAAAAATTGAAAAAGTCACTTTGCTTCAAGGGACGTGCAGGTGCTTAAGGGGAGAGTAATGTGAGAAAGTACAGGATGCACTGAAGAATTCGAGGTTCTGGGGTTTTTTTAAATGCAGAACCACCAGAGATACCCACCTAGCAAATGCTCAGGAACATTAACAACCATTCCACCATGATTTTTATGATCACAGTTGCATAAAAATTAGCAAAATCTTTGTCACTACAATTTGATTGCTAATAAGTAGAGTATTCATTTGAAGGTAAGGGAATGATAGTAGGTTTCATTACTTCTGAATTTCCTGTGAAATCTGATGTATGATTCATAGTAAAGGGTCTGAAATTCATATCTTGCCTTAGCATAATTTCTTTGCTCTTCATGAAGTGAGCTTGTCAACATCCTGGTTCCTCAGATTATTTAAGTTATGATTTTCTTATTAAATTATAGATACGAATCATTCCAGTGATTTGTTACGTGAACTGGCAGAGACAATTATTGGAGCAGTGGCTAGAACAAAGACTGAGAGAACTGTTTTCCTCCACAAATAAATTAAATTGCCTAGAAAAATTCCTTTCCCCAAACAATGCAACCCATGTCTTTGTTGTGTTCTAGATTTCTATAAGAAAAAGAACCTAAACGTTACCTGTTACTGGTTTGCTAATTTGTCACCACATTTACTTCACATTTACTTTTTTTTTCGTGGTGTGAATTAAGTCTTTGGTTTTCAGAACACATTCCTTATTTTTTTTTATTTTTTTTGTAAAAAAAGGAATAAAGTTGCAGAGATCAAATAGATGAACTCGTTTGAACCGTTGGTCCTTGGCACTTGATCACTTAATACTCAAACTGAATTGCAGAGTTGTTTTCCTCTTTGATGGAAAAGAGTGATAGTGTTCTAATTTCATACAGATATAATCTTTGGTTTGAAAAGTAGCTAGTTTAATAGATATCATCTCAACAACATGTTTCAAGTGCTTTGAAAACTGTAAGTGTTCCTCTCCGTGGGAAATGTATTTCTCACTGAAGTTTTACTTCAGTAAACAGTAAGTTTTTAAGCTATACTGTAAGTATATATCTGTTATACCATAACTTAAATTTGAAAAGGCACATTTTATTGTTAGTCCTTGAGACTTGGCAGTTAGCTTGAATGCAGAATGTTTCATCAATAGAATCACAGCAAAGGAGTTTATAGGAACAACCTTTCTTGAAGAGCATTGCTGGCAAATGTGAGCGGTGCTCTCTCATTAAAATACCTAAATAATTTTCTAGCTGTGCTTTTGAAATAACTGCCAAAATCACAAATAGCCAAGTTTGGACTGTGCCTGTGATAACAGCAAAATTAAAGATTTCTGTGGAGTTATGGTATGGGTTCCAAAGTCCTTTAATCTTGTGTTTCTAAGGATGTTTTGGAAAGCTTCTGGTATTTGTGTTCTGAACTGGAGATAGAAAACACATCCTCAATTAAAAATACATTTCGTATTCAATACTCCATAATGGGCAACACCTATAATGTTTTAGAGGGAAAATGTTTAATTTATTTCACTTGAATCTGAAACTAGGGTATATCTTGTGTTTTCCTGTAGATTATAATATGACATAAGTCAAATGTCACAAAATCTCCATTTCCATATTTCGGAGAGTTTCATAGTTACCTTTATTAGTTTCTTGTCCCAAATTCAAATTGAGGATAATTAAGAAAATATCTTCTGCAAGTTTTTTTACAAGTGGAGAACAGGCAAGTAGAGATGTGTTTGCTGTGATTTCATAGCAACCCATAAAGAGAATAGAGATTTCTTCACCTTTTACATTTAGATTATTATTAAAATATAACAAATACTGTAATACTGAAGCTACAGTTATAAATATGTATTTATTTTTCTATAATTAGTATACTATGATGAATTTAGAATTTTGACAATAATAACAGTTAGGAGTAATCAGTCATTTTTGTAGTGAGATACTCTAAAGCAATGACAATACTCAAAATTTGAAATCCATAACACCTAAGAATTGATGGCACTGTTACACAGTGTCTTTAGTATTCAGTCTCCTCAGGCAAAAAACTTCCTCTTCTAATGTTCCACCATTCAGCTGGAAAGCAGAATGGATGGGTGGCAGCCTTTCTGGGGAGGGGAAAATATGTGTTAATAGCAATTGAATTAAATCATCAACTTTGAGGAAACTTTTATAGACACAAAGATTATAGACAGTGGAGACACTTTTTGCACCCCTTCCTAATACCAGCTATTTTTGTTTGCTAGATACAGATTGCTAGATAATATATTTTGGGGAGGATCTACAAAAATAATTCAAGTTTGTAACAAAGCTTAACCACTTGAAATTCTTCATCAAATGAATGATAAATGATGAAGTATTTACAATTCTTTTTCAAAGAATCATAGTAAGGTTTTTGTTTTAATCTTGTCTTTCAAAAGTCTATAATAAAAATACGAGATGTTTTTAAAATGCTAAATGAGAAGTAATGTTAAAAGAAAAAATCCAAGTAGTTTTGTAGGAAAAAACCCAAGTAAAATGTTTTTGACAGGCTCTGAGTGTGTTTTTTTTAATTTGAAATGTGTTTTCTCTAAAATTGAGTAATTGGATTTTTTCTTTTTTTTTTTTTTTTGTTTAAGCTGCACTTTATTTAAGATTGCTCTTCAGTTGTTTCTGACTCCTTCTTTTTTTCTGTCCCAGTATCATCAATGGGGTATTTAGGCAAGACAGCTTTTCAATAAATCAGGTGTGTCCCTTTCCCTGTTTAATGGAGTTGAAGGAGTGTCATCTTGTACCACTTTGTCCTTTCCTGGTTTCCCCACAGCTGTGTTTGTGCTTCACTGGGTCTCTGCCATGGTGCAGATCTGCAGGGTCTTGAAGTGTTAAGCCAGGAAGGAAGGAGGGAAGCTGTACTCAGGATTTCACTTCACTGAACATGTCTGTGCCCTTCTCCACGATGCCTCCCAAATGTTTTCAAGAAATCCTCAGAGCTGCTTCCTGCTGTTTATTCTTTGTTGATGCTTTCCTGTTCATACTCTCCCTGTGTGTCTGGGTAGTGCTGGAACTGAAAATAGTCTGCATGACACAAGGAACTGGATATGATGGGGCATGGGAATCTGGAGTGATAATCCTTGAAGACTGTGGATGGCCTGAGTGATGTCAATCTGGTGGCTGCAGCAGTCAACTTAAGCCTCAAATGTAAGCCTAAAGAAATATAATTAAGGAAGCAGGGACTCTATTGCAGGTAAGAGCTTGAGGATCAGGCAAATGTAGGGCCAGGACAGTGCTGTGCACGTGTGACACTGCCTGGATGGGGGAGATATCAGGCTCCCACACTGGTTGGAGGGGGCCTTGTTCTTGCCCATCAGTGCCTTCCTTTCTTACCTTTCATGTTGGGGAGGAGAGAGAGAAGCAGCAGCAGCCCAGTCTGGGTAGGCTTGGTTAGATGAAGGAAAGGACTCCACGCCCACTGATTCTGACAGTCCCATCCTAATCTTGCCTTTGGCTTTCTTCTGTAGGAAAGGGATATCCAGGAGAGTGTGCAGGGAGATGCCTAATTTGAGTTTTGTCCACCAAAGTATACTCGGGCTTCACTCCGGTCCGAAACTGCTGTTGTTGTATCTGTAACGATACGTTTTTCAGGAAATTAAATTTCCATCTGTTCCTTAGTGCAACTGATGTAGGAAGACACTGCAGAAGCCAGGCAGTGAGGAGCAGCAGAGCATTAGTGGTTGTAGAAGGCTGTTTGTCCTTAAGTCAGGTGTAGTAAAATATAGGCAGATATTCCATGCTAAGAATTCTTCACAGAAACAAAATAAGTATAACTCTGTTCTCTTTCCCATTTCACTGTTACTTCAGAACAAAATGAAACTACAGTCTTAATTTCTTGATTTCTGATGAACTTATTTATTCTACATAAGGTAATAATTCTTTTTTTTTTTTTCCCAGGAAGTAAACTCCTACTTCTACTAGTTTATTCTGAATATGTTCTTTTTTTAAAATTGTGTGTTGGTTTGTTTCTCCTTTTCGGATACCACTTTTTTTCCTGTCTGAATACTTTTAAATTGCATTGTATTTGTTTAATGTAGCATTCCATACTCCTTGAGCTTTAGTGTTAGTAATACCAAAGCTTCTATCAATGGCTCGCTCTCAGGGCCACACATAGTTCTACAGAGTATTTATTCAGAGACCTGCCACAATAATAAAAATTAGGATTGTTGTTAAAAGTAATGACATATGAAAAAAAAATTATGAGCATGTAATGCACAATATCCGTTCCTTTACACTAAAGTCCTGATTTGCAAATGTGAGTGAAAGATTGACTTTACGTTTCCAGAGATGATTAGCTGCCAGCTCTAATCAAATTGAGAAGTAATTAGCAAATCAAAACTTGATTAGCTCTTTGCTTGATTTACTAAAATTACAGTTTATGCTGTTTAAATGATGGGGGAGGGGAAATGTCTCTTGTCTACACACTGTTCTGTATTAGGGGAGCACGGGAGGAGGATCATTGCTTAGAGTACTTAGCTCTTCAGCACCTCAGCACTGATACTTCAGTGAAAGCAATGCTGGATAAGCAAAAAAACTGTGAAATAAACGTGTTGTGAGTAGCTGCTTGGATTTGTTTGGGATATGCATGACCCAGACAACCTGAATTTTCGTTACCAGTACTACTCTTCTTTTGTGGAGTTCTTCAGTGTTGTTACAGAGTTATTAAAATGTGAAAGTTGTGCATGTGATTCTGCAATAAAGTAAATTATCTAATTGATGTATGTGCTGTAATAGTGCAGGCAAAGTTGAAAAGGGAGAGCAGTCTTGACAGGGTGAGAGTTCAGTTTTCATCTCTGTCACCTATTGTCTCTGGGACATTTGCCTGGGCTTAATTTCTGGTTTTTCCTTTCTGTGGAACATGGATTTTGTTCTTCCACCTTACAGAGCTTTTGAGTTCCTGATGAAAAAATAAATACATCTGTAAGCTAAAACGCTAGAATAGATGCCCCTCTAGATACATAAATCAAATGCAGAGTATGAGATTTTTATATGCATGAGGCCAAAAATAAATGTGAGTGGTTTTTCCGGTATGCAGTTTGTTACAGTCTTCCCTGTCTGTCTTCTCCTTGAGATTAGGTAGCTGAAATGCTCTCTGCATTTACATTGTGACCAGGACACGTTTTAATGCATCTTTTATGCTTGAGTCTTATTTGTTACAGAAGTAACTGCAGTGGAGAGCTTCTCTGAATTAATTTAATGACAGAATTAGCAGGCCAGCTGTAATCCCATTGAAGTACCTTAAAATCTGCACTTTTTGGAGGTAGCTTTATTGAAAAGCAAGAGATTTAAAACAAATTCAGAACAGAGTATAAGATACTGGGGTTTTTTTCCTGGAACTGCTCTGCCAATACCTTAAAAATAAAAATTACATTGTAATTAAACAGAAGACTAGAGAGATAAACTAGCAATATTATGGTACAGAGTATTGCAGAAATGCTGATATTTAGGGAACCCAATTCTGCTCTTAAATGCTAAGTGTGAAACACTAATTAAAGTAAACTGAATCTTCATTGTGTTTGTACATCTGAAAGACAAATGGATCCCTTGTATAGTCTACATTTCAGAGTATATTCTAGCAAAGTTGCAGGAAAAAAAATGGATGCTCTTTTCAATTGATTTTTTTTTTCCCTTTAGTTTTTAGGGCACTTTCTTTTCAGACATGGGTTGTTTATACAGCAATTTAATATATTGAGTATTTCTGCCTCAGGCTGCAAGGTTGTGGTATGGCAGCTGATCTATTTCTCTTTTGGATTAACTATTTAATCCATAAAATTTTCCTTTCTCTGGGGGACTCCAGTAGCTTTAAACATTACTCTTGGGCTTTCAAACTTGAATAGGCTATTAAATGAACTGTTGTATATTTTTTATCAGAAGCTTTATTTACTTTTTCTTGAGGTCTCAAGAACTGCACCATGCTTATCTTTCCCTGATTCCTTTCCTCCAGCAGACTCAACCTGCTGTTAGGTACAAAACTCCTTTTCCTGCTTTTACTGGTCACGAAGCCTTTTTCTCATTGTACTGAAGAGAGGCCACACAATTTATTTATTTACCTTCAGCTAAATTGTGCTGTGGAAGGAGGCAGATCTTAAGAGGAACAGAAAGGGGCAGGAATCCTTGACAAGCAAAGATGGTGGTCGATAGCTCTGTGAATGGGATTATATGATGTGTGCTGAGATATGGGAGGGCTTAAGCTGATCTCTCTGATGTCCCATCCAATATTCAATTTAGGTGCCTGATAGCTGGAACCTCAAGCTGATAGAATTCATACCATTAGAAGGGGATAATTAGACTTCATAATTTTCATCTGAGGTTCTTAAAGGAACAAGCAGAAGACAATTTCCATTTTTCTATGTAAAGGCAGTGGATCTCTCGTAACTTTGTTGCTGTCAAGGCTGATTTTAGTTACAGAAAACTGAGTTTTCACTTAAGGGATGAGGAGTTTCATTTTTTTGGCTTGGAGGTGTTATGGTGGTAGACAGCAACATTTCATAAAAATATGCATTGTCAAAAAATAGAAGATATTGTTTTGACAAGGAGGATAGAGAATATGTAACTGAAACTTTCATTTTCAAAACTATGTTTGCTGCTTAGTATTGTCTCTTGGTTAGGGTTTTTAATCTTTTCATTTACTTACATTTCCAACCACTTAAAGTTTTTATTCTGAGTTACATTGTTTGCACTCAATCTTGTTGTAGAATTATTCCTCATAGCAGCCTGGATGGTGCTGTGCTTTGCATTTGTGGCTAAACCAGTGCTGGTAACACAGCAAATAGTGGAAAAACCTTGGGTTTTTTTCTTCTAGCCCCACAAAGACTGGTAGGCTGGGGATGGGCAAGAGGCTGGGAGGAGACACAGCCACAGCAGATCCCAACTCACCAAGGGGGTATCCCATACCACGTGGTGGTGGTGTGCTCAGCCATAAAACCTCAGGGACAGGAGGAAGAAGAAGGGGCAATTCAGGGTTATGGAGTTTCCCAAGCAGTCATGAACGTGCACCGAGTCCCTGCTTGCCTGGGAGGGGGCTGAACATCTGCCTCCTGATGGGAAGCAGGGGATTTTGCTGTTCTTGCACATGCAACTTTTGCTTTTCTGTTTTTAAACTGCCATTATCTAATCCATGAGTCTTCTTGCCCTCCTATTTTCTCAAAAACAAAAAAAAAAAAAAAGAGTGGAATGAGCAAGAGGCAGGGTGGATGTTTGGCTGCTGGCCAGGGTCAGCCTCCTGTGAAATTATGGAGGGGAAAGAGGTAGTCTTTCACAGGCCTTGAGGATAAGGATTGATAATGTTAGGGAAGAAGACTGTAGGTACTGTCAGGAGTTGAATTTGGAAGCAAAATAACTGCTTTATGCATTAGAATCTATTCCACAATAGCTTATGTGAGAGTGGTGAAATACTGGAAAAGGTTGCTCAGGGAGGTTGTGGATTCCCCAGCCCTGGCAGTGTTCAAGGCTGGGTTGGATAAGGCCTTGAGCAACCTGGTGTAGCAGGAGGTGCTCCTGCCCCTGGCAGCAGGGGTTGGGACTAGATCATCTCTAAGGTCCCTTCCAACCCTTAACGTTCTATGCTTCTATGTCCCATCCCTAAATGACACCTGCCAAGCTCTGAAAAAGGGGCAGAGCTTGTGTGGATGGGAAGTTCAAGGTTCCTTTCCCGAGGAACTCCAACTTCTTTTGATTCCAGTGCGTTATGAATATGAACTTCACATTGTAAACTTGAGTCACCCTCCAGAAAATTAACCACTGCCAGCACAACTGTGGCTGCAGCCATAAAATTTTACTTGCAAAAAGGTCTGATCTTTTCTTGCTGGCCCTCAGTTACTGCTATAGTAGTACTGTGGCAAGTCCCTTGTACCTTTTCCCTGGCTGTTCTGTTGTTTCAGTGGGAATCCTTTGTGAAATAAGATTCCTCTTTGATAAACAATGCAGCGTTAAGGGAGTGCCAAACTCCTATTTGCAAGAGAACACTTATTATTAACGACATCCCAAAATTTCTGTGTTTGCAGGAGTTGAATAGGTAGATAAAAGTCTGAGAGGTTTTACCCTTAGGAGCATTGTACCCCAGCAGATGTGATGCTGCTTCACACTATGTGTTGCCATAATTAAGAAGCGTTCAGAAGTTGTTTTTCTTTCAGCGGTTTCAGACATGTTCTTGTGATTCAAATTTCAGTGAGGATCGTAACCTGTACTCCAATTGCACAATTAAGGTAATTGACAAAGGCAAAACTAGTTTACGAAGTTAATTAGATTTTTCCATCTCCTCACTTTCAATTAAGCTTGTTGGTCTGATGCGTTTCTTCCTGTTTAATTGCCATTATTTTTACAGAGTATACAGCCTGTAGTAGTGTAGTAGTCTGTCAGATAAATAGTGGTTATTGAAATAATCATGGAGCTGAACTATTTTTTCCAAGTTTTGATTATCCTCTTTTGTTTGAGCAGCGGAATTGTATAATTAATTTTTACTTTATTTATGTAGCAGTTTTGATTTGTGCTTTAAATTGCATTTAGGTTGTTTTGTGAAGACTTTGTTGTGGATTATTTTTTTTGCTGGAGAACAAGGACCCTCCTGCATTGCAGGAACAGACATAGCCCATTAAAATAACTGTAATTGCAACAGATGAAATATTAAGAGACTACAAATCCTTTAAACTCTTCGTGGATTAGGGCAGAAATTATAGCAGTGTTGAATGTAGAATCAGACAGTGTCAGAAAAATATTTATGGCTTTGGTAACACAGCAGTATTAAAAGTTAGATTGCTGCCCTGCAGATCATACAATTATGTCAAACACTTTTCATGGGCAGCTATGTTATGGTTCAGCTAAATAATTCAACCCTTTCAGAATGTGTATTGGTTTGCAATACCATTGATAAGTTTATTCTTTTCATTGTCATCTGTTTGAAAGGAGGATAAATACAGCTAGAGTAAGATTAGATGCAGATCACAGCTATTGCTTATAAAGTATGTATAAATATATATTTTTAAAATAAAATGCTTGTTCAACATGTGGATACAAGCATCTGTCCCACCTCTGCCATCATGAGATGCCAAAATCACTTGGTTCAGTTAACTACCTTGCAGAGTGAAAGGTAAAAATCCCTGGTTCTCTTGAATATAATGACATTTGTACATTTGAGTGAAAATCCATGGCCTGCCAAGTTTGAGGACTGAAATGAAAACTTAAATGTCTGTCGGTTGTGATCCTTGTCATCCCACAGGACATGAGGTGGCTCTGTGCTGATAGTCTGGAGTTCTCACAGGGGGTGTGAACTGGAGCTGGGTGAATTAATTCTTGTCATACCCTTGTATGGCCTAAGATCCGAATGGAAATCACAGCTGTGTTTCTCATGGATTATCACTATTTTATGAACCTTGCTGCAAGTTGAGGGCCTTCAGAGACAGTGAATGATATGGGCATTGTAATGAAAATGTCTTAAATGGCCAAAAGTAAGTGACACAGGAGCCAGGTTGGTACTTCCCTGACCAAACTATCCCGGTGGAAATAGCTGTACAAAACCTCGTGCCATTTGGCTGAAATACCAGTGCAATGCAAAGATCTTCCAAACATTTGAGTTAAAATGGTATGGGGTTAAAATGCCCCTGTCCATGCACAGTGAGGGGGGTTAGCTGGCACCTGAGCAGGCACAGAATTCCTGTGTATCTACACGTGGTATCAACGCTGCCCACAAAGGTCTCAGCACTGGGATACTGGCCCACTGAAAAACATTTTGACACACTGGAGGAAAATCTTCCCTCTTCTCAGTTGAAGATGGGTATTTGGTGCTGCTGCCAGTGAATACAGCTGGTGATGTTGGTGGAAATAAATTGCTGACTGTGACCATCACACAAGTAATGCAGAAAGTCCATATGAAGCATCTGTGAAGCACCAGTTAAACTGGAATGAGTGGGAATGTTTCTAATATTTTCCTTCTTTGTTTTTGTTTGGGTTTTTTTTCCTTGTTTCTTTTTGGTTTTGTTTTTTAATTTTACTTTTTTTTTTTTTAATGCATCTGTCTTTCTGTTATTTCACTTGTAAACACTTCCAGTCAAGCTCCCTACAAATTTACAGATTATTATCATGCACATCGGCCCAGGAGTCTGGACATGTGGAACTTAATAATATCCCTTGGTTTTGGAGCAATATACCCATTCCAATGTCTGAATCCAAACAGTTTCTAAGTCTGATCTTCCCTGATACAAAATTATTTGTTTCTTCTATTCCTCTGAGAGGTGATGTAAGAATGTGTTAGGGCAGAAGATTTTGGTCTTCATAGGCATTTGCAGTGACTCATACTTGTTTAAAATGTGTGAGAGTTGGCTAGGAAGCTAGATTAGTATTTTTGCTGTTGTTCAGCAAAATCTGAGAGTCTTGTTTTCTTGTTCATTCAGTAGAGAGCAGAAGATACTGCAAAAGACTGTAGGAGGGCTGATTGCTTTTATATCATATTTCCCTAGACAAAAACGGATGGATGAAAACAGAAAGCTTGATATTTCCCATACTGATGTATGCAGAGATTTTTCTGAGTGACAATGTTACCATTTACAGTGATCCATTAGGCAATTGTCTTGCTTAATGATATGTTTCAAATATATCTTGACATGTCAAAAATATTTAGCTTTCATCTTCTATATATTCAGCTATTCTGTAGGACTATGATCTTCCCATCGTGACAATGTACTGTTCAAGTTAAAAGGGTTAAAGACTAAGGTTTTGGAAAGCAGTTGGGAAGTGGACAGTCTTGGGAGGCTTTTGGTTTGTAGGGTTTTCTTGTTTGTTTCCAGCAAATGTGTTTGTCCCTCCATCCCAGAAGGCCGATAGAGCCAGCTCTCACTGAATCTGATCTACAACTGAAGGAGCTGAGGAACCTTTGAAAGCTTTGCAGGCTTTCTGACTCCCTTTGGACAGCAAAGATAGTTCAGTAGTGAGTTACATGGCGTGTAAGATGGGATATTTTTTCTTAAATTGAAGGGTTTGTGGAGTAAGACCCTAAACTGTTTTACTGAGGCTTATATGAAGGTGAAGAGGGTGAGTCTCCTGCACTTAAGGCAAGTATAAATGTGTATTCTTTTCTGCAAATGTTATCAATTGTATCTATTCCACTTTTAAAAAAGCTGAATTAATGATGCCATATATCTGTGCTATTCAGATGACTGGCTTTGTTTTCTTTGTAGAGTTGATCAGATGATAAGTTAGAACTTCATGAAAATGAGCAAAATGAAAACCATTGTTTCTGAAGTTATACCTCCAAACATGCAGGGACTCAGAGTACTTAGGCTGGATGCTCAAACTGCAATGCAGGTGATGCACTGGTAGAACAGGCTTTTTCTTTTGAAAGAATAAATGGACTATATATATCTATAGATGGACTACATATATATAGATGGACTACATATATATAAATGGACTACATATATATCTATAAATGGACTATATCTATCTATAAATGGACTATACACATATCTATAAATGGACTATACACATATCTATAAATGGACTATACACATATCTATAAATGGGCTATATATATCCATAAATGGACTATATATCTATCTATAAATGGACTATATATCTATCTATAAATGGACTATATATATATCTATAAATGGACTATATATATCTATAAATGGACTATATATATCTATAAATGGACTATATATATCTATAAATGGACTATATATATATCTATAAATGGACTATATATATATCTATAAATGGACTATATATATATCTATAAATGGACTATATATATAAATGGACTATATATATATCTATAAATGGACTATATATATATATAAATGGAATATATATATAAATGGAATATATATATATATAAATGGAATATATATATGTGTATATATATATATATATAAATGGACTATGCTTCTGGGTCTTGGAAAAGAGACCATTCAGAAGTTTTCAGATGGAATATTTTCTTTCTGATGCCAAGGTAAGTATGTCACTCCATTGACCTCACTCAGAAATGCCCTGTCAGTGTGGGATCCCTTCAGTACTTTTCCTCAGAGTTCACCTGGCAGACACTGCTGCCTTTTTTACGGATTGAGGGAAGGAACACCAACTTCTACACATTCCTCTAGTGGTTTAGTTTATTAGGGAAATGATGCATTTAACACCCCTACAAACAAATCGGCTGTGCCATGGGATATTAACTTTCTCTTGCCTGAATTAATGAAATCTGTTGGAGGATATTTTTTTTCCCCTAACCTCAAGTGCCTTAAATAGAAGGTTATTTTCTGGCAGAAGCAAACGCAGTTCACAGACGCAATAAACTGCAAGGTCTAGTGACTGAACCACAAAATATGAAAGCTAAAATGATGTTGCATGTTAATTCAGAATTCTCCTCTGTGGAATAATTCCATGGCAATCAGACAGCCGTGTCAATATTTTGTTTCTCTGTGCAACAGTTTTAGAAAAAGACTGACTTCAAAAAAGAAGGCCTGGAGGAGAGAGGGAAGTAAGGCAGAAGGGAATAAATCTGTCCATTTTTTAGGAAGAACAAATGCAAATATCCAGGCAAAAAAAAAGCCTAAACTTTGGGTTTAACATTACCTTCTGTACCAGCGACTGTCCAGGGAACCTGTGTAGGAGAGAACTGGCTACTTGTGTTTCTCATTGATATTCCTCAGTGATACTCATGCTTGTAGGTCAAGTAAAAGGTCATTCAACCAAAGCAGAAGAGAAGATTCTTGCCAGCCTCAGGTTAGTGCTGCCTCTGGAGGTTTATATGTCAGCCACTTGGATTTCACTGCACACCTTTATTAAATACCAGAGCTACCATGTAGTCATTCAGGAATTAATGAAAACCATGTAAACTCTTCTTAATTAAAATACTCCAGGCATATCATGGTTGTGATGTATGTGATTGAGAAGGTATCTGAAGTTTGAACTGCATGAATTCTGTGTATCTTCATCTGTTTCTCGGGAGCTAAAAGAGAGATATTTATTTAAATATCAGTCTGAGACTTGTGAACCAAACTTCCTTGGAAAAAAAAAAAAACAATTTCCAAACTGAATCCAAAGTATGAGATATCAGCAAAGCCACATCTTTGACTTTTTTGTTTTGTTGCTGCCATATTGTACTCTTAACACCAGTGGGAAAGAGATCCAGCAGTTAGGTGCCAGCAGAAATCTCCAAAGGATAACTCATGTTTTCTTCCTCAGCTGCTGCCAGTGTGGTATTTTTGAGTTTACCTCTACAGGAAAGGTTCAGAAAGGGTGTTGGAAGAAGAGCTGATGTTAGCAATAACCAGTTTGGGTTCTATTCTGTGGAAAAGCAAGCTTCCCTCTTTTAGATTTAAAAACTTCTGCGTTAGAAACATAAAAACAGAGTAAAAAGGGCAGGCTTTTAATGAGCATTTGAGAGATTTAAGAATAGCCTCTACCATTTAAATGTTTGACAATACTATGAATTTTTAACTAACCTTTTCATGAAGATCATTATTCATAATTACTTTTAACAAACTGGGTAATAAATTTGAAACATGTAATTTAAAGCATCTCTGTTAGTGCTGTGATTATGGCTAAATTCAAACTGATTTTTTTGTTTCTTTAGTAGCTTTAAGGGCTCGAAGTACTGAGGGAATGGAGAAGAAAAAAAGAAAAAAGGAACTGCAAAGTAATGGAAATAGAGGAAAGCTAAAGGCTGTGTGTGTTCTAATGTACCATTGCAAAGTTTAGGGGTTGGTGTTTCCACTACAGAATGACCACATTAGTATCAGTGGAGAGATTTCCCCCAAGTATTCTTGTAATGATATTTGCTGTCCTTGGGAGGTGTAGACTTCTATGGGAAATAGAAAAAAGAATTATAGCTGTTATGATAGAACTGCTTAAGGTGATGAGAAGGACTGTCTTTGCCTTTGCTTCTTTTCCAGTGCTTTAAGCCTTGTAAGGAATTTCTATTTCTACATGTTAGCTTTGTGACCAACATTTTTTTTTTCTTCATTCTGGGCCCAACACAGAAAAAAAAAAAATCCACTTGATCTGGTTATTATTGATATCATATTAAAAAGAGAATGAGGAAGCAAAATAAAGTAGTATACAACTCTGGGCACCTACAGAGGCCCCACCCTTCAGTCTTTCAAAAATCCACCTTCAGTTTCAGTTGAGAAAGAAGGTTTTAAGCATCTGCTTTTTCTGTTCTCTAAGTGGGAAATGATCCAGTATGTCTTTGCCTCTGTGAAAAAATCTTTGAGCCTGCTTTTTCAGATCCACAGAACTTGGAGAAGGAATTAGATTATTGTCCTTGTTAGTGAATAGCACAGTTTTAGTATAGATGCACATTATACGTGTTATGAACTTATTTCTGGTTGTGACATCTCAGATTATACTCATTCCGGTAAAAATAAGATATATTTATGGTTCAGTAAGACAGTGGATATAGATTGTACAGAAAATGGACTTCCCTCAGTTTTTCAAGTACTTAAATTCATTTTTGCTTTCTTTTATTCTTTTAATAACAATGCTTGTTTTCTGTAGTTTAAGAGTTAGTTCAATCATAGCATTGCTATCATACTTGTTAAATAATGTTTATTTTGAATTGCTGTTCGCCGTGACTCTTATTACCAATAATACCAAGGGCCTAGTGTTATATTTTGACCTCTTATTAGTATTCTTACATTACTAAATAGAAGACTCTTTCTTCAATAATTGATAAGATAAAAAAAAAATGTAATGTTCTGCAACTACCTCATTTCTCCTCATTTGGCTTCCTTATAAAGATGCTGTTCAACCATCTTCCTAAGCAGAGAGCACATTCCTTGCCTAAGGCCAAAACAATTATCTGCCATCATAAAGGAGTTAAACCAGTGTGGACGAGGGGGAGAAAAGGCTTGAAGTGCTAGTTGTGAATTCTAGCAGCGACTCTGCAGGAAAGTAAAAAGAATCAGCAAAGGGTACCTCTGCAAAGCAAAGCCATGTTCCATTTGGCATAAAAAGCACTGGGCTGCAGAGTTAGGACAAGCTGGAAGGGTGAGTGTGCTGCAAGGGCTTTGCATGTTTGCTGTTTTAAACGACTGTGACTTGAGAAATAGTTTGGCTAAAGATACATTTTTAGATCTCTCTATAGTCAGACACATAAAAGGGTGGCGTTGCCAGCTGAAAACTGCGTCATGATATATTATGGAGTATTTTGGCTTATGAAACAATTTGTCCTTTCCTGCTTTAAGTTGCTGCGTTATTTTCGTTTCTTTTTCAGTTACTGCACTTGAAATAATGCCTTTGTCACTGGAATCAGACATAAGCTTGTATCTTAATGAGCAGTACTTTATGAAGCAGCAAATTTACAAAAAATACACAATGTTCCTTTTATCCATATGATTGCAGAAACTGAGGCCTTAAGAGTCATTTGTGGTTTTGCATAATTTGTCTGCTTTCCTTTAAGCCAAGTATAAGCATACTAATCAACTTTCTTTTTTTGCTGTTTTTTGTTTGTTTGTTTGTTTTGTGAAGGGTGTTTTTCAAGGGTCTATTAATTTTGGTGTCACATAGCTGATCTCATGGATAAACTGCTTGTTTACGGATGCTGAATGTCTAAATAATCATGAGACCAGAATATAAAACACATGATGGAGAATTTTTTTTGTCTTGGTTTAGAAATTTCTCATATGAGCATAAATTTTAACTGTTGATTACATTTCCAGTGAGATATAGCTTTTAAGTGAAAATATTTAAGAACCATTTTGCTACAGAAGAATGCTGATTTTATAAAACTCTTCCCTCTGCCCCTTCCTGCCCTCCCTTGCCTCTCTCTGATAGAGGTGTACCTAATAATTTGATATAGCTCCTCTTTTTCAAAATGTGGTTGTAAAATATAAGTAATAATGTAGCTGTTTCCTGGACTAACTGTCTTTCATGGAGATTAAAAAAGGTGTAGTCACAGTGAGGTTTTAGTTACAATTCATTTACATTAGTATTTTCCACTCATTAACTTTGTAAGTGTGAATGGGGCTGTGCTGTACTACTTGATCTATGAACACAGAGGCAGTAGAAGATCCATGTCTTGCAAGAATAGAAAAGCCAAATATAAAGCAGAAACCAGAATCAAGCAGAGAAATAGAATCAGTGGGATGGTGTCACAACCCTGGCTGGCACAGTGGGCTGCAGTTTCAGTGCTGTAACAGCCTTTGTTGTGATCCTGGCAGCACGAGGAAGGTGAATTTTAAGGGGCTGTTTCAGGAAAACTAACCCTTTAGGATTGCCAGCTGGTGGAATTGTCCTTTCCATTAAATGGGTCTTTGAAAGCTTCCAGCCTGGGTCCAGAAGTACAAATAGGTATCATAATGTTGAGGTAGAGAATGGGACAGGACAAGAAGGGTAAAAAGGTGAAAATGAAGAAAGCTGATGTTTATGCAATAAAGACAATTGTGTAAATGGCTTTAAAAAAGTGCTGGTGGAGTACAGGCGAGAGTCCTTGGGGCTTTACGTAGTTGTACTGGGGTTTACAATGGGAAGAATGGAAACATTTTTAGGTTGCATAACAGTGCACTGCTTCCCCACCATGACCCAGAGGATTCATATTGTAGCAGCCATTGCTAATGGAATACTGCAGTGTGAATATCTTCACGGATAAACCTTTTCTTTGGTGGTAGCCCAATGGAAGCCACATTTGGAATGGGTTTGAGCGCTGCAAAGTTGCATTTATTTGGGCCTAAACAAGGAATGCAGCCATGCAGAAATCAGGATGAGAATTTTTTTGTTTGTTTGCTTGTGGTTTTTTTCTTTTTATTTTTCTTTTTTATTCTTTTTTTCCTTTTATTTTTCTTTTTTATTCTTTTTCTTTTTTTCCTTTTTTTTTCTCTTTTTTGGCCCTTTTTTGGCCTTTTTTTGGCCTTTTTTGGTTTTTTGGCCCTTTTTTGGCCTTTTTTTGGCTCTTTTTGGCTTTTTTTGGCGCTTTTTTGGCCTTTTTTTTTTTTTTTTTTTTGACTTTTGTTTTCTTTTTTTTTTTTTTGGCCGTTTTTTTCCTTTTTTGCCTTTTTTTTTTCCTTTGTTTTCTTTTTTTTTTTTCTTTTTTTTTTCCTTTTTTTTCCTTTTTTTTCCCTTTTTTTTCCTTTTTTTTTTTTTTTTTCTTTTTTCTTTTGTTTTTTCCTTTTTTTTTCCTTGTTTTTTCCTTTTTTTTCCTCGTTTCATTTTTTTTTCTCCTGTTTCCTCCTGTTTCCTCCTGTTTCCTCCTGTTTCCTCCTGTTTCCTCCTGTTTCCTTTGCCCCTTTTTTTGCCCCTTTTTTTTGCCCCTTTTTTTTGCCCTTTTTTTGCCCCTTTTTTTGCCCTTTTTTTTGCCCCCTTTTTTTTGACCCTTTTTTTGCCCCTTTTTTTGCCCCTTTTTTTTGCCCTTTTTTTTTGCCCCTTTTTTTTTGCCCCTTTTTTTTGCCCCTTTTTGCCCTTTTTTTTGCCCCTTTTTTTTGCCCCTTTTTTTTGCCCCTTTTTTTTGCCCCTTTTTTTGCCTTTTTTTTTCTCCCTCCTTCTCTTTTTCTCTATATAAAAAGATACCATGCAAAAGGTATCTGTGGACCAAAACAGAGAAGGAATTAGCAGAGAGTATAACCAGTAGAGTGATTTAAGTCAAGTTTAGAAGGCTGAGCTGCGGATGGTTATTACTATTGGAAGTATTCATGAAAGAGATTTTAAAGAGGGGAGAGAAGGGAGGGTGAAGAAGGAAGAGCTTCAGTTGAGCCATTAAAAACAAGGGGTGGCACAAGGTTTAAAGAAAAGAACCCTGAAATTTAGACTTCAAAAACATGGAGAAAAGTGGCACAGCCAGAATTAAAACCAAGTGGGAAGTGGTAGAAGTTGACTCAGTCACTGCAATTGAGAATGTTTGTAATTTGTTCTCTAAGGTGTTTGGAAGGACAAAAGGAAGTTTGAGAGCTGAGAGACAGAGTAGCTATCTTAGAATTTTTTTCTGTGAAGACTTCAGATACAAAATATTCTTTTCCAGAGACAGGAATGAGAGCTCTTCAGTGGCCCTCTGCATTGAAGATAAATGTGTAAGGGATGAAGGCCCTGTCAAAAAAGAATTTTTTCTGGAATTAGTAGGAAGTTTTGTACTTTTTAATTCAGGAAGCAAAATGATTATTCTGAATTTAATATTTGTATTCCTATAAAAAGTTTCCATAATTATTTTTATCAGCAGCATGTTTTATACATAGCCTTTCTAGCTGTTTGTAAAGAATCTTGCTTATATAATAAAAAGATTTCTCTAAGTAATTTGGCTATGATGAATAATGGCTTGTTTTCCCATTACATTGTTTTAAATAACCTTTTAAAATCTAGTTTCACAAAGCTTTGCCAATTTATGTGCAAGTCCATATGATACCTAATAGGTTATACATGTAAAGCATACTTTAAAAAAAAGGTTTTCATCTGTTGTTTTCCTATTCGCTTTTAAATGAGATTTATAAAACCCATCAATAATAATGAACTCCAAAATTTGTTTTGTAAAGTATTTCTTGAGGGTCCAGCTATGAATTTACCACCCACTATTCTCTAAGCTCATAAAATCTCATAACTGCTAGTCTTTGCATGAGGGCAAAATACATATATAAAAATGTTTATGTACACACAGAATTTACATGTAACATACATAATGCACATATGTGTAAAACTGTCACATTCAAAAGACAAAGACTGCACAGAAAAATAACTTTCGGGGTCTAATACTTTCCTCATAAATGGGACTGTTTCAACATTGTCACCTGGAATGCCTCAGATATTAAAAAGTGAGAATTTTAGAAGACAAAGCTGAAACAATGAATAAATGTAGCATGTCTGTAGTTCTCATCTGTCAGCAAAAAGTACTTTGAAGTATGACAGTGATTGAATTTTTAATATGCACTTAATTGAATAAGTTGTGGTAATGTGTCCAAAACATGTCTGGAAGAAAGACAATAGGTATGATTATATCAAATTTGGGGATGATAAATATTTCCCACCACCCCAATACAACTGGCATTATGTAAGCCTGGTTCTTCTGAAACTCCTGCTCCTGCTCTTCACACAAGATAACAGCATCTGGGGTTGTTTACCTGAGATTTTTACAGCAATTTTGCATCATTTGCTGGGCCAGATTTGCTGTTTTTAAAGCAATTGTTTGGCTTAATACATTAATGGTAATATGAGTAAATTGTGAGTTTTAAATAATTTCTATAAAATGGTCAAAACCTGTTTCTGAGGCACCCTCCCTACTAAGAACCTCACCCTTTCTCAAAGGTGGTGTTTTGCTTTGCATCTGTTTCAGTAGTTTAAGGGTCGCCATTATCATACTGTCAGGTCACCAAGATTCCTTGTTTTGTAGCTGTTTTTATAATTTATTCCTTCATTTGCAAATTAAGTTTCATTTGTGAGCATGATAATTACTACATCTTCTAATGCTGTCTTGAGGCAAATCATAATTTCCTCGTTACATCCAATTGTTTCTTAGCGGAGCTGGAAATGTCAGTTTTTCCTTCCATCAGAAAAAAAAAAAACAAACAAACACATTTTTCATTAATAAGCATGGTGTGATTAAGATACAACATTAATTTAGATGACTTTTCTAGTTTTGTTCACTTAAGACAGGGAGAGCAATCTCACATACAGGCCAGTGCTGAATGCCAGTGGTTCCAAACCTGAGCATGGCAGTGCTGTTCCATTGGTAGGGAAGGGAGACTTGAACCACTGCTGTAACTGCAGTGATTTGCTCTTTCACCGTGAGGAATATTTGCCTGATTTCTTTGCCCATAGTTGTGTTTGCCTCTGTCAGTGGACAAAAATAGATCTGCTCCAAGAAAATTATTTTCTCCAACTTGGAGGAGAAAAAACAAAGAGAAGAGCTATGATTCATTCCTCCAGGAGTTCATTAAAATGCATTTTGTATTAGTGTGGCAGTGAAACATTGCTATTTCAGTTAGTGGAAGTGCATACTGGCTGTGGAAACATTCAGGTAATTGAAATTTTTACACTGAAAATCCTTGGTTAGTTTTGAGTATGAAATTCAAAGTCTTTTATCACAAAAATAATGCTTCTGAAGTGCATTTGTTGGATGTCAGAACAAGGCCACTGAGGAATGCAAAAAATGCCCTTTGGTTAGTGGGCAAGTGGCAGGTGGTGACCATGTGTGACCCCTCAGCCCCAGCCTGGCCAGGACCCCGTGTGCTGGGCTGCCATAAAGCAAGCAGAAAAAAAAATATCCTACTTGTTATCTTAAGCTTGCTACAAGGGGTTGTTTTCAGAAGAAAACGTAAAATTAATACCCAAAGTAGGTTTTGTGGCTTCCCTCTAGCTTCTGAAGTGTTTGCATATAGATGAGAGAGTGTGATTTATGTTTTCAGCAGTCAGCTTCCTGTCACTCATAAATATTTTTTTTTTTTCTGAAGGTATCCTCAGTCAGTGGTTTTGGGGTTTTTTTTTGAAAAGTTTGCTTTAGATGCCTCAGCAGGAATGTCAGGCTTAGTCAGAAAAGTCTGATGCCTGTTGATGTTGATGTCAGAGAGAAAAGCAAACTTCTTTTCTGTAGGTGCTCTAACAAGTTCATCTGATATTTTTGGATCCAGAGTTCCTGTAGCTATTAGCCAAGCCTGTTATAGTGTGAACTAATGCAGTATGAAAGGAAAGAGCCATCAAATGGGGTCTTTTGTAGAAATGGATTTTATTTCTTGAAATGTAATTGGGTTTCCTGGTATCAACCATAGACGACAGTGCCAACGCAAATTAGAGTCTGAATTTCCTTGACTGGTATTGTGAGAATATTTGTGGCTAACCTTTTGTTTTGTTCTCAGAAAATATTTTTGCATCACTCTGTAGAAATATATTTTAAAGTAAAGTTAATTGAAAATTGATTTAGGTCCTGATGATAATTGTACTCTCAGGATTCAGCAGTTATGTTACAGAATAAACTGTGAAGTGACTACAGCTCTTACATCAGCAGTCAATTTCCTGAGCAAAAAATTCGGATAATTCATAGCATACTATAATATTACAATCTTTGTTAAATCCTGTGGTTATCCTCAGCAAATAGTTGTCAAAGACTTTGTATTATTATTAAATCTGCTTTGAATCTAGGGCCTCCTTCAGGAAAAAAAAAAAAGATCAATTATATCTTATATGTAAAGATCCCTTGCCAGAAGCCATTTAATATCACCTTTTGACTAACTTTAAGCTTCTAATGTATTTTATACTTGGTGAAATTCTACTCAGGCTGTTGCAACTGCTGACTTGTTGCTGCTGGTGGTGTTCCAGGAGCACAAGTGGAGAAAAGTCTCTCTTTTTTTTTTGTCTGACCTGTTACTACAAGAAGAAGAACCCATAGCAACAAAAAAAATGTGGTGACCAGGAAGATGAGAGGTATTGGTTGCTGAAAAAGACATTTCAGTTTATTAGTAGGTCTCATAAAGGTTTGGTTTAATAAAAAATTAAAGGGCTGTGGAGTAAGGTGGTGCCAAGGGGCAGGAATCCTGGGGATAGCATCAAAGAAAAGCCAGAAGAGAATAGTGGAATTTTATAGGCAGAAAGTATGGGGTAAGGAGCTGCAATAAGAAGCAAAATTGTGTGAGATCGTGAATGAGAAATAGGCAGCCTAACTATGAGACTGATATGAGCATTTATTAAGATTAGAACTGATTTCACACACCTGGCAGGAGGCTTTTATCTTCAGAGAAAGAGAAGTTTCTGTACTAAGGTGTGCTGCAAGCAGAGTGTAGATACTGCCACTGGAAAATGGTCGTGCTTTCTGTTTTTCTCATGTCACTGAGTGTCAAAGCAAACAGTGGAATTAATATTCTGAGCCCAACAGTCTTTATTAAGAAGACTGTTATCACCTCTCTTTGCCATTTTTCAACACTGATGCATTGTGCTAAGTGAAAAGCCATCTGATCAACAGAAAGATTTTGGACTCTTTTATCATCAGTCTCTGACTTCATGGAAAACATATTCAAACTTTAAATGTGAAGAGAAATATTAGACAACTATGCCATCACCATATCATATTTCTTACTAGTATGGGATTTATACCATATAGCGACTAACTTGCGAAGTAGTAAACTATTGCTACCTTAAATGTCTATTATATTCTCATCTTCCTTCTCTTTACACTGTACAAGTAAGAGCAAAGCCAGTAAGTAATTTGATTTGTTACATTCAGTTGGTGTATCATTGTCTTTCACCTTATTTCCAGTAATGATTATGTTCGGGTTCTGCCCTAATTTTACTGTAGTAAACATTGCAGAAAATGCACACTGTGGTTTCCCCATTCAGAATTTTTGGGGTGGAACTATGACAGATTACTATGACAGATTACCTGTTCTACAAAAGAGAGATCCTCCTACCATAGCCTGTTCCCTTGGTAAATTTTACCCAATGAAATCACTTTCCAGGCTGTTAATTTGCTTGCTGTCATTTTGTTATTAGAGAAGTTTCACTGGGGCCTTAGCTGTTAGGGCCCTGATATTTTTTTTATCAGTTTTAGTTATTCATAGTTCGATTTAAGGTTTTTCCTGAGAAAAGATTTATAGTTTGAGTATTGATAGACAATGATACTGCTTGAGGTGGGGTTAATTTTCCTCACAGCAGACTGTGTGGTGCTTTTATCCTTCCTTTTCTCTCCCCTATCCTGACAGGCAAGTGTGAGCCAGCAACTGGATGGAAGCTTAGGTGCTTGTGTGGGGTCAACCCACCACACCATTCTTCAGATAGGGGGTATAAAAGATGTTCATAGTGTCATAATCTGAAAAATCCATCCATCTGTCTTTTCCTTTGAGAACAGTTTATCCTGCAGTCATATTTAAGAACAAAGTGTATCTTTGGTTATTTGGTGGTGTCCTTCATCCTACTCGTTAAGGTGGCTAATACATTTGCCTTGTATTATGGTCATTTGTTTGAATAAATGTCATCATTATACTGATTAATGTCCTGCCTTCGAAAAAACCCATAAAATTTCCTGTCTAAATTCTCAGTGTCCTATCTTCAGTGATGCAGAGCTACTATTTTTCATATTTAATACACTGAAAATCAGTTGCGGGAAAAAAGGACCAAAGGAATAGAACAAACTTTTAAAAGCTTTTTTGTTCTTTCTTAGGAGATGTTGAAATAAGGCTAAAATATCATGTGAAAATCTAGACAGCTGCTTAAATCTGGGCAGACAGAGTTTTTCCCCCTTGTTGCATGGTGGAATCATCGTGGAACAGCCGCAAACTGCCTGGAGGTGGAAACACCCAGTGTAGCTGAGCACAGATCTCAGCAGACCTGAGCTAGACTGAAGATTTAGGCAGAGAGTGATGGATGTGAACTTGGTACCTAGTTCCTCAAGCCCCATTTTGCTGTCTGTGATATTCTCTGATAAGCATGTCTGACAAGACTTAATGTGAAAGCTGTAAAGTCTGATGTGTCTTTCCCGTCCAGCTCTCCAGCCGTTCTACACAAAAGGCAGCTCTGGAGTTTAGTATCAGTGGGCTGAGACTACCATAATCTAGCAAGAGAGGAGGAAAAAAAACAACTCTGAACCTGTGTTTGAAATGCTTATAACAAAGGGGCTAAACTGTTACAAATGTGAGTTGTCAGATCATCTGGATGACATGATAGGTTATGACAGTTTCAGCAAAGAAAATTTTCCTTGATCAATTTGTTGTTTTCTGTGGAGGATAAGCTTTTAATATTTTCTGTCTCTTCTCAAGGACTTCTTCTGTTAAGGACAGAGTCCTTTGTATCTCATGCCCTACTTTCCAGTGTCCAGATATATAAATGAAGAGCTTTAGATGGCTTCTGAAGTGTTTTAAGTTCGGTGAATCCTTACACGTCTCAAGTTCTCTGTGATTCTTTGTTCTCAGCCAGTCCTTTGGTCTTTTGTTTGCTTCTGTAGCACAGTGGGACAACTGGGTCCCATGACTTGCAGAGGGTAGCAGCAAATGTTTTTTCCTGCTTCAGGGAATTGCTGCTGACTGTTTCTCCCAGGTCAACTGTTCAGTCCTTTAGCTGGGACATGGGCTGCTTTCAGCATCTTCTCTTTCCTGGGCTCAGCTCCAAGGGTGTGGAGCTCCTTCTGCCAGTGCTTTGTCAGCACGGACTAGAAATGGTTTTGGTGTCAGTCAGATTGTGCACAACAGCTCTTGCTCCTCCCCTTCTCCCTTGCCTGAGGTGCTGTCAGCACTGTTTAAAGTGCTGTTTCTTAAGCTCCTGCCTAAAGCTGTCCTCTGTCGGTCAGACAGGAGAGGGACAGCCGTCCCCTCCCCTTCTGGAACACTTCCATACTGTTATCTCTGAAAGAGGCTTCTCAGTCTCCATCTGGCTGTGGGCTGCAACCTCTGGGACTGACTCTGTGCTTTGCTGATGTTCCTGCTGTTGTTTTAAGGTTGAGGGTCCTTGCACTGCAGCGTGTTTTATTTCTTTCCTCAAATTGCTTCGCTATAATGCCCCTCTCCTATAATGTGTGTCTACCTTTTTCTGAGGAAACTGGAACTCTGTCCTCTTTCAGAAAAGGATACATAATGAAATGATGGAATTTGGTACTTATTGTGATGAGAGCCACTCAATTAATTCTTTTTTTTTTTTTTTTTTTTTTTTTTTTTTTTTTTTTTTTACTTTCATGAAAAGCTTTTGGTATCATCTCCAACCCAGAATATGGTTTCATAAATATTGCTGCCAATAAGTATTCTGAGGGTAATACATTTTCCTCCTATTTATTGAAAGATACAGAGTGATATCCTTGTTCACTCCCTTGAGTGTGGTGAAGGTATATTTTGGATCATGTTGTTTTAAGGAAGTAAGAATTGCTTGAAATTTCAAATCTTTGGAGTTTGAAAATTAGTAGTCCCATGATGGATTTCTTTTCCTGGGTAGATAAAATTTTAGTGCCTTTCTGAATGGCCCTTTATTTATGCCACTTACTTATACCTGCTAGTTGTTTTGTAGATATTTGTTAATGTGTGTGCATGAATATGTACTATTTTCCTCAGATCAAACAGCTCTGAATATTCTATTTTTGTTGGCTAAAGTCTTTGTTATCTTAGTTTGCAAATTATTTAAGTACAGTTAACAAATCAAATTGGTTTTTGCATCTTGCATTGAATTTTGTCTCTTAAAAACGAGTTGGCTAAGTGCGGATATTAAATAATTCTTCAAAATATCATAAATAATTACTGCTGCGTATGGGAATCATTTAGAGCTGTTCATACATTGAAATAGTGTTTTTCATAAGAGTATAACATGAATAAATAATTGCACTAATAGCAAGCACATATGAGGAGATATCAATCACGGTCAGCGTTATTTCAGTGTGCTGTGTTCATGCAGGTGTCAGAAGTGCATCACAAATGCTGATTAATCTGGGAAATAAACTAATAGAAAAGCACAAAGCTGAGTGTCATGGCAAGCATATTTATGTGAGCTTTTGCCTGAATCTTGCCCGCTAAGTGCTGCAGGTGAAGTCAGTTCTACCTGTAAAGTTCCAGGGATATTTAATGTGTGCGTTGGTGATTTAGTCACTGGATGTTCAATGGATTTCGTGAAGTGTGGTAATCTGTTCTTTATAAAGAAGATGTCTCCATCTTGTATGCCTTTCAAAGCAGTCATTGAAGGAGATGCCCTTTAAAGAAATGCAAAATATCCAAGGGTGTTTTTGTAATATATATTTAGTTTCACTGATTTTTTTTTTCCCCTACGCGTATATTTTGTTCTCCTTCTTGTGGATAGTTAAAATATCAGATTCAGCAAATTATGTTTTTCAAAGTGCAACACCTTATTTTAGCCATTATACAGTTAGAGATTCACCATGCAATACATGTCCCTCTATGCTACAAATAATATTTGTAAATAGAAAGCATTCTTCAACCTGCTGCCACTGTAAGTGGTATAGCTGGCTTCATCTTCTAGTGAATCTGACTTTTGTCAGGTAGGAATAAAGGAATAGCCCTTTGTCTCCTGTTCTAACCATTTTGTTCCCTGTGCATATCTGATGGACATATATAGACAGGCTGACAACAGATTTGTTATCTCCAGGCCAGAGGAAAAATTAAATAATACAGGTAGGAGTCTAAAGAGGAGTGAGTATAAAATAACAAACTGACAAACCCCTTACAAAGAAGCTGAAGGAAAAGGAGAGCTGTTTGATAATCCTGGCCTTTGTTGGCTTACTTTTTTTTTTTTTTTTTGATAGAACAAATATTGAAATAAAAAATCCATATAAAGTGCTGTGCATTTCTGGAACAAGTGTACTTTTTCTTTTGTCCCTATTATGTGCTACTTGGAAAAAGTCTTAAGGTTTATTCATGCATGTATTGATTTTTAACCTCTGGGCTGGCCAACAAAAGGGTGGTTTGCTTATATTTAACAGTTCTTAATCCCAGGACTAGTGATTTTTGTCTAAACTAAGGGTGCACTTGTGTAGACCTTTGCAAGGAGGTGTTTCCTCTGCCTCTTAACTTGACAGGAGGTTGCAGAGGTGCCACTGAGTACAGGTTGCAGTACCATGTGTAAGTGAATGCTGCTCCTGTCAACACCAATAATTTTGACTCAATAAAATTCCACATCTGTTCCCATGGATTCTGGTCATTATGGGACTATTAAAGCTCCCATAAAGCTTTTTGCTACAGCAAAAGAACTGTGAAGGTTTAACTCAGGAAAAAACAAACAAACAAACATTAGTTTTAGTTGAACTGGAGCAATATCCTTCCCTCCTCCTTGCTTTTAAACTTTTGGGAAAGTTTTTTTCATTTGTTTGGGTTTTTTAATTAAGAATAAGCATCATGTTGGAAAAAAACAACTTGCATGGGCTGAAAATTATTCCCACTCTGCCCAAAATGAGTTGCACATTGACTAAAACTAAAGAAAACGTTTCTCAGGAAGTCTAAGTTAAGTCACAAAAACACTTCTACCTTTCTTTAACAGGATATTTTTTCAAATGAGCAGAAAAAGAGAGTATTCTTCAGGAGTTTATTCTTCCTTCTGAGCACACCTGGGATGTGTTGGTGCAGTTCTGTTTGCAGTGTAAGACTATACTGGCCTCTTTCCCCTCCCAAAGAGGTGATGGTGGTCAGTCATTTGCTTGTTCCCCAGTAAATGTAGGAATTGTTCTTGCTAATCTGTCCTTGGAGTTTTGTGCTCACCTATGGTGTTTACTGCATAGCTTTATTATATTATTTCTTAGCAATATAATAGTATTTCTTTAAAATAATAGCTGGTTAGATCACTCCCACAGGAAACAATTTGTTATGTAAGACAGAACATCTACGGAGTTAAAACAGACACTTGTTTCCTGAGTTTTCCCCGGTTTCTACTCAACATTCCTCTTTCAGGCAGAGGGGAAGAAAAAAGATAAAAATAATACATGAAAAGCTGCCTAAGAATTTCAATAAAGAAAGGGCAGATTAGTGTCTGTTGCTTTTGATAATTTTGTAGTAGCAGCCTAAGTAACCAAATGCATGCCAGCTATGATGGATTTTAGGCCTAACACACTGGTCTGGTAAAAACAGACTTAGAAAATGTGAAATTCACCATCACTTACACTTGTACTCATTATTTTTACACAATTTCTTAGGATTTTCAAGACTGTGGTGACCCCTGTTCGGTGAGTTAATTTGTGCAATATGTCCAAACCACTGCAATAACACACAGAAAAGGTCATATTTGAACAGATGATTGGTGATTCCGTGCTTTGATACTGCCCTGGCTTCCTCTGATAAGAGCTGAAGATATTGTCAGGAAGCTAAATAAAAGCTGTCTGGAAATTTATTTCATATTGCTCTGACCTCTGTTTTCTACCCTTCTCACCCTTGTCCTCCCAAGAAGAATAAGGAGAAGACTTTTAGCCTCTCTTGAGTCAGTCTCACACTTCTCACAGCACACGTAGGGGGACAGCTGTTTGAGCATGAAGGGAGCTTCTAGACAAGTCAAGGATTTCATTAAAGATGGGAGGGTTTTTTGCTCTTATTTGTTTTGTCACTGTTGAATCTGGATGCTATTGAGGCTCTTTTTTTGTCATGTTTGTTTGGTTTTGTTTGTTGTTTTTTTATTCTAATTGATTTACCAGAATAGCCATGTTTATCCTGCTTTCTTTTGAACCTGTTCTTTTGTCCTGTTTTCCTCTTCTTGTGTCCTTTTCCTGCTTTAATTTGTATCAATCCTCTGCTGCTTTTCTCTCCTTTTTTTTTTTTTTTCCTCAAAAATACCTTTTTTCGTTATTCCGGTCATACATTCCCCTCCTTTCTTGTAAAACCATACAACATGTGCCTACACAACTTTCTCCCTGGCTTGGTTCTCTTGTCCAGTAGCTTCAGCAGTTCTCTGGACAAGGACTCTGTGGGCCAGAGTTTGTGTAATGTTAAATGCAGCAAGGCCTGTAACCCCAGTGAGACCCTTATCCCCCCTCTGTTCTGTGCCTGGAAGTGAGCATCCAAATTCCAGTGTGCATTCTAGCCATTTGTTGCTGCTCTAAAGACACTTAAAAAAATTTCAGCCTATTTTAACTAACCTCTTAAGCTGCATACGTGCGTGTTTTTATGGTTTGATTTTCAGGAGTAGTGCTGAGACCACACAACAGACGTTTTTGTTAAGTTCTCTCTCCTTTCCTATAAATTGTTATCGAATGGTAGAGTCCTCAGAGTCTTTAAAAAAAAAAAAAAGTATTTAATTTAACACCAAAATAAATCTTTAAATTAACACCAAAAATACATTTGGGGAAACAACCCTGTCTCCTACCCATAAACACACATTTTAAGAGATTCTGTAATAAATTAATAGAGGAAGACACGGGTCAGAGAGGAAGCCTAACCAAAGACTTCCTCCTTTTTTCTGCTGACTGAGACACGTTTTTTGGTAGGATGTGTGAGAAGCAGGACAAGGGTGAAGCAGAACATGTGGGGTGGGCTCAGTGCTGGTTGTCCAGTGGCTTTGTAATGCACACAGCAGCACTCCCTTCCCATGGCAGAGCTGGAAACCTGTCTTGACACCCAGCAGTGCAGTTCCCCAACCTGAAGAGAAAAGCCTCAGCAGATTCATCTTGCATCGATTCCTGGAGTCAGGAGACTTTTCTGTCCCATTCCAGTATATTCTTGGTGCTTAATCAATATTAGAGTTAAGCTGCCACCCATAACCATTTGCAGGAATGTTTTTCTTTGATTTTTCTGACTTTCTCGTGTGCGTGTCTTAAGAGATTAAAAATGGGGGAGACTACATGTGTAGATGTTTTTGATGAATAGGATCTTCAGTAGAAATTTAATAACCTCAAATGTAAGATATCGATCTTTTTGTTCTTGCTGTTATAAACTCCTTTAAAACTGCAACTTTTTTGTTTGTTTGTCTTTCCACGTAATTGCAACTAAAACAATCTTAGCACCTGTAATCTTAACATGTGATGGGATGCAATACACAATTTGCAGCCGTGAAGGTCGGGAACTTGAGAGAGAACATGCTAGAAAGGCGTATTTTATAGAGAAATGGAGCAAAAGGGAGAGAATTCATGACATATTCCATACCATACACCTTGTAAATGGCTATGGAAATTAAGTACATTGATGTATTTTAGTAAATGCATTGACAACAACACTAAAAAATACTTGAGTAGTCTGTGTTATGTATGCTATGGAAGGATTTGATGATGATCATACCATCTTACAAAATTGCTATTAAAAGGCACTGTTAAACAGTTCTGGGCTCTTGCTGAGAGTCTTGATATGGAATGAGCAGTCTGGTCTCTGTGTGTGCCTGAGTTAGTCTGGCATTTGAAACAGTGGAGAATATATTCTGTGGTGAAAGTATAATGGAGTTTTTACTGTTACAGCAGGGAAAGTAGGTAAACTTGGTTGGTGTTTGCCTTGTTTGTCATTTACTGCATCATGCAATGTTACTGTTTCAGGTCTCTGTATGCTGTAGAGCTTTCCTGGCTAAGTTTTACCATCTTTCTAGCAGAATTCTCCATTGCCAATATCCAAAATGGCTTGTTAGCACAATTCTGTACTTTGATACCCTGAGGAATAGTTTGATGGTAAAGGCACTGCAAGACTGTTCTAGTTTCTTGGGTTTTCAGATTGCCAGACTCTTGGGTTTGGGATGCCCTAGCGTTTGCTTGGTACTGTTAATCACCTTTAACATAAACTAGCTTACAATATCATGTAAATGAACAAACAATTTAAAAATTCTAACTATGAGAACATATTTACAATTTTATGGAGCTAATACTGTTCTTTCTAGTCTACTGAAACTGTGTATTTTCTGTCTAATAACCTGTTTGTATTGCAAGAGGGAAGGTTATAAAAATTCTTAATTTGCAACCAGAGAGGGGAGAAAAATCCTTTTGCACGTAGCCAGACCTGAGGTTCTGTGCCTATTCAAATCTTAATTCCACAAAGAATAATATCTTTAATTCCTAATATAATTCAGGGATGGCTTTAGATTTTTTCCTCTAAATGTTCGCAGATCAGGACGCTGAATAAACGTTAGAAGAACTGTAATTGTAGAGTGAGATATAATAGGTCAGAAGTCCTATTAGTCTTTTGACATACCCAACATATCATTTATAATAAAATACCCAAGCTGAAGTTTAGAACCACAGACTTGAAGATGAGCTCGTTGCAAGTAAAATTAGTGATTTTTTGATGGAGCTAACCATGGAGTAACTTAGGCTGGAAGGGTCCTCTGGAGGTCATATGATCAAGATCCCGAACAATTCTGAAGTTGGGTGGGCCTTCTCTGGACAAGGTTTGAGTGGGTCCAAGAAACTGAAATTCTTCAGTTTCTGTCCCAGTGTTTGACTACCCTCATGGAGAAAGTTTTCCATCTGCTGCAAGAGCAGACCTCATAATGATGTTTCTGAGGTGAGGATTGCCTGGAGTGCCTAGCTTCCTGCTCTTCAGAGGATTCTACCATGGCATATATGTACAGCTTCTTAAAGAAAACCAGCAGGGGTAATTCCAATGCTCTTGACCAGTGAGCATCTTCCTAGCCCTGGGTGTCACAGTGCCAGGCTGGAAGCTGGCAGGTCTGCAGTCTCACTTGGTGCAAGAGAGGAGTAATGCTAAGATTTTGCAAAGAGTTACAAAGTTGAGGTGAAGATGAATGGATGACAGTGTTTTCTGCTGAGCCACAGCACAGGCTGGATATTCTACCACACTGCTGATTGCACACTGGCTATTTTTTTATAGCCCTCTCAGCCTTTGGAACAGCAAGAGTGGAAACTCTGAGCTAACCCCTCTTTACTAATCCACTTTTATTTTCTGGGGTTTTGTTTTTTGGTCGTTTGTTTATTTGGGGTTTTTTTCTGTGTTTTTTTTGTTTGGCTTTTGTTTGTTTGTTTGTTTTTGTTTGGTTTGGTTTGGTGTTTGTTTTCTTTTTAATGGTAAATTCAGGTTACTTTTTTCCATGTCTACAAATGGATTTAATAAAAGATTTTGCCTCGAACAACAAGTTGTCTTCCTGTTGTCTTCCAACAGGAACTCAATCAGAGTCACAGAACAGTTTAGATTGGGATAAACCTCTGGAGTCATCTGGTCTAAATCCCTGATCGAAACATGTTCAGTTGTGCAGCTGTTGTCAGAGGTATAAAAAATTAGACACTGAAAATAAGTGTCCTTATGGGTTTTTTCTGCATTTAAACAGTCATTTGGACTCCCTAGAATAAAATGAAACAATCAGCTGCTATAACACAAAAATGCTTTGACCAAGTTCATGAGTTGCAGTCAGGTGAATGGACAGAACAAAGCTCTGAATCTGGGTATCTGTTGAACTGTCTTCTATAATCCTGGTTCTGTTCATTCTGAAGGTCACTCTTAAGCTCACATTAATCTATTTTAACGAAGTCTATCGTTATTAAAACAAAGCTTTTAACAGGGAGGGAGGTGGGGGTTTAGATTTTTTGTTGTTGCTGTAGATAAGTTTGAATTCAGCAGTGAAAAATAGAAAGAACTCATTCAGAAAAGCTCTCAGTTTAGTTTTCTAATTTCGTCTCATTTCTATAGTTGAGGCAAAAATTCCTCAGGAAGAAGGTGGTATTTTTGGTTTTCATGTGGTTTTTTTTTTCCTATATGAACTCTGAATATAGATACAACTTGTATTCATACAGTGTAGAAACTGCAGGCAGAGTAACTCAGAAAGGCACATTGTACTGATGTGGCTGCAGATGGCAACTTCTGAAAGCCTGGGGGCACGGGAGAATATTGAATCTAACTTGAAATGCATTTACTCAGGTCCTTGTTATAGGGGTTCTGCAACCTGTTTATAGTCAGTGTTGCTGCTGTCACTTGTCACTGAGAGCAGAGGAGTGCCAGAGGCTGAGGAAGCTCATGCCCTTGCTCTCTAAGTGAGCCAGGGCAGCCGGCGGTGCAGTTCAGCTTCTCCTGGCTGCTCTGGGCAGTAATTGGGAAGAAAGAAGCAACCTCTTGGACAAATCCCAGTGACATCTCAGTAGCCAGGGATTTCCAGCTTTGACTCCTTAATAATGAATGCCTTGCTGGCGGCGCTGGGGAGAGAATGGTTAATGCAGCCCCCTGGATTTCAGGTGAAGGTCAGCTGCCGTTGGGTCGCAGTTCTTTGCAGGCTCAGAGTTATTGTAGTGCAATGTATGAAAAATTCTCATTGGGAGATACGACAGGATCCTGTACTTAACCTCCTTTATTGGCTTCATGTTATTTCACTCCCTGTTTCCTTTAGAAGTGGTGTTTGCCATTTTTAGTGGTTTAAAGCAACACTGCTAAACTACTCTTGCTATTTTAATTTTTTTGTGTATTATATATATATATACACACATATGGTGTGTGTGAAAATAGGTGCCTAAAAGTGATCACGATGTAAATCTATTTGACATCATCTTTCTTCGATAAAATTCTGAAGCTTTTCTTCTGTTGTTTATAAATAAGGACATGCTAATAAACTTTGTGGGCTTTTCTTGTCTTTGTAATAGACTTAGCATGAAGTGTTTTGAGATGTGTTGTCTGGAGCCATTAATTTTTCTGCTCAATATGTGGATAATGAAAGGACAGTCCAATTTTGCACAATTTTGTATGACTTTCCACATATATGTGCTTCCTTCCGCTTGTCCTCCTTCTTATTTTGTTTTATTTTTTTTTTTGCCAGATCAATGCTCTTATTCATGTTTCCTAAAGTTTTAGTTTTTTGAAATGTTTTGGCACAGAAGAAGTCTTAGAAATATTACAGCAGGAAATAATGCATACATGTTACACTGCCTGTGCCCAAATACATTTTAAAAAGTTGTAATTCTTTTTAGCAATTAAGTATCCGACAGGATGCAATGTACATTTTTCATGTTTCCCAACACCTTTTTTGCCTAATGTACTTTCTCTGCTCTCTTCTCAGCTCCACTGTCAAAAAATAAACAATTGTGTAGGAATTTCCAAAAGATAGTTGGAAGATGTAGTATTCTTGTAGTCTGGTTCTCCTTGTATTGGCCAATTTGTCATCTTCACTTTTATTTATTGCATATGACTTGGCATTGTGCGGTTGATACTGGTGAGGGTGCAGTGGCCAGGAGTTAGATTAGATGAAGGGTGTTTGTGGTGGGTAGCTGGAACAAGACTTAGTTCTGTATTTATTTGTCTCGTGGTGCTGTGGCACTTCATGGAAACACAAGCACTTCCATACTGAGTCAGCCCATGGATTTCTGTAGTCCCACGTGCTGCCCTTGGCAGTGGCAAACAGGTTAACAAGTGGCCAAAAACCACAGCTCATTTAAGAGTTTACATTTAAGGCATGAAGAAAATGTTATCAATAATAGTTCATGCTGTACTTGGGGCAGAGGGATTCTATTTATACCCTGAAGCTTGAGATTTAATTACTCTTACATCATTGTCTTTGCTTACAAAGCTGCCACTGTTGTTTATCATCAGAAAATTATCCAACCCTTTTAAAAAACAGCTTTAATATTTGTCTCAATGAACTTTCACAGCAGTAACTCCATAAATTAATTAAACACTGCCTTGGAAATTGGCTCCTTTTTGCAGTTGAAAGTTTAGCATGATTTCATAGAAGCAGATTTTTCACACTCAGGGAATGAAGTTCAAAAGAAAGTGGATAGTTTCACTATGCCCTTCATTATTTTTTTATACTTTATTCCCAGTTGATAAATTAAATGACTGACTGCATTTATTAGGTGGGCTTCATCCCCCTGTACCCCCCAGACCCTTACCTTCTCCTTGGAACATTTCAGTCTGAAGTTAAATACACAATTAACCTATAAATGAGAGTAATCTTATGATCTGTCCTAAGTTGCTGTATTTCTGATACTGTCTTTATCATCTTTCAGAAGTATGTTCTTCTAAAGCTAAAACTTTAAAGTTAACCTTCAATCAAATTTGGTAAATTCACTGAGTCAATTAACATCAGCTTAAATATCTCCTGTCTGTGGATGCTGAAAATTTCAAGTTGTGTACTGTTTTCATTTGGGTTTCTCCTGTTAGCATCAATTTGTATTTACAAGACAAGGTGTAGATTATATCTGATAGCTATTTAGTGATCCTGATATTAACTGTAATGCATGTTATGTAGTATTTTCAGATTAAAGATGCGAGGAGAGGCTTTTTATGAGGGTGAAGTATATAACAGTTATAGGAGAACTGAGTCCAATGAATCCACAGCAACAATGCAAAGAAATTAGTTCCAGCTGTATCAGCTCCTCCATCGGACTCTCCCAGTAGTTTGAAATGTACTGGCATAAAAGAAGAGGGGGGGGCACAAGTGGTTGGTGGCTGGACAGAGGAGAGGAATATGCACTCTAGATTTATGGTCACTTAATTCAAAATGGTCCCAGAATAGAAAGGCTTAATGTTAAAAAAAAAAGTATGATGTCAAGATGATTATCTTCTGCTATTTGATTCTCTTCGTTACTATTATACTTCTATCTCCTTAATGTCTTCTCCAGTGCTTTGAGATTTGTGGTTTTAAATTACCTGGGATTATTGTTAAGACAGTTTTTCATGGACTTTTGATGACTGTTTACTCAGTGTGGCATTAAGCTTGAAGAGGACCTTCATCTGTCTTTTTCACATATAATTATATCTGTATAAAAAAGACCCTGTGTTCCTCAGGAGCGGGTGCTTTACCTCTTCTAAAAATCTAGAATAACAAATAGTTTCCTCTACTTGAATGAACTACTCAGCTTTTAGAAACTTAGAAACTGATAAAGCTACATGCTGCTTCTCAGTACGTCTCTGAATTTTAGGGTGAAAGTATGAAATGGCATGTGGCAGTTTTGGGAGTAAAATCATGGCATTGACAGCCAGTGATCACCTTCCTAGTGGTTCCCTTTAGTTGAACTGATTTTCAACACACTGGTGTGAACAACAGATCAACCACACGTGATACCTGCCAGCAGACAGACCATCTTATGGCTCTTTACTCTGCTTCTCAAGTTTACATTATATTATTTTTTTTCTTATTGGAGTAACTTCGTGAGGTAGCTGTTTGCTGTGACAGTGTTGGTTGCATGTTGATTCCTGGATCTTATTGTCTCAGTCATCATTTCAGGTAGCAAGTCTTTTGAAGAAATTGTTTTTATTGGCCGTGAATATTCTCCCTGATAAAATTTCTTGGTTAATTTATTTTATCAGTAGTTTGCAATGTACAATAACCATCCATCTTAGCTGATAAGTATATAATAATATGTACATGTGACTTCTGATAATTGCTGCATTACAGGATGCTGAAAAATGCAATTTCACCTAGCCAAGGTTGATATCAGATTATATAGATTATTCTAGGGTTGCTTCCTTTTTTCCATTTATTTTTCCTAAATCACAGTTATTTTTCTTTCAGTAATCTACTGGTATAATTATTGCTTGATTCATGGCCTAGTAAAGTCAGTAGAAATATCCCTGTCATATTCAGTGGGTTTTAGACTTATTTTTAAGCTGGATTGTTTCTTACATGCATACCTTTTTCTTAAAATATTTTTCATTTGTTTATGCTGCACAGGCCAAAACTTTTTCCTTCTCTCCCTCCCTCTTTGAATGTCAGATTGCAGTTCTGATTGAAAGCCATATAAAATTAGTTGAAAGTCTGTTTTGTGATTTTTTTCCTTAGAAGAGAAAACAAGAAGGAATAGAAAATTTCTGTCACTAAAGGAAACAAAATGTCTGAATCTTAGAAGGAAAACCTGTGTTGACTAAAAAGTTAATTTGAAACAAATAAATGTGTATATTCATATGTTCATTGTAAAGGGATTAGTTCACTGCCTCCCACAAGTTTTCTGATAGACTGTCATTGGGACATACTTTATCTGTATATTACATATTTCAACTTAGGAGGAGGAATACTTGGTAGTGAAAATATCTTTGGAATTATTTATCATATGACGAATTATGGAAGGTCATGCAGTGTTGCCTAAGCACAAATGATACTTCTGTTCCTAGTTCCTTCATCAGAAATGCAGAATAAAAAAATATCGAGTCTAACAGGGCTTTTTAGCACTTGTATGTTTGCAGTAAGTTGTTCTAGAGCCAAAACATTTATACTTGTTACTCTCTGGTTGACAACTTCTCACAGATTTAATACCAGTGTTTTACACAGAGTGACTTTTTTTGTCAACATTCTTTTTGTTTCTTTGAAGATAATCTAATCTGAAGTCATAGTTTTAGACAATGTTCATCTTAGAGGACTTGCTTCTCAGTATTGCTCAGCAGACAACGTGCTGACTGTAGCAGCTGGTTTGTTTCTCTTCTTGAAAGTATTGTTATGAACTGAACTTGTCAAAATAATGGTTAACCAAAGAAAATACCATAGTAGTCTCTCTTTCTGTATGCATACTTCTATTGTGGGTGAAAGCAGAGAGAGAAGGAAGAGGGAATAAAACAAAGTCGTCTTCTAATGTTTATGTAGGTTTCAGAAATTGTACTGTGAAGCATCGTCTTTTCAATGATATGCTTTTCATCCTAGAGCTGCTTTTGTTCTTACTGGGAATCAGTACTAAAATAACTGCATATATGAGAATACATTTTACTGCTGATGTGCTGGTTGACAGTTTAACCGAGTATTTCTGTGGTTCTCCAAGGGAGGCTTTGCAGTCAGCTGGTTCTGGCATGAGCCAGCTGACAGCAGAACCAAAGGTGGATGTTTTCAAGCTCACTTTTGTGCACTGCCACAGAGCACTGTGGCTGCTGCAGCGTAGGCCAGGCTTTGTAATGAAATGAGAAGAGAAACAAGAAATATTTATCTCTCTCACAGAGAGATAAATATTTCTTAGCAGGCAGCGTGTCATGGTGCCGTGTCTGTCTCGATCCATTCTCTGACTTCAGAGCAATGTCATCAAACCTGGTTTAGGGATTTTTATAGTTTACCTTTTCTGTTAGGCAGACCTGATGTATATATTCAAAATAATAATGTTTCTTGTTCACCTTACTTGCCTCTTCACAGAATGTCACTTACCAGTTCAACCAAGATGGCAATTGAAATCTATTTGTACAAGAGAACATTTTTAAAAGTGTAATTTTAGCTGAAAAGGTTACTGCTTAACTGGCTAACTAGAAAGATATAAAAGTTGCTGGGATTTGCCTGAACAACACAGCCTTATTGTCTTCCCTTAAAAAAAGCAGACAAAACAAATAAAAAAACCTTAAAGCTGTTAATTTCTGGTGTATGCAGAACAAGTTATGGCACTACAGCATTTGTTTTGCATATTTCCTTTTTATATGTAAAATTTCACCATGTGTTTTGCCAAGTTCAATTTTATAATTCTGTTAATAAATTATCCAGTCATTCTAACTAAACTTGCAGTCAGACACTATTTTTGCTTTGCCAGTGGTAGTGGCTTTAGTCATTTGATAGTCTGATTGTGCCCTTTCCATGCTTTCCCAATTGCAATGAAATTTAAGCATCATATGCCTAAACTATAAAATTGTAAAAACCACAAGAGAGTTTGCAGAAGGAAATCTTATTGAGTATGAATAGAAATATCAGAAGATAGCATTGTATAATTAAAACCTTCTTTAGTGCTAAAGCATTTTTTTTTGTTCAAATCATATATTGGTCTTCTGTCAAGAAAGCTTTTATTTTATTTTAAAAATAGTGAAGGAATGTGAGTTACCTTTTGCCGTGGTAAAAGCATAAAAAACATCTCTGAAACACAACAGGACAAAATAATGTTGTAAAAGTCCATTTTTTGACACTCCTGCAGCTCATCAATCCAAATTATTGTTTCCCTTTACTTAAGTAATTCTACCGTACAGGTTCTTTGCCACTGTTTAGTTGTAAATCTAATAATATGATTGAAATTGCTCAATAATCTTCTGTCTCAAGCTTTTCTTCATTTCTGATTCATTGTGTCTATTATTAAACCCAGCTGTTGATGCTTTTGAACAAACTGATTTCTGAATTAACTCTGCATTGTGTTCTATAATAACGCCACTTCTGAATTATCGTGGGCTGCTCCCAATTTACTCTTAGATAATTAAAGGCTGCCTTTATTTATATCCAAGTTGCCTGTTTTATTTCCCAGAACACAAGGATGTGATTTCATTCATGCTGCTCTAGGGGTCTGAAGTTGATAATCATTTTTCTACATCTGCCCTCATCAGTGTCATCTTCCAATGTATGGTGCTCCAGCATTATTCCTTGGCTTTACTCATTAGCATTCAGGGTGTTGGTGCTGTGTTGTGCTAGTCTGACACAAACCATTCCCTGTTGTTTTCCTGAGAGGTCTGTAGAGGAGCTGTGGAGTAGCCTTGAGTCCTACAGTACATTCCTCTTCTTTTTATTACCATTTGTTCACATAAACTCTTCTTTCTGTTTCAAAAGCAGTGAAATACCTTGAAATCATGCACTCCTTAAATATTTAAATGGATTGTATGTGAATTAATATGAGTGTCATTGGGATCATCGTAGTGTCTCTCAGGTATGGTGCGTATACTAATTCCTAAATTAAATTTAAGGACTTTAAAATTAAAACCTCGATATAATATACTTTGGATAACTAATTAATGAGGTTCTGATCTCTGAAAAGCACACTAATGTATTTGATTTATTTTTAAAAAAATCAGAAAAGCCAATGAAACATACACACAAAAAAACAACCTAGATGGACTTGAAATAAAAATACTGACCTGTGACGTGTTTCAGTATGGGATCATACATAATATCTAATTTCCTTCTTTCATCAAGTCATGTCATTGCTAAGTACAATAGGAAGACTTTCTCAAAAAATTTAAAATTGAAAAAAAAGGAAAAAGTAAGGGATTTAAAGTAAACCCCCATGAAAATTATAAAGAATTATCTTGTTTATCCCCACTAAGGTTCATAAGAAAAGGGCATTTTAGGTTCTTAACAGTCTGTTTAAAATTAGTGTTGACCTCAATTTATGAGGGTTGTATTTCTTTCCCCTTGGCGAGAACAAGAATTTTAATCTAATCCTACTACTTTTTTCCTTTTATGACGTGAAATTCCTGCACCACCTTCTACAGTTGAGACCTTTATGGACTGGTTTCTTCTGTTTGTTATTTTTTGAGGGACTTATGGTACTTTTCAGTGTAGTAGTAAATCTGAGCAATGGTCATGGCAAAGAATGATCCTCACTTTACTAATCAATAGGATTAATCAAACAGGGTGAGAGTTTGATGTACAAGATGTGCATCTATTTGCTTAAACATGTGGTGGCAATTTCTTTCATGTTAGTGTTGCCTTCACGGAGCAACTGCTTTTACCTGCTTGATTTTAAAGTTTGGACTTGATGATCTCAGACGTCTTTTCCAACCTAAATAATTCTGTCGTTTCATGTAACTGTGTAAAAAGTAAGTTAAACCTGCCAGTGCATTAGGTTTCTGTTTACCTTTTTACTTCAGATGTGAGACTTTTCTCTGTTATTCCTCGAGAGGCAGCACTGTTGAGATGCTGTGTAAAATTCTCAGACAAGTGCTGAGGCACTGTAACAGAAACGCGCGTCTTATTTATGATGTGTCAAATTACTGTTCCGAGAGTAGACCTTTTAGGTTGCATTCAGCCTTTAATTTGACTGAATTTAAATAGCATAAAACGCCTTTTAGTTGGAACTTGGCTCGCATATTAGGGCTTTCATTTCAATGAAAAACATTCAGATGCAAATACGGCTTGTTTGGACTGAGTACAAATGCCACTATCATGACTGATGAAGGCTTTTGATCACACATCTACAAACTGAAACCTTAAAAAGGAAGAGGCTATTTGGGCTGGATCTGCAGTGCCATGAATTATTTAGTTCCCATTATTCATAAATCTCTTTGAAGAGAAGGCTTATGAGGTTTTTAAGGAGGAGCAGTCATAGTTGTGTTGCCAGTTTCTATATATGCTGTGACTGACTGCGTGTGCAAACTTCTTCTAATCTGCAAGAGCTGTGCTGAATATGAAAGAGGTGCATGTGCAAACCTCTCAGGGATGGTCCTGAAACGTTCCTTTGGTTTCCTAGGATAAGAATGTGGATGCTCTGTTATTACCCTCTGCTTTGGCAGCCTCCAAGAGGTGTCCAAGGCAAGAACACATCTGCATAATTTGCTGAGCCACGCAGTTAGTTGCTAGGGACCTGGTTGGCTCTTGCAGGGCACATGTTCACAGCTGGAGTTTGTTCTGTGCTCCTTCACTGAACTGCAAATCTCTTTGGGCTGCGTACTGAGAGCCAAACAAAAATAGCAACACCGCCCTCCTTTCTGCCTTCTTCTGCTCAGTATCTTCTATTGCACAGTGTTTGCGCTACAAACAGGTGGTATTTCAAAACATTTCCTCCATTTCCAGCGGTGATTAAAGCAAAACACTACATATAAGCACCATTCTGCTATACAGGAGGTTTGTGTGCTTCTTTAGGCCATTGTAATTGTGTAATAATGTTGTCTAGAAGATGCATGTTGGCGGAGATGTGAAGGAATGAATCTGAAATACTCGATGGTAACTTGTTTATTTGCCTTGCAGACTAGTTTGGTGTCCAGGGGGTGCAGGGGATCTCTTTTTTGGGGGGAGTTGCTTGTTTTTCAGGAGGGTTCCAGGCTGCATTACTGAGGAATACCTTGAGTAATAATTTGTCTGGTATATGTTCTTCCAGGACATTATAAAACCTGCATTATGAATCAAAAGGCTATGAAGAGTCAACATGCAGTTATTGTAGAGTTCAGAAATGTACAGGGTTCACAGATCATTTCTTTATCATGACATGTTTTTCATTGTAGGAGTAGTAAGAATATTTTACTTCATAAGTCATAATTGAGAGGATTACCCCAAGAATCACATAATTTTCTGTAAATAGTCACTCTGACTATACTTAGTGTCTTTAATTTCCTAAAGTGATATTATTCAAAAGTTTCTCTAAAGTGTTGCATGAGACTGATATCATCTTTCATTCTTCAACTGACTGTATGCATTACTCTTAACTTGATTTCATTCATTGTTGTCCAAATGTACCCAAATGCATTATATTTTACAGGCTGTAATATACGTGTAGAAACACACACTTTAAATATCATACATAGATTGCTTTATACGCTTTTATAGAATATAATAATTGATGTTATTATATATATTATATCTAATGTATATTTATATATAATATATAATTATATATGGTTTTATATATAATATAAAATGAGGGATATTGAATTAATAAATTTATATAACATAGACTATGACTATCTTATATAGAAAATAGATTAAGACAATATAGTAACAATATATATAATATAAAATATTACATATATCATGTTCATATATTCTATATAAAAATAGATATACATTTACATTATTTTGAATACAGGGAGTATTTTTACTGAAGTGAAAGGAAAAATAAATATGAGAAACTAAAAGTGCAAGAAAAGTGCTTATATTCCATATATAAGAAAGGGGAGTTGTTTGTTTTTTTAAGGTGAGTAATGCAACAACCTTGTGACAGTGTTAGAAGGAAGGAGCACAGGCAGAGACTATCGTAATGACAGTAAGGAAGTAATTATTAATAAGATATGAAGACTTTCCAGTTGTGTTATTATGTTAAATATTCGTTTACAGTCAAGCCAATCTCCTTACAAGCTATATAGAATCATAGAATTGACCAGATTGGAAAAGACCTCCAAGATTGTCAAGTCCAACCCTTGATCCAACCCTGCCGTGGTTCCCAGACCATGGTGCTGATGCCACATCCAATCTCATCTTAAAAACCTCCAGGGACGGAGAATCCCCCACTTCCCTGGGCAGCCCATTCCAATGGCTGATCACTCTCTCTGTAAAGAATTTCTTCCTAATATCCAACCTAAACCTCCCCTGGCACAGCTTAAGATCAAGCCCTCTTGTCCTACTGCTGGTTCCTGGGAGAAGAGACCAACCCCCCCCGGCTCCCCCCTCCTGGCAGGGAGTTGCAGAGAGTGAGGAGGTCTCCCCTGAGCCTCCTCTTCTCCAGGCTGAACAGCCCCAGCTCCCTCAGCCTCTCCTCACAGCACTTGTGCTCAAGTCCCTTCCCCAGCCTCGTTGCCCTTCTCTGGTCCTGCTCCAGCCCCTCCATGTCCTTCCTGAGCTGAGGGCCCAGAACTGGACACAGCACTCCAGGGGTGGCCTCACCAGCGCTGAGTCCAGGGGCAGAATCACTTCCTTGGACCTGTTGGCCACCCTGTTCCTGATCCAGGCCAGGATCCATTGGCCTTCTTGGCCACCTGGGCACACTCTGGCTCCTGTTCAGCTTCCTGTCAATCCCAACTCCCAGGTCCCTTCCTGCCTGGCTGCTCTCCAGCCACTCTGTCCCAGCCTGTAGCACTGCAGGGGGTTGTTGTGGCCAAAGTGCAGGAGTTGGCACTTGACCCTTGTTGAACCTCATCCCGTTGGAATCAGCCCAACTCTCCAGCTTGTCCAGGTCCCTCTACAGAGCCCTCCTGCCTTCCAGCAGTTCAACACACCCCCAACTTGGTGTCATCTGCAAATTTGCTAATGGTGGACTCGATCCCCTCATCCAGATCATCAATAAAGACATTAAACAGGACTGGGCCCAACACTGATCCCTGAGGGACACCACTGATGACCGGCTGCCAGCTGGATGCAGCTCCATCCCCACCACTCTCTGGGCCCGGCCCTCAGCCAGTTCCTAACCCAGCAAAGTGCCCCTGTCCCTCTTATACTTATTCAATATTGAAATGTTATCTGAAAGTGCAGACAACTGGAGTTCAAAATTTTGAGGTTTCTCTAGTAGTATGTCTCATACACATTTGGTTCTCTGAGCTGCCTGATCTTGATTTTGAGTTTAATCTTCTCCCCTTCTTTTCAATTACCCTTGACTTATTTTTCCCCTTCTCTCTACCTTAATCTTTTTTACCTCACTGTTCTTTTTTTTAATTTTTCTTGCTGACTTTGAAGAACTTCTTCTTTTGTCATCTAAAATTTTCAGTTAATCCTAATATATATGTGAACTTGCTGCCTCTCCTAGGCTCAGTTTTTAAAGATCCTGTGCTACCTACGAGCCACGATTCTTCAGCCTTCTCATTTTCATGCCACCAAAGTGGCAGAACTTGCAGAATGTTGTTTCCCTTGCTTCAGCTATTTCTGGCAGTCACTCAGGAGCTTTTGTTTGGTGCTGCCTCTACAGTGATCCATGTACCACCATCAGTGAGTCTGTTTGCCAGGTGCATGTGCTGACTTTTACTGTGTCTACACACCCTGCTAAAGATGTTCTATAATAAGTCCTTATTTTGATGACTCTGAGACAGAACAGAGATGTTCAGGAAATGTATCTGGTCTGGTTTTGAGGGATGGCCAACATGTACAGCTAAAGGGCACATGGTAAAAGGCCCCAGTGCAGAACAAAGCTGTGACAAACCACGTCAACAGCTCGTGTCGGCAGTCTGTGGATGGTCTGGTTAGTCTGGCAAGGTGTGAGCCACCCCTTCTGAAACTCATTCAGGTGGAATGCAATCTAAAGAGAGTTTTAATATCAATGTAATTTTCTAATTATGATTGCCGACCACCTAAGCAGAGCTTTTCAGCCCATCAGCTTAGTGCCCAGTAATAAATTTATTTTTTTTTTTATTTCATTGCTGCAAAAAGCTTCCAGATTGAATATTCCTCCACAGACAGTGCTTCCAGCTTTTTAAATGCCAACACTTTAGGCCTACCATTGCATGTAATAACCTGAGTGTGATATGGAGAACCAGGACTAATGACAGCTGCTATAAACATAGATAAATTCTTAAATTGATCTTGCCTACAAATGATTTCAGTACAGTGGCAATATAATTCAAGGAGGAATAGAAGTGCATTTAATGCTCAGATCAAACAAAAATGGGGCTCATGGCAGTATAAAGAATATAACATTTGAAACAATTATAGCTTTTTTGAAACTTTCATTTTTAAGCCTTTTAAACAGTGTTTTAAATTCTGAATTTAATATTGCTTTCTTTCCTGCCTGAGAAACTTAGTGGCTGTTCTATGAGTTTACAAATTCTGAATATCTGGGTACATGATTGTAGATTCTGAGTATTCATCCCTCCAGTCTTAATCTCGTATAGAATTACTGGCTTGTGTTTCTTTATAGAAGAAGAGAGTGGGGGTGGATGTAAAATCTTTAGTCTAGAATTGTGAGTTGCTTCAATTTGTGAATTTTCAGTTCTATTTCTTGCAAGGTTCTAGGATACCTGATTATTTTAACTGTATTTGTTTGCATGTTCAACACATAAATATATTTAAAACCACAGCAGAAGATTATAACTATATACAGGAAATGAAATTGTTCTTTTTAGTATGACTAGATTGTTAAATTAATGCATATAGTGAGGTGAAGTTTCAGATATACAGTGAAAGATGGTGTCAGATCAAAAAAAATTGATAGTAAGGATGAAATTTATCTCTGGACAGTGCATTCTTATAAAAATAGTTCCTCATTTATGTGTCTCACCCAAGCTACAAAAAGAAGTCTTATTTAGTAAGTCTTGCCAAGGCAGCTTTTCACCTTAACAGCACTAGTAGGCATCAAATTTGATATTGGCTGACAACATGGAGTGGCACTGAGTCCTTTCTGTTTCCAGCACTGGAGTCCTTTGTTGTAAAGTCAGATATAAAGAAAAAAATAGGAGTTAGCCTTTTTTTTTTTATATGATTATGAATAGCAGATGATAAATTGCAGTCAAATATTTGAACTTTGGGCACAGTACACAGTCTTAATGTGTTTTTTTTTTTCCCTTTAGTTTACCCTTGTTCCTTGAACTGCCAGAAAAATATAGAAAAAAAAGCAGTAAATGACATTAAAAAATGCAAAAGTTGTTTTTTAATATTACTTCACTGGTAGCCATATGATAAGGCTGAAAGATTTGCCTTGAGTTCCCCATTATCCAAACTGGGATAGATGCTATAAATAAATCATATGGAATGTCATGTGTCTTCCTACCATGTTTCTGAGAATAAATGTGTTTGAAGCTGAATTGTTTGAGTGAGATAGTCCTATTTTGGTGTAAGTTTTATTTTGGTATTTGGGGGTCTTAACAAAATACTGTGGTTGGTTTGCTATTACACCTGAAATTCCCATTCTCCAGCTGAAGAAGTGCTTAGGTTTAGAACATAGGTACTGATGTTCACTTAAACCTAAGAAAATCCAAGTGTTTGAACTCTGCACTGAATTTACTATGGTATTTTTTTTTTAATCACTATTGCCAGTTACCCAAGTTTGTCTCTCAATATCTGGAAAAGTATGAACTGATAATATTTGGGGATTTAAAAAAAATAATCTTATTTTTCTGTTTAAGGTTTTAATTCTCTGTCCTTTCAAATATGTGCTGCTTTCCACATGTTTCAATTACTACTGCCCCAGTGGCCCTTAATACATAGTTTAACCTTATTAAGAAAGCATTTCATAGGGATGATCTATTATGGTTGTGATGTAACACTTCTTATATAGAGATACCAAGGGCTGTGATACTTAAAAAAAAAAAAAAGAGAAAAATAAATAATAGGGAAAGTATCATGCAATTACAAACCTTTTCAAAACCTTCTTAAGGCTTATAGTAGATGATTTAATTGTAAGTAGAGGTAACATAAGGAGAACCCTCTCTGTTTGCCTACCGAGCTCCTTGCCGTGGATTACAATATTTTTGATTTCATGCAGATTGTCTGTTTTCAAATACAGGAACCATTAGCCCTTTGTGGGTTATCAGACCTGTGGACTGTGACTAGAAACTGATGTATGTAAGCACAGCAGACTGAGGAAATTCCTGTTTGTAATAGAATATACATTAGCAAAAAAAAAAACCAAAACAACCTGACATGAGACGTGAATGTCACAGGTTGCTCCTGGGTTGAGAAAAATGGACAAGGCATAGTTTGAGGTGTTTTTCATGGATTGACCTGCAGATGTGAAAAGAAACCCAAGCTTGCTGCTTTACAGCTGCTTCTGCCCGATCACAGTCACACGGTGACAGCCAATTTGTGGCTAAATAGTTTGCTAAGTGTTTCCAAGTAGGATCTTTTCCTTTCTGTTTGTGCTGGAGACCTGACACACACAGAAGTTGGGCAAGTATGTGTGCGTGCACCTTCGGTGTGATGAACGATTCTGATAGCTTGTCTGAGATGATGAATGAATATCAAAGTTTTTCAAATATATTTTTATGTTTTAGAATATGTGCAAAATAGATCTGAGGGCTGAACTGAGTACTTGCATTTCTGCCCGACAGAACCACGCTTATGGCCTTGCAGAGTTCTTCATTCTGCAACTCCAGAGTTGCCTTTATACAGACTTCTTAAAACACTGTTACCGTGATAAAACAGAATATAAAAATTGTATTTACTCTTGTTTATCAACTGTATTATTTATCTGCAAGTGAAATTTCTGTGATGATTTACGGAAACCCAGCTTAGGATAAAATTGCTTACTTGCAACTTGCATTGCTTATAGAAGTTACGTGTCCAGTTGTATTATAACATGCATAAGGTTGGCATTTTGGGACAGGCAAATCATGTTATCTCCATGCCTTTAAGAGGAGCCTTTAAGGCATGATTATACTCATCTTCTATTTTCACTATACAGTCATATAGTGTGACGTGTTTCCAGCTGCTGATGTGGATCAGCTACAGCTGGAACCCTGAACTCTAGTGATGTTTGGATTATAAGATGCTTCTGCTGATCTCCATCATGCCAGCTGTAATGAGTATTGAGAACAAAATTACTGTATTTATAGTCTACTGTTCAGAAAGAAAATGGAACTGCGTGTTTTTCAATATTTTGTGATTAGTGCCACATAATACAAGTCTCTGCATGTGATAATCTCCTCAGTTTTAAAACTGAGGAAGACAATAAAGTGGAAGTTGAAAAACATTATATTAAGGAAGCGGAAGAATGTGATTTTTTTAGGCACAGAAGAGTTAAAAATTCTAATTTGCAAAGGGTTATATTAAAGAAGTTTGTGTTCTATTGTTTCTACTTATGGAAGGTATGAGAAGGTTCAAGTAATTGAGCTAATCTCTACATGGGCTGGTTAGGTTGTATGTCAGCACAACAATTCACCATTAAGAGGACAACTGTGCACTAAAAGAGATTACCTGGAGAGCTTTTGAAGTCCCCATCAGCACATATTTTAACAATATGTTTGTCAATCTGTTAGGAGAGATCCAAAGATAACTCATGATGCTTCAAGCCCAGAGGATGCAGTAGCTGACCTCTTCATAAACCCTTCCAAATTAGCACTTTTGTCCCTTTTTCAGTTCTGTCTTCAAGACTGTATTTTATGTTCTAAGAGGAAAAATTATTACAAATTACTATATACACACATAATCCCTACTATATACCATATATTCAATATACATTATATTTTATACATTTAATGTTACAACTGTGATTAAAAAAACCTCAATTTTTGTCATGGCAAAATCACATACTGTTGTTGCATTTCACTTCATTTGTAGTTTTTCTCTTGAACCCTGAGGGAAAAAATGTGCTAAATTCTCAGAACCAAAAAAGTTCTTGGTTTTTTGAAGATCAGTCAATGAGTTTAGTAAGTGAAATTTATCTCTTTCTGAGAGAGATTAGCTGATGTCATTTTAGGAACTTGTGTTGTGGTTAGAATGATGCAAAGAGAGAACATAGAATAAATAGAATAATAGAAGGTCACATGTTTCGATTCCATTTAATTACATGTGCACGACTGCACAGATTTTTAATGGTTATATAAATACAGAGAGGAAAGCTTATCTAGGAATATCTGGATTCTGATTATATCTGCAAATGTTTTAGAAACCTCCATGAGAAGAGTGTGCAGAACTTATGTATAAAAGAGAATATTCAGTATAAAATGCAAAGGTATAGCAATAAAGGCTATCATATGAGAGATTAGAAAACCAGAAGTTAACAAATTTATCTGTGACACTGTATCTAGGGGTTTTATACTGTATCCAAAGCTAGAAGAACTCCTAACATCCCAGATTTCTCTGTCAGCCACTCTTCTAAGTCTTGGCAGCAATGTCTTCCTGAATGCAGGAGACTCAAAATTCCCACCAAGAATTTCAAGTGATGGTAGTGGTTTCTTTTTCCTTTAGTGGCTTTTGGAAAATGTTGGTTTTGAAAAAGAGGGGGAAAAGCATGATGAATTATAGCACTGGTATCCTTGCTTTGAATAGGTCTCTAGTCTGTGGCAACCTAATAATTTGCATTATTTTCTGGAGGAAATGATCCTACTAAGCCTTCTGTCACACAAAGGAGCTTTTCCAGTCAGAGAATTAGAGTTGGCATTTAGGTGACCTAAATGATCAGTGATAATCCATCAGTCTACCCAAAGGGAAAAAAAAAATGTTCTTGTCATCATCACCCTAAAATTAAAGAGAAAATTCTAAATTTAGGTAGTGTAAAAATAATGACCTTTTTTCAGAAAACCAAAAATCTGCATTATATGCATTATATATTGGGTGTGTTGGGGAGCAGGATTGTGTGGGTGTTTGTGATTTTCTGTGGGGGTGGGAGGTATTTCTGTATGCTGCTTCTCTGATCATTTTTTACGTTCCACGATCACAAAAGGTTTTAAGACTGGAGCAAAAATACAGATAACTAAATACATCCATCCTGTAGACTGTTGATGTCTTAATTTTTTATTGAAGATGAGAGGACCTCCAGATTTGCTGGAAGTGTGCATTACTGTATTCAGGAGAAAATCAATGCAATGTGCTTTATGTGACATTATGTGCAATGCGACTTTCATATTGTTTCTTTTCTTGAATGCAGTCATTATAACATTTAGACCTTAGACTGGTTTTTCCTCTGTCTGCATTCTTAGTGCGTGGAATAGGTGAAATGAAAACAAGACTGACCTCAAACCTTTCACTTTCCTTTTTCTTTCTCCTTTTGAAATAAAAGGTTAAGTAAGCTGGATATCAGGGGGAAATACTTTTTCCCTTTTTTTATTTTTATTGAGCTATTGAAGTAATTGGAAAGATGCAGTTTTTTCCAAAGACAGAAGACAAAACCCCAGACTGAATAATAAATCACATATAAGAGAAAAATAAAATAAATGCTATATCAAATCTGTCTAAAAATGTCCACAAAATTGAACACTGTAGAGACAGCTGAGTGTGGAGAAAAGATTGAACAACTTGTAGCCACCATTTATCAAAGAATGTAATTTAACAATTGTTGGCATACAAAAAGCAAGAAGTCAGAAAGATATATCACAGAAAATAAAGCACAATATATTATTGATATTTGAGAGCAAGGGTATATTAGGGGTTTTGAAATTTGAATCTAGCTTTTTATGTTCAGGCAGTGATTTTTAAAAAACATTGTTTCAGCAGCACAGCTACAACAGAATTGCTTTTCTGATTTGAAAATGCCCTAAAAGCCTTAGTTCTGTGAAAATTAACTACCACAACTGAGCACCTGGCACGGTTGTCCTCTCCTTTCTGGATCTCTCATAGTGGACTCCCCTGAGATCTCTGACCTTGCCTTCTTGCTGTTCTGTGATCCCCTCGCCCTACAGACCTTTCCAACCTTTTTGTTTTACATATTCCGTGACCAGAAGAGCCTTCAGAAAATACAGTGCTGTTTGATCTTGATAGAGAAAGTAGATTTATTTCTCAGCCTTACCTAGAAATCTAGTAGCTCTGTCATGCCTTTCAACTCAACTTCTGAAAATATGGTCTTTCTTCCCACTTTGTCTTTCTTTCTTCTCCGGTCTTTAAAATTTTCCTTAAATTCCAACAAAGGTCGTTGTTCACACTTTTCTGTAGTATGCCTCCCTGTCCAGAATCAATTTCCTAAGAAAGACAAGACAGAGCAACTAAGGAAAAACACCCTTATAAATGGTTTTTACAGAAATCCCTGAACATACAGAAGTACCAGAAGTCATTGCCCTTCCTTTTTATCAGTTTGCTGATTGTCTTGTTCATTTAGCCAAATAAACCATGTGCCAACCATATACAGCAAATCCTAGTTTTTAGGTTACGTTGTACCCCAAAATGGCCAGTCCTAAACCATTTTACTTGTGTTACAGAAATTTCAAATCAATGTCCTACGAGTGTACTAGCTTGAGGAGAGACTCACTGCCTTGAAGACTTTTGTCTCTTTAATCAGCAAGCAAGGAGGTCTAGGTGGGGAAAAAGAGAGTGTGTTATGTGAAATGCAGAGAAATCAACTGCCTTGCTGACCACTTACAGTCAAAGGATCCACTTTTGCTTTAACGTTGTTAGTTAAAACCCACAGGTCTTTTGTCTCTGATTTTAGTGGCATAAAAAGCTGAGTTATCCCACATCTGCTGCTCCAACCAAGATCTCACCTTCCCTCTGCTAAATATCAGTCTTGCTGATGCTCGTTTGAAACATTTATCTGTGCTTGTCTCCTATGACTTTTCATCTAATGATGATAAGTAGATAAAAATTTTCAAACATAATGGATAGAGCTGAAAGTTGTATTCTCTTTACACAGAATGACAAGGAGAGTAAAGAGGGAAGAGATATTTTTTTTTTCCCCTTTGGAAAGAGAAATACCTCCCTCAGTGATACCAGTGAAAGGGAATTTTCCCTCATGCTAGGTATCAAAAAGATGGGTTGTTGATGGACACAGCTCCAGCTAGTTGCCTGCAGTAGGCAGAATTATATTTTGAAAGACCATTTTCAGCTAATTTGGCTGTTGTGCCATTTGAACTTTACGAATTGACTTGTAATTGGACCGTGCTGTCAGTGGAAAAACTTACAAGTATCGAACATGACATTTTTAAGAAGGTTACTGTCATCTAGTCCTCTATTAGTGGATTTGCAGAGAGTTATAATTGGCCTAACAAGCCTAGTAACCTGCCCTACTTCCAATTATAATGTACAATCTCATTTATATCTTTTCTTTATTTACTGATACATGATAGGTAATAATGCTCTGTCTAGTGCACACGCTTCAAAATAAAGCTGTCTAATCATAGAATGCATGGATTCTTCTAATATACATGTATATATGTACCCATACACAGATTATATCGTTTCCATATGCATATGTGTGTATATTTATTTATTCTGAAGAATTCAAATACATATGTATTTTAATGTATAATGTATTTACATATCCACACTCACTCATACATCTTTTTTATTGAGATTAAGTAAGTGTAAAGTCTCCTGTTGCTTTTAAATTTCCTGTGGGGAAGGGGAGATAGTATTTCCTCCAGACCTTTGTTGAGTTTATATGAGTAATCTGACTAGAAGTGATAATGCATTCACACGTGGATGTAATTCTTAGGACTGAAAAAGAAGGGGAAGCATGAGAAAATGAACAGGTTGATGAACTCGGTGCATTCATTATCAACTTATATTTGCATGAAGGAGAAACCGTTCACTTCTTGTGAAATTAGAACGGCACCATTAATTTTGTTTACTGCACAAGCAATTTTTAGCATATGTAAGATTTACAGGCAGTTTTGCAGGTGAATACGTCTGGTTAAATAGCCTTATGGAAAGAGCTCTGCAGGAGCATCTGCACTCGTTGCACCTCCCAAAGCAGAGCTGTTTCATGAAGTAATGCTGAGTGTAGACATCATGAGACTGCTTTTTTCGTTTTGTTTTCACTGCCAGGAGGATTATGCTAATTGGGCATGGTGCATCTGGAAATAAAGGAGGGATCATTGTAGAAAAAAAAATTAATATCTGGAAAACCGACGTTTTTTGTTAAATGTCTCAGTTTTCCAGCAATTTCTTCATATATATGGCAAATTGGCCTTCGCTGCTATGTCTCCTTTTTTGTCTTAGTGAAGACTGATTGGTAAAACAGCAGACCAAAAAAGCCCAAACCAAACCAAAATAAAACAAACGAAACAAAATAAAAAACTAAACAAAACCATAACCAAAACCAAGCCAACCAACTAAACAAACTCCTCTAGGTATGAACAAGAGAAGCAAATAGAGCAGATGGGGAATTGGGTCTTTCTCCTTTTCTTTTGTGCCTTTTGATCACAAGTGTAGCTGCCTTTGACTTGTTAATGTAGTTGTCTTACAAGAAGGGCCAGCATAAGAGGAATTACCTTGGGTTTCTTTTCTGAGGTACCTTTTTTTCCTGGAGATGCTCTTGAATGAAAGCCTTTTCAGAGTGCACTTGATAGTTTAGAGAGTTGTGGATAGTACTTTTTTGTGTAATTTAGCTAACAGAGTGATTCCATTCTAACTTTGAGTCCTGATTATCAACAGCATTATCTATGAGCCTCAGAAAACAGAAAATAATGATTCTGTTTATTTTGGTAGTAGGGCAGATGTTAGTGGAACATTTTAAGCTGTACTCATGTTTTTCTTACCTTGTTGGGCATACACAGTTAATAGCATGAAACTGTGCGATTTCGGGATACTCAAGGAAGGCTTTGGAGTCTCTCCCTTTTTCCCTGAGTTTGAACACTGATCACTGTTCATTAAAATATTGTCTGCCCCTTTTGCTTTGCGTGTTCCATCGGTGCAAGAACAATCCAAAGATACAGGCTTCAATGAAGAAAAACAATGATCATATAACAGAGATTATAAATCATTGGAGTGTCTGCAGTTTAACCAATGTTTGTTTGCATTGGTGTTTCAAGAAATAGGAGCAAGGGAATGATGTAAGATTCAGGTACTTCAGAATGCACTTTTGGCCAGGCAAATCGTGCTGTAAGTTTTAGAATTCACAAATGTGTGTACATATGTTCTCACCTGCTTGTGATTAATGGTCCATGATTTTTCTGCTCTCCTCAACGTGCTTTTTAAGTGCGTGTTCTGATATATTTTCTAAGTTTTCAACACAGGGTTTCTGACAGAATCATAGATCTGAACTATCTCATAGCACTGCAGTGTCTCCAATAAATAGGTCAAATAATCCTAGAAACTGTGTTTGTTAGCTTTGAATCGATAGTGATAAAGTTTCTCTGTATTCTTACCTGCTCAAACTTCTGTCTAATCTATCTTTGTTCTCTTCTTCTTGTGCAATCTTTTCCTTGCTTCCAGTGGCTGCTACAAAGAACAAAGCTAGAGGTGAGTTTCTGCCTGCACTCTTCAATTTGTATTGCATGGTTCTGCAGCCCACGCATTTCCCACAAGGTTGTTCCTGCCTCTCAAAACAAAGAAAAATATCTTTAAGTCTTATCGGATGATAGATTAGTTCTTTACAATTTTGTAATTGCACCTAAGGGCAGGCTATTTTCATTGTTTTTATCAATCAGCACTGCTCATGCTGTATTTTGTTCATTGCTTTAATTTAGGAAGTTTTTAGGAGAAAGATAAAACCAAGTGCATTGTAGTTAGATTTCTGGCTTGCATTATAGCAATGCAGGGATATTTATGGCATTTTAATCGAAATGAAGATATTGCATAAAAATGCTCATAAATATGTAAATGTAATTTTTATTTTTTATCTCTAATCATCGTCATAAATATCTGAACAGAGAACAATGAACTCCTAAATGTCTCCTAAGCATTCCCTGTCTCTTCACACCAGTATAAATGATCATCACTGTTTCTGATAGCATACCAGTATATAGAAAGGCATGCTATAATACCTACAGAGATTCATGACTTCAGAGCAGCAAGGTGATTGCCACAAATCAGTGTGACAAAGAAATAAACCTTTCAGAACTAATCATGTAAGGTCAGCAGTGCTGTAAACCATTTCCTGAATTTCAACGAAGCAGTGATGTAGCAAATGTAACTTGAGGGATGTATTTTGACTTACATATACATATAAATCCACACATGCTTGTGTATATATATGTATGACAATGTATTTATATGTATGAACATACATTTTCATAGAAATTCTGAAAATGTAATTTTTTTCTGTTATTTCTCTCAGATAAAATTGAGTTTTCTGATAATTAAACATCAGGTTTTAAGGCAAATATCTATGCATGTTTACGTGTATTTTGAAAGTTAAAAACTCGTACTCAGGATGTTTATAAAGTTTATAAAGCTTAGCTTAAGATGTGGAACAATAAAGATAATCAGAAAAACCAGCCAATTGATGGTGTTAATGTATTAGTATAATTAAATCAATAATTAAAATACAGCTCAGATTTTTTTTTTTTTTAAACCCTTGCATGGCTTTTTTTTCCTCAGAAACTTTGCATGCATTGAATGTCATGAGTGAGGGGAGTGAATAAAATTGAGTTCATGTATTCACCTATGCATGCTTTGAAATTTGCATTACTCTTTCCTGTACTGTTATATATTCAGCTGTGATGCTGTAAAACAATGGGTCAAGACTTTAGGACCTTCATAATTAACAAAAAAAAGAAAAAAAAAGGCAAAACCAAAACACATGCACAGAAGCAAATTTTCAGCACAAATAAGCACGATCTCATCCATATTCAGTGATCATGTACCCAATATATTGCCATTCAAACAGAAACTACCCTGGAGGCACTGGAGTTATAGAATGAGTCACAATTACTCATTAACACACCCTTATTTCAGAAGTGCACACCAATGTTGAATACACAACTGAAGCTATATTTGGTAAACTGGGCTTGACACTGTGATGTGCATTATCTTTGGAGCCCAGTTGCACAGGGCCTTCAAGAAGCCTTCAGCTCTTCCTTTGGTGCCAAACAGCCCTGTGATGAAGGTACCCAATACCCACAAGGAATTCAGTCCTGCAATAGTTCTATCTTTTAACCAAAGCATAGGACCTATTTTATAATCTCCTGTGGTGGAAGACAAAGTAAATGATGTCTTACTGCTTTTCTTGTTGCTCTCTCTAAGCATTAAAGAAGGTTCTGTTCATCCTTTTAAAGTGTCACACTTAACTGGCAAACAGGTGCCTAACATGGCATCAGAAACATCAATTCACAGCTGAGAGAATTCTCAGGAGTCTCGCTTTTGGTACTTATAATATGAAATCCAGCACTCTTTTATGTCTACGATCTTATTTATGGTTCTTCATCTTTCCCTCCTGAAAGTCTGGAATTTGTGCTGCCATTTTCAGCGAGGTGCAGCTGGGGCTCAGGCCTGCCCTGAGATCTGAGGTTTTCCTGAGCTCATTAGAAGGTGATAGTCTGTGGGACCAGCTGTCTTTTGTTTGTGCATTGTGAGCACGGGAAAACTGCTGGTCTCCCTCTTCCCTCCCCCTCCTCGTGGGATTGTCTGTAAGGAGAACACTAGAGCCCTTGCTCTCAAACATTGCATTCAATGCTATTTCCTTTCAAGTATTTTCTCAGACTTTATTGAAGACTGCTTGTATTAAGTGCTGTAAAGCAGCTGTTGAACTCTCTACTTTATCCTTGCTTTGTGGCACTTGGAATCAATTTAGGTTGGAAGGTCATTTGGTCTGCAGGTCATCTAGACCTAACTACTGAATAAGTAAAACCCTCTTAAATCTGATTGCTCAGAGCCTTCCAGTCAAATTGAAGTGTCTCAAGGATTTCACAGCTCCAGGATGGATTCACACAATGATTGCTTTGTTTTACCATGGTTTTCTTTCTTAGACTTTCCCTTACCTAGAAGGAACTGCATGAGATTGTTTTGTGTTCTCTCCAGAAAGGGTAAATACTTGGATTTTGCATAGAAGGGTGGATCTTGCTTTGGACTACTTTGGGCAGGTGCTGCCACAGAACAGTCATGTTTTGGACAGAATACTTGTGACATTTCCAAGAAGTCTAGTTCAGAAAGATTTCAAAGGGTAGGGGCTAAAATGAAACCTGACAATGGTCATTTATGGCTCTTAATCTGATGAAGCAGAAACTGAAGATGCCACCTGAAAATCTCAGACTATCAGAATTGTTTCAGTGCATAAATATTTTAAGGACTGTTTCTTAATGCACCAGATGAGATTTGTTTAACTTGATCTCTATAAATGATCATTTCCTTCAGCAAAGCACCGTTTTGAATATTGCTTGACCCTTTAAGAAGGGCCATTGTGACATTTTGGGGGCAATATTTTTGCAAATATCTTCTGGCAGCAGTTGACAATGGTTTCCAGGCTCTGTGGTCCTACCAGATCTGCTAATGATGTGTCAATTTTCAGTCAGCAAGTGAAAGAGAGGGGCCAAGTGTCTTCATTTGAATGTAATTATTTGAGGAATGAAGTTCTCTGCTCCTCATTTTCATTTCTTTGATACATTCTGTGGCATCTACTGTTAAAAAGTTATTTCCAGAGCTGCCCTAAACCTCATGTAGTAAGGCACTTGGCTTTATAACCCTTCCAAAGGCAAATCCTCTCTCCACAAGTGGTTTCTAGAGGAAGTCCTATTGATGGGAGATATCTTCAAACTTTTCTTCTATTTTAATATTACACTTTTAAGTACATTAAATGCCTTTACCTCTATTTCACTTGCTTCACAAGTGTAATATCAACAGTACTATTTTTTTAGCCTGTTGAATATCCAGGAGATTTTTGAGATGCCTCTTTTTCTTGACTTGTACTGCACCCATATCCCAGAGAAACTGTCTTTTGTCTTTGAGTTCCAGGGTTAAACATTTTTCTCTTTCAGTCAATTCCTCTACAAATGCAGAGGTGTGTTGTTTCTACCTTACATTTAAAAGGAGGAGACTGATTTAAACTCCTTCTTTAAACAGAAGATTAAATTTAGCTTTAACAATGCTACTTAAAACATACATCTCAGTCTCTAAGATAAATCATCGTAGCAGTTGATACACTGTCTAAATGCATCTTATCCAGGAGGCAAAGATCACTCTGGACTTTATTCACTTGATTTATTTTGTTTGTTCTCATTATGTCAATGAAATTGGTATCAGCTTATTTGAAGTTTAAATCAGGAGGGATCATGTGAAGGATGTTGTGCAAATATACTCTGTTGTTGCCTGGGTAGTTGTGCAATGACTCATTTTATCTTTTAGTTGGGAATCAATTTGTTTCTCTGGACTTCATCAGGTTTCCATCAATGGTCGTGTCCTACCCAACCATCTCTTAGATTTTCTTACAGCGTATGGTAAAGTTTATTGTGTTGCTCTACATAAGCATTTGTAAATAATGTTGGTAAAGAGTAGGTTTCATGAATTCCATTGTTTGGACTGAAAACCATATAAACCAAGATAAATTGTGTTGACCAGAATTGATTAACACAGTTGGAAGACCTACAGGGTCTAAACCCACCACTTTAGGTCCTTTCTTCAGAACATGTAATTAGACAAGCACATGTCTCATTCAAGGTAAAATTACCATAAAGTCAAGCAAGTAACACGGAGCAGCAGCATCTGTCCATGTTAGGAACAGGAGGAGATAAATGTACACAGAGGAGACACAAGCACTGCTATTTGTCTTATTTGCGTTATCTTCACAAATCCCTGAGCTATTCAGTTATTGACATCAGTCAGGTATTAGCTCTGCTGTTGCAGAGTTTTCTTTATTGAGGGATGGATAACTCAGGGTATCATATGGCTGCAACATGATGGCAAAAATTAAAAACTAGTGGAAGTGTATAGATTTTGAAAGCGTGAATCCAGCGTAGAGCCTGGGGAAACTCCATAACTCGCAGTAGTTTGGAGGAGCATTTATTTATGGTTATAAGCTTTCACCCTTGAGACATGTAAAAATAAAAGCTTGTCATATTCCACCTTTACTACAAGGTCATTACAAAAAAGCTTGCCAAGACTGTTGTAGTAGCATAGTGTGATCTGAAGCCTGATTGAAATTTTTCAGATGTGCTAGTGCTGTAGAAATAGAGGAGCTCTTCTTTGTAAAATCTTATGATGTTTTTATTCAAAACACAGTTTCAACTCCTGAAGGTAGAACGTTCATATGTCACTTTAAGGTATTAAAAGCACCTTTAGTATTTATAAGTGATTGTACTTTTGGAGAGAACAACAAAGCTGATGAAGGCTTAATAACCATTCCTTTACTGTCTCTTTGGTATTCCCTCCCCTGTAGTTTAGTCACTGCTACCAGTGTATAACACAGGAGGTCCAGTGCTTTTTTCCAGTGATTAAATCCTATCCATTGGTTAGACCTGTGAGGTTGAAATGTGTGGATTTCAGTCCTATGTCTGCCACAGTTTTCCTCCGGGATTTCTCGTGGAAGTTAAGAGTCAGAGTTTTCTCCCATTCAGCGTTTCTGAGGGGGAGGAAAGTGGTGATGAAGAACAAAATCTGATGCTTATCTGTGAAGACAGTGCTCAGAAAAATAAAAAAAAAGTTTTGAAAATTAAGATATTAAGAGTGCAGAGGGACTGTGAAGGCAGATATGAAACATTGCTCTTCCTTGCACGCTTTTGCTGTCAACACTTATACAGGAGCAGGTATTTGAGAAATTAATTTAGGTAAGAAATTGTTATTGTTTCTTCAGTTCTTGTTCTATTTTGGTGAAAAGAATATGGTATTTTCAATTTAATGTTCAGTCTCTAAATGTAACAGTGTGTTGGGTTTTGTTGATTTTTTTTTTTTAAATCTTAAATGCAAAAGTTCACATTAGATCAAGATAATAGGTTATTTCACAGATATTTCCATCAGATAACATAAAGCATTATAATTATGTTAGACTCTCTCAAAAAACCCATACATATCTACTTAAGTATATTTTATATAAGTCATTTGCCAATTTGGGAGAGAAAGCAGTTGTCTGAGTTGTAGAGGGTTGTTTTTTTTTTTTTAGAAGAGTCACAAAACATGTTTCTATACTTTTTTTTTTTTCTCCTTAAAACCTCCAACTGATCCTCAGAGGGAAAAAACTGTAATCATGATGATGATAAAAGCTCTTAACAAAGTTGCTCACTGCTCTTCACCTTTTGCAATTATATTGGGGAAATACTTGGCCCTAGCACCTGTAAGATATTTCCAATATTGAGACAGCTGAGATTTCCAAGTGATGTTGTGTGTACACAGTTCAAATGTTCACCACCGTGGTTACAGCCAGAATCCTTCTGCCATTCAAGGTCCCAAGTTCTGCTATGTGCTAAGGAGACTGTGAAAATATGAATTAGCTTTTCCTTTCTGAGGTGGAGCAGCACTGGAAGCAGCAGTTTGACAAGCATATATGTCTTTACTGCTTTTAATGCATTTTATTTTGGTATGTTTTCCAGAACAGATGTAAAAAAGCACTGTTAAGAGTGGAGGTAAAGTAACACTTTCATTAAAGTTGCAGGTCATCATGGAATAAAGCCACTTGAACACCACAGAAATAGCACAGGAAAGTACAAAGCCTCCCTGAAACAATATCTGTAGGGGGAGACTATTGCTGTTGACATGTTCTTTTCGTTTGAGAGACGTCTACACTGAGCCAATATGTCAGTCATTTGTTGACTAAATAGTTATTTAGGCAGCGTAGAAGAAGTTGGGATGGAGCAAGATAATGTTTGTTTTCACACCTGTGAAGTGCAGCACAGTTATGGGAGAGGGACTCCAGGGAGGATGTTCCATTTTGAGGTGGACCTGGTTATCCTCGGCTAAAGCATTTTGTCAGTTCTTAATCCTCAGCTTTCAGATAGGCCACTCTTCCCTCCACAATGGCTAAAATGAATTCTGATTGCTTTTTTTTTTTTTTTCAATTTGTCTGCCCTCATTTGGGTGTTAAGTATTTGAGACCACACTGTCAAAAGCAGTGCATTAGGAGAGCTTGCCATACTTGAATAGAACTCTGCTGGAAATGTGGTTCCTTTATTTGCTATTTGAATGAAGGTACTGTTGTAAATCTGGTCATGGTATTAAGCACTGGGCCCTTATGGTTATCTACAGTGAATTTCTGTAGGCAGTGAGCTGCATTTCCCATATGAAAGTATCGTGAATACATAGGACACAGAATACACAACACACATATTGCTGTGTACTGGCTCAGTTAAGTAATTTTTCACATTCCGGTCAGACAAAACACTGCTTCAGAGTCCAGACTGTTAATTTAGGTACAATCAAAAGGATATAGTGAGTTCCCAAGATGTGTTTGTCATATTTTAAACGTGCTGTGGAATTGCTGCACGTGACTACCTAAAATCTGGCAGTTTGATGGAGCTGCTGCTCTGAGGCAGGTTGTCAACTTTTCTTTGTCCCAAATATCTGAATTCCTCAATTTTGTGAGAAAAAATTTCTTAGAGAGAAAAGGAATTTGATAATTATACTTAAATACTGGAGAAAAAAGTTAACAGTTGGTTACAGTAAATCCATGATCACTGATTTTTACTCTTCTGTTGATAAACACTTTCGAAAGCATAGGCTTTTCTTTTGGGCTTGGCTTTGTTCCAGAGTGCTTTTATAACCAAAGGAAGTGGAGGAAGTGTTTTAAATATAAGGATTTTTCTTTTTTCCTCAAATGCTTCATTGAACACCATTAGACTTACTCTGATTCTCCACATTAGCTCAGTTCTCAAGATTTGTTTCTTAAATCTCTCTGTGACATCAGATCTTCAAAGAATTTATTTCACTTTAGTGGACAGTGGTCGGTGAAACACATGGTGTTTAAATGGCTGAGGATTCACTATCACTGCTAACAATTGTAGCTCTATATTTGTATTAGCTTGCTTTCTTGGTAGAGGCATAAAGGCCTCAATCAGCTAAGACTTTTTCATGTGTGCTACCATAGTTCCATAAGGATCTCTAGTTCTTTGTAAGTAGGCATTGTGCTCAGCATTACTCTGGGATTCTTCCAAGGGCTAATAACTTCAAGGACTTCCTCCCATTTTAATGATGGACTGCATATAAGGGAAAGGTGGTGGAAAACACTTGAGCAGAGCACTTTGTAGCAAGTTTTTTTTTCCTATGCTGTTCATACAGTACTATTTCAAAAAATCTGGCGTGATTAGAAATGATCATGGGATGATTTGTGCTGATTTATTGACCACGAGGTCTGGTGGATCACTGGAGATGGAGAGAAATATGCAGTGTTTGCCTTAAGTTGTTGATTCTGAATTAACATCCTTTGCAGCAGCCAAGGGTAGAGGTCCCACCTAGGCTTTGCAGGTCCCTAACAGCCTTAGAGCTGCTGTTAGAAGTCACTGTCACTTTGCCAAAGCTTTCCTCCTCGTGCTGGTTTAGATGGTGTAAGCAAAGATTAGATTCCTGATTTATATCAGTGTCTGTGCATGATGGAATGCATCCATCTGGTTTCCCACAGCCTCACTTTTCTTAACTTCTACTGAGAGTACTGCAACCCTTCTTCTTTTGTGAGGGGTGGCTTTTCTATTTGTGTGGTATTTCTAATAGTTATTCTCATTTCTATGCATGTACATTACACGTGCTGTGTGTGGTGCATCAGGAGAAAAAGGATTTCTTTTTCTCAAGGTGGAAATTTTTGCTTTTCACATAGTTTTGCTTTTCGTTCAAAATGTCTGTCATCGGAAATGCCTTTGTTTCATGGCATAGTTTCTTTCAGAAGTAACAGTTTTCATTTGTTTTGGGTAACAGTACTTATTGTGTTTATCTGTCACTGACTTCTGGAAATGTAAAGTGTGTCAGCTAATGCTTCCCAAGCAGCAGCTCAGAAATTAAGGGAGAATATCATAGAATCAGCTGGGTTGGAAGGGACCTCCGAGATCATCAAGTCCAACCCTTGATCCACTACCACTGTGGTTCCCAGACCATGGCACTGATGCCACATCCAGTATCTTTTTAAAAACCTCCAGGGATGGAGAATCCACCACTTCCCTGGGCAGCCCATTCCAATGTCTGATCACCCTCTCTGTAAAGAAATTCTTCCTAATATCTTAACTTAAACCTCCCCTGGCACAACTTGAGACCATTGCCTGGGAAAAGAGACCAACCCCCACCTGGCTACACCCTCCTGTCAGGGAGTTGTAGAGACATCAATCCCTGCCTTGATATCCATTGGCATTTTAGGAATTTACAAGTGTTTAAAACTAATGAGCTAATAATTCAACATTCTTTTCAGATAAAGTTAGGTACAGAAATGAAAAGGATGAATAGGTTTGCCTCCCATGGTTGGGCTTCTCTTACAGAATTTAATTTTTGTAATGATTATCATAATGAAATACCCATCCCACTCAAACAATAAATATTCCCTAGGAAGCAGACTAGTAAAAATGCATTTCCAGAGCAGACATAATATAATTCCTCTGATCTTTGGCTTTTTTTTCCTCTCTTCAAAAGCTCAGGAGAAAAAGTGGGCCTTGTAGCTCCATTGAGAAGTTACAAGTTTCTGGGGTTTGGGAAACCATCTAGTTAGCAAGGTCCAACATCAGGGAAGCACACTTAAAAGGAGGGGAAGCCGTATGAGGGGAGGCTGAGGGCACTTGGTGTGTTCAGCTGGAGAAGAGGAGACTGAGGGAGAGCCCATTGCAGCTACAACTTCCTCGTGAGGAGAAGAGGAGGGGCAGGAACTGCTCTCTGCTCTGTGGTGACCAGCGACAGGACCCGAGGGAATGGCCTGAAGCTGAGTCTGGGGAGGTTTAGGTTGGATATTAGGGAAAGGTTCTTCACCCAAAGAGTGGTTGGACACTGGAACAGGAAAGGGGTAACAGCATCGAGCCTGTCTGAGCTCAGGAAGTGTTTGGACAATACTCTCAGAGACATGGTGTGATTCTTGGGGTGGTCCTGTGCAGGGCCAGGAGTTGGACTCATTACTGCTAGTCAGAACTAGGAAGAGGTTTTGTCTTTAGCAAAGCAAAGCACTTGAGCACATCCAGATTAGCACACTTGATGTGGGTAATGGAAATTCCAGCATGATCTTTTTATCTGCTGTGCTAATGCCAGAGCACATTTCTTTGCAAGGCTACTGACTTAATTTCTTTACCTTCTTGGTTTGAGGTGAAGGCATAAGTTTCTAGAAAGTCAGTATCTCAGCACTGGAACATGCAGTAGATGAACATTATGAGGGAACATTATTAGATGAACATTATGAGAAAACAACAGGAGGTTTTTTAGGGACTTCCCTGCATTTTCATTAGCATGATCCTAGTTATACAGAAGACAAGTGCATGTGACTCTGTGGATGTTGTTCAGTTGTTTGTAAATACTCTGTTCTGTGCTGCTGGAATTACAGAGGAAGTTGTCTGAACCTTTTCCCTGGATTCTGGTCAAAGCCTGTATGCCACTGTTTCACTTCTTCACCCTGGGGTCAGGGGTTGAAACCTCCAAACCTGTTACAGAAAAGAAGGCAAAACAGGAGTTTGATATACTTGGGACCTGTGTGAAGGGTGATGAGAGAAAGGAACTCCTGAAAGGAGGAAGAAAGAACTGAATTAAGCGGGAGAGGATTTTTAAGTAAATGCTAAACACAGATTTTACATATCAATTAAACTAAACCATATTTCTAGTGCTCAGATCTTTCAGCTTCCATGCTGATTTGCATTTCAGAATTTTTCCTGGTAGGCCATCCCCTTGGCTTCCCACTAGGCTCTAGGGTGTTTTGGGTAATTTTTTTTTCCATTTTCAGTGTTGTTCTGTCACTTGTGTCATTCAAGTATTAAGGCCTTATGAAAACACATTGTTTCCCTGTTTCTCTCTCCTTTGTTTCCTTGAGTGTGTGATGTGAGCTTCTATTAGGCATAAACTGTGTATCCTGGGGGAGCATAATAGAAAAGCACAAAATGCCAATCAATCTGTAAAATTTCACAGCCACACTTAAAATGTGTGTGGGAGAAGTGGGGATCCTTAGAGGAGAAACACTGTGCTGGGGGAAGAGATCTGGGCTGGCATCGGGGGGATGCCAGTGAAAGGAAAGACAAGGCTCTCTCAACTAGTGTGGCTTGTGATTGAAATTAGCCCATTTAGACTGGAAACCTGTTGAGCTTTGTGTTTCAGCCATTGCTATTCACTTATCTGCGCTATGGTAATGTAGTCATTATGCTTTGTGTGGCTGTTGAATGCATTACAATGTGAAGTCAGATTGAAGCATGAAAGTTCACTAAAATGCTAGGTTTTCTTCTTCTCTAAAATCAGGGTGAAACATAGCAGAATTTTTTCGATGGTGAACTCTGTGAGCTGGCCTTCAAAATGCACACATGCTGTCTTGTATACATCTAGATTCATTCTTGACCAGAAAATACTAGCTAGCTGAAAGAGGCTTGGGCAGCTCAGGAAACCTAGAAAACTGATATGAAACACAAGCTGAAGAGAAGCAGTACCTCAAACTTATTTTATTTTTCATTGATTTAAATTTTCTATCAAAAAGTAATGATTGCAGTGTTTTCTAGTGGGGATTGACTTCTATTTTTCTAAGAATAAAGGGCAAAAATGACATTTGGATTCCAGAAGAAATGTCATTTAGCTATGTCAAAGAAAGTATCTGGGACTCTAATGACCTACTTTCCTGTTAAATCTCTAGGCCATTGCTGAAGCTAGGAGCATAGGGAAAATACATTTCATCTTCAAAGACTTCAAGATGAGGTTTATAACTTTCTTTAGGAGAAAAAAATGAATCCTCTCTCCTGAATTGAGACAGATAAAGTTTCAGCCCAAGATGGATATTTTTCCCTGAAGATTTGGAAATTAAACCACCTGCTTTAAATGAGAAGTTGGAAAAAATTGCAGTGCTAAACCAGTGTCTTCAGTATGAAAAGAAGAGGAAATTTATATATTTTTACTTCTGTATAGGTCTAAGTAAATAGAAAAGACTTGGGATTTTTCAAATAGCACAAGGACTGAAAAATACTTTCATATATCCATGGGTCCTACAGGTACTGACAGATGAAGTGGATAAGCCATTATATTTTAGAAGTTGTGGCAGTTGGTAAAGTTCCCACTGACTGCAAAAAAAGAAATATAACCCCTATTTTTTAAAAAAAGAGGAAAAGGAAAACCCAGGGAACTACAGCCCAGTCAGTCTCACCGCAGTGCCCAGCAAGATCATGGATGGGATCCTTGTGGTAACTCTGCTGAGGCACATGGAGAACAGGGAGGTGACTGGTGACAGACAGCAGGGCTTCACTAAGGGGCAGATTACGCCTGACAAGTTTGATGGCCCTCTACGATGAGGTGGCAACACTGGTGGATGAGGGAAGAGCAGCTGACAACATCTACCTGGACCTGTGCAAAGCATTTGATACTGTCCTCCACGAAACCCTTGTCTCCAAACTGGAGAGACATGCATTTGAGGGATGGACTGGCTGGAGTTGTGGTCAACAGCTCGGCTTCCAAGTGGAGACCAGTGAGGAAGGGCCTTCCCTGGGGGTCAGTACTGGGACCAGTGCTGTTTAACCCCTTGGTCAGTGACAAGAACAGTGGGATTCACCTCACCCACGGTGAGTTTGCCAGCGACACCAAGCTGTGTGCTGGAGTGCACGCACTGGAGGGGAGGGATGCCCTGCTTGTCAGGCTCGAGACACGTGCCTGTGTGGAACTCATGAAGTTTAGCAAGGCCAAGTGCAAGGTCCTACACCCAGGTTGGGGCGATCCTAAGCTGGTAATGGCTTTAAACTCAAAGAGGGCAGTTTTAGATTAGAACTTGAGGAGAAAGTTCTTTATTGTGAGAGTGGTGAGGCATTGGAACACGTTTCCTGGAGAAGCTGTGGATGCTCCATCCCTGGAAGTGTTAAAGACCAGGCTGAATGGGGCTTTTAGCAACCTGATCTGCTCTAGCAGAGAGTGTCTCTGCCTATGGCAGGGTTGATGAAATTAGATGATCTTTAAGGTCCCTTCCAACCCAAACTTTTCTGTTCTATGATTCTATGATATTTTATCTGGAATCAGAGCCACTTTAAGTATCTGGGGGGGAAATTGCATTGTTTAGCAGCACTTCATATTTTCCTGAGGTACTGTATTAAGGCAAGTTGCATATCAAGTATATTTCACCCTATTTTTAGTTGAATCTGATAGCTTGCCTACAGATTTTCATCAGTCTGTTTTAGGAAATAGTAAACTGCCACGTGTAAATAGTAAATATAGTAAAATAGCCACGTGTCCACACAAGTAGCAAGTAAACAAGCAGGCTTGTAATGACTGTGGGTGGGAGGTTTGGAGCAGGGAAGAGCTGATGCACTGTGCCTCACTGAGCTGTATAGACATTCCCCACACTTCACTAGGACTTCAAATTCTTTTGAGCCTTTAATATAAATGAACCTGTTTTGAAATCACCTTTTGGTCTGAAAGAAGCAAAATCTTTCTCTTTTGAAAATTAACTGTTCACGATGGAGGAAATGTTCAAATTGGCATAACATGCTGGTTGTTACATTCTCGAATGCTTTTACTTCTTCATGGAATTTAATGCATCACTGCAATCAGTACTTCAAAGTTTTATGCAGCTGCATCACTTGAAGAAAGATGTGCTGAGGGGAGTGAGGAGAGAAATAAATAAAATGGGAAGTGGAGAAGACAATTTTATCTGACTTTTTCAGTATGTTAATTTTGGTGTTAGTGGCAATTACTCTTCATAAAACGTTGGACCTGACCAAAAGGAAAAAGTTATTTTTTTTGTCTCCCCCTTATTCTGTGACTCTCAAGCACTCCTGTACATGAACTCCAGCACCTTAGTTGTGGTGTTGGGGCTTTCTGTGTAATTCATCATAAAAGAACATGAGGCATTCACCAGTCAGTGCTCATTCAGAGATGTTCTACATTACTGGCAGCACTAGTAAATGTGCCTGTTCCATACATAATTTATGGTTTTCAGTGGACATAGTTTTATGCTTCATAATAGGTTAGCTTTGATCCCTTAAATTTTGTTTGTTAAACTTACGGGTTGGGTACAAAAAAAAAAAAAGAGTTAAAAATCTCTTTCTTGCATTGCTTGTTTCAACATTCTTTGTTTCCACATCCCGTTAACAAGGTTGAAATTGTTTCTGACCCACTTTTGGGGAAATAAGCCTTCCTATAATGGGTTTTGTGTGTAAGACTTTTTATTAACCAATTCCCTCCACACCCAACTTGAAGCAGAATGAAAATTGGTTTAGTCTATTCTATGCTTCTACTTAAAGAATTTATTGTTATTTCTTATTACCTGTAAGAGAGAAATGGAGATAGACTTTGTGTTTTGTGAATCTCTCTTTTATTGCTGTGATGCAACTAGAGACTACATATAAATGTAAATGAATGTTGTGGAACTCATTGAGGTGTGATGTTTGGGTTTGGGGTTTTTTTGTAAAGTTTTACATTAAAATAGTCTATATTAGAATTTTTTTTTTTATTCAGAGTATTTGAAGGATATTCCATCCTTCAAGTTCAGTGAGGTATCAAGGAAAAAAAAAAACAAACCAAACCCAAACAAACCAAATTGAAACAAAGTCACTTTAAAATGCTTTAGTTTGCTAAAACTTAAGAGTTTTCTTTTATAATTTGTCATTAGTTTGTTTAGCATTTCTTATGCAATGTGTGATTTTAAGAATTATCAAATGTAAAAGGCAATATTTAAAGACAACAGTCCGAAATGCATTTCTAAATAAAAATTTGCAATGTTCCTTTCTGGCATATCAGAGTGTAAATTTATTTTTTTTAAAACAGAAAGTCATCAGAATGGATGCATTTCTGGGACATATTTTGGTGTTGACCTTCTAATGGAGTTTGTACTTTCAACTTTCTCTGAATCCAATTTTCTCTGTATTGATGGGGTTTTTTTTCCAATTCTAGTGATTGCTGTTATCATTCTTTGTTTTTAAAGCCTTCTTCACACCCAAGCTGTTTCAGCCAGAAATTTTGAATTGACTAGTGGTTTTCAGTTTTTCAGCCCATCCTAAGATCTGCCCTTTGGAAACTAGGCCTCTTCTATATATGTCAAGTTAGGTATGTTAAAGACTGATTAAAAATTGCTCATTGCTGTTCAGACTTCTTGTCATAACCTTTTTCTCTTCTTCTTCCTGAGGTTTCAGTCATCTGCAGGTAGCCTGCCCAAAGCAATGTTTTAATATTCTCTCTGTCTGCAGTCCAGTTTGGTTGCTCTGTTTCTCTGCCTTAGGATTCCATTTCTCCAGTGTTGTCTGCAAGACATAATATCATTTTAGTCCAGCCTTCCTTTCTGCTGTTACACTTTAATGTTTTTAATGTTGAGGGGTTTTTTTTATGGAATGTGGTCTCTCAGCTATTTTTAAGGGGTAATAACTGAAGCCTTACACCATGAATGCAAATTGGAGAATGGGGCAGAACTAACTCTTACCATCTCTTTGACTTACCTTCTGAAATCATTAATCTGTGTATGATCACACACCAGCAAAGCTTTTTCTGACTTCTTAGGAGTGTGTTTGCTTAGAGGTTGGGTACAGCTTTTCTATCTCATCTTTAATAGCACAGCCACACTGGGCAGCTCTGTGAGTGCTAAAAAAAGTTACCTTCTACCTCTTACCTCTGTTTGTTATTTGAATACTTTTGGTCGAGTCATCTGTAAGCATATGAGGGAGAACAAATAAAAAAAGTTTCTTTTCTTTGCTGGCAAATGCTGCTTTCAGCAGTGAAAGGAGGGAGTCTCAGCTTCTTATTGTAATGGTTTCACCATACCTCTTAGGATGTTGTGTTACATTTCATTAGATATCTATGGTTGCCATAATTCGGGAGCGAAAATTTGATTAACATCTCTTTTGCAATAACTGTAGTGGCATTTATCCATATTGAACACTTTTTCGTACTGTGTTCTAGGCAGGGAAAGCAGAAATACCCTACCCCCTCGTGCCTGCATTTAATTTTCCAGAGGTCCTGCATCAGCTGGATGTGAACAGAGTGTCTGCACTTCTCAGGCTTGCAGGGCTTTCTGCAAGCTCTGGGTTTGCTGTACATTTTGTTCCAGGCTTTTGAAACAGAACTTCCCATATATGAACAAATGTGATATTGCTTTGGGGGGTGAGAGGGGCTGCTGGTTTTGTTGATTTTTATTTTTTTCCTCTCTCTTCCCTGTGATGTTGTCCTTCTGTATATGAAGCCCGAAGCAAGAGTATTTGTAACATCAGTAGTTAGAGTAGTCAAAAGTAAGTGAGTTTTCTGTATCACTGTACTAGTTCTCAAATATAGACTGGTATAGAGATTTCATGCTTTTCCTGTTCTTGTATCAGCAGCTTAGTGCATCTTGTGTGGTTTTTGGAACAAAAGAATCAGAGTGCAGCAGTGATGCAACATGCAATTGTTTCTTTCACATTTTCATTTGTATCTGAAGAAGAAAGTTCTTATGTCCTGCTGTTCTGTGACAAGTCTCATGTTGTTTGGTGTTCTGTTTGTTTTCTCTTTTACTGAAGCTCCAGCTCTTGGAATCACTGGATTTTATATATATATATATATATTCCCATATAGTTTGAATAAAAAAATTGGAAATCATTATGCAAATCCCAATTAATAATTTTAGTTGTTGGTTTTCTCACCTTGTGTTCATCCTTTCTTGGGGCAGGTTCATTTATTTCGAAGGTTTTTTTTGGATAGTGCTGTTCTGCCTGTTTTAAAGCTTAGATGAATTAAAAAACAAAACATAACTCTTTATAGGCCAGTGTAGTTCTACAAGAGCTGTATATAAATGGTTCTTGCTGAAAACATAAGCAAGGCCTAGTTTTGATTTTTTCCCCTCTTGCCCCAAAGCAAAGCCATTAAAAACTGTTTTTACAGAGGACATTTGAGAACCTGTATATAGTCCTAGAAAAGAAAGATTCCATGCATGTGGAATGAGATGAACTAGCTGCAGTGAGTTTATTATTTCAAAATGATTGCCCAGGAGTAGTGTAAATAATGTTGGAGTCTTTCAGTGGAAAAGACACTGCAGTATGGGCTTGTTTGGAGACTGTAAGTTACCTTGTTTTTTTGCATGAAAACACAGGGCAGAGTTATGTTTAACTAAAAGCCAGCCAGTTATTCTTGGCCTTTTAAATATGCAAACTTCCTTTGTGAAATGTTGTTGTAAGTTGTTTCTGTAAGTGAGTTTAGTGTAACGTGAAGTAAGAGAACTCTGGCTGGATTTTGAGTCATCTTTTGTAATCCATACTGCATTCAGTGTGTATTTGCTTTACATGTGTCTGCCTGCATGTGAGTATCTCTTGCAGACAGGAAATCACGGACATGTGTGGTTTGGTAATGATTTTCTTTCTTCCAAGGTGATATCAGAGAGGTTCTTCCCAGTCCTCGTGTCCTGAGACTGCTGAAACCATTTCACAGGCTCAGCTCAGGGTCTGGCCAGTCTGAGAGTGGTACAGCAGCACACAGGGTGGAGGAAGCAGGACTTGGCAAGGGAGATAAGCATCTCCAGGAAAGCAGCAGAGACATTCTAGGCTCTGCTGCCAATGGCAGAGTAAGGTAGACTAACTGATCCAAGCCTGTCACTCATGAGAAGTATGCTCAACAAAAGGCTTTGAGGCAACTGCTTTCAATGGCAAAAAGTATAAATTCGAAGTGGAAGGATACCTAAATTAGACATGATTTAATTTTATGTCAGACTAATTGAGAAGGTCAAATCCTCTTCTATGCCCCTGATTTTTTTAGACGTGTTCTATACTGTAGCAAGCTACATTTCTTCTGACTTTTGACTTGTGTTGGCATTACTGTGTTGGTAAGTCCATTTTGATCAGTGGATGTTATTCCGGGAGAACTGAAGAATGGGAAGTCCAACAAATACTGTAAGAAAGATTTATAAGTGCATGAGACTATAATTCTGTGGTGCTCAGGACAACTGGCTGAGGCTTTTTGTACAATGCATGATGGTAAAAGATGTCTTCATTGCTATCATTCTTTCTGTTCCTTTGATTCTCAGAGTCAAGCAGAAGGAGCAACATCTAAAAGTGAGTAAAACAGCACTTGTAATATCAAGAGGTAGAAGACTGTAGAGAAGCTAGGTTTTTACTAAGGGTTTAGAAAGAACTTGTTAATGGATTTTGCTGTACCTTCTTGAAATTGGGGATACATTACTATTGAAATTAAGACAGTTCAAAAAAAGCCATATAACAATGTTGGAGAGGGCAGTGATCTCTACTCCACAACTACTTGGCCCAAAGGTCAGGTGTGGAAGATATACAGTTTATCTCAACAATTTGTTTGTGGTTCTATGGAGGAAACTTGGGAAGATCAGTAAAACTGATGGTTACCCTGCAAATTGGGTTATAGTCTGGAGATAGCTGTGCTTGCTCTAGGTCAGAAATGGAGAAACAGTATAAATGAGCCCTTGTAGGACTTGGTCCTGTAGCAGTTACCTACTTCCCACTGTTCTGAAGAGAAAGCACTGGATTACAGACTGAAAAGAAAAAAAAAATAGAGTCCAAGCGTGATAGATGCCTTGAGGCTGAGTATTGACTGAGAAAAGGTTTGAGTCATGACCAAAGTCACCTTTTCTGTTGTTTCATGTGCTCTATGCTCAGAGACATAGAACTTCGTGCACTCTTTTTTAATTGGTAGGACTTCATCACAGAAAATGCCCACTACATCATCAGCTTCCTCTCCCAAATGAAATGTTTCTCAAATCTTTGTATTCTTAGCTAACTACTTCACAACAAAACTGGTTACTCTATACTGGCTGCAGTCAAAGGAGCCTGTGCAGCGAACATGTAGATGTGTGTGGGTATAAAATTTGCAGTAACAATGTTAATACAATGCATTGTGTTCTAAGCACTTGCTTGTTTGCTTTGTCAGTGTACATAAACAAGTGCACAGTCTTGAAAATACAGAAGTCTTGATACTCAAAGCAAAGGCACTTGGTGAGCGAGATCAGTTCTCTTACCTTCCCCTCATATATAGTATTTCAAGCTGGGATTCTGATTGCTGAGGGGATGAATGCCAAGAAGGAGGTGCTTTGTGCAAACAGAAAGAAAAAATATCGGTTGAATGTAAGCAGGCAACAAGATTTAGAAATATTCATGTTGCATTTTCTACTGTGTAGGTTTAAAAAACTAAGAAAGACCAGCTAGAAAAAAAAAAATAAATTACTTATTTTACTCAGAACATACTGTGATTGAAAGCTACTAATATAATTATGCTCCTTCTGAGACCTAAACCCAAGCATCTGTTGTTTGCAATGTACTTTAAAAACTAACTTTAAAATTCAAAAGTTCAGAAACTAATATTTAACTTACATTCCTCGACTTCAAAACACATTAATTCACTGCATTGCTCTTTCGTTCCTGCACCTGAGAAATGCACTCTGCTGTCCAGAGAAGGTCTAGTTATCTCAATCTGTGCAACAGATGTTAGCCATTGTGTCTCCTCCTCCCCTCTCCTGCCCTCCCCTGGTATGCAAATGGGGTCTTTGACATTTATATTTCCCTAATGGGGAAATATATTTGCCTGTTTAATCTGTTAAAAAGAATTTAAAAATCTCTATAATGAAGCTGGTAAATCAGTCTGGTAAATTTTATCAGATATCCTCCTCTGCTATGTAATTAATTTCTTACCGAGTGGGAGATTTGTGCTTTGTAAGCCCCCTACATTTTCAAAATGAATTTGTAGTATCTTCTAAGGCATTTCAATTCATGCTTGCTCTTGTTTGCCTTTTCCTCTCATGAATAAAACCATCAACAGTCAGTACTAATGTGATTAACACTTTCTAGAACTGACTGCAAGGGAGAATCACGTTTTTGCTGCAAAGCTGCTCAACAGACAGCGACACATTAATAGATGCAACTGAGAAACTCTTCTTTTCTTTGCGTTTCCCTAATTGCATAGCAGCGTGGGTTTTTGTTAGTTCTGCAAATATTTCACCCCTTAGGGTGATTAAGGAAATGGCACACCTGTGGGTGCCCCATATGTTCCTTTCAGGAATGCTGCTGCTTCTACCTCCAGGATCCCTAAAGAGGGGGCTTGTTCCAAAGGTACTCCTCATTCAGCAAGCAAACCTTCAGCTGCTTTGCACTTTTTAATTTTTTTTTTTTTCTGATATGTGGTCACTCCACAGCTGGGAGTTACCTCACTGGGCTTTAATATGTGTGTGAGCACTCCTGCCTTTTAGTCATGGCAAAATAATGTGATTTAATCCTGGAAAATAGCATGTTTGCGTCAATTTGTTACGTAAAATGCAAGAAATATGGTAATGAGATTAGGAGCAGAATTTTCGGCTATCCTGCAAATTTGACTCGAGCAAACGTTTTTTCAACCATGTACAGAATAATTGATGTTTTCTCTTTTCTAGAAGAAACTCGCTCAAGTCAACATTTTTTTAGGTACCAAATAACCTTTAGAATAATTCAGTAAATTATCAAATGAAAGGTTTCAACTAAAATATTCGTACAGCCAAGTAGGGAATCTAGTCAACCATTGCTGACATCAAGTCACTGATCTAGAAAATTACTTTAATGCACATATCAATATACTTGCTGATTTCTAACATTTCAGTGGATTTAAAAAAAAGTGTTATTGCAGAGAGCCCTTGTGTATCACATGTCATAAAAGTCACTAAAACTTTTCTATACTAAAGCAATTATAGCTATTGTAGCGTCTAATTATGACTTTTTTTAATTAAAAATAATATTTTTTTAAGTAGGGCTTAGATTTATATGCAGCTGATTAATTAGATTCTTTGCCTTTGAATGCAGTTAATTTAACCGTGATTCTCATTCCAGATCTGTAAGGAATTCTTTTTTTCAAGAGTACACACCAAAATATGATTTTAAGGAAGACAAAAAAATTTGAATTGTTGTGTTGATATGCTTATTGCTGTGAGGAACTGGAATTACTTCCTAAGAAATATGCAGTTTTTCTAATTGAAAGTAATTGATGAATAAAGTTATTCTGTCGGGCCTGCTGGACTATAGGCCATATTAGTAAAAAAGAAACAAAGATTGCAGTCCAGGTGACATTGATAATCATGTCAATAATGGTAATGCCTCTTATAGAAATTTAGAAGTCAGCTCTGAGCTCCTAGTTCTGCCACTGCCTTCACACCTGTCCTGTCCCTTTTTGTGCTTTCTGAAGAGTCAGAGTTTAACTGGCTTAGGAGAGAGGAATAATGAATCTAAAAATACATCTCATGAATGCATAAAGTGAAGAAATTTGGAAAACATTTTTCTGCTGATTCCTTTTGTTTAACCAAATCATTACTTTTAAGAACAGTAAGGGCAAGGGTTTCAGATAAATATGATAATTGGGTTGAAGTGTTTTATTTATAGACCACTGGAAATGACAGACCCCATGTCAAAGTTTCACAAATAAAAGGGATCCAGAGGTCACAATAAAAAAAAAGGAAACAGGCTCTAGAATAAGAACTTGGAGAGCTGGAATAAGAGACACTTCCTTTCATCTACCCGTGAAAGTGAAGTCAAGTGATAAAAAATAATTTTTCAGGAAGCAGTTTTTTAGAGCAGCTGGAGAATTCGGGAATATAATTTCCTTTAAATTATCATAGAAATATAGAAACACAGACTGGCCTGGGTTGGAAGGGACCTTAAAGATAATCTCATTCCAATCCCTTTACCATGGGCAGGGACACCTTCCACTAGACCAGGTTGCTAAAAGCCCCCATCCCACATGGCCTTGGACAATTCCAGGGATGGGGTATCCGTGGCTTCTCTGAGCAACACTCCATTTTTTAAATCAAATTTAAAAAAAATTTAGATTATTCTTGTTCCTAAATCCCCTTAACAGTTTCCACTTTCACAGTCTGTACCATCTGTTGTTGGGGGCAGGCCGTTCAACTCAACTGGCATTTGGGCATTTCTAAATTTGTATTGTCTGCGAAACAGAAGTCTTACACATGACAGACCTTTCTAACTTACACCTGTGTATTAATCTAAGGTTCAACAGCACAACAGGAGAAGTCTGGGGATATGTTTTTAAACCCCCCAGACTTTATGTTTAGCTATATTCGAGGAACATGGCATTTATAAACAACCCTTTTAAAGAGGACTGGGGAAAAATACAATTGTTGTACAACACCACGCTTAGCGCAGCCACAGCAGCTTTTTCCTGTCTCTGCTGCTACATGGCACACATCCAGATATCTGCTGTACTAACATTTGCTCCTGGGAGGAGATGAAGGAAAAAAGGGTCCATAAGGTTTCCATTGGCCTAGACAACCGAAACATCTGCTAGATTCATGAGCAGCTTGCTGGCCTAAGTCAGCAGGGAGAACTGCTGCAGATCAGCACTGCCATATCAATAGATATTTCATAGGCCACAGGGAGGAAAAAAGAAAGTCAGTCGAGTAAGTGATTTTATTTCAAAGTACACTGAAGTCTGATGTAGTTTCACGTTAAGTGATATCTAAATTGCACCAAATGAGAGCCACATCTACGACTGATCTGCGTGTCATACTCATTAGGGAAACAGGTACATGAAAGACTAGCAGGATGCAGCCCCGATCTCCTAATATCTGTTAATAGGAACCGAGGCTCCCAAATGAAATTTGACAAAAAGCAATCACCTGAGAAAATATTCTCTTCAGTCTGAAGCTTGCACTGGAGGAAGCCTCCTCTGTCTGAAACACAAATAGTGTTGTTGGAAGGACAGGCAGCAGAAGGAAAGAGCAAGTGTTGAAGCAATGAGGATAGAAGACGGAGTGGAATATACATCCTTGTTTGGTGTAAACTGCCTTTCATGTCTGTAGTTCAAGCCTGGGTTCTGGCGCCTAAAAATGTTGTCTGGCCTAAGTAGTTTTGTTGTTTATAGTTTGGTGCCACTTAGGCTCAAAAGGGCTACTGGAACTGTATACAGCAGTCATTCTCCAGACCAAATTCCTGGTCTTGTTTTATTGTGTAAACCAAAAGAGGGGAAAAAAACCATCAAGTACAAAGTCAGTTTTAAACCTGTTGTTTTGTATTTGAACTTTCGTTAGCTTCATCAGAGAAGTGTTTCAGAGATCTCTTCTGTACTAGAAAAGGAGTCAAACATCAAAGAAGCCAAATATTGACATGGAGGGTGAAATCATCAGTAACAAAAACTTTGTGAATATACAGGTGATCACAAGTGGAAAACGTTTTATTTATCATTCTGACTTCTGCTCTGTGAGAATCAGAACTGTTTTCTTCAGGGAGCGTTCCCATTTGGCCAGGATGTATCAATGTATTGATCAACACAAATCATCAAGGGAGTGCCTGTTCAGATCAAAACCATCTGCAGGCACAGTATTTCCCACCTTTAAGACAGTATTGCCTTTTGTGTGTTAAAAGGCAACATACTCACACAACTCTTCAAAATAGTTTTAATAGTAAATATATTTATGAAGAGGATTTTTTTTGAAAGTGTGTTTAATGGTCCATATTTTGTTACATTGACCAAACTCAAGGATCAAACTTCTTGGTATTGATCCCCATTTACCACTAGGATGATTTTGTCAGGACTATTTACAACTACAGAGTATTTCACTGAAAAGACACTGGTAATCTGGAAATCAGAACAGATAAGTGTAATGCCACACACACAGCATCTCTGATCAAAACCTGATTTTTCTACCTTTGCTTTCTCTTCATTTATCTTAGAGAATTACGTATCACCTGAAGCAAACTGAACAGTGAAAGTGTTGGAAGTCCAGGTAGCAAGGATTTATTCAATGTACTAGTGCAATGACTGGTTTTACACTTGTTTCCAAACCAGAGATTGGAAGAACAGGGTTTAGATATGCTGTTCTAGTCTAATTAAAATATACAGTCTGAAGTAAAGAGAAGTTAAATTTACAGAAACAAGTGGGGGTTTATTGATCATTTTATCTCTCTCCTTCTTCATCCCCTGTCCCGTTTGGGTATGTATGTGCAAACAGGTACAAGGTATATGTTTAATTGTATATTTTAACAGGAATAAAACCTTATATGTGGGCACATGCTAAGGCAAACCTAGAACAGTTTTAATTTTCAGTTGTGCTCAGTTGTTTGGTACAGTGAAACATTTGAGCTTCCATTTAAATACAGAAGGCTTCACTTGATGAGTGAACATTTTCCAGGGATATTTGTAATTAAGAATAAGCAGTTCAGTTATGGTGGATTTTCCTTTTTTGATTTCTGAATGCTTTTTGAGGTTACAAACAGTCAAACAACAGCAGTACTCGGATCTGACTTGTACAGTTGCCTCTTCTTCTGTCTTTTCACTTCTCTTTTGGATGACATTTCAGAAGGTGGTGAGACAAAGGTAAAAGTGAAAGGATTTTAAACCCGGGTTGTTTTCTGCTAAGGTAGAAAAGGTGGTTGGACAGGGAACAAAGAGAAACAGGGAGACAAAAAGAAAGTCCTTGCCAGGTGGGTGACCAGCATGTTGGTCTTCAAACATCATTATTTGTTTTTAAGGATGCAGAAAGGAGGAAAAGTGCATTCCTGGAGAGATGGAAGTATATTTTCTTTTATAATGACTCAATAGCTGGAAAGCCTGAGAGAGCATTTTTTCCAGTAGGTTTGATATTTTTCGCAGGTGGAAAAAGGAAATCATTAAAGGTGTTGTGGCAAAATGAGGAGGAAAAATATGAATCAATGAATGTAATTTTTCTTGGTTGTATAATTATCTTTCAGTGGAAATTTTAATGTTGAAAAATTAAATCCAAAGTATTTTGGTTTTTCTGAAAAAAAAAAAAAAGTTTTGACACTAGTGAAAGCTGAATATTTCTAATGTTTTCGGTTCATCTTTACTTTTAATCTGGCCAATATTTTCTCAATTATTTTGGAATTTCTTGTAATTTCCATCTTCCTTAAACATTACTTATCTTCAGTAAAGGTGTTACTTTCCAAAATATCTTCTACCAATGTTGAGGTTAAATGCATTCACATCTGCCCAGAGTATTTCAAACCAAGATTAAAATAGGGTAGAATTGAGGGCAGCGTTGTGACTGTGCTGCTGAAGTATTTGGGAGATTAGCACAGGTATCTTCTTGGAGCAATTGATGTGAAGTAAGAAAATGCAACTGTTCTCATATTAAAGATTGGGAATGGAAATGGAGTGACAATGAGGCCCAGATCCTCAGAGGACTTACTGTCTAATTCCTTATGCTTCATGTTAGGGTTGGGTTCTGTCCTGCTTTTAGAGAAAAAGGATTTTGTTGAGGCACAAAGAACTGAGCATAGCACTTCAAAGTGAAAAGTGACACCAAACCCTAAGCCATATTTACACTTATGAGAACAAGAAAATTCATCAGTCTGTTATCACAGTTGTGGGAAAATGAGGTTCACTTTAATTATGTTTGTATCTGTAACTTCCATGAGGAATTTAGGGTGGTGGAGGGGAATGCTTTTTTCCCCTTTCAAAATAAATAAATAAGACCCCTGGATACTCTTCTCCATTTGCAAACAAATAATACCATGGTGATAGCCTGAAAAGGGTAAAAATAGTCACTTATGCAAGGTTCCTAGGAAACAGCACTGTTTGTGCATACTTTTTTTCCCCATTGTCTCTCTCATACTTTTTCCTATTTGTCATTGTGGAATGATTGTGCTTCCCTATGTGTTTTTTCCAATTTATATATGCAATCTCTTTCACTCTAATATAGTCCAAATTAATCATATCTTGAGTTAGCTGCTGTTTTGGAAACATACTCTTGAAACACAGGGAATGAAGGAAGGAACAAAGACTTCCTGCTTCTCTCTTACTGATGTATACCATAAATCCTGTAGTCTGAAATCAGAGGCTGTACCAGTGCACTCTTGTCCTTAGCATTGTTTTAGAATTGCTTAACCTTACAAAAAAGCCAAATGACCTCGAATGAACAGTCTAGAGGTAACAGCAGTAACTTTCTGCAGCTGTGTCACTAATTCCAGTGTTCTCTGCAAGTGGTTTTGTTACCAGAGTTTGGAACAGTTGCTAGAACACAAAATTTGTCTGTTTATTTTGTTTCTTTTTTTAAAATAATGTTTCTTTAGTGAGCATTCCCCCTGGGCATAAACTCTAAAAAAGTATATACTATCCAGATATAGGACTAAATTATTGCCATTTAAGGCAGCAAGTTAGCAAAGGTGAATTCACCTCGTCAAAGACTCTGTTTATCCAATTATGCTCAGGCAAATTTCTCTTTCTTTAAAAACACTGTATGAACACAGTTTAACATGCAGGTACATTGCTGTATTGTCTTTTAAAATAATGCAAAGCAGGTAGATCTGTATCAAGAGTTAATCTTCTTTAATCTCTCATCAATATTTTACCACGCTCTCAAGACTTTTCTTAGAAATTAAGTGAAATAATAGAGGCAACAACTTATGTAGTTTCTTTCATCAGTGTTTCCAGCACACTAACCTACTGTTGGGTATCCATGCTGAAAAAAATAGGGAAGGGGATTCATTCCTATTAGAAAGTTATAAGAAACATTAGTAGCACAGTAATGCAGACCCCAGTTTGTGCCTGATGAAATGCAGTTTACAGTATCATTGCTCTTTAAATTAAATAAAGACAAGCTAATAACGCTTCATCTCCTTGGAGAGATGTTTGCATTATTTCATATATAAATTGAGAAAGCTAGGAAAGTGATATTAGATGTTTCATCATCATATATTAGATGTTTCATCATGCTGGCTTTTGTTTCTAATGTTTTAGTTTCTTTACTAAGAAAGAAGGCCAAAATTTCTGTATTCTCTCCACAGATGCAAGCTGCTATTTAAAGTAGTAAGTTCCTTGCCTTCTCAACCAAACGTGTGCTCTGTTGTTTGGGGTTTTTGGGGTGTTTTTTGTTAGGGCCTGGTCCAAATGAAATCAGTATTAAAAAATCAGACAGTTTTGAAAAATAATTTGTTCATTAATTCTTTTCTTTATTTCCTCTGATACAACTTTGCATTTTTATGGGCTATAGTTTTGGCTGACTTCATGCTATAAGTTATCAAATAAAAGGCTTTGTGGTTCTGTGTAAGACTGAAAAGGATAAATCTCTGTTATAGAACTGTAAATTCTACTTTTTCCATCCTAAATGCTGACAAGCTTAATTTACTTTGTAGGGACACTGGGCAGGTAGAGCTGAGGTGTCAAAACATTGCTATTCACTGCTGTCACCTCTTGTTCAGGCCCTCCTCTCTATCCACAACTACTTTTTTTTTTTTTTATTATGACTTTCTGGTAAACAGTGACATGAGTAGACAAAGCTTCCTGCACTTATACTGTGAAATGCTCTTAATTTGTAACATAACTGTTTACTACAGGAACAGATATTTGCAGAAACAAAAGTAAAGAGAGGATTATGTTTTCTCAGTGCTTACAGCCACCTAGTCACATTTATAATTAGCCTGGTAAATTGATTAGAATGTATCACCTAAGCATCAAGCAGAAGTGTTGAACTCTATTAAAGAGCTTTCATTGTAATTGCAAAAAAGTAAAAAAAAAAAAAAAAAAAAACAAAACCCAAACACACCAAACCCACAAAAACAAGCAAAAAACCTAACCCAAACATAAACAAATAAACATGAGACGAACTCACATGATGAATGTTTCCGAACTGGACCAAATAATGATAATTATTCTGCATAGACTTGTCACATACTGAGATAAAAATCAATGTTAAAATCCACAGAAGCTGTTTAGCCATGATTTCTTGGTGGGGGGAAAAAAAAAATAAAAGTTTTTCTTGACAGGAAACAGCTTGTGGCTAATGAGATATGAGCCCATCAGTTCTACTGCAGAGCAGTATTGGTCCTCCACAGGGCATTGCAGAAACAACCTGTGGTAGAATACACTTAACTATAGCTCCATCTAGTCAAACTAGTTGAAATAATTTTTTTAAAAAAGCTTCCTAAAATGAGCAGAGGGACTGGGGTACAATATGATGACAGCGATGTCTAAATGCAGCAGCCTTTTTGCCATATATTCATTGCTTATTGTAACTTACCTTTGCCTAATATTGTAGTGTTTTCTAATGAAACTCCTTGCTTCCTTTTCAGAAAGGAATTGTAATATGGGCCATCAGTAATTTATTTATTTTTTTTGCTCTTTAGTAGTGTCCTCCATACAGACAGGATAATAGTTTGTCCTGCCTCAAGGTTTGATCACGGAACAGAATGTAATTGTATATACAGTGGTGGATATATACGTGTTTGATTGACTTGACCTGCTGGTGGAGGGTAGAAATGTCATTGCCAGAAATTTACTGTGAGAAAAGCAAGTCAGCTGGGTGGGCAGCCCTGTCTTTACAATGGTGATCATCTGAGTTGTATTCCTTATCTCAATCATACCTGTCAATCACCTCAGGTAATAGTAAAGTAGGAAATAAGTTGTACTGAACTTACCTAAAATGCTGTGTTCAGTGCAGTGAAACATAGGGAAGTGTATCTGAGAGCTACAGGAGGAGAACTGGAATGAGAGCCTGTCTTTGGAATGGTGTCTGAGAAAAAACTCCCAGCATCATGGTAGACCATCAGTCACAGCTGGATTCCTGCCTGATCCTCTGGCCCAGGGGACTCATCTTGGTGTGCAAACAAGAACACAAAGTGCTGGTGGAGAAGTGGCATCACCTTTGCATTTTTTCCCTTCTGTAACTGCAGCAGTGAGGTTTCCAGGTCTGGGCCCGAACACACTTGAGAAAAAAAGATGACAAATTGCAGAGGTCACAGAGAAGAGCCACGGACTAATTAAGGGATTAGAAAAATACGGTTTCTACAGGAAGACTTAGGAGCTCAATTTATTTAGATTATCAAAAAGAAGGTTAATGGGTGATATGATCACAGTCTCTAAGTGCCTACAAGAGAAATTTTATAAGAAACAGCTCTTCGGAGCAGGGTAAAAGATATAAGAGCTACTGGAAGCTAAGTGTTACAGCAACATACCAGGAGTAAATTCTGTGGGTTTGTTTAAACAAGGGTGACTCCCGCTCTCTGAAATAAGTTACCAAAGGGACCATTAATTTTCCATTACTAGACTTCTTAAGTCAAGGTGAAATGCTTTTGTTAGAGGACATTTTCTTGTTTAATCTCTGCTTCCAGAGTTAAGGAAGAAATTAGGAAATGGGAGTTTAATACCAGTATTAAAAACTGTTCATACTAAAGAATCATAGTGATGGTGTTGGGTTGTTGAAATTACGATAGCCCCAATGTGGCAGGGCCTTTAGACTTGCCTTTTTATTGAAGGCTCATCACCAACTATTCTTGATTTAATGGGCCTATTCAAATGGATCAGAACCAGCCTATTCAATGCTGGGAGTATGAATGGGTTTTTTGGCAGTGGTAATAAGTTACCCCAGCCATAAGGGGTTTTCCAAAGTAAGTGCCTTGGGGAATGATGTGATTCCGGTCAGTGGTCTCCAGCTTCGGGTCACTGGGCTGCAGCAGGAGCCTGCACCACCTATGGCCTGGGTTCTCCATCTCACTGAGCACTTCCATGGGCTGGCACCTTCCCTGGCATCCTTCCTGGGAACGTGCTACCTCTCTGTTTATCAGAAACAAGGCCTCTCCCACAAAACACTCTCGGTCCCCTCAGGAACCTCTAGTGGCATAAAAACACTTCTTTGACACTTCAAACACACAATGCTGGTGCTTTCTTTACTGTTCATCTGTTTCATGCAGGGTTTTACAGCCTTCTCCAGTCCACTTGCTGATAGATTTTGTCTTTATTGAGAAGTGTTCAGTATCCATTCATGTGGTCTCACTTTATCTATTTTAATCTGTTCTGCACGGGCTCCTTTCTTTCCACTTGGGCTAGTTTCCATATTAGATGGCTCGTTTTCTCTGAACCTCTTTCTCCACTCCAAGCTTCCTATGAAGCTCTGTGCCTGTTCTCCAGATCCACACAGCTTCTGTGTTGGTAAGGGATAGGATGAATGTTTGGGTCTCATGTTCATATGCTAGGTTATTTCTTGCTTCCAAAACTCCAGCACACATTAGAGTGGTCAGAGAAAGGAAAGTTCTTTCGTCCTCTTCGGATTGTGGCATCTCCATCACCCATTTATCTGGTTGATCAGACTAGTTTACATTCCAACCACTCTTCTGATCAGACAAGTCTGTGACTTCACAGTCATTAGCACATGACAGACTGCAGGTACACTGACACCTTCATGGTGAGAACTGTAATATCCAAAAGGGAATATAGGGTAATTATGGGGAGATCAGGGTAATTATGGGGTGATCTCCTAAATTGTTTTAATAAGGTCCTAAATCATTACAACAGGTTTTTTATTAAACTATCTTCCATTCCAGGTCTTTCACATAAATGGCAGATTTCACTGTGCTAATCTCTGGCAGTAGGTTCTGTTTAATGCTTTTTGTATGCAAAAAGTATTTTAACCCGCATAGCCTCCTATCCACAGCTCATACTTTAGAAGGTTATTTCTTTGGTAAGTTGCTTGTAATTTGGTGGAAGTAATAACAGGCTGTGTGCGGTTTTTTTGGATCTTTAAAATTCTAATTTAAGCGATAAGCAATTTATGCAATATCTTGAGGTTCCTTGACACATTGGAATTGAAAGAGGGGAAATAGAAGGAAATGACAAATCTTTTCTGTTTTCTTTTTTTTTTTCCCCGTCCTTGTTTATGATTTTTCACTCATCAAGTATTTCTCAACGTGTGGCTTTCAGGAAGCAGGGTTTGATTAATGAAGTGTCAGATACAGAGGATGTCATGAGAATTTCGGCATTTTTTGTTTGCAGCATTTAAATTAGCCACGGTGTTTTCAGCATTCCTTATTTTTTGTTTACTATATCTGTTATCCTATGGATAGTAAATACCCTCTTAGAGTAAATATCAGAACACAGTAAGTGTTGATCTTTAGATATCTGTAGGAAGTTGATATTTATGCAAAAATTATACCAGTTATTCAGATTTGCAGTTTGATGGAAATATTTATTTCACTGATGTAGGTACTTATTTTCCACATCTAAGGCCATCATAATTATTTTATATAGGGAAACCAATCCATAGGGAAATCTGGCTACAATTACATCTTTGGTAGTATCAATAGGTCAAATAGAAGTTCAGTTGTTAGTCTTTTAATTTGTACTTCCTTATTCTGCTCATCTGAAAACCTGTATGCTAGATAATAGATTTGCATTATCATGCCTTTTATGTAGAAGACATACTTCAGTTTAACTTAGTTGGGAACAACTGGGATGAGAGCCACTAGCATAAGATGTTTCTGTGAAGGTTTTGTGCTGGATTTGTGATTCTGTGTTGGTATGATTAGTGAATATTGTATATATTATTTCCTTGATGTACTTATGACATGTCTATGAGCTTGTTTGCTCCTGTAGGACTGTAGAGAGGTTTTTAGTTTCTGACACATCCCACTTGAGTGTCAGTCTTGGCATTATGGTTCTTGTGTGAGCAGCTCTACTTACTCTTCAGTGCTTCTTTTATTGGCAGAACTTGTATAAAAGGAGGGGAAGAAAGAAGCACAGGTTTGATTTAGAGTACTGGATTGTCTTTCTTTTGCATAGTATCCTTAAGTAAATTAATATATGTCCTAGATAATGATCATAGAATCCATGATGTGTCTTGCTGATTACTGAAGGTTTCTTTCTTTCCCCGCCCGTATTAAAAATGTCTTCCATGTTTTTCTTCCACGTTTTTACCCTGCTCCCTTCTTGCAGTACTGTTTGTCAGAATGTTTTGTGCTGTTTGACAAGGGCTGTGCTATTCTCCCCACACATAAACACTTTATTCTAACTATGCCATTGAAAATGCTGGTGATTTAAGAACCTGAGTGATACTGCTCCTGTATTGTGTGGAGGCATTTGGAAATCTTCCCAGTGACTTTTCAGCAAGCACTTAATGTGATTCATAATGCTCTGGGATAGAATCACAGATGTGCAAGAGACCTACTACATCATCTCTTCCATTTTCATATGAGATCAGGTTATATTCCCTCAGCAGAGTATGCATCGGGTATTAGGTTCACACTACATTTGCTCTCCAACAACTTTCCAAACCTGACGTGAAAAACGTCATCCTGAGAGGCCTTTAAAATGTATAAAAAGAAACAGGGAGTCATGGTTGCCCTGTCCCTCTGTTTGAAAAAACTCTGTGTGGAGTTTTGTGTTATGCTTTCAGTGATGTTTTCAACACTGATTTGACTATATTGTCTGTACTGAGTCATCTGTGGGTATGTCTGAGGAGATAAAATTGCAGGGCACTTCTTTGTAACTGTATAGTGTGTCTTACAGAGGTGGGGGGGAAGAATCCTTATTTCTTAATTCATCTATCTGTTTCTCAGATACAGAGAATATATTGTAAATGTAATTTTTTTTTTGGTTTATCGTGCTACCTTGGTCAGAATAGATCACATTGAATCTGCTGCAATAAATTCAATTCTACAACCTAAATATTTTCTTTTTTTTTTCCTCTTACTCTCTTCCCTTCTGCATTCCTCCCCTCCCTCCTCAGGCAGCCAAGGGCAGTTTCCACTTACACAGAACGTCACGGTTGTTGAAGGGGGAACGGCAAATTTGACCTGCAGGGTCGATCAAAATGATAACACCTCCCTCCAGTGGTCAAATCCAGCTCAACAGACACTGTACTTCGATGACAAGAAAGGTAAATTGTTTCCTCAACTCATGCTTCTGCACCATTTTTTGTAAGAAAAAAATTGTTTAAAACCATTTCTCTTTAATATTCTAATATGAAAATATTTACTGGGAATGTATTTTTTCATTTATAATTTAATTTTTTTGGAGAGGCGTTCACTGGAGTACTCTCTTGCATATAAAATTATATTTAAATTATTAAAGGAAAAGAATAGGATTTGAAAGTCTGATTGTAAGGTAATTTGGAAAATATTGTTGCAAAATATCTTGGAAAAGCATTTATGAGTGGCAAGAGTTGGCAAGGGAAGTAGTAGCCCATAAACTTTGTGACTTGTTTTTATTAGTGTATATGCATATATATCTATATTATATATATTTTATATATATGTTATATATATATATATATATAAAATATAATCCCACTGTTAGCTTCAAGTGTACTGCAGTGTGGATGTTAGTGCAATGCACAGTTGCTGGGATAGGTGTTCTTAACAGCTAATAAAAACAATTGGGTTTTGTGCCCTGATATTTCCAATTTTTCCATGCACTGTTTTTTTTTTTTTTTTAATTTTAGTTAAATTAGAGCGTAAAAAAGACAGGAAAACATCCATTCCTTACAAAAAGATGGTCATTATATCTGCAGTGGTTTTTATTTTTGAGATGTTTATCTTAATTTGAACTGAAAAAGCATTGCATTTTACATAATAGAATGTTAACATAAAGTTACATGAGATTCTGTAAAGAAATTAAAACCGAAGTTAGGGGTAGTAAATTCATCACTTGGCTTTAAAAATGTACGAGCTTTGGTGTTGATTTCCATGGTACGGAAGTTCAACCTTTTTTTTTTTTATACTTAATTCTGGTGCTTGAATTTATTCTGAAAGGTGCTACATACTCTAGAACATATTTTAACAAGTGCACTTATTACTCTTGCTTAAAAATAAAGAACTGCAGACCAAATGCTTTGCTGAATGATTACAAGACTAAAACACCTTGTAGGACTGAAAACACTTTGTGGATCTGTGCACTTCAATAAAAGAGAATCTAAACCCTGTCATTTTATACCTGCAGAAGCTGCAATCAAAATATGTTTTTTTACTATTAATATAATAGCTGAATAGAATCTCTTGATGGTGTTGAAGTGGTTCCTTTCTCTTTTATCTAATTTCCTGTAGCGTGTAATCATTTGATTTGCAATTTCTTTGAAATCATAAGTACCTTTTGAATGTAGGATTGAAGATGAGAGGTTTATAAGGTGCAAACTTTTGAGCTGTAAGTCTAGTGCTGTAACCTCTGCTCGTATGGACTCCTTTATTTCAGCTGTGATCGTTAGTGATTTGGGATGGGTGAGTAATATCTACAGAACTAAAAGCAGAGAGAACTTGTCTGTTGATAGAGCACATCAATACTCAGAAAATCTATAACTTTATAAAAAATAAGTGACATTTTAAAGGATGCTGAGAAGGACGTGGGAGGACTGCAAATACATTAATTCAAACATTGTAGCCATTTTGGTGTGAATTGAATTTTCTGTGTACTTTAGCTAAATTTGTAATTTTCCAACGAATAATTGAAGTTTGGATTACTTTTTAATATAATGAATTGAAGCAACAGAATTTGAATGGTATGCAGAATAGTAAGTACTTAGAAGCAATTTATATTCCCCACAGGAAATGTGAGGAGCTGAAGTGTGTAAATTTAAAGGACCACACTCTTTATTGAACTTTCAGCTTTTCCCAAGACTTCAAGGAATAGTAGATAATTCATTTTATGGAGGAATTACTCTGCATCTGTTAGATGGGAAAATGTCTTCCTATGGTCAAGAAAAACTGCAGGTCCTTCAATCAGAGATATTTAGCCTGTCTCCTGCTGGTGAAGGTTTCCACTCTGTGTGACATTTCCAGTCTTGAGTCTGCTGAGGGGAGTGAGCAGAACATCCAATTCCTGCATGGAAATCATTCTGCCATTTCTGAAAATGAAGTACAACTTTCACTGACAATTTTTTTTTCTGTGCGTTCTTATAAGTAAGAAAGAGATTTCCTTTATGTTCTTTATATGCTTGCATTATTGAACCAAAATGAAAAGAGAGGTTTATGGCTCTTATATCTTGGTGGTTTTCTCAGGAAATGATGGCAAGTAAAACTGTAAAGTTGGTTATTTTGTCCCTCTCCTCATGTCCCACTTCCCACAGCCAGGCATATAATTTTGCTATTAAAAAAATAGCTTTCTTCTAGATCCAGTTATTGCATTTAATTTATTGAGAGCAGTGCCTCAGCCAGAGCCTTTTTGAACCTGTCTCTTACTGTTAGCCAAAAACAACCTTCAGGTCTTACTTATCCCTTCAACACCATGAACATTGGTGTTTAATACCATGTTTCTCCAACCCTGAAAATTAATGAAAGCTTGGATAGGTATAGAGTTACCTTCCATGTGGGAAACAGAAACTTAGACAAGGAGCATCACCAGTAGCCTTTATGTCCATCAGAGATGAGTAACTGTGGGTGTTGCCACATTCAGAAGTAAATGAAATTTGCTTACTTTTAACTTCAATAAGTTATTTTCTGTTTATACAAATGACGTACATAGGAATGAGAGTATATTTCTTTCATGTCCAGAAGCATAAAAAAAAATTCAAGAAACCTTTCTATTGATTGCTATATATTTTAATAATTATGAGAGGGTCAAGTAGTGAAATGAAGACATGTAAATATCAGAGGAGGGTGGAATGTACAGCAAAAGATGAGGGAGGTGAGAGCTGTCAGCCTATAGAATCATGGAATTGTTAAGGTTAGAAAAGAGCTTTAGGATCATCAAGTCCAACCATTAGCCCAGGACCACCACCATATGGCAGAACAGGTCCAAAAATAGAGCAAATTGTCCAGGTAGTGAAAAGCCCTCCACTGCTAGATTGTCCTTGGTGGGACCCCTTTCAGGTTCATGCTTCTTTTTCAAGCAAATGTCTTGCAGAGAAATTTTCTGACCAAAGCAGAACTCACCATGGGCCGAGAAAAGAGTCTCTTGGTAACCTGGAATTTCTGCTTCCCATCCCCATGCCTTTCCACAAAAGACATTATTATTATTAGACATTATTATTATTAGAGTCCAGTTAATTAAAAATGGATTACGTATATATTATGAAAAGCACATTCATGTCATTTTGCTTTCTTCTCGACTGTGATGCAATCATTGACATGGAAGTTAGGAGTCATTCTTCCTTTTTCTGTTTTAGGCATTCTGAATAAGTACAGAAATGCAATGAGACAAACACACTAATACCAAAGCTACATTGCTAAAATTATTCTGCTGTTTCTGGTCACATACTGCCATGGCCACCTGTTTTTAGATACAGGTTTTTCCCACTTAGGAGGATTTTGTGGCTGGGAAAGAACACTTCTACCCCTACCCTCACATCAATTTAATTTTTATTTAATATTTATGAAGGAGACAAGGAATGATTTTTAACTTGAGACATTTTTGGCACATAGCCTGTGCAGTCTTAAAATGATACAAATAGAAATTTAATAGAGTTTTGTTTCAGAAATGGCAATGCTATAAATTTAGTGAATATGAAACCACAGTTCAGAGATTGTTTCTGGGTTTTCATCACTTTAAGTAGATTGTTTTGGGTTTTTTATAAATTGAGGCCTAAAATATGTTTTACTCATTGTGGTGATGGAAATTGGGAGAGGAAAGAAATCTCATTTTCCTACAGGAAATTAAGTCATAGCTTTGTTTTAGTATCTAACCAAGATAAACCAGTTGCTTCCCTCCAGTTCATACTTTGTCACTCTAAAACATATTAAGGCTGGAATTAACTTCGTCTTCATTATTGTTAGAACAATAACACAGAGTAGCTAAAATATATGAAAATACAAAAGTTTGATCTTGTAGACTTGATCTCATTGATGACTTGTCTCCTTCAGCATGCTGTCTGCCCGTTGTCCTTTTTGGTACTTGTGTTTTTTCTGGTTCTTCTGCCTTGTAGCTTCAAGGACATTGTGCATCAATTTGAATTTTAACTCTTCCTCTTTAATTTGAAACATAAAATATTTACCTTACAGTAAAAAACACTGTATTGCATAAGTGGATACATGGTCTTAAATGTTAACAAGCTTAACAACCTTACCTTGGTTTTCCACCCCCTGATAGAATTTTAAAGAATGTGTCTTCCTGAAAATTAGGAATTCACTAACCCAGCCTAAGCAAGTTCAGATTCTTTGGAAACAAATTCAAATTGCAGGCTGTACTTGAAATGAGTCTTTCCCAACACAATTTCCAATTAAATTGAATAATTGCCATGGAAACCTCCATATCACTTTGTGCACCCTAGTACCTATAATTGCATCGCTGCCTTTGGAAGAAGCACAATGTGTAACCGTGTAGAACTGGAGGATATTATTTTAAATTAGCATAGGTTATTTTAGTCTGTCTTCACCAGTGTCACTGGTGGAGTGGATTTTGAGTGGGCAATAAACAGAGAGACATAAATATGAATGCAGGTCTATAGGAAAAAGGGCACAGCATGGAAACACAGAGATAGCTGATAAAGGGAAGGCTGAAAAAAAAGAAACCTTTATGCAGCTTGCTATAGCAGCAGTCTTCTCATATTCCCATTCAGTAGGGAATATAGATAAATATGGAGCAGGATATTGAGTTATAGAGGAGGCATGTACAACTGAACAATGGCTGTTGATATCAGAGGTGTTCGATCTCGTCAATACAAGAATGCGTAATCAGACCATAAAAGGGAAGAGAAAGTTGTACCTGGCGCATGCATTACCTGACAGTTTTGCTCAGTCAGGCAAGTGCAAGTGTAAAACACCTGCTCTTCACCTTAACAGGGAAGTTTGCAGGTCTGTTGATAGTAAAACAAGTGTGTGTTGACGTTGATCATGATAAGTTTGCCACAAACTGCCACACTGGATTTTGATGAGACACGTGCCTGATGCTAACCATGGGTGGGTACAGGTCCCCTGCGCTTTCAAGTGGTAGCACTTTCATGTCCTAGTAAAAAACTAGCAAGCATATTCCAGCCTCAGGATCGTTCGTCCCTCAGCAGCAGAATATGTTTCTTTAGATGACCTTTGATTTTTGTACATGTAAGAGCACTTGGCATTTATGTAACTCCCTATCATCTTGAAAGCTTTCAGAGATACTGGTGTGCTAGGCAAGGGTTATGAGAGGGCACTGAGCTTGCAAAGCTCCTGACACCTTCCCTGGTAGGCCTGCTGCCTCAGGTGATCCTGTGGAAATGTGGGGTAGAGTAGCTGCCCATAAGGTTTAGCATTTGCTTCCTCTTGGGGGTGGCACTATTGTGTTAGAGCTTGTGTGTAAGTTTTAGAGAGAGGACATGTCTCTAATCAAATCATTGTGACCATGGGGATACCCAGCTGTGCTATCAGCTCCATGAAAACAACTCTTAACCTTTTTTTTTTTTTCTGAATATAAAAATAATTAGAGTGAGACTGAAATTCACAGTGCACAAGGTATGGGATTTTAGTTACAGTGTCACATGTGTCAGTTTAGGAGGATTCATTAGTCCGGAGAAATTTCTTACTATAACACTGAAAACTAAATGGTGATTGAATTGCCATATAAGAGGCTGATCCTTTCAGGCATGAAAATCCTGTCTCTCTGATGTTACAGTTATAGAGGTCCTTCCTAGTTAGTTGTATTTACCCTTTAACTTGTTTTGTGAAAGCCAACTCTGGATATTGAATTTAAGTACAAGCCAAATTTACACCAATCTGTGGCGATTCAGCCTCAGATTCTAATCTACATAAACAAGCAGAGGCACTTGTGAGTTACAAAAATAATTTGAGATTATTTCTGATTGGAGGGAAGTGATGAATGTACCTCTTTGTAGGATTTAGTGATTCTTATTAAACAGTTGAATTTAAGATGCAGTGTATACATGTAGACAAAAGGAATAGGTTTGTACAAAATGTGAGCCAGAGAAGCGAGCAAACTGATGTTTCTTTTTTGCAACAGAAAGGAAAGTAGAACATACATGCTTTAGATTAGTTATGCAGACAGGGAGGCAGACAGGCTGTAATGTTGGGAGGACTGAGAGCATTAACATTTCAGTAATGTGAAATGAAATAGCAATGATGGATGGACTTATGTCTCCACCTTCACATGCTCTGTTTCCTATTACATAATTGAGTGGAGATGGTATCAGACAGTAGATGATGACCAAACTTAACCTCATCCTAAGGTACACATATAAATTAAAGATTCACTGTTACTCAGAGTTTAATAAACCCTTTCAATGAGATAATACCTTGCAATGAACCTATGAAGTAGCAACAAAAGCAGTGGGAAAAACACAGGAAAACTATATAGACAAGTATTGAAGTACTAATTTACATCTGGAAAAGTTTTGGGGAAGTTATACAGAGGCACAGGATTTTATTTTATCTTCTGTTTTTTCTCCCTGAGCTGAAGAGCGATAGTTTGTAAATGCCTTATAATATTTGGGAGGTTTCTGACACTTAAAGAAAAGATTGTATGAGAAAGAAATCTGGTTTTCACAATGGGCTTTCCGTAAAGGTGTTTTAGAACAGCCCTCCCTAGGTATGTAGTTAAGTCTAATTTTTTATGTCGGTCTGATCTGTTGATTTCACATTTATGCTGCACAACTCTTAGTGTCTCCCTGGCCAGCTCTTATCTTTCCTTGAGGCCCATAGTATGACATGTAGGGACAGATAACCTGGGCTAAGTCTTTCAGTTGCAATTTTGTTTCTTACTAATGAGTTCTTAACGTTTGTTCTTACGCTCACTCACTGCCCTGAGAAAAATGGATCAAGGTTAAGATAGTTTGATAAGTGAAGGAAATGGAAATAAAAAACCAGCTGATGGGAAGGCAATCACTCACCCCCTCCCACCAGCAAACCAGTGCCCAGGTAGTCTCCAAGCAATCCCTGCTTGGGGAAAACAACTCCCAAGTTTTCCTGCTATATTGTATGGAATAACACCCCTTGGTCAGTTCGGGGCAGCAGTCCTGGCTGTGTCCCCTCCCAACCTCTTGGCCACCCCCAGCCTTCTCACTGTGGGTGCAGAGTGAGAAACAGAGAAGGCCTTGACACTGCTTGGCAATAACCAGTGCACTGATGTGTTTCCCACACAGTTTTGGTCACAAACCCAAACCACAGCACCACATGGGCTGCCTGGAAGTATCCCCACCAAACCCGGCACACCTTACCTCCAGGTCGTGGATGGGAAACAACCTTAAATGACTTTGGGTCATTTAGTTCCTTAGTGCTCAGAGGAAAAAAGGAAGCTGCCTTAGATCTTTTGAGATCAAGAAACGTCTCACTTTGTCCTTAAAACCCACGGTTTCAAAAACAGGTTGCCACTTTTGAAACCCAGAAGGCTTGCATTCGTGAATCTTGAAAAAGATAACGTGATAAAAGAGAGCAGGAGTCTGTTAAAATATCTTGACAGTTATTGTCTGTATGAGTATGAAAATTACGTTTAAAAAATGTATTACAATGCATTAGAATATTATTTCACTGCAATAAATTAGTAGAACTACTCCCACTTACAGCATTTTTTTTTTTAATTTCTTAGCAGTATTAAGGGAGTAAATGGCCGTATTGTAGAGGTGGTTGGAAAGCGTAGGAGTTTGCATTATATTGTGCTGAAGTGTGGGTATGTGCAAAATTAAGTTTACCAGCACTCAAGCTAAATGGAGAATGAAGCTGATAAATTGGAATATGATGAAGTGAAGCAGTAGTTGTGATGACACTGCTAAGATTTCTCTGTAATGAAGTTTCATGATACTCAGGCTGCTGGCTGGTTTTGTGTTAAATGGCAAAGAATCTTTTAAGTGTGAAGAGTGAGATTCCCTTATTTTTTTTTGAGGGGGGGGTTGGGGGGGGGGTGTGAAGTTCAAAAGAGATGCAAAGAGAAATTTCGTATACCTGCCCTCTCTTCCATGTTTACGTGGATGAGCAAAACTTCCTGGGATTTCTGAAGAAAATGGCCCTATTACATTAAATTGTGAACCTGTTGGTGTTTTTTTCAGGCAGCTCTTAGACCAAATGATAGTGAGGAAAAATTTGAGGGCAGAGAAGGGCAAGTGGGAGAATATGCTCATGACCATAAGCAGTAGATCCAGGAGCAATAGAGCTCTACATTGTCCATCATGTACACAAATGTGAAGGGGGCAGGAAAAGACATTTGTTTTTAATCAGCATTGCTCCTTACAGAAAGTGAAGGTCATTTTTTTGAAGAAACTAAGTGATAATTAAGAGTGCTGATTGTTGTATCACTGTGTATTCAGTACAATGCAGTCACAGGAATAAGAGAATTACCAGATAGGCCTGAACCTGGGTGTTTTGTCCTCTAAGTGATTGTTAAATCCAAGAAAACTTAACTTTAAAGAAAAGAAAGAGCAGATTTTGCAAAGGATAAGTGATATTTGCAGGTCGGGTGAAAATTGTGCTTCTCAAAGGAAAACAGCAGCAGTGGAAAAGGTTGAAGTGCAAATATTTAGAAATGGCATATCACTAGATAAAAGCGTAAAAATATTTATGATTAAAAGGGAAAGACAGTCACAGAACTTTCAGGTATTCCCTGGACAGAGATGTGTGATGTATTGGATACAGAAATAAGAAAAAACCCACACCACAAGCATAGTCATGACTTTGCATCTGGAGGACAAGCTTCTTACAAGGGCAAACCAGAAACCCCTGAAAACATGACAATATCTGCTTGTCACAGTGCCATGAAGAGCCATCTGAGCCAACACTTAAACTAGCTAAGATGTTGCACATTTGTCTGTCCGGGTTCCACGAGGTTTCTCCAAGCAAATTGGGTGAGCTGAAAAGAACTGCCCTTTTTAGCGTAGCTTATAGACATGGATATAACTTCTCACATTTAAAATTTAAGGTTCTGCAACACACTGGGTTGTGGTACTGGGAACAGTCACTCAAAAGCTGACTTTGAAACAGAAACTGGAATTGAATGCAATAAAATCACAGCAGCCCTGGACTAACAGCAGGTGGTACAGTCACTGCCATCCCAGCTGCTTTTAGAAGGGTTAATGTGGAGATTAACTGTCAGTCAGTAAATGCTGGAGGAATAAAAACACAGCAGGTCAAGGAGAAATGTAGTTCAGGAGAGTGATTCAACAACATATTTTTAGAGAATTACCCAAGTGGATGGAAAAGAACTCCAAAGGATACGACTTGAGGACAGTGACTGCTAGGTAGGAAAACAGTAATGGAATAGGAAAAGCATCTTCTATCAGCATGATACAGAATTCCCACTCTGCATTAACTAGGCCTGAGACAACTGGATTGATTCCAAACCTGCCCCAGAACGTGGTTTGATAACATAGTTGTACCTGTGGACTTCAGCCCTGTTCCTTCTGAAATTACAGCTTCTCTGAGAAGATGGAGGCTTGCCAGATAGCGGAAAATTTTCCACATTGCTCAGGCAAATATGGTAGAGAATTCCCAAAGCTACCTGTGACCCAAGATGTTATGTCCTTGTAATGTTGCATTAGCAGGGCTTAAGAGTCTGCTGGCTAGGGGAGATAAATTTTCTCTGGGTTAGTGGCAGTGAGTGTGAATGTCTCTGCAGCATGCCTTCCTTCACTTCTGTTCTCACACTTAGCAAGAGTGAAGACAGCTGGGGTCTTTTTTCACTGGTAGCATGAATTTGCTTTTCTTCAGCCTAAAAAAAAGAGAATATACTGCTAAAGGCTTACTTTCAGCCACTCTGTATGCCCCAGGAAGGTTCAGTGTAAATGACTGGACTGCTTATGTTTAAAGACTGTAGTAAAGAAGCATGACATTTTACTTTTGAATAGTCACCCTAAAAAATAAGATCATGTGTACTGGCACTATGTGATATTAAGGAATTATATGAGAAATCCTTATTTTGTTTAGGACGAAGAGCTGCTTGTAAAAAAATTGGTAAAACGTATAATATATCCACTGAAACAAATTTGTGAAAGACAAGTACTAAATATAACTGAATTTTTTTGATGCATCCTGCATATCACATTCACACCTTATCATGTGAATATATTGCCAAATCCTGCTATATTGCCAAAAACAGAATACTATATTGAAATTTCCAATGAAGGTGAGAAACAAATTAAAGAAAAATTTTACCAGATCTAACATCAGATATCAGGAAGCCAATCCAAAAGCCAGATGGAGTAGCTTATAGGACGACCTCAGTATTAAGGTCAGGCAAGCTGAGGATTTTAATATATCCGAAGATTTAAAATAGAGGCAGTAAGTGTATGCTTTTATAGTGCCTAGATGTGCCTAAAAAATAATAGTATTTTCAATTTCTGAGGTTGAAGCAAAGGATCTACCATTATTAGAAGTGCTCATCTTTCCACTCCCTTTCTGGTAGAAACTTGTTTAAGGAACATGATTGTTTCAGCACAGAAATTGTAACAAATCATCATGTCCTGGATCTTTAAGGATCTGTGTGCAGAGAAGTAATTGCTGATGAGCTGCTGATATGGGGTGAAAATCCTCAATAACTCAGTGAGAGACTGTGTGATGTTCTGCTGTGAGCCAAAGAAAATAACTTTAAATTGAACAGAAACGAGAACTGTATCAACCTGAATGAGATTACTTTCAGAGGAATGTACTCTGGGTAAAAGGAGCTTGAGGAAACACAGAAACCAAAAGGCAATTGTGTAGATGGAGAAAAAAAACCCCAAACCAACAAACCAGTAGCACAGAGAGTTCAAGTCATGTTAACAGATGTTAAAAAAGCGATTAATTAAAACTCCACACCTGTAACAGTTAATCTACAGTAACTGATGGGTAATTATTGATATCTGTATATTCATTGTCAAATATTAATAAGTTTTCAAGATGCTGCCTAAATAACATAAAATAATTTCAAAACTGGTAAGAAAAATTAAGCTTCTGAACTCTGAAATAAAACCAAGATGTAAGATTAGTGTATAGTATTTTTTGAGAGAAAAAGGCAGATGTGAATTTCCACTAGGAAGTCTGAGAAGCAAAGAAGCATTTTTTGTATGTGGCAGCTTTATTAAGTCTGGAGCTGCATCCCAAGTGCCTTCTAGTTGACTGAAATATATACAAACTGTTGGGCCAACCATTACCTTTTTCTTCCTTGAACCTCAGCTCAGCTTCTGCAGCAAAGGCCCATTGATCAGTCTGATCAAACATTTTAAATATAGCCTGTTGCTAACTACTACTATTTTATTTCTATCCATAGCTGTACTGTCCAGCAGCAGCCTAAGAGAATAATAATGCCATGCGACTACACTGACAGCTCAGATGTATGTTAAATGGAAGCAAACCAACTTAAATAGAACTTCTCATTATCTAAAATAACACTTTGAAGCAAAAAATAGAATGCCATCTTACTAGATCATTCTTCCCATGGAGGTTATCTGGTTGTGGTTCAGTTTATGACAGGGAACAAAAGCTTGGTTTATAAAATGTGCATCGAAATGTGCAGTTTTAGCACATGTGTATTTATTTTCCCCTCATACAGGACATGTTTTCCCTTCTGATAGTCTTCAATTTTTTCAGTCATTTTTTTCAGCCTATAAATAAAGCACGTGTCATTCGTATTTTTTTTCCCATCTTGAAAGAAATAATAATTAGACTCAGTGCAAATCTCATCCTTTCTATTTTTGATACCATGGTTGTGCTGCTTGTTAGCAATGAGGAGAAAACCTGTCTGGATTGAACCATGTTCAATGAATACCCCAAACTGGCGTGAAACTATATCTTATATTTGTTGAGCAGAACTAGTACTTATAATGCCTGTAACTAACACAAAAAAGGGCAGACAAGACTTAAAATCTGCCTTATTCAAGGAATAAAAAATTCCAATGACTTGCAAATCAATTTGTAGCATATGATTGTGGGAATAAAATAGTACCCTTAAATCATTTTTACCTCAGTTACAGAGATATGAGTTGTATCAGCCACTAGAACAGTAGAAAAGGAACAGTTGCACTGTTTATACTATAATCAAACAGTTTGGGGTTTGCATGCTGCTTGAACAATTGAGTAGTGAGCGAGCTTTAAAATCGTTATTATATTAAAAATACATATGAATAATTCAATCTCCTAACTGTCAAAGGTTGCCAAGGAGAATCAAGGAACAGTCACATTCCATTTCTTTTAGCAGCACGATAGAAAGTTTTTGTACACAATTAATGCAATGATTATCTGAAAATGAGAGATGGGGTCTGAGTAGTAAAGAATTGCCTCTGTTGAGTTGAACCATGGGGAATTTCTGGAAGATTTACAATTGTATTGGCTCATTGCTTAATCGGATGGCAGAAAGATGTTCTCAGTATGTATTCCTTCTTTTAATGAAAGAGGTGATTAACCCATGCCAAATGCTATCTTTAAAGGCTTTTTTCTCCAACTACCTAGCAAAATTTTATTTAATCCCTCTACAGATGCACAGTATGTTCTGCTGATGTAGTTGATAAAAAAAAACATTTTTGGTCATTTTTAATTTTTGAAGAATAAATGTTTATCATCATCACATCTTGTGAGAAAACCAGAAGAGGCATGAAGGACTCTGTACAGCTGAGCTCTTGGCAGGTCTAGTAGCAACACCCTCAAATGCTCCTGTCTCCAGTTGTCTGTCCTGCCCCACTGCCAGATGTTATTTAAAGGCATTGTGAAAACAGCAGCAGAAGGGAATTTGCTCTCTGCCAGTACAGGAAAATATGCAGCTCTTTTCCATCAGATTTTGTTCCTTTGTTCTGATTCTGTTATGGGAGTGGTAATTGCTAGTGCTGGGAATAGAATCCGAGGCTGTTTCTTAAACCACCATTACTAATTCCATCAAAGCACTTACGCCACAACTCAGACTGCTACAGAATAACTTTGCTCTGCAATCCTCTGGTCTGCCTGGGGAACATTCCTGACAGTTCTGATCCACTGCAAAAGTAGAAATGTCAACTTAAAAAGTCAGACTTGTATCTGCATTAGTCAGAGCTTTCTTAGCAACTGACTCACACATACAGAATTTTCTCCCTGGGCAGATAAGACAGGATTGTGAATGGGTATTTTTTCAGACCTGTTGAAAGGCTTCAGATTCCCCTTATTAGCATAAAAAATAATTTCTTATTTTTTTTTTTCCTCACAATTCACAGTGCTTTGATGCTGCCTGGTCAATTTTTCTGCATTTCAAATGGCTTTTTTTCCTGAGCATCTGTTAGTGTGGGGCCAGGTAAGGAGCCTTGGAAGGGAGGGTTTATTCCTTCTTTGTTTGTTGCAGTGTACAATTTCATACTGGAATTATTTCACTTGGATCCTTCCACTCAAGTGGAAGGATCACCATAGTAAAGCTATTGAGAAACCTCATGGGTGTTTTTCAGGTAAAGTAGTTGCTCACCAGTCATAGCAAAAAATTATGTTATAAACAAAGCATCAAGGTTTTATGTGAATGACACATGCCCGATCTTTCACCCTAAATTAACTTCTGTAAAAGGCTATGAAAAGGGAACATCTTTCACAGTGAAAAACAGAAAAAATCTGGAAAAAAAAGTACTAGACTACTGTATCCACACCTTCTATAACAGGCATACTTAGTCATCAAGACATCTTTCCTTTGTTTGTCTTTCAGGTGTAGCTGTGTATTCATGATTAACAAGCTTCTTTACTGAAGCTGTTGAGCATTAATAAGGAAAGCTTCATTTCTTGTTTAAAGCTACCCTCCTTCAGAACTTAACCGGAGTGAGATGTGGACTTGCTGTGTTAAAAGAAATATCACCATTTTATTATTTCTCTTTTCAAAATGTGACATTAAGTATCAAATTTGATTTAGGGGAGAGGAGAAAATTTGCCTGATATAAACAAACTATTTTTAAAAATAATTTTAAAATATTTATTTCAGTTCAGATTTATATATATGGAATGGAAACTTGTTCTAAAATGATAATACTCCATTTCTATCTGTTGTGGTTTAACCCCAGCCAGCAGCCAAGCTCCACACAGCTGCTCTCTCACTCCCCCAGCAGTGGGATCAGGGAGAGAATCTGAATGATTAAAGTAGGAAAACTAGGAGGTTGAGACGAAGACAGTTTAACAGGGAAAGCAAAGGCTGCACACACAAGCAAAGCGAAACAAGGAATTCATTCACTGCTTCCCGTGGGCAGGCAGGTGCTCAGCCATGCCCAGGAGAGCAGGGCCCCATCACACATAAGGGTGACTTGGGAAGACAAATGCCATCACTCCAAATGTCCCCTCCCTTCTTCCTTCTTCCCTCCACTTTATATACTGAGCGTGATATGCTCTGGAATATCCCCGTGGTCACTTGGGGTCACCTGTCCCAGCTGTGTCTCCTCCCAGTTTCCCAGGCACCCCCAGCCTCCTCACCAGCCTGGCAGTACAAACAGCAGAAAAGGCCTTGGCTCTGCTCAGCAAGAACAAAAACATCTCTATATCATCGACCCTGTGTGCAGCACAAATCCAAAACCCAGCCCCACACCAGCCACTGTGAAGGAAATTACCCCAGCCCAAACCAGCACACCATCCTATCACCACAATTATTTTTTTGTCTTAAAAAAGAAAGTAGAAAGTGAGGCAATACTACATCAATTAATTAGTGATTTTTTTCAATGAATAACATGGGGTTGTCAGTGTGGGGGTTTTTGTTTCACACATCAGCCTATGTGCACAGACTACTGACAAAGCATCATTCCTTTTTCTGTCTCTATTCAATAGCTTCAGATTGAAAACTAAATTTAATATAGGGCTTAGTTTTATCACGTTACACACTCGTTACTGGTGTGGTATGTTGGAGCCATCGAAAGGTCCACTTCAAGAATCAGGTTCATATGTAGAAGAGTTGACCTGAAACTGAATTTCAGTCCCTTGGGAAATAAGAACAAGGAATCAACCTTGGCACCACAGAGCAAAACCCCACCGACACAAACTGCTGCTTAGAATGGCTCTTCCTCACAAGTATTCCCTGTCAGAACAACATGCAGTTCTCTCAGAGGGGGGATGAAGCCCCTGGGTTTGGGAACTGCAGGCTCAGTTCCTGCTCCGTAACAGCTGAGGGCTGGGGCACCTGGGAGTGCTTGTCTGTCGAAAGTGAAGGGGCAGCATGACAAGGTAGTGTGTTGCTAAATAGCATTACTTTGTGTTGTGGGAAGGTCCAGCAGTAGGATACCTGTATCATTTTAGATTCTTTTTGTGCCAGTTTCTGGTGGGATTTGTTCCCAGTAGAAGCAGAAGATGTCTGCTGCTTCCTCTCTGGGCCATCTCGAGGGGGTTTTTTTCTGCTTATTTTCAGAAAGCAAGCAGCACCAATAGGGACAAAAGAAAGGTACAGTTTACAAGTCCTCTAACCATTTCGTTCTTTGCTCATTAAAAATTAGGACCTTGGTCACATCTGTGCTGTAATATAGGAGGATGAAAAAGCAAGGCATATCTTTGTTTTGATGCCCTGCTCTTTTGCTGAACTCTTCTACTCTCAGCTCCTGAGGAAATTAAAACTATAATATTGAAACATGTTGTGGCTTTGTGTAAAATAAACTCCCTTTTGTAGTGAGTTAGACTTTCAAAATACAGCTTGGTTTGAGTATTGAAGTTATCAAAGAGGTGCACACTTTTACCCATTTATAGATGAAAGTGTGCTAAGCAGAGAGGCATATTTTACCCACTCTTGCCAGCTACATCCTTGCTTTATTACTCACATTATTCTCTGTCTGCCTGTATTCCAGTTAAGGTGATGTAAGAAAAGTTTATTCCAAACATATTTCTTTCTGTTCTGCCTCTACTGCTCGAGCCAGAGTTCATCATCAGAGGATGATGCAGTGCCACATCAACACACAATGCAGAGGCTCCCGACGACAGTTGTAAACGTTTTCCTATCATGTTATGTTTGAACCACTTCTTTTGAGAGCCTACAGAGGAATTCAGAAAAGCTAATGCAACTCAGGTCAGCCTGTGCTATTTCCAAGATTTTTAAGCCTGGATGAGCTTGGACTCATCCTCCAGATCGATGTGTCCTAAAGTGTATATCATTGCTTTTTCAAAAGTGAGAGGATTTACTGTCCAAAAAGTGTCAGCCTTGCTGCTGAAGACTTTAAGAGGTGCAGTTCATCTGTGTTTAACAAAATCTGCTGGCAATGATGTTGTCAATTTGTAATGAAGTAAGTTAAAGGGGTCTGTATAGAATCTATCAGAGCACTGCAGCTTCCCGAGGGAATGGTTTTCACACTGGTCAGTAATAAACCCATTTTGTGGGGGAAAAAAAAAAACAAACCACCAACCCTTATTAATACAGGTTTTCAAATTGTGACAGAATCTTTCCCTTTCTCCTGAGACAGTCAAATAGCCCACATCTATGTTTATGTTTTCAAACATGGGAGAGAGTAGCAAAGGGAAAGATCAAATGGAAGTGATACGAAAATGTCCTTACTCGTTTTATGTGCTTGGTAACAATTTTGAAGGAAGATATTCAGGGACTCATATTTTGTATCAAGTTCCTCTTTCTTCTTTTAACTACCAACAATAAATGGGTATTTTTTTTATGTCAAACTGATCAAGGCGCAGTAGATCAGAATCGTCCTTCAAGTTGTTATAGAGGCGATAAGGATTAATTTCTTATTTTAAAATGTGCAAATTACTCTCCTTGTCTGAGAGCAGTATGTCACCCAGCCATCCCTCCCATTACCACAGTTTTACTTATGATAAAAAGGGCCTTGCATCTCACTGTACGGGCATGACATGAAGGAGACCTATTAGTAAAGATTTAATAGGCCTGGAACAGAGGGTAATAGAAATTGAATTGGTGTAATTTATGTGGTGCTGACAACAGTATGATCTGAGAATCTTCAAAGGTGCTCCCTTCCGCCGGGTACAGAAAGGAGCTGGTATTTTCAAGTCATGGTCCTGCAAGGGGTGTACTGTCAGTGTGGTTTTCTCAGACCTGTTCTGGAACTTTGTGAGTGTGTGTTTAATCTGAAGTGTTGGAAGAAAACCCGTTTTTAGGCAGTGTTCCTAGCAAATGGCAGCAAATATAACTGCACCATCACTTAATTCACATTCTCTTCTTCCAAATGCTGCCTCATTAATATTTGAATCTGTTGTCCAGTTCCAGTCTGTTTTAAAGAAAGTGTGAGTATCGAATATCTATAAATTCATGGGTATTAGGAGCATGAAAGAAGACAAATTTATTCTGCTTCTGCAAGAAAGGCAGGTAGCATTTTTTTCTCCTCCACTCAAAAGAGGCAGAGACTGCCCAGGCAGCTGAGATAGAAGAATGAGGCAGCTAGAGAGCTCATGCAGAGCTCCAGACAGGGAGAGTAAATCCCATTTGTTTCTTACCTAGCTGGGAAGGATGGAGAAATAAGCTGGGAACTTTTGTAAAAAGGGCAAATTAATTTCTGTGATGTAAACAGGACAGGTATAAAACCTTGGGAGTTCATGTTTCAGTAGCTCTTTGCTGAAAAACTGGCTTAAAAATCATGGAAAGCTATTCCTTTAAGAACTTTCTGTGTGTTCGAGAAATTAAATTATAGCAATCTCACTCCCAACAGTTGCCTAATAGGCATGTTGTGTCTGTAAGAGACCAAATCATGACATGGAATAGCAGGTACAACTCTGTCCTCATCAGTGACATTAACTTATGTAAGGAGTTAATTTGGCTCTGTGATTCCGAGTGTAAAGAAGTTCTGTGCCAGGCTGCAGAAGTCTATAATACACAAACATGAAAATACTCTTTTAACTGGAAATCAACTGGAACTTTATTCATCTGCTGTTGAAGTGAACATGAACAAGTGCTCACTTCAAGCCAGTGTTTATTCCCAAGGTAAAGAGGAGTTTAAAATCTTGACTGGCTATAAAGTAGACAAAATGAAGAAGAAAACTTTCATTCTGAAATTTTAAGCAATTTCTGAGCAGACTAGGAAAAAAGGATCCATTAAATATCCATGTTAATGACGTAGACTCTCTCTGAAAGTAAAATGGGTATTTTGACAATGCAATGGTGAGCATTTTTATACAAAAGAAGTAATGCTGGAAGATTGTGCAGGTAATGAGGATCTCCCCCACCACTAAAAATTCATTGAGGGTAATAATGCAGTAAGAAAAAAAAAATCAAAACCATTAAACAGACTAACTTACTATTTTGTGCCTAAAAACATTGCCAGGTTTATGGAAACTGGATTCATGCGACATGGAAACCTACCTTAGACATGATTCTAATACCAGATTGCAGCTCTTTGGAATTGTACACCAGGCTTTAGGCATAATTTTTTGATGTGCCATATACCACATAATTTTTTGATGTGCCATATTTTTTTATTAGAATAAGACGGGGAAATTTAAAAGCATTGAACTGAATTATGAAAACATTAACTTCTTGGCTGAGGAGATTAAAAGAACAAAAGAAGTCTGATAGTTTGCTTGGAATCTGTAGTACATTGGCCTATGGTTTCATGTTTTACAAGACAGACTTTTATTTCATCATTGAATTGATGGAAGACTTGTGATAGTGTTCTGGAGGATGATGATAATGTTGGAGATTTACTTGGAAAACCCTGATTTGGTTTTAAAGGACGATTCCAGAATAAAGATGCTGGAAACAGAGTACTTTGGATGAGACTGACTTTACTGGGACACTGTGACCCTCCCTACAGGAGTTACAAGATGGATTTTTAATTAAACATAAGCTTTTAACAGACTTTAGATTTTACTGAAAAAAAGTAATTATATATTCATTTTCATCATACCCCTCGTGAACACCTGGTTTTGTCTGATTTTTTTTTTCTTTTTTCTTTTTTCTTTTTTTTTTTTTTTTTTTTTTAATAAATCTGAGACCGTGGTGTAAAAGATGTGCAACTACACAGGGAAAACTGAAGTGCCTTACACTCAGTGCAGACAGATCCACTTCACCATTTACCACCCAGACTTTCTACAAGAAACACTTTCTGGCAGTTGGCCATACCTTAAATGGTGCTTGACATTTAGGAATTGAGTTTTGCATCCTAATCCTAAAACAAATGGACTCCTAGATGTTAGTTACTTGCCCAAGGCACTGAGGCAGTGAGTTTCAAAGATAGGATGAAAACACCAGGAGTCTGGCTTGGAAGTACCCTCTTAGACAAGGTATTCTTCTAAATATTTGTCAAATATTAGTTTATAGAAGTAACTGATATAACAGTAGTAATGTGTTGTTTTCAATTTATGACTCATATTTGTTTATATGCAAGACCTAGGAATTACTTGTAAAGTTTCTGTATTAAGACCCTTTTTTTCACAGGCAGTTTAACACAGCATGTCAGTCCTTTTGTCTTTTGAGGTAATGACTTGAATCTTATTTTGTAAGTGTCATCCAGAGAATAATTATCTTTGTGTTACTATTCAAAAACAGAGTTTGGTTGATTTCTTTTAACTTGACAGCCATGTTTCTTTGGTTCAATAAATGTTATCAGGCATTCTTTGGCTGCTCCTATTGCATCAACTTTAATTAGTTTTTGATTGCTGTTAATTTCACAGCTTTTTCTCTTTAATAAATTGCATCAAAAATGCTTTAGTTTTTTGTTGCATGAAGTTTAATTAGTTTTGTGCTTTGCTTACTCTATTTTGCTTGCTCTTTTTAAAGAAACTCCCCCACAGCTTCTTCCTCTGAGTCACTGATTCTGATGTTGATGATTATAGGAGATTATAGAACCTCTGATCATTAAACCTGTCTCTCTCCAGAGCTGCTTGGCTAGCTTGAAAAGGATAGGCTGATGCTACAGTTCTTTGAGTATAGTCAGGTGGTTTTGGAAGGCCACATTTGGTGGGGAGACTGATAGGAAAACTACCAACTCCCACCCTAACAGTCCAGTCCTAAGGAAGTTTAGTTCAAATGAACAGACCTGGAATTAGACTCTTGCTTTTCTGACTCATTACTTTACAGGTAAAGTTAAGTTCTTTCCAAACTCCATTTAGCCTATTGTATGGTGGAAAGAGGTCTTTTTAATTTCCACTTCTGACATCATCTGGAAGTCTCTGTACTCCTTGTTACTCCCTCCACTTTTGCATAGTTCCACTGAAGATTTCTGTAGGACTCAAGATTTTGAGCAGTGGGTGTCAGAAAGGTCTCGGATAACGTCAGGAGGTGAGATTTCAGAACGCTGTTTCTGTGGAAGATGGGGATTTCAAAGAGACAAAGGAGGCAGAAGCCATGTCTGGGAAGAGAAATGAGGAATGAAGAAGGAACATAAATGGCTCCAAAGGAGCTCAGAAGAACATCTAAAAGAATAAAGACATAATCTTAAATCCCTTTGTAGTACTTTAGGTCTAAGTAGCAGAATGACTTCTCAGTAAGAGACTGTGAAGGTAGAAACTAGTTGAGGGGAAGCTGGTAATTACAGAAGAAATACTTTTATGCATAAAGTACCGGATTAAGATTAATGAAATGTGGTTTTAATTTCTCTTTCAGTCAAAGTTTTCTTATGTAACCTTTGGTAAATAAGATGGGCTGTCATTTTCAAAAATAATCTGCGTACTGAGAGAGGAGAGACATCTAAACAACTTAAATGTTTAAGGAAGATTTAAACAAGACCATAAAATAGGATTCAGTGAGTTTGAGATGTCTAGAACTGGATAGAGGCACACTTCTTTTACTGGAAAGCTCACAAGAGAGGTAGATTTCTGCTTCTGTTCGTGTTCTGGAGTATGTCAGCTAGAGCAACTAAGCCCTACCAGTATCAAAGACAAGATTTAAGTTTTCTGTGTTTCCAGTTTCTCATTTTCTTATTCTCTCTCTCTCTCTTCCTCTCTCTTTCTCTCTCTCTCCTTTCTCTCAAGATCCTTGCAAGAAGTATTCATGTGTCACCCACTTTTTTGGTTTTAATGAAGGCAATAGTAGTGTTTCGCCATATTTCTCTGACATTTCCCTGGTAAAAGTGTAAATAAACATTAAAAGAAAATCCTACTTCAATGACTTAATATTCAATGCCATCTTCCATCTTAAAGACTCCAAATTTACATTTCTAATCTCACAGGTAAGATCCTTGACTGTCAGGCAAAAGCTTTTGAGGGCTTTGGCCCATTTCTTTAAGAAGAAAGTATATTGTCTGGTTTTGGTAACAAGTGCTCTTGCATCTGTCCCTCGTAAAATTGTGGTCCAGAGAAAAATGAATGTTCAGGGTTTTTCATAAGCCTTTATGTGTTTTCAGCACTGGGTTGGGGATTAGACAGACTTTTAGGAACCCTTACATCTCTGGATGTCTAGGGAGACAGTGGTCAGGTGTGGTTTGTGTTTCATCAAATAAGCATTTTTGCAAATGTGGCCATCAATCTTTTTCAGCTTCTCTATGATGCTCATGGTTTTGAGGATTTAAATGTTCCCTTCTATGTCTGTTTTGCCTTATACACTTATTACACCTTCGAGGACAAAGTGTCTTTGTCATTGTTAGTGTACAGTGACTCTAAATTAAAGATGTGTTTTTAGGTATTGTATAAAAACCAGAGCAAGCAGTAATTGTTATTTTCCTAGCAGCAGGCTTTGAGGCCACTCTGCTTTATTCAAGTGGATAACCTGCAGCAAATTTAATAATATTGGTTTGCTTCCCTATGAAGGTTCTTTCAGAGTTTCTGTAGCTAGAGTCAGAAAAGATACATTATTTATTCCACATGTGAGCCTTTATAAGTAAGCTTTTTCCCTTGTGAATTTATGAGTTTCCATCACAGTCTTTCGCTTAGCAACATCCTCATAAAATTATTGCCCATGTTTCCAATTGCTGACTTATTCTGAACAGTACCTACCTTTTCCTAAGAACCACTATTTAAAGGGAAGAACCACTATTCTGGAAATCATACTGTTGCCATAAAACTTAGTTAGCTGCTTCTAGCATCCAGAGCCCAAAAGCATTTGGTAACATGCATCTGTCTTAGGAATGAACGGATTGTTCACCGTAGCTTTCAGTATGTGTCTTGCAACACTCCTATGAATCAAGTGTGGGGGTAATCAGATGTATGGGGTGACCTCCACGGTGCTTGATAGCAATGTAGGTTCTTCCATAGTTAGCTGACAAGTAGCTGTAGGGGAAAAAAAAAAAAGTCACGATAAATCTGTAAATAACAGAGTTAAAAAATGATGTGCTCTGTGTTTAAGGGTCCTTCTCAGAATTCTAATTCCAGGCTCCTGCCTCCTAATGTGTTCTGATGCCACAGAGGAATTGCTTAATGACGGTTTCTTTATCACAGCCTTTTTGAAATGTGATCACTTTCTGTCAGTAAGATTTCTAAGCTTAATCATGACACTTTTCATTTACTTTCTGCTGTTTTCCCCTTCCGTGTTAAATGGGCTCAATTGCCCCGTGACCAGACACAGCATGCTGTCTTTTCTCAGAGTTATTTTGGCTGTATTGCAGAAATTGTCTTTTGTTAATGAAGTTGAGTAAATAATTTGTAGCAATTTTAATGCAGCAGTTTGATAAAGTTATTAATTGAAATGCTCCCTGTGATTTTGAAACATATGTTAAAGGTCACAGCTGCTTGCATATCAGAGACTTTCTTTTTCTTTATATACCTCGTGAACTAGTGTTCCCTTTTCCAAAGACTCTGTAGATTAGGCTATAAGAAAATATTTTCCCAAGGTAAAAAGGAAATTTCAGGTCCCATTCAAGAAAGCTAGTTATAGGTTAAACTGCTGTTTGTTGGAAATAAATCAAGCAGTAATAGAATGCTGAAGGTGTATATTTTATAGTTGGGGATAATTATTTGTGGTGCTTTACCCAAAAATTACGCAGGGTAAAAAGTGTAAAGGCAGTGGTTTAGGGAGTTTTCTTGTTTGCGTTACTTGAAAATTATATATTCAGATAAAAAATTCTTTGGTCTGGCGTTCTGCTTTGAGTAAATGTGTTTCGAGGTTTTAGGAATAGCTGGTTCAAGAGTACAAGTATTTACCTTGACATTCAACTTACATCAGGGCAGCTCAGCACAGACAAGAGAGAGAATGAATTCTAGCATGTCACACATATTTGGTAGCCAGCAGTAGCTCATGTCTTGATTGTGGTGCACCCACTGGGTCCTCAGTGTCCTCATTAGTGTCCTTCACTGGTTATGATCTGGGAGTGTTCCTAAAAGCCCAAAGTCCACCTGTCTTCCCTCTTACAGCCACAAGCCTGTCTGGAATAAGCAGTCCCCGTGCTCAGGGACAGACTGACAGCAGTGCTGCTGCTTCCTTTCCTCTCTGGGATTCACTCAAAGCTTCACGCTTGGAGCCAGTTATGTCGAAGGTTAAATAAACCTGGGTTGCAGTGCAAGCTCAGACCTGCCTTCAGATTGCAGTGCAGATACAAGTCAGAGTCATTAGCAGTGAGGACAAATGTAAAAAATGAAGGTAGGTGGCAGCTGAAGCTTAGCATGGCAGTTGATGTCAGAGGACCGTTCTCTGCAGCATCCATGCTACCGTGATTCCTTTACCTACTGGCAGCAGCAGTGGGTAGATGAGTTTGGACATAGCCCTGTTTGGTGTATCTTTCATCCCAGCCTTGTTAAATGATATCATAGAATCCAGCAATATATTAGATCTAGAAGGAATCAGACTGCAGTGTTGTCTGACAAGTAACATAGAACTATAACGAGAGTTACACTAGAAAATATACCAAAGTGTTGGTTTAAAACATAGTGTGGAGACATATTTTTGTTTCCTCTAGATCCAGTACAATTAAAGCACTGCTCACAATCCCTCACAAATACTTAATATTGTGATCCCTGAAATACCAAACCATAATTTAAAAACCTAGCTCCATGGTACTTTTTAATTCTAAAATTTTCAAATTGTCAGGCCATCACTAGGTTCAAAGGCTTTTGTATGAAGTTGTTCACTGAGCACTCAATTCCAACAATGCATCATTAAGTAATGATAAAAGGCAGGAGGAGAGGAGTAATGCTTGTTATATGATTTCAAATGTGTTGGTTTCCTAGGTTTGTTTTTCCTTTTTTCACCCATGCTTTTGAGATGCCTAATAACTTTAGATAAGAAATACTCAAAGAAACTGTAAACACAGTGGCAAAATTACTTACACAAAGATGTGCTTATTTTCCTGAAGGCTGTTTCTGGGGGTTATAGTGACATCCTTTTTTATTTGACCAGTTATAACATGTGGAGTTTATTTCCCCCCCCTCCGCTTCTAATCCTTGGCATTATACACAATTTCTTGTACAAACAGGATCAGAAAGGTTTTCTTGGGTTTTATTTGTAATGGAAAGTTTATCCTTTTTTATTACTTTCACTATTGACTCTTGATGCGTTCTTGTCTCTACAAATACTGCTGAAATAGCTGTTGTCATCCATTCTGTGATATGTTTTGGCTGGACAGGTGCTTCAGGGTCAAATGATAGCTCATTCAGCCGAAACTGTGGTAGCAGCAATTGCCAGCCTCAGGCCAGCTCTTGCAGTTTAGATTTTCGGGGTGGAAATCTGTGATTACTTCTAGTTCTGAAACTTTCACCAAATATCAACGCTGCGGTGTTGCTCTTTGATAAAATTAAGTATATATATGGATATATATATGTAGCATAGATATGCTATATCTATGCTAAAGAGCTCTTCCATCCTTCCTCTACACCAGTACATGTTAGCTCTTAGCTATGTTCACAGTGATGCAGGGTCTAAAGGAAATGGGGAAATTCTCATCTTCCACATTATTTCACGGATGAGGATGATGTGCTATAATGTAGCTGTGTCCATGGTCAGGAACTGATTAAACTTCAGTGGCTTCCAAGATGTCGGGGTTTGAGGGTTCACACATTTGGTATTTTCAGCTGCTGTTTATGGGACTCATTCATGGCATCTCTAGAAAGTTAATCCATAGGAGGTGACAGTTCTGTAAACTTAAACATGTGCTGTGTGTTTTTTTTCTTGTGATGACAAATTCCCTTTTTCACCTGATAAGAAATTCTGCAGATTTGAATTCTAAGAGGACTTTTGAATAAGATAAAAAAATTGAGAAGATTTGGATACACAGGTCAGCCAGAAGCAGGATGGGATGACATTCATGCTTAGTTATGTTTCCTGCACCAGTGTGGAGGATATCAGCAGTGTCTGTCATTAAAAAGTAGGCAAATTCTCATTGAAAAAGTAATGAAGTAGAGCAGGCTTTTAAAAAAGTTTTCTTCTTCAACAGTTCCAATATTTGATTGGCCTACTAAGTGTCAGCAGAACTCGGAGGAATTGTTTCTGCTACTGTTATTTCAAATGAATCAAGTTAATAAAGAGGATTACAATCTTGGTTTTGGCTTGAAGTGTTACATGGGCTGGTTGGAGGTGCTGGAATGCCATATACATAAAACAATACCAAATGTTTTCTATTACAAAAAACATTTTTTAAACTTCTGATAAACCTACTCACTTCATTCTTATCAGTATTTGTTTTCCTTTTTTTTTTTTTTATTGTATGTTGTTCTTTGTGCTGCCACAAGGAAAAGTACCATCTCTGATAACAATGCTGATTAAAACAGAAACTGTTAAAAGGAGAAATGTCCTACCAAACAAGGGTTTCTTTCTCCAGGAGTGTTAATCACAGAAAGATTTTCTTTCCTAAGTGGTTTAGAGAGACTTACCTGTGTTTTTAACTCAACTTTGCAATATTCTTACGCTGATTGACAGTAAAATTTGATTACCTTTAAATATGCTCTAATGGGAACTTCATTAGGTTTATGCCTTGGGCTACATTTTAAATGTCCAGATCATTGTTATATTTGCAGTCTTATGCACATTAACATTGTTCAGAATTTGTTTTCTTTACTAATGTTCTTGCTGCCATTTTTCATTGCCATTTTAAAGTCTCTGTGATTGGTAACAGCAGTTATTAAGTCAATCATACAGGTCATGTTAGATATTATTTTTAAATAATGTTATCTTAAAATATTGTTCTTTTTTAATGGTCTATTAATTTTTAATAGCTTAAGTAATTTCAACATTTTTAATGCATTTTACAAAAATCAAGAGTTGGTTTATAGAAAAGGAAGAGCCCCAAATGATCCCATAGGTAGTTCAAAAATTTTTGAGTGAATTCGAATTTTAAATTACTTCTTTGGTTAGGCTCATCAGGTAGTTCCAAGGGAATCTGTTTCCAGCAAAATCAATAGGATTACGTGTTAATCCCTAATTCTGAGACCTTAGTTTATGAAATACTGACCCATATTCTGTTACAATTCTTGAATTCTGAATTTCCCTACATTGTCAGCTCGAATAAGGACAGAACATAATCAAGTTTATGCATTTTTTTTTCCTCTGAACCTTTTTCTTAGAAGTGTCAAAAGAAACTTCATTTCATCCTCTTATCCATTTTCCCTTGCAGAACACTTACATTTTGTACCAGCAGTGTCCAGATGATAAAACTTTGCTTGTCTAGTGAAGGAGTCACTGTTGTATTTTTCCGCTAAGTCATATAAACAGGATAATATTTTTATATTCATTAATATTTTAAGTGAATAAAAGCTTCATAATTAAAAGGACCATTTCTTTCCTTACGACATGCATTTCCTTAGGATATGTTGCCAAAGCTTAGTAAAGTAGATACAAGAAGGTATTATAACTCACGGAGGATACTTGAGGTGTTTACAGCCCAAATTTGTTGTTATAACATCACCTAGCTTTACTGAACGTTGTTTATAGTTTATTCCACCTTTATGAAGGTTTTTTTTTTCATAAATGTGGCCACTGTTGCCACTTTCACGATTAAAATTATGCACTAAAAGCAGGCCTATAACAGTGACATAAGAGTATTGCCCCGAGGCTGTGGAGGGTTGTGTGACTCAGTTGTCATCCTTGGGTAGGGTTTTTTCTAGAACTTTTAATATTTCAAGTTCATGTGCCCATTTTCATGTTCTTATGGTGATAGCAGGCTATCATCCATAAGAGTAAATGTTGTCATGATGTGCTTAGAAAGACTGACACAGCTGGCTTGGACCTTGTCCTCTGCCATTAAATAGCTGTCAAAACATAAACATCTGCTTTCCAGCTGACTGAGATTAAAGTGAAGACTATTCCATAGGCTTTTCCAAAGCTTCATTCTTTCCATTCTGTGAATGGCCCTAAATGTGCCTCAGTTGGAAATACTGGTCCCTGAAGCACTCAGGTATGATAACTTTATTTTTTGTAAGGAATTTTAAAAAATTATGTTATGCATTAATAAAACCTGTGTGGCTCATTATGACTTTAAAATATAGCAGCCATTGTATTAATGGATTTTTTTTTTGCTTCTAAATACAGATAAAATAGGAATATTTTATATTTGTCTCTCCATTATTCTAATACTCTGCAACCTCATTTATCCTTTGCACAGAAATTACAGAAGTTTAAGTGCTTTTAACATCTGGGTGTCCAAAACTTAGATACACTTGGAGTTTTACAGAAAAAGAAAAAAATCCATTTGGATTATACATGGATCCAGGTATTCCACCTTCTTAATAAACACTTGGACAGTCCAATATTAACTGCAAATGCAGAAAGAGCTGCCCTCTCTCTTTTTCAAAGATAGCTCTGCAAATACCTTAATGCTTTTATCTACTTTCCAAAAAGTCCCCAGAATGGGTGGGATTGGAGGGGACAAAGTGGGTCATCTGGTTCAACCTCCCGAGATGAAGCAAGTTTATCCTAGAGCACACGGCACAGGATTGCATCCAGGCAGGTCTTGAATATCTCTAGTGAGGAAGTCTAACAGGAGAGTGAAAAATAACAACAGAACGAGCACTGCTGAAATGAAGACACCAGCTCCCGTGGCTCCACGTGCAGTGCACACTGCAGCATGTTCTGAAAGTAGGCAGCTTTGGCCAAAGGCAAGAACAACTGCAGAATTAAAAGCTGGGCAGGAAAAGCAGTTTCCCTTCGTTTTAGTCCATTCTGCACTGAGCGTTTTCCAGCTCAAGTGTTTCTGGTTATCCCAACCTTGCATGGAAAGTTCCACTGTATCAGCTGTCTCTATCCCAGGCAAGGCAGAGCTGGGTGGCTCAAATCTACATCTTATGTCCTCTCTGGAGATTAGCAAACAGCCAGAGAGATCCCCCAACAGTTGTGTGTGGTTTTGGCAATATATTCTTCCCTTGGAATGAGATGCAGAGTATGTGTTGTAGTAATCTGGATTATTGACAGGTTATTATCCTGGGCTGCATCAAAAGCAGGGTGGGCAGCAGGTTGAGGGAGGTGATTCTCCCCCTCTACTCTGCACTTATGAGGCCCCACTTGGAGTGCTTTGTCCAGCTCTGGACCCCCAATATAAGAAGGGTCTGGATCTGTTGGAGGGAGCCCTGAGGAGGCCTCAAAGATGATCTGTGGGACGGAGCACCTCTCCCGTGAAGACAGGCTGAGGCAGTTGTGGTTGTTCAGCCTGGAGAAAAGGCCCTCAGGTGACCTAATTGCAGCCTTCCTGTACTTAGAGGGAGCCCACAAGAGAGCTGGAGAGGGACATGTTACAAGGACACATAGTGTTAGGGCAAGGGAGAATGGCTTCAGACTGAGAGTAGGTTTAGATCATATATTAGGAAAAACATCTTTACTGTGGGGGTGGTGAGGTGCCAGAAACTGTGGATGCCCCATTGCTGGAAGTGTTCAAGGTTAGGTTGGATGGGGCTTTGAGCAAGCTGATCTTAGTAGGAAGTGTCCCTCCCCATGGCAGGGAGGTTGGAACTAGATGATCTTGTTTGCTTCCAACACAAGTGGTTCTTCTATGGTTAGGATTTTCCACGTAAACCAAACGTGGATTTATTCTAAATCAGCATGATACTGGTACCTCTTTAAACTACTTACAAAATGTATGTATCAAATCTTTGAAGCACAATTTTAGAATAGCTGGCATCAGTAAGAAAATTTGGCAAACTCTATGCTGCTCAAGAGCAAGCTGAAAGCACTGCTTCTTATTGTTTTTCCACAATCTCTTTGTAATCTTCAAGGATTCAAGCCCCCTCCAGTCAATGATCAGGCACAATTCTCAGAGGGTACAGCAGTTGCCTCAGCTCTGCCTGCCTGGAGCTACAAAGACAGGATCTATACCTTTATTCCCTGTTCCAAAGAACAGGTAAGGCACTTCACTGCAGTACTTAATCTAAACAAGATATTCAGGGTCCATGCGTGTACAATGCCACTGCCCTCACTTCTGACTCAACTTCTGTAAGGAAATATAGATATATTGATTGATAGGTACATTGAAAGAGAACAGAGCTCTGTATGAGACAGCATGAGAGGTACAAAGTATTTGTGTAAAATTGCCTTCTCATTGCCTCGGAGAAATAAACCATTAAATGGTAGCAAGCTGAAACCATAATTGATAAACATCTTAGCTGGTGAGCTCTCCTAATCTGTGCAAAATGAAGCAGTGTAAAAGAGCACATGCCTTTTGTTATTTTAGAAGCCAATCTGCAGTAGCTATCCTAATTTTTATAAAGTCTAAGGGGAAAATGATGAGTGCATTTACTCACATTTCTTCCTTGTAGCGGCTGTTAATAGAAAAAATAGGAGCCAGGATTTTTATAAATACATAAAAGTCACGTGTCCATACTTAATAATTCTCAGTGAGGTAAATCAGTTTGGTTATACAGTTTGTGGGAGAAAACAGTAGCAGGTCTTCCATAGATTTTGCATCCCTGGGCTTTGGGACCATATGGAAGAAAAGTTTTTGAACTGAGGACCAAGCATCCAAATTACTTGCTGGGAAGGGAAGCTATGAAAGTGAGTGTAACCTTCTTCATTCCGACCATCATGATCTTCCCAAGCAAATAAGCTGTTCATTAGAGTACTTGCATGAAAGGAGATTCCTCACATAGAAATTAAAGTTAAGGAAAATGAATTCATTCTTTCTTTTCCTGCCTCGTGGAGCACTTCATGCAAGAGAACGAGGAGATGCAAACATATGCATCAAATGTCGCCTCTGTTTCAATTCTCCCATCTGCTTGATACATAATACTTGTCATTATATAAACCATTAGGGAAAGAGTTGAATGTATTGAGATGGACCTTTTCATCTCCTTCTTTCATTTGGCAACGTGAAGCCTGAATGCTCGAAGCCCAAGTGTGTCATTCATTTGACAATTTTTGCTGACATGGAATGAATCAAGGCTGTCTCATCGCTAAAGGATTTTAGAGGACAGCAGCTCATTTGGTGTTCTGTAATTCCGGTGTTTTCTTTAATCACATCTGAGGATAACCCTCATTCCTGTATTTATTTTTTTTTTTGATAGATGCTCGTAACAGCTCATCCCGGAGCCTGATGCAGGTTGCTGTGACCATGTTCTGTGTGACCTGAGGCAGCTACATGTTTCCTCTCAGAGAATGACTAAGTGTTTCTTCTCAGCCCCCTCTTAGTTCACGGATTATACTGTTAGTTTGGTGATGACTTTAAGACTTTGACTTTAAGAGCCTTAGGCATAGGGAAAAGGTAGTTTTCTTTGATGACCTTAGGCCAAATGGGGCATTAGCTGAGGCTAGACAAAGGCAAAACCATACACCATTATCATAGAATCATTTAGGTTGAAAAAGACCTCCAAGATCATGGAGCCCAACCTTTGCCACGTCACCAGCTTGTCACTAAGTGCCACATCCAGTCATCTCTTGAACACCTCCAGGGGCGGTGACTGAGATATGCTTGGTGAACCTGAAGACTTTGCCCACACTAATTTAACATTTTGATATTCAGATAAAAGATAATGAATCTCTTTCTTCAGAAGGTTACCTCCTTTCTGGTTCAAGATTTTTCTTTTTTTTGGGGGGGGTATAGTTTCCTAGTGCTTTATTCAGTTTTATTTGGAAAGTTACCCATAAAGCACCATCGGATATTTTTGTGCAGGGACTATTCTCTTGTCAAACTCACTTTTTTTTTTTTTATTTTTTTTTTAGAAAACCTTCTATTCTTACTTAGGCTAAAGATGTAGTTCATTCAAGAAAATGATCCTCATTTTAGCTACAGTTAGCTGAAACAGAGAACTGACATCTGGCTACAGATATGGTTACAGGGAAAGAGATATTATCAGCTTGTCACTTAATACAGTCTCAGTGTCATCAGCCAAAAAGGCATCCATTATCACACATAATGTCTTGTACGTCTTACACTTAGGAAAACAGACTGAAGGATCAGCTGAAAACATCACTTTGCCAGAAGACCTGCTGAGCTCCTTAATCCTTATGAGATACTAGCAAATATGTTGAGTATGAATAAGAATCAAGTGTGTATTTTTACTCTAATAGAGGAAGTCTAATTTATTTCTGATTAAATTGTGCCTGATTGAGGCAATGAGAACAATCTGATGTGATTGGCACAGAACATTTCAGAGATAGTGTGTTGTGATGCAAGATTTTATTTTCATACACTCAATATCTTCCAGTAAATGGAAGGTCTCATTTATTAATAAGAGTTTTAGAAATATGTTTAAAAGAAAAAAAGATGCTAGGAGTTATTCGTGGCTTTGTTACAGAGAACACTTTCTCTTATTTTTAGTGTACTAACACTTCATGAGGAAACAAAAAGAACAATTTGACAGAACATGCTGTTTTCAAGGCATAATAATTGCATAAAAATCACAGAACAAGAAGGAGTAATTAGATTACTAGAATAAGTAAGATCAGAAATAGGAAACTTGTCAATTTTCATAACATTTTGAGAATAACTGAAAAGACTGAAAAATTATTAAATGTAAGAGAGAACTGGGACTTTACCTCCTACAGTTATTTTGCACTTTTATTTTGGACTTTAATGGAACTATGGATTCATAGCATTAACAAAATAATTATCGTTAGAAAAGCAGGTAATAGTTGAGAACCTCTAGTCAAAAAATAAAAGCAAATGGTTATATAAACTAATTAGTAAACCAGTTTTTTTTATCATTATTTGGTAGATTAAATATGGATTGTAGAACTGTACCTCCGAGATGGTGTTATTAAAAAAAAAAAAAAACAGCAAAAAAACAATAGAACAAAACCCTGCTACTTTATATATAAATATGAAATCACAGCCAGACATAACTGAACTATTTGCCACTCAGTCTTCTACTCATGGGATCAGTTCCATGTATACAAGTTCTGTATGTGTGAAAATAGTTTAGAGCAGAAATACGGTTGCAGGGGAAAAGAGGGACAGTGAAAAAACAAAACCAAAAAAACCCCAAAATAATAAAAACAAACAAAAAACAAACAAACAAAGAAAACCCCCAACAAGCAGCAACAAAAAACCCCAAACAAAATATAAAACAAAACAAAAAAAAACCCAACCAAACAAACAAAAACCAGAAGGGAGAGAAACAGGAGTGAGAAATGGTTCATTAGAATACCTGCCACACAGTGATTTCCCCCTGTTCTTGTTGACAATTTGGGAAGTGTTGGCTCTTGCAAATTCTGAAAATGACGTGGTTTTAGGAAGCAAATTTTTTTAAGGACTGGTATCTAAAGCTCTAAAGAGGAAATTCAGCCTTAGCACAGGCCTACCAGATATGTACTCTTACACAGAGTAGGAGCCTGGCCATCTTCCCTTGCTGTGCAGTCACTGTGTCTGTGTCTTGAGCAGGCAGGTTGTTCTGAATCCATTGCTCCATCACCTTCCTTTGCCATGTCAGAAGAAATTTAGTTAACGTCTGAAATCATGCACTTTAAATTCCAGATGGTTAGTTGTTAGAGTATTTCCCTGAATTTGTGTTTTTGACATAAGTATCGAAATAAAGGAGAAGGAGCGTGTGAAAATATGAGGAGACAGAGACAGGGAAGCTGAGCCATGACAGGTTCTGTGTTTTTCAAATGTGTTTTTTATTTAATGCAACTGTCCCAGAAAGCATGCAGTCATTTACTATTTAGTTCCCTTCATGCTATCTTATCTCCTAATGTGCATGTCACACTAGTGTGTTCAAATAGCAGTTTACAATGTATTTAAATTGTATGTAAGCTGTGGCCATTGTTGTATTGGGTACATCTGTACAAAAGAGTTTACAGGTCTTGTAATGATTAGTAAAAGGAAAGGCTAATGAAATAATACTCAATGTAATTAAACTGAAAGCATAACTGTGCAACTGTGCTTGTTACTACAGCAAAAAAAAAGGGGACTGTGCCCAGATTAGGGCTGATTCCTTCCCCTTCTAAATTCAGAATGCATGACAGCTTCACTCCTACTGTGTACTTCAGCACACTGTAACAGTATAGAGACATGAAAGTAGATAAAAAGAAAACAAAAGGAATAAAAGAAGTAGAAGACAATAATGAAGAGACAGAATAAAAACCAGGCTAGTAAAACTCTGTAAAACAAAGTGCATTTATGAAGTACAGTGACATAAGAATGGAAAAGAGAATGAAAACATAAGACAGGAAAATAGTATGTGGAAAGGAGTCTTGAAACAACCAGAATAATCATAAAAGTTTTAGGGCTTGATTTATCAAATCTGAAATGGTGTGCAAGCCACAAAGAGCAAAGTAGAAGAAGCGGCATCATTATTCAAGGAGAAAGTGCCTCGAAAGCTTTTGAGCAGCATAAATTGCATTGCAATAGGACTACACTAAGATTATTGATGAAGGATTTTATGCCACTAACTTCCTATTCAATGAAAGTAATATAGTCTAGTATACTCCTGAGATGTGTTTTGAAGAATATTTTTTTACAAAATCAGTGCTACCAATACTTAATGTGAACTAGGGAAGTCATGAAAAAGTCATTAAAATAAAAAAAAGTTGTTTTGAGTACACCTAGAAGTACTTGAATGTTTTTTATGTATTTATATACCCATCTTAGAGGCTGCATGTCTACTGTGCCTTACAGTTTGAAAGATAATGTCATGTTTATGATGTTTTCTCTCCTAAACATGCACTGTCTTCCTCAGTGGTCCTGCAATTTGCATCACACAGGTCTCCATCTTAGATACAAACTAGGCAGATCTTGCAAATTCTCTTTATCCATCAGTTAATCTAATCACAATTCATTAAAATGGTGTCCTTATCCTATCCTCAGTTACAATGGTGCAGTCCTATCAGCATGTTTTTCCCTTGCTTTGGGCTCACGGAAGGAGAACTAAATCTTGGCAGTTAAATGAAAAGCTATGTAGGCTACCATAACTAAAATTTCTAAATAAACATGGCCTGTCTCTGCTTCTCTGTGAGTTAGGCTACCTTAGGATACAATAGGGAAAATGTGGCACAAATCTACCTGCCATGGGGCCAATACGTCTGAGGACTCGCTGCTTGAGCAATGAGTCCTTGGGAATACGTGTTTTGCTGAAACCACATTCTCCTGTTTGCAGCAGGAAGTGAGTGGAGGTGTCCCTCTGACTCTAACTGTGACATGCTTGGACCAAAGGCTCACAGGGGCAGGAATTGCCTGGTAGTTGATTGCAGCGGGGCTTCCTGCTGATTAAGATGCTTCTCGATGTGAATAATAGTGACAGATTGTCTTGACTGTTCTTTTGTAAATCTAGTGTCAGTTTTAGAGGGCTCTCAGTGATCCTACTCCTCCACCAGATCCTAGAATCACAGAATATGCTGAGCTGGAAGGCACCTTTTGGGATCATTGAGTCCAACTCCTGGCCCTGTGCGGGACACCCCAAGAGTCACACCGTGTGCCTGAGAGTGTTGTCCAAACACTTCTTGAACTCCATCAGGCTTGGTGCTGTGACCACTTCCCTGGAGAGCCCATTCCAGTGCCCGACCATCCTCTGGGTGAAAAATCTTTTCCTGATATCCACCCTGAACCTCCCCTGGCTCCGCTTCGTGCCCTTTCCTCGAGTCCTGTCACTGGTCACGAGAGTGAAGAGGTCGGTACTCGCTCCTCCACTTCCCCTCATGAGGAAATTGTAACTGCAGTGAGGTCTCCCCTCAGTCTCCTTCAGGCTGAACAGACCAAGTGACCTCAGCTCCTCTCCTTGTACAGCTTCTCCTCAAGGACCTTCACCGTCTTCGTTGCCCTCCTTTGGACACTCTCTAATAGCTTAATATCTGTCTTATATTGCAGTGACCAAAACTGCCACAATATTGCAGGTGAGGCCACCCCAGGTCAGAGCAGAGCAGTACAGTCCCCTCCCTCGCCTGGCAGGTGATGCTTTGCCTGATGCCCCCAGGACAGGGTTGGCCCTCCTGGCTGCCAGGGCACTGATGACTCGTGTCCAACTTGCCATTGACCAGGACCCCCAGGTCTCTTCCCACAGTGCTGCTCTCCAGCCTCTTGTTTCCCGGTCTGTACACACATCCAGGGTTGCCCCATCTCAGGTGCAGAATGCAGCACTTGCCCTTGTTAAACTTCATGCAGGTGGTGATTGCCCATCTCTCAGATTTATCAAGGTGTCTCTGCCCTCGAGGGAGTCCACAGCTCCTCCCAATTTAGTGTCATTGGCCAACTAACTTGGTATTCCTTTGAGTCCTGCATCCAGGTCCTTAAGGAAGAGGTTGAAGAGAACTGGGCCTAAGATGGAGGTCTGTGGAACTCCACTAGAGCCCATTTCTGGTAGAATGGAGTGAAAAGGCTTCTGTGAAAATGATATGGGTTCTAGCACGGTTACAGGAGGTAACTTGCCTATGTGTGGCAGCAGTTGTGTAAAACATGTCTGAGCTACGGTATAGCAGCAATCAGCTCTGTCTGCTCATGTCAGGCCAATATGAGACCTGTCTGCTACTTCACAGAGCAGTTTTCTTTCCCCTTTGAAAAGTAATTAAGCTTATCGGTGATGAATATTCTCTGCGCCAAATGATCTTTTATGGTGCATTGATTCTGGTAGTCTGATCACCTTGCAATGAAAAATAGAAAATAATTTCTGCTTTATCTTTCTGATTGTAGAGCCACCTTTTATTCTATGCTTTAGAAACTTATCTGAAGAACTACAACTCCCAATATGATTCGCTGAGATAATGAGCATAGGAAAACTACTTAAATCTTAAACAAATATTGCAATAGATGAGTGATACAGGCTGATCAAATATTTAGGCAATCAATAGTCCTGTAAATCGTTACTGTGAATTCTGATGCACTCTTGCTAGTCCTGCTGGACAATTATTATCCACTTTGTAATGGCATAGTACAGTATCTGAAGGATAAAAGGCCTTAACGTGAAGGTTACACATTATTAATTACAAGAATAAAACAGTTCTCTGATTTCAGCAATCAATGGGCCAGTACAATCAGATTCAACTCAGTAAATAGAAAAAACTTGGAAATTTCCCACAGTCAGTCGCAGCATTGCTGTGTCAGTGAGACAAAAGCCTTGTAAGGAGCCTTGAAAAACACCTACATGTCAGTCAGGAGGCAGAGAGACTGAGTATGCAGCCATTCTCAGGATAGTACTGTGCAGAAACGCCATCACAGGTCCTCAGCGTGGTGTAACCACATCACTGTGCTTGCATTACTGCTGCTGAGCCCAATTAATGCAGCTGGACTGGTACCAGATACCTGTGCACCATGCCTGTAGTTGCATGCTAGGTCTGATATTCCTATTGTGGTGCTGCATTTTCCACTGCAGAATCAGCTTTGGTAGTGCCTGTACTGCAGTTCCTTACAGTAAAGCACCTCCGTGGTGCATTGCTTTGAGACTGTTCAAAAGGTCATTAATTTGAGCTGTAACTACCAAGAACATTTGCATGTAGAAGCACATGTTTGTTGTGTATTATATCCTGTTTCCCCTTAACTTCTGGGTGCAGCTTAGCCTAGCTTTCTTTTTAGTCCAGCCTCATACAGTGGCATTCAACTATGTTCAGTGACATTCTGCACTTGCAGGGTGTGTCATTCACGTGTGTCCACAGGGGGCCACGAGATGGTACATGCTTTGGCCAGACAACAAAGAAAAGCTACAGTAATAAAACTGCTTCTCAAGTGCTCCACAGTCACCACCCTCTTATCATATTGGGGATTTCAGATGCCAAATATGCCCAAGTGAGGAGCAGAGGGCTCCTCTGTCTTGGAGCCAGCTGGCAGTGGTTGCCTCGGACATGGGGGAAGCTTCTGGCAACTTCTCACAGAATCCAACCCTGTAGCCCTCCCACTACCAAAACCTTGCCATGTAAATCCCTGTGCACGTTGTCATTAATGATATTGTGGTTTAAGAGTTCAGCTGGGAATGTCACTTATTTTCTTGAATATAAGTCATGTTCTTTACCTTTGTCCTCTGAATCCTTTCTACATTAATGGACTCAGTGTCTCTCCTGCTGCTAGTAACTATCATCTACATTTCTGAAGCAGGAGTAGAAAGTAAAAAGTTTACCTGATTTATGAAAAACTAAGAAGAGATTGGTATAAATTCTGAGATAAGCATCTGCAATTCCTACCTCCTAGATATTTGGTTCGCGTCTCATTTTTCTCCAAGTCTTTTAGTCCAACTAAGAGCTTTTTTCTTGCCAGCACAAGCATTTGTTTACATGTTGCATGTGGCTGTGAGTGTAATTTCCACTTACTGTTGTAAAGTTGTTAGTTACTTTAGCTAAGCACCTGAAATTTCCAGGAAGAAAATTAACTGGTCTGATGTCATCTGAGAATCTGCTTATGATGAGGAATGTGTTAGAGCAGGAGTTACATCTGAGCAGTTCTGACTGAGTGCTTTCCTTCATTGTTATTTCGGTCAAGATCACATTCTTTCATAGTCAGACTAAAGCTACTTTGACAGGAGGCTGACATCAGTATGTAAAGAACATCGTGCTTTCAGGCTGTCTTGTAATATTTTTAGGCTGCCCTTGAAACCACAGATTTGTTTAAATGCTTTAATTTAATTGTAGCTAAGTTTCACTGTGGAGTGTGGCACAGAGAGAGGAATAATGACACGGTTTTGTGGTTGTGTTTTTAAATGGTAGTCAAGTCAGTGCATCATGTTACTGCTTTAAATATAGAAGACTGAAATGATACAGTGTTATCAGAAATTTTTTTATTATACTATTAAAAATTACAAGAAGAACCTATTTTCTGGGAAAAAAAAAAAGCAGACAAAGTAAGGACAGATCTTCATATTAAAAGGCAGAAATTCTATATAAATTCTAGGGGTATGCCTGTAAGACCTGCTGATCTGTTTAAGAAGGTGAATGGCTATATTGCAGTAGGAAGAAGCAGTTCAGCTAATGCACACTTCAGCAACTTAAAAAATCCTCTATTGCACCTCTGTTGTATTTCATTCACATATTTTACTCCGTCCTGTTCCAAGGAAGACAAGATAGCTGAAAATTTGGCAGATTCCTGCACCTGAAATAATAATGAAATACCCTGTTATCACTGGAAACATGTGAATGGAGTGCAGGACAAGGAAAACTCTGTTATCACTGGAAACATGAGAGAGGAGTGCAGGACAAGGGGATGGAGGAAGAGTTCTCTCCTGCCAAGTTCACTGTGTAGACGGGTTTTCTACATTACTGAAGTAATAAGACATGATAGGGTGTGCATTTCTGAGCTTTGGGCGTTTTTCAGGTACTGTGATGTGATGCCAAAGAGAAATAAATTCAACAGCTGCAATAACGTGCCTGTAGCACAGTGGTGCACGCTGACACATTATAATATATATAAAGGCACTGTGATGCAGCTGTAACACAGGAAAGAGAGGGGAGTTTTCTGATTATCCTTCACGCTGTGAATTGTTTTGCTTACATTGGCCACTGTTAAATCTGCCGCTAAAGTGCAACTTTAAAGCAAAATTATTTGTTGAAGCTTGAAGAATATGTATGTGATCACTCAAAATCACTGAAATAAGGGAGAGGAGGGTACATCAGTTTGCAGACAGTGAGGAGATCAGAACTGAACCTTCCATCTCAAATGCCGTGGTAGCAAACACATGGACACAGAGCAGTGGGACTTGTCAAATGCCTGTTGAGTTCAGCTATTCCAAACAAACACCTTCTCCCTGTCCTTGTTGCTGCTGCCTTAACACTCAGAAGCTGGGAGATGAATAGAGCTGTTAAAACTCAGCCAATTCGTGTTTCTGTGTCAATAAAGGAGTACTTTCCAGTCCATTCTGGAATGACACCTGACTCTCCACCTTTCTTTGTTAACTTGCCTTTTCCCTAATAGCACTTTACAGCAAGTGTTAGATGGAAGGAAAAGTCGTCGTCACCGCCTGGGGTTAGAAATCATAGGCTCAGTGAGCTAAAGTGACTCCAGACAGGGTCAAACAAAAAGCCAAGAACCAAAGCAGAAGGAAGTCATGTGTTTCTCAGGAGCACATGGAGTGCTTTGCAGGGGAGCAGGCCAGCCTCAGTGGGAAACACACATTGTCACTCCTCAGGATTGTGCCTCTCGGTGTTAGTTTCTGTATGAGAGGAAGAGTGAGTCAGGAGTTAAAGTCCCTTCTAATTACTACATGTGTTTGCTTTTAGAAGAGATCTCTTGGAAGTCTTAAAGATGTACCTTGCTAGTACAGGCCTGTGCAACCCCTCTAGTGAAAGGAATGAATCGCAAGACACTGTGGCTCTATAGGGTTCCTTCTTCAATTTTATGAGGTTCTGGAGTAATAAAAAAGAGTAATTTGAGTTTTGTTGGCATTGCATCCTCGTGTGCACACACAGACATTTGTTTAGGGGAAGATTTTGACAGTGCAATCTCCTGTGTTTTTTGTAACACAGACTTACTTCCCCTTTGAGTTACTCTGCAGAACTCTGAAACGTACTTGGCTCATTTCAGGGTATTTCCTACCAGCTGTTTCTTACAGAGTAATTGGGGCAATAACCAGAAAAGTCACCTTTTTTCACCAGTACTTCACTATGTAGATTGTTCCTTTTCTCTCTCTTTGTAGTTTCACCCATCTTACCAGATTTTTGTGCTATAATTAAATGGTACTGCTTTGCTGTTGTGCTCTATAGAGACCTGTGTTATTTTCCATTTTTAGTAGTTAGGAGCTGATGTGGCAGGATGCTTTTAGGCTTTGTTTTCTGAGACAGCTACAAATAGAATTCTTTGATAATATTCCATTATTCACCGTGATAGTGCCTAGGAGGTTATGCAAAACTTAGTTTTGTTTTCAGCTAAGTTGGGCACTTATCCAGAAGCTGATACTGCTAATAAATTACTAGGGCACTGTGATATCAGCATTATAACTACTAATCATGAATTTAAAAAAGTAATGATGTCTTAAAAAAAGTTATATCAAAAGTTTGTGGAAGCTCGCAAAGGTAACGCAGAAAAAGGCAATAACAAATAAGCCACCCCTAAATCCATCAATACATTTTTCAGAGTGCAAACTGAATGCCTAGGACTGTTCCCGTGTCTGTTCTGTCAGTCACCAACCTCCTTTTATTAGCCTTAGATAGAAGATAAACAACAAGACTGACAGCTTTGTGTCCTTTGGCATTTTTGTGTCACCATCACGGAGTAAGAGGGTATTATGTCATCACTCAAGCCTGTCAGGTTTAGTTTAGTCTGCTGTTTGTCTTAACGATTGTTTTCCTAATTTTTTTCCTCTCAGCTGATACACATACCCTGTATAGATTGTATATTGTCGATGTTAGCAGAATCCATTTTTCAGAGGAGAGGTGTCTTTAACTTCAACTGTGGGAATGTCGCCCTTTTTTCCTACACACCGAGATAGAAATTAGAAAAATAAGCGTCTTTCACACTCCATCAGTTCTGATCTACACAGAACTTTTTCATAACTCATATATTCAAACACTAATTATATTGATATTACAAGCAATGCGAACTCTTATATTTGTTTTTTTTAAAAAAGCTTTGTTCAGGAAAGTTCATTGCCTATAACTCTCTTATGGAATCTGTATAGAACTTCAGCACTGTACATTGATAACTAGTGCCCAGTACCTCACTTTAATTGTGCCATTTATTATATGATGGAATAAAAGAGAATCTTAGCTGGTGTTTGGCCTTTGAAAACAGTCAAACAGTGTGAAGAGTCAACACTTGGCTTTTGTTAATGACTTGGTAACATGTTCTTTTAATGAAAAGTACAGTTTTTCCTCACTAGGGAAGCCATAGACTGGTTCCACAAAAAGGCAGATGTACCTAAAGGAAATGTCTACCTCAGATTACAGGTTCAAACTCTCTGAGAAATGTCTGGAAAGAGCAAGAAAAATTAAGAGTGGAGTACTCCAAAGACAGCAAGCTGATACAGAGGATATATAAGCTAAACATTATGAAATCCTAATGAGAGGGAATAAAACGTTGACAAGCAACTTCAGCCTAAAGGATAGTTCTTCTTGGGATTCTCTAAAAGTGGCATGTAAACCAGGTCAGATCTTCCTCACACTGAAACAAAGACACAGAGAAGAAGCTACTTGGTCTAGCCAGTAGTCAAATAGTTGGATGAGCCACTGCTTAAGGGATGAGTGAGGAAGGGACAAATTCTTTAGCTGCCACAGTCTCTACTGCAAATCAGTAATAAGACCTTTTGTCAACCAACCACCTCAGACAATATCCCAACCATCTGGCCCCTGTACTTTCTTAAAGACCTTTTGTCAACCAACCACCTCAGACAATATCCCAACCATCTGGCCCCTGTACTTTCTTAATGGATTTTGCTCACACCTTCACTTACCCAAGATATGCCAATATTCACAGTAAGAAACACAGGAAAATAATGTTTAAATCTTTGCTTCGATTAGTATGTATTTATATTTATGTGTGTAGAGTGTGTATCCATACAAAGTAGGACAGTTTAGAAGGAGACTTTTAAAGGCAAATCCCTGAAAGTCCAGCGTTACTGGCATCCAAATGGTCAAATGATTTGGAAATTCTGCAGTCTGTCCCTTCTGAGCAGGGCTCTCCAACCAGACCTTTAAGGGTGACAGTGAATAGGCAGGTTTGAGAGAATCACAATTTGCCAGAGAAGACCTGGCAAGTTACTCAGGATATGTAGTGCTCCTGGGTAAAACAAGTAGAGGAGCACTTTGTTGTGAATTGCCCTGATGCAGACACTGCATCCTCTCCCCCCTCCCCATGAAGTTCAGTGACCCTGGAGAATTCAGGCAGTTGCCCTTAGGCATTTGTACCTTCTGAGAGCCTTGAGCTCAGCGACTCAGCTAAGGTACCTGTCCTTGCATAATTGAAGGGTTTCAGCAGTGCCCAAAGGTTTACCTTGGGCAAGAAAGAGTTTTGGCTTTGATATTTGCTATAGTTTATTTTTTTGTGTTAAGTTCACCCATAGCTAGAGCTAGGTGCTGTTCCTCAATAAATTGCCAGAAATATCAGAGACGGAGTGATGGTTCAGAGTGCCAGTGAGCTTGCTGGGATTGTTGTATTGGCTTTTTGACATGTCTGTGACTGCTGCTAAATTTATTCCGGTAGAGATCACCTTACAAGATGATACTTGATTTACATTATCTGATTTGTTCTGTAATGAGGGAGATCAGAGTCGAGTCTTTGATTTCATTTTCACAGGGAACAATATACCTTTAATTTTAAGATGGATGATCAACGACTACATTCATAGAAATATTCAGCACGTCACCTTGGCTACCGCAATGCACATTGCAGAGCAGTGTAATCATCCTTCCCACCCTACTTCGCCTCTTGCAGTCAGAAATGTTTCATCTAGGCTCATTTATAGCTGTCAGTCTTGGGTCTAGATGGACACACCTGGGCCAGATCCTCAAGTAGTTCCACAGTCCTTCTCCCCACCCCCCTCCCTTCCTCTTAATTTAAGCAGTCTTCAAGGAACTTTATCCTCTAAAATTCCATTGAGGCAGACAAAAGCAGTTTTTGCCCCTTTTTGGCTTTAATCCACTTAGTGTTTTACGTCTGCTGGTAGAATTAGGAAGATGGATTTGCGTATGAGGATATAATTTTGTCTTCATCCCCTAGAGATCAACCCGATTGCAGACTCTGCTAATTATTGGTGTAAAGCTCATGATCTAGATTTTACAGGAGGAGCTTCCCTACGGTCTCCTACACAACTTTACAGTGCCTTTGAGTTAGTGTTAATCTCTATAGCTCTGATTACTCTTCTCCTGGCTGTGAAGTTAAATCTGCTGGTATTCTTAAATTGCTAGGATTATAGTTTTCTGTGCTAGCACTGTTTGATCGTTCCTTTTTTTGCTACTTCTTTTTCTTCTTTTTCTTCTGGTGGCAGTGGTGGTGGATTGTTTTATTTTAATCTGTCATTGTTTGGTGATACTTTCCAGGATTCAGCTACAGGAAATTAAATCTGCAGAGAAAGTTTCAAATTTAGGAAACACTAGAGAAAGGATTACCTCTGAGCATTTTTATACTAAGTTATTGCTTGGGAGTTTTTTGATTCAGATTTTTAATCAAGGGTTAGTAAGTTCTGTATGATTCAATTTTTCTTTTCCTGCTCTCAGAATGGACCTCTTGGAAATAAAGTAATCCAGTATGATTCTTGTCTATCAAGCATAGAGGGTTCAAAAGTGTGTTCAGTAAGTCAGCATTTGGAGGTAATGACTGCACCTTTAATAACTGGATTATAGAACTCACTTTTTTGTCTACTAGGGATTTTCCTAAATAGATTTCTTTGACTCCAGCTGAATCCTGATAACACCAATGGGATTGCTGGTCTGAGGAGGAAACATTTTAAATTTACAGCTAGTAGTAACATCCTTTCTCACTGAGGAAGTTAACCTCACAGGTAGTTTATTGGGCTTTTCAATAACTCTGAACATCTAAGTTGCCAGAGCTTCCAAAACTTGGTGGTGGTTGTTATTTCTGAGCATGATGCTATAATTCAGTGTTGATGCAAACGTTTTCTTGGGAGGCTCAAGCCTGTGGTGCCCTACAAGTAGCAAAAGCAGCTCAGAACAGATCACAGACACCTGGAACACGATCCTGAGAGCTCACCTATATGTACTCAGGCAAACATCAGGCAAGATGCCTTCTCTCCAGCTTCTCCCTGCCTGTTGTTCTAACTAGAAAGATTTTCACTGATTCAATCAAATGCTTTTGAATTGTTTTTTATTCTGGGGGAAGAGACATTTTTGTGGGAGGACCTGCTCAGAACAGCACTCATTTCCAGAGGAGATAACATTAATCTGTCAACATTTTGACAGTAGCAGGTAAGACTTATCTCTGTGGATGGATAGTTTCCAAACAGTTGTCTTCAGTACAGTTCAGCAGAGAGCTATGCAGGATATCAGTTGTTAATTATAAGAAAGCAATTTAAAAGCCAAAAGGGCGGAGAGTAATGCTTGGAAACCTTTTCTGTTTTATTTTTCTGTAGGATTATGAGACAGGATAAAGCTGTATGAATCAGAGAATCATGAAATAGTGGTTGGAAGGACCCTCTGAGGATCATGTGGTCCTACTGGCCTGATCAAGCTGGGTCAGCCAGAGCAGGTTGCTCCAGACCATATCCAGTCAGATTTTGAGTGTGTCCAAGGATGGAGACTTTACAACCTCTCTGGGCAACCTGTGCAGTAAAATACAGTGCAATAGTTTTTTTCCATTATTAAGTTTTAAGTTGATGGTGGACTGTCTCCCATGGGAGGGGTACGAGGCTGGAGCAGGAGAGTATGAGGAGTCCTCCCACTGGGGAGGAAGCAGCAGCAGAAACAGTGTGTGCTGAACTAACCACAGCCCCCATTCCCTGTCCCTCTGCACTGCTGGGAAAGAGGAGTTAAGAGAAAACTGGGAGTAAGTTAAGCTTGGGAACAAGGGAGGGTTGGAGGACACGTGTTTTAATATTTGGTTTTATTTCTCATTATGCTACTCTGATTTGATTGGTAATAAATTAAATTAATTTTCCCGAGGCAAGTCTGTTTTGCCCATGACAGCAACTGGTGAGTGATCTCTCCCTGCCCTTGTCCTGACCCATGAGCCTTTCATTATATTTTCTCTCCCCTGTCCACTTGAGGAGGGGATTGATAGAGCAGCTTTGGTGAGCACTTGGCATCCATGAGAGATGTTCCAGGTCCTTGTCTAGTCTAGTCCAGTTCCTTTTTTTCTACTCACTCCAGTATGACCCTGTCTCTCTTCTACTGGTGAGCCCAGAACTGGACACAGTACTTCAAGTGTGATCTCACCAGTGCTGAGGAGAGGGGAAGGATCATCCTCTTGGACCTGCTGGTAATACTATTCCTAATACAGCTCAGGATGCTGATAAGTGTAAAGTAATTTAAATTTACAATTGTTACATTTTTGCACTTCTGTTACAGAGAAGATGAAATGTACTTTGGAGTTTATGTTTGGAAATATAAAGTAATAAGTTAATTTAAGTACTCTTCCCTTTTAGAGAGTTGCTAATCAGTATTCCCAATGTATATTATATACAAAATTGGTTTAACCTATTCTTATATTTTTTTCATTAACCTTGTCCTCATAGAGAAGTCATCTATCACACAGAGAAAATAAAATTATTTCCTACAGAAAATGGGAAAAGTGTTACTAATAGGGATGCCAACAGGGTTTTTATCAATTAAAGAATGATAGGGAGAAGAGGAAGCAGCTAGATGGAGTAAAAAGTGGAGTAAAACACAGCTTATTCCAAGGATTGGCAACACCCACTGTGTGTGCAGTCAGGAAAGATTTCGAAGAAAAAGAACAAAAGAAGATGAAGAATAAGAGGAGTAAAAGAATGAGGAAAAGATGGGATCAGTGAAGCAGGGCAAATATTTTCTGTTGTAAGATAAACATATATTCAGTATACCAAAGGCTGTTACAGGGGAAAATAATTAAACATAAAATTTTATTTAGTAAGTTTTTGTTGAAGGATTTGGAAATAATCTGATTAAAGAAGAGCAAGAGGAGGATCTGAAGAAAGCATCGAACCTGGCAAACAGAGTTTCAAAACAAAATAGAAAATGGAAGAAAAAATGCTGCTTTTATTGAAAGTGGTGGTGTTAAAATATCTTTGTGTACCACAGGAAGTGGATTTGATATCTGTAATTTTTCCAGAACTGTCAAGTGTACCAGAAGTTGAGTAAGATGAGAAAGAAGATTCATGTATGTAGACAAGTTTATATCTCTGAATACTTTTAAAAATAGAGGTCTTAAATTTTATACCTGGAGAAGAGCAAAAAGTAGTTTAATGCTATGTAAAAAGCAGTTAAATGAATTAGCTCTGAAGTGAAGAGGGGAGAGAGAAGGAGGAATCAAGGTCAGAGCATAATTAAAAATGGAATATTATAACTTAGATACCAAAAAAACATTCATGTATGCAGTGTTGCAGATTGTTACTGCAGCACTCTCTCTTACTTCTGACGCTGTGAACTTCTTATCGTCCAAATGTGCAATTAATGTCCTTTGACAGGCAGCTTGTTGACAGACAAGGAGGAGTCCAGCAACATTCTCTGCCCTGAAGGCCAAGCACCTCCTTTGCTTGTGCCATGTCTTGGAAGCAGAACTGGAAGGCATTCTTGATCCATTACATACAATCCAGTAGTACACAGCAAATGCAGAAATTCTTGTTCGACTGTGTTTCCAATGCTTAAGTGATTCGCTGTCTATTAAAAATAACCACAAAAATATGTGGTTCTTCCAGTCTCCATTGGAAGAACTTCTTGCAATTTTTAAGTATTCAGTGCTTCCCTTCATGTGACAATCATGATATACAAATCAAAAGCAATAAGATGGAGACAGCTTAGTTATGATGGTTTCTTGGTGAGTCTTAAAACTATATCAGTGCAGTATGAGAACCAATAATACTAATCAACTGTTGCAAGCGTGAGGGGTAAGTAGCTGTAAATTGTTGTTACTCCATATATTTGCTTTTCAAATGAATCTCTTTTGTCCTTTACCTGTTGCTACAATTTGAACTGCAGAAAGAAACAACCAGAAGAATATTTTTCTCCAACTCCTATTAAAGGAAATGCCTGCAATAAATGTTTAAATGAAAAAGCCAGGATGCATTGAGCTGCTTTTTGTCTAGACATAGATGTTAATCATAGACAAGTTTCTCCTGGTGTAATCAGATATATCTGGTGTATGTGAATGGCCAAAAAAAATGTAAGGTGTTGGGGAAAAGTGCTAGTGATGGTGGCATGATTCTACATATCTATTACTGTCAGTATCTACTGTTAGTTAAGTAGTGCATTTATTCACAGTGGAGATTTTATTCAGTGCATCTGTCAGTACTTAGTATGCCATCACATGTCAAATGTTTTTTATATTTTTCTGAATAGTATTCTGTAGCACTTGGTGAATACGTCTGACCACCACCATGGACTCCAAATATTGTGTTGCTGCACTTGTGTCACCACATTCTGGGAGTATAGCTGCAGAAGTGCATTTGCACAAACAAGAAATTTAGCCTAGAAAAGCTAATTTTTCTCTTCCTCTCTCCTTTTTTTTTTTTTCCATCGACTATAAAGGGGAGAGACTGGCAACCTTTTCTGAGGGACTCAAATACAAATCCTCCACGAGGGAGAAAAATGCTCAGGAAAAGCTGAAGAAGATTAATCTTTCTGAATATCTACCAGGAGGGTTTTTTTTGTTGGCGCTTCAGGACTGGTCACGTGGCTGAATTTTGTGATATACAGGTTCTTTACCCCAGAAACATCCAGAATCACAAGATCACAGAATATTTCACATTGGAAAGGACCTCTGGAGGTCATCTAGTTCTTGGTTCTCTGAGTAGGTCCAGTTAGAGCAGCTTTCTCAGAAAATTAGAGGTTTAGGTAGTTCTGCTGCAATTTTTTTTCTTTTGAATGTAGATTAATTTCAGGATTTTTTGCTTCTTCGTGCTAAACAATCTCAAGTCTCTTATCCTCTCCTTGTATGAGAGATGCTCCAATCCCTTAATGATCTGCTTCTGACACCATTTCTCACTAATAGTTTCCTTCACAGCACATCTGCATCTGGAAAATTAAGACAAATACCACAAAAGAGGCAGCATCTGTGTACTTGTGGTTGAGAGAAAGATTGTCTGCTGCTAGGCTATAGGAGAGACATTATAAAACTTTAAGGGCTCTATCATAAAAAATGTTAAAACCATCAAAGTGCTTTCTGGGAATCCTCCCTGGAATTGCACTGAGATCATCTCAGATCTCTCCTGATATTTTGTTCCATATATCAGTTCCCTCAGTAGTGAGGTCTGTGAGTCATCCCTCACAGCATTAATATCTTCAGTATTGATGTATACATTAGTTTTTGATTCTTTATTGATACTGGAATCAACTGCTAGGTTGATTGCAGATATGTTCATCAATCAATGATGATTTCTTGACTGTTTTATCCAGGTTCTGTAATATTTTCAAGACAGTGACCTGTTCTTAATTGGCCTCTGGAGGAAGATAGTTTACTCCACTGGCTGCAGAAGGAGTTTAGGGAGTCTAACTGCTTAATGTAGTTAGGAAGAATGAGTGTTTCTATGTTGGCATCTCTAGCCAATGCAGCCATCTGCTACAGGAAGAATGATGGTCATTTATGTATCTACATGAATGATCAAGAAGTGCAGAAAGAACAGGGCCTTCTCAGAGCAGTTCTCACTTAGAGAGAAATCTCAGATCATCAAGAAGCGAGAAAGTCTCTCCATATTTTGCTGAAATAATGTGTTTGAACAGGGCTTGGAAACCTGTGTAACTTTGGTTTAGTTTGCAAGAGGATTAGTATTTATTTATCTCTTCTGCTTCAATAAAGTCATTATTTAACGGTCTCTCACTTGCAATGAGCTCTCATTTAGCCTGAAAGATAGTGTTCAAAATTATAGAAAATAAAAATAATTCTAACTTTTGTTACTATTTCCTTATGTAGGTGTGGACTGTTATTACAGGTCTCTGTTGTATTATTCTCATTTTTTTAATATTAGTTGTGCAGCAGTAGCCCTACAGAAATTATCTTCCCAACTGAGAGACTGTTTCTGTCTGTAATTTACAATATATGACACAGTGTGATGTGTGCTATTTTGGAATATTGTAACATTTTCTTTTACCATAATTGCCAGGATCAGTACAACCCAGAATAGGATTCATCTTTTAAGAGTGGTGCTGCATTTGAACATATTGTTAAATAATTTCCTCTGTAATCCTCAGGGCTTCTTTCCTGAATTACTGCTTTCAAAACATTTGTCTCCAACTTGGTATATAAGATTACCAATTACTTTTATCTATTGAATCTCATTTATTTTAATTCTGTCCATCTCTAACCTTGCCAGATCATTTTGCAATTTTAATTTTTGCAGCTGCATATTTGAGAAGTAGGATTTTGAAACATTTTCTAGGCTACTGTGCTGTGGCACATGTCCAGTTGCATTAGTATAATAGGAAATCTTGTAATTCCCTGTTGCAGAAGGAACCAGATGAGCAGACCTTGTAAGACAATGTTTCACTCTGACTAATGTGATTTTTGTTTTATTATTTGGAGGTACAGTTAAATATTATTTCAACATGGTAAAACATATTCATAGTTCAAAACCTCCATGTTTTGGAAGGATTTGAAACATATTTCTTATATGAAAGAGAGTCAGCTTCTCAGGCAATGAACGTCATCCTTACGATTTTCAAAAGACAAGAAAAATGTAAGTTCAGTGCTTCTTTAATACCAGAAACAAGCATTATAAACACTCTAGAAGGCAAGCTGTTCCTCTCTTTTTGCATATTGTCACGTTTCTTGAATGCTCTGAAAAAGAGAAAGAAGCGAATGCAGAACATAATTGTGAGAGACAAAGTAGCTCGGTGCAGAAAATCTGCCAAGCAGGAAAGTTTTCCCATATTTATTCCATCCACGGAGGGCACGGAATTGTCCTGGACTTCGTTTGTCGGTTGGCAACAGTTGGCAAAACCTCACTTAGCAGATGTGTTCAAGATCATAAGTCATTGTAAGTCACCTTAAACTTGTTTTCATTTTACCCAGATTGCAGGGAGCAGAGACTTGTTATTTTGCTGAAGAAATTACCTTGCTGTTTGGATTTTCCTCATAAGCCTCTAGGGCTGTACACCCTGATAAATAATAGATAATGTTGTACAGACAGGTTCTGAGTCCCCAGTGCTTTGGCCTTTTTGAGGCAGTAAGAAAGCACAGAGTAGATGCCTCTCTTAGTGGGACTGTCAGCACCTCTTCTGATGGAGGGAGTTTGCTGTGTGCCTTTGGCACATGCATTATCCAACGTGCAAAAGTTCTGGAAAAATTCGAAAAGGAGCAAGCAAGCAGCTTGCTGTTGAACATTTTTCTTCAAATAAGCAAATAGAATGTTTCAGCAGCGTATCTCAGCAGCTGAAAACAACCTAGTCTTGTCTTATTGGATTACAAACCAGAGCAGAAAGCAAAGATGGCTGGATGATTGGAGGTAGAAGAGGTATTGACTCCATTCTTTCTTCCTTTTGTTTACCAAATGCTTCAGAAATGCACTGGAATGAAAGTAAAACTTCTGTCCGAGGATTGTTGTGTTCTTCTTCCATTTCTGAAACCTTATTTAACACCTCTTATGAAACTCAGTGATGCCCTGAATTTATTGAGTACATGAATGGGTGAATTGGAAGTGTTCATGGTGTCCAATTGATACTGTTTGGAATGTCTGATTGAACTCATCTGTGTTACTAATCACCTTCCTAATGGGGGAAAAAATCATCACGTACCTGCAAATTGGTTAGGCCGTTCCACAGCCAATTAGCCAAAGATCTCTCCACAGTATTGTGACCTTCAGTTGATGTGATTTCTGCTGATTTTACTTATAAATGGTGTCACCTCTAAAGGACACCAGCCTTACATGTGTCAGCCAATTTGATAGGTTGCACAGAAGCTTCTAATGCTTTTCCCTCTGCATTAGCACCACCTTCTATCCCAGTCCTGAAGTCTATCACTGCTCTAGACTGATTAAGAGTTCATCTGTCTTTCTGACCTTTGGACTGATTTGAAGTCATGACCAACTAGTAATTAGGGAAAAAGTGCTAGTTTCATGGACACAATGCTGTGAGAGAAAAGTGACCTCCACTGAGAGGTAAAAATGGCTTCACCACACGCAGAAGTAGAAATAAAAAGCATGGGATTAGTAAATATCCACACTGCTACCCTTGTATATTTGTATGAAAACAATCAAATTGCTTGGCTGGAAATGAAAGAGGAAGGAAACAGATTTTCTTTCCATATGCAAACAGTTGAGAAGTTTTAAAATCTTAGGAGTTTAGATACCATGCAAGTACAGACTAGATATGGGTTAGGCATCAATAGAATAACCGTGTATCAGCTGGGCATGCTGTTAATACAGCAACGGAATAATGAGTCTTTGAAAGGAAATGTGAATGTTTTGAAAAGAAATATGAAGGTTTAGGAGACACAGAATAACAATAATAGTTTGGTTTCTTCCTTTTACTCCTGTTCTGTCTCTTTTTTTCTTTCTCTTCTGGTGGTGGTTGACGCACAACTGTAAGTGAGTGGTGTAGATCATCCTATAGGGATCTTGGTATATTGAATTCATTAGGAGCAAAGAAAAAGGCCTTTTCGAGTCTATCCAAGTATATCCAGGAACACAGCATAAATCCCTTGAAATCTATTTCAGATTTGATGATGGTACTGCGTTCAGAAAGGTGGAATCTGAAAATCGGAGGGATTGTTTCAGTTTTATAAGTGTTAAATTTCTGGGAGTTTAGCATTACCTGTGGAGTATCAGAAATCTTTCTGGTTCCAACTAATGGTTACATTATTCCCATGACAGAGGGAACAGCTCTAACATAAGGATGAAAATTTTGTTGAGTGAATCCCAGGATGGCAGCATGTGTCAAGTTAGTATTGTCAAAACATTGGCAAATTACTCTGGAGGATTTCAGGATTTTGTTTCTTGGTTTTTTTTTTTTTTCCCCATTCTTCAAATAAATGACTCAAAATACTAGGAAGATGTGGTCATTTTAGATGAAGTAACATTAGACATGTTGCTGTGTGGCTATGTCTGACAGGTCCAACTGCCTTTTCCCCACAGTGTGAAATGTGGATGATTTTTTCATTTCTGCAAATTTTTAAGTTTCTTTTCTCTCTTCGAAATAATTCCTCTTGCAAGATTTCCCTATGACAACACAGGACCTTTTTTTTTTTTTTTGCAAAAAGTGAAGTACAGCTTTTTGTGATTGTGAACAAGGAGACTAGTTTATTGCAGTGGTTGTCAGTCTCAACAATTCCTAATTAATACAGCTGAAATACATGGCTATCTTTTACTCATAATTACCTAAACTATGCAAATTATCAAGGTTGCTTTTTTCTGTATCAGAAAACATTCTGAAAGAAAATCTTTTCCACAGGAGAAGAGAATGACAGGTAAAATAAATGAAGTGTGTCTGCTTAGGAACAAGTGTTTTATGCATAATTATTTCATGCCTTGCAAATTAACTACATTATGTGTGCCTGGGAATTACAGAAAACTGAAATAATGTACTTAGGGCATATTGGAATTTACTATGTAATTATATTTCTTGTTGCATTTTGTATTTTTTAAAGGGCTTGCAACATAAGAATACAGAAAAGAGATGTCAGTGCTGGTATTCTTTGTTACTGTTTTGGCATATGTGTATTTCCCAGGAGTCAAACACATATTCTGTTTATTTACCCTTTCTCTAGCATCTCTGTATCATGCAAAATATAAGGATGCAAACTATGGATAGGGTAATGATTCAGCAATGTAGGTTAAAATCCCCAGGAAGAAGCCAGAAAGGTCTGTTTGGCTTCTGACAAAGCAAAATGGAAAAAAGAAACAGTTTCCAAAGAAAGTCCTGAAAGAGCAGGTAGAGGTAGGAGAGGGGGTTGGAAACCATGCAAGTCAAACCAGGACAGAGCTTGTAGAGTCTCTAAGGCTAAAGCTTTATTTTCTGTGCCCAGCACCTGTGCTGTCTAGTTGCTACCATAATACAACTAATAAATAGTTTGTGGTGAGCTAGAAATACCTACATTTGTCGCTTGCAGTAAGCATTCAAAGAGTAAAATACCATGCAAGAAGATGTACTGCATTATTTTTTTTCAAAATTTCTGATTAAGGGAAAGCAAAAATCACTCCCTTTCAAATTACGAAGTGCTGAACAACGAATAGATATTTAAGTATGTATGAAATCTAGTCTGTTTACTAGTATGCACCAAACTCCAAATTCATGCACAATGTCCCCATACGTGTTCTACTTTTTGTTTTCATCTGCTAATTAAACAAAAGAGAACATTTTGTATTTTACTGTACGGAACTGTATTTGAACTACTGTGGTGGAGCCTCAAGTTGGCTTAAACTTTGTAGTGAAAGTCCCCTCTTTTGGGGCAATTCTCCATTCAAATAAGAGCAATTAAAAAACTTACAGAAAGCTTTGGAAACTCATGTCCTTTAAAAAGAGAAAAATTACCTGGATGAGATAGGTCATTAAACAAGTAGAACTAAGATATGCTGAAAGAGTTTGAATAGATCGTTGTAAATAAATGCCCTTCTCATTCAGTAGCTCCTTGCAGAGTGTGTCTTCTCCTTAAAACTTTTGCTTTCCAGTTGGTACCTTTGAGTAGCTGGCTTCTGTCTGGGCACCCTGGGCTTCTTTGCTTCATCAGCCAGACTTGGCAAGACTTTACCCTCTGTGGTGCTCAAGACCCTGCTCCACTCAGTCACGATGCCTGGATGTCAGGAGCTGGCCAGAAATCCTGGCTTCTCCAACGTTGCTGATGTTTCCTTTGCTGTCTAAGGGAGCCAGTCATCCTCTCCCAGAGGGCTCTCTCTGCCCCAGGGTGCAGGAGCCAGGACTAGACAGGCAGCCACTCTTTCTGTCATCCAACTTTGCCCTTTCAGCAAAATATATCTAACATAGAAAATGGAAACAAAGCAGTTCTGGCATCCATCACAGCTATCGCTTTAGTGAAGCGAAACTGGGGTCTTTCTAAACAGATACAAACAGATAGAGAAATACAACTTGAAAATAAGATTCTAAAAAGTCTCTAAGTGCTGGCCTTGTCTAAGCAATAGCAGTAAAATTTGGTTTGCTCTCACATCTGCGTAGATAGGAAAACTTACAGATGTGTAGGTTTGAAAGCGATGGCACAGATAGTTAATTGTGTTTAGACTTAGCACTTACAAAAATGCTTCTGACAAACAGCTTTGCTGCAAAGGAGTGTTATGTTGGTGCTATTTGCAGCATTTATTGCAAAGGCTCTGTGTTGGTATTTCCATTACAAAACAACCCTTCTGTTCTTTCAACAAAAATTTACTCCAGACTAAAACATGGAACGTCTGGTCTCATCTCTTGACCAGTGGCTGTTTTTACCAGTTTTACAGAAAATTGACTCAGCTGAGGTTTTTATATTGTACAAAGGTTAAAAAAGGTATGGAGGGGAGGAAGTGAGGGAGGGGAGCAGTAGGAATGTAGTTGATGGAAATGGTTTGTATTTCAATTGTAGGATTGAAATGGTGTGCTATTGGCATCATCTGTAGGCCAGTTGTGCTCTAGTGCAGCTCATTACTGTTCTTAGTGCATGAAATTCTGCCCCATCTGTAGGAAAGTATTTCAACAAATATTTCAACAAAGATTATCATCTTTGTCACAAGGCTGTAACAATTGAAAATTATAACAAAGTAAAATACTATGTAATATGATATGCTGCATTATTTTTTAGATAGTTTCTGATTAAGGGGAAGCAAAAATCACCACTTTCAAATTACATAGTGCTGAGAGGTTTTTTGTTGTTTTGGGGATTTGTTTTTGTTTGGTTGGTTGGTTGGTTTGTTTTTGTTGTTATTTCATTGTGGGTTTTTTTCCTATTTTCTATGCTGTTGCCAAATTTTATAAGTGGGTGTGGTGGTAACCAAACCATTTGGAAGCACTGAGTCATTTTGAAAATAATGTGAAATAAACTACCATTCTTAAATCTGCTCAGTTTGCATGTGAAAAGCTGAGAAAGGAATTCTGAGTCCCCATCTACTTCCTCAAATATAGCAACAGCTTCACTGTTGTGAGGAGTTTTGGCTGGTAAAGCCCCAGTCATCAGCTTTGCCTGCTACTTGGGGTTGGTAGATGCTTGCTTTATGTACTTTTTGTTTCCCTGAGCTTATTTTTCTTGGTTGTTATGTCAGCATATTGGTGTGCACATAGCTTTTCATTTTGTGGCCTCTGTTTTGCTCGCTTGTTTGCTTTAACGTTGCTTCTATTTCCACCATTGTGTGCATATTTTATATTTTAGGCTACATAACTACTTTTTTTCTGTTGTGGCCAGCCAACCAATGTCTCAGTCATGCTTGGAATATGTCCATTCCACAATCTCAGTCACTTTGATGTGCCTTGAAGTAGTTCATGGCATGACTGTGTGTGAGGGCTGTTTAAGCTGTCACCTTTCAGTCATCAGACCCTGCAGAGAGGGAGTCGAGCTTTGCCTGGCCTACCCTGAAATAATCAGTAAACTCAGCTGAAAATTCCTGATGGGAAAAAAAACCAAAACAAAACCACAAAACTGAACAGGAACCTTAGAAGAAAACAAATTCAAGTGACATTTTTGCTGAATCTTCACTGTAGCTGCTTATTTTGGTGTAAATCTTCCTGGATTGACTTCAACAGCAATGGGGCAGAAATGTCTAGATTTAGTAGCAAAAGAACTGCAGCAAAACTTTTTTGTTGTTGTTTTTTATCATTGGAAGACATATATTTTAGACAAAACTAAGACTCTTTGAGGACTTTAGAAAGAGGTGAGTGAGAACAGCATGAGGGGACTTAAACTTCTTGGTTCTTCTCATAAATGCAAGCATAAGTCTCCTGACAAATACCATAGTCCCAATTTACTCTTGATTTTCAGAAGTTTACTACAAAAAGTAACTGAAGTTTCAAACACTGTCAGGTCAGAGATTTGAATCTAGAGGCACACAGCTAAATTCTCTGAGTTACAGAAGCATTTTTGTTCTTTACTTAGGAGAATAACAGTGTTTACTTACTTATGATGTTAGTATTTCTATGCTGTGGAAAGTCTTGATTAATATATGCAGATTCCTGAAACAACTTTATAGAGAAATAGAATGTTTGGGAGTGTTTTGGCTGGTTTTCCATAGAATTTGGGGATTAATATAAATATAGGTTTTAAAATGTTTTAAATTTTAAAGTGTTAACTAAAACGACATTTTGAACGTGAGTGAATCTACATGTTCCTTTTCCCTCATTGGTTCCATGCCAATAAAATTTTATAGAAAGGATTTTATGATACAACATCATAATTTTAGTCATAATCAAAAAGTAGGGCCACTTATACTCAGTTACCTCAAGTTGTTAAATGTACTATATATGCATGTAGAAGTGGAATTTTCAAATCTATTTATAATAAGAAATACCCTGTTACAGAATTCAGGAAATCTGATATTCCAGTTCAATATGAGTAGTAGTGGACATGAGAAAAATCTATAGACAAATTATGCAATGTTAGACACAGGATTCTCAACATTTGCAAATACATGAAAAAGAAGCTGAGTTAATAGGAAGGATTTATTTTAGGCACTGAACAAAGCTGTGAGGGGACAGAAATCACAAGTCAGTGTTGGGTTTTTTAGAGGAAGGTCAAAGGTAACTCAAGTCACTTAATTTCTAGGTTTATATATGTTACAAGCCACTCAGTACACCGCCCCACAAAACTTGCTAAACTCTTACTTTATTCCAGAGAGAAAACAAACTACTGTGCATAGACAACTGTGTCCATATCCCCATGTCCTATGGCTAGATTTCACTCGGATACTTCATCGGGCCCCTTGGATAACACGCAGTGCTTCGTTATCGTTCTGTGTCCTACCTTAACGTGGATTTTTGTTTTTCAGCTCTGAGGGACAACAGAATTGAGCTGGTCCGAGCTTCGTGGCACGAGCTGAGCATCAGTGTCAGCGACGTGTCGCTGTCAGATGAAGGGCAGTACACCTGCTCTTTGTTCACCATGCCTGTCAAAACTTCCAAGGCTTTTCTTACCGTTCTCGGTGAGTATAAAGGAGCGAGCGTTAAACTCCTCGGGCTTTTGGCAAATTATGATAAGAATGATCTTTTCTAAAGCTTGGCAGAAGATAAATGTAAACGTCTGATCTGGTTTCCCTGATGTTTATTGTTCTGTATTGCCATGCTGAAAAATAACATGGCTCTTACTGTTTGCGCTGTGGCAGGATAATGAATTAGGGAGCAGACGAACACTAAGGTGTGAGTGCTCCATAAAATGGACATAACCTCCACATCCCGAGCACCAGAAGTGCAAGGAAGGTGCATGTGTTCATCTCCTCACAACGTATTGTATAGGGCAAAGAGGAGAAAGTCAGAAAGCATGAAATCAAAACAGGCTTTAGAGCTTTATCATTTTTCCTTAGCTGTGCATTTTCTTGGCTCATTCTGCTGTCTTTTTTTTTTTTTTGTCTATAAAGTGCAAATTTTCACTGGGTTTGCTGCTTCTTTTGTGCTTTATCCTCTAAGTGCTCTGCTGTTTTCCCCAAAGGTTATAGATACACAGAGAAAAGCAATAGATTTCAAGAGATGCCCAGGAAATAAAGTTTCTGCTCGAAGCTTTATATGATTCTCTGAATGTCAGTAGCCCAATCAGCCAAAATTGCTGTAGTTCATTGAAACACACCTGCGTACCTAAGAGGTTATATGATTTTAGAGATTGATTTTTATTCCTTTCTCCTTTTTTTTTTCTGTCCCTGAACATGACTCTTTGTTTTATTTTTATACGTAGATAGGCAGACAGTTGAATTTAATAGGACTAATGTAAGGTATTCTCTGTGCCAGTAATACTCACATTAATCCAACCAGGGAATTGGTTTTGTGCTTAGGATATGAAATACGTCTCCCTTTCAGTCCCTATGAGACTATTTTACAAGAATCTTCACGAGTTTGCCATTAAGGACAAAAAGTACCCACTGAAAGCAGAATATTCTGGAATAGCAACTGCCTGTGCTTAATCTTCCTTTCTGTAGAAAGGCAGTTCATGATCTAAACAGTTGATGAATACACCAGTTCAACATGTTAAATGGCAGAAAGATGTAGAAAGGTGTTACAAAGACAAAAAAAACCCGTCTAACCAGTAGTTATTAACAAAAGTAACTTGATCTTTCACAATCCTGTAGGTTTTGTCTTCATTTTAGGGGACGGTTTCATGGAGTTTTGCCAAGATCAGCTACTTACCTTCCAAGAAAGAAAGCTGCAGCATTTAAGATTCCTGTCTTTTTCATTTTGTATTTGTAATTTCCAAAATAACATTTTAAACTCCTTGAACATTTTCTGTTGTAGAAGGGGAACATTCCCACTGAAATATATTACATCTTTTAATCAGATAAATTATCCTTTTATATACTAATAATGCCTTTATTGACTGCTCTGTTATTGATTAGAAAATTTAAGTGCCAAGGTATTATAGCAGACACCATTTCCTGTCCTGAAAGAGAGGGATAGATTTATTACAGAAATGTACTATGTAATAGGTACTGCTGCTTTTTTTATATATATATAATCTGTCATTTTGATAAAGAGATGTAAAAAAAACCAATTTATGAGATACAAGGCATAGGACCACTTACTGTGACTGATCCCTTTATCTAGCCACAAATATGAATGCCTCATAGCACTGTAGATGGAAGTTATAGCCAACATTTTTTGAGATTTTAAAATTACAGTCACCAGTATTATTTTGAAATAACTTATTCTTGTGTTTTCATAAGTTAATTGGATTTATACAGGTAGTGATCAAATCTTTCCCTATCCTCTTCATATTTTTTATTTAAATCGTTCATGGTTCATTGAAAAAACACTATTTCCAAATTTAGTATTTTGTGTGTGGTGTATCAAAATCACGTGACCTCTTCCAAAAGACTTGGATTCAACTGAAGAGCTTTCCATGACCAATGGAGCTCTGATTATACCTCTCGATGTTCTGGTTTTGTGTTCTCTGAAGATAAAGTGACTCCTGTATTTATTTTCATCCTCCCTATTCCCTGGATTTTGTATTAAAGTCTTCATTATTCAGGTTTAAACATCTGTTCTGAACTTAGGTCAGCTCAGCTTTTTGTTGCCAGTTGTGTTTCATTCTCACAGCTGTGCTTCTAACGTGCTTTGTCATCCTACTTGCTGTGCAGAGTGGTTTAAACACTATAACAAGTCAGACTAGACCTGCATGCAGGATATACACAGATAAGATATTTATTAAAATGCAATCTGTTTCTCTTGGAAAACCAGGTTAATTTCTGTTTTCTTTCTTTATTTAGAATCAACTACTGTTCAGACTGATAGTTTATTTACAATAGGAAAAAGGCCTCACTGACAAGGCATGAGGAATTAATTATCCTGTTTCCAGAATTTAGAGCATATGAAGAAGTGAACTTTAAGTTGGTCACATACTCATGGCAGTAGCTGACTCTATCAGAGACATTTTGCTTGTTTGCTTGTTAGGTGTTCCTGAGAAGCCACAAATCACTGGATTTACCTCACCAGTTATGGAGGGAGAGAGGATGCAGCTCACTTGCAAGACATCTGGTAGTAAACCAGCAGCTGATATCAGATGGTTCAAGAACGACAAAGAAGTTAAAGGTATTTAAAAGGACTGTGGTGTAATCTGCTCCAATTGCCAAAACTATGCATTCTTTAGAATTATGTTTTTTAATTTGTGTTTGTAAAGTTTCTCATGTTGAGTCATGAAATGAATAGATGATAGTACATAGACAAGGTAATTGCTTGTAAATGGCCATATAAGCATCTTTTTATTGTTTCTTCAAACAGTAAAAACTGATGTTTTGAATTGCTCAGAACTCTGTTCAGCATAATAAACTCAACTGTGAGGCTTGATAGAAAAATGTTTTGTGGATCATTGTTATCACAGTCACAGCACTCACCCCTGATGTTTTACCTTTCCATTTCTCTTTGCCATTCTAATATGATGTATGTCTGATGCAGTCAGTTGCCAGATTTATGTTATTTATTTATTACACCCCTGGAAATAAAGTGACCAGGTGAGGCAGGACCATCTGGAGGAGACGGGAGATTGCACTTTCCATAGGGGAGCTATGGAGCCTGCTCTGGTGAGGAAAAGTCAGGATGTAGCAATTGAGGGGATCTCATCTGGGAAACTGGGAATCTACAGCCGAGGCAAGGATGGTGACGGTCTGTGGTGAGTAGCAGGGAGAAGGTGGACTTTGAAGGTGATCAGGAAAACCTCACAGGGACTAGGGGGAGTTGGACAAAGTCTGCCATAGCTGAAAAGTCAGTGGTAACTAAAACCAAAGCTGACAGCAAGGATTTGCCTTGGAGGATGCAGCAACCTAGGAAAGAGCTGCATATAAAATCTATTTATTTCTTTTCTATCTTCTCTTTCACTTTGTACTTTCTGTGCTTAGAACTTAGTTTTCTAGTCCATATTCTTATCAATGCTGGGATAGTTTTAAATCCTTATTGGCGAATGAGTGAGTGAAGAGAGCTTCCTACAGCAGAAGGCTTAGTCACATCTATAAGCCAATTGATGTGCCCATTGTAAAGTAGATAAATAAAAAGGATAAGGTATTGACATTTATTCGTGTCACCTCTATTCATTCTGCCATAAGACCAGATAAATATATTATTCAAAATCCACTTTTGCTCTGTAGCTTTAAAAAAAACCAAAACCAAACAAACAAACACCACAAAAAACCCAAACCAACACTATTATCTCTTTTGTCTCATGTTTGTCTATTTTGGATTTTGTTAGCTCAATAAACTGCCTCAAGAAAAGTTACAGCATTAATTACAGAATCCGTTTATCTTCCTTTGCTGTTCTCTACCACAGTTCAATGTGCAAAACCAGAGCCAGGATACAAAATTAGTAAATAAAGGAGATTACAGTGGATTGTATAAGGAATACAGCCTATTCGAGAAGTGTCTTTGTATTTCCAATGAAAATGAGAATAGTGTTGAAAGAAACAAGAATTTTAGACTGGGATAACTGGAAATGTGTTTGAACATTTGCAACAAGGATAGAAAATGAGGAAATGGAGAACAATTCTTTCGTCAATTTGAGGAAGTTGATGAAAGAAATGCAGCACCTAATCAAATGTAATTAAAAAGAAGATTTTAACAGCACAGCAAATACACATGGCACAATATAGATTCTGTCATCCAGAAAAGTTGACAGGATGAATACATATATTCAAGGCATGTAGAGATTAGAAATCACTCCAAGCAGTGTCAATACTTTAAGAGAAACACTGATACAGTTGGCCTAACAAGGCAACACATTTGAAAAGATTTTATTTTAAAAATATATTTTTTAAAATCTGGTGTAAGAATCTTGCCTTTCTTTCAGCTGAAGTGTAATTGAAGCCAGCGAGCAATTGACTCTTTAATTATTTTGCTCTTCTCAAGAGTTCCTAGAGAGAATTTTTTTTTTAAAAAAAAGAGTGAGGAAGGAACAAAAAAAATGTATGAAGAAGAACAGTAAAGGGGGAAAAAAACCCCAACAACCAGAAATCAGAGGAAAGTACTGTGCAAATTCATTTCAGTTTAGTTTTCTAGGTCTTCTGAAGAGCACATTGCCATTTCACAAAGGTTAGAAATAAAATAACCTAACCGGTCTGCAGTGGCATCAGCAGAAGTTACATTAGCTTTGTGCAGTGTAAAAGGTGAAATGATAAATCTGAGAAAATAGATATGAAATTATATGCTAATGCAGCTGACATTAAAGGTTAGGAGTTCTTCTGTCTAGCACCAGTAAATCCAATTGTGTTACAGTGTATTATACATGTTGCAAACGAATATAAATGATGCTTCGAGATCAGAGTTGCACCAAAGGGGAAAAAAGCCATTCTAAAATTGTAGCTCCACTGCTATTACTCAAAAAAGGATTCATCATCTGGTAAAGGAATACTGTTTGATAAAGTAAGTGTTAGTGATGAGAGAGACTGAATGTGAAGCACTGGGTGCCACACCTTTTACTTTAGCATTCTGACACTCATACCTGCACCAGCCTAACAAAGTGATGGGCACTGTATCATTCTGGTGACATTTCTGGAAGGTTATCAAAAGGAAAAATACTGGAGAAGATAAATGCATATTTTTCATTTTGAAATTACCTATTTTATATCAACAGAACTTGTTACATGCTGTTTCAACAATACTATATAAAGAATTATTTTCAGGTTTCAGGGATATTTTCAATAGATTTTTTTTTTCCCGGCAAAGTTGGGCTTTAAAAATAAAGTAGTTTATTTTGTTACAACAGATTAAGATATTTTGAATTAGTTTATGTATTTGTAGTATACACAAAGAATTCAGAGAGGCACTGAACATTTTGTCTTGATGAACCTCTAAATCAAAGATGAAATTTTTTTAGATAAATTTTTTTTAGATAAAAGAACCATCTCATGTCAGAACTTGAGTTTAAATATAAAAAGAAATTACATCTGCCATGTAAAAGCAGAAATACTGTCTTTTTAAAAGATGGGTGTTTCTATGTGAATGTTACAGGTTTGTGCTCTTATAAATAGCTTTTAATGAACAATGGATGATGAAAGAAGTTTCATCATTTCCATTTATTATTTTCACTATCAAACATGTGAGATATAAACCAGTATTTTATGAAATATAAACCAGTATTAGCTAATAAAAGCATATCTATGTACATGCACCTCTCTGACAGAGTCACAGAAGCAGGGCCATAATTGCCTCTTGGGTTTTTCATATGGCCCAGCCTCTGTTCAAAGGTTGGGTCAGGTGGCTAAAGGCCTTCTCCTGTTCAGTTTTGAAAAATCTCCCAGGACAGAGATCCCATAGCATGTCTGGGCAAGATATTTCAGCATTTTAAAGCCCTTTTTGTGGAACATTTTCATTATATGTTGATATTTCATGATACATAATCAGAATTCGCCTCAGTGTAAATTTTGTTTGTTGCCCCTCAGAGTTCTCTGAGAGAACTCTGGCTTTTCCTTTTCTTCTTTTTACCATGCATTAGGTACTTTTTTTGGTCTGGTTTTAGTCTTAAGCTGTCCTGGTGCATTGTGTGCTCTCTCCACTGGCCATCTCCATGGGTTTTGACTGAACCTGGTCAGGGTTGTTGACATGTTTTTTGTATCAAAAAAAGGCCCCAAGCTGGGCCTGGTACTCTGGATGCAGTCACACAAGTCCTAAATAGAGAAGAAAAATCACTTCCCTTGACTTTCTGGCTGTACTTTATTAATGCAAGACAGTTATTTTTTAGCTTTCAGCCCTGCAAAGGCACACTGTTGTCTAATGTTCAACTTGTCCTCAAGACCCTTATTTCCTCCTCTATAAAGCTACTCTGTATTTAGCCATCCTCCAACCTCTTCCATTGTGGATTTTTCTGGAGAAAGTGCTCTTGTAATGGATTTTTATTTTTTTTTTTTAACCTTTTTTCAGGGGAGTGTTAGGAGAGAGCAAGAAAATAAACAAAACAATGGACTACAACTGACATATTTAATAATTCTGGTAAAAACCCTGGGTAAATATTCTGAATGGTAACATATCCAGTACCTGATCTTCAGTGCTCTTACATCCAGGTGGGCTTACATTTGGGTAGCACATGCCACAATCCCACCTTCATTTTGCTATGAAGAGACATCTGAGAAAATACAGCTGATGAGGAGGACAAGCTAATAATTTCTGTTGATGAGGATGTCAACAGTTTATAGAATAGTATCACTGCCCTTTTTACAGAGGTGGTTAACTCCAAGAGTTGAACTCTTCCAGACCATAGATGCCTAGAGAAAGACTTCCAAACATCCATTTAGGAAATCAACTGCTTTTGTTTTTCTATAGGATTAAGAATTCACAACCTCTCACTAAAATTAAAGTTGCTGTTGTTTTCAGGGGCCTTCTGTCCTCTACCTGAAGCCAGTAAGCAAAGGGATGTGTACCTTGCTTATAAGCAGAAGGCTATCTCTATAGGTGCTTTTTATTAAATCTGGAATCCTAACTCTGGGAACAAAAGCTCATGTGTTTGCTTTAAATATTAGTGAAGATGTTTGTTGTTTGATTCTAAGAATTTTGCTTTAGCCCTGTCAATGTTTCCCTCATCTACTGGTCCCTAAACATTAGTAGTGACCATGGCAGAAACTGAAATCTTTTAAAGTTTAGCAACAAACAGGCAGAAAAATGCAAGAAATAATTATTTCTTAGGGAAAAATGGAAATTGTATAACTACATGGTGTCTTCATCTGTCTGGAGACAATGAAAAAGACTGCCTTTCTGATATCAGAGGTATTTTTAATCTAAAATGGTGTAGCTTAAGCCATTGAAGATTTGCTTTCTAAAATTGCTATTTCATGGAAATTTTATTCAGGTCATCTTCTTCTCTAGTGGGATTTAGTACAATTTGTAAAACAGAAACTCTCACTTTTTTTTTCAGGACACAGAGGATATATGCAATCTCAGTGTAATTTTATATATATGTTTAAGTATTTATATATGTATGTCTTTTCAAGCTTTCATTGCAATAAATCAATATAACAAGCTTACCATTTTTCTGAAATAAGCTAAGATCAATAAGTATTATAAGTAGCTGGAAACCAAGTAAAACAACTCTAAAGTATGTTTGAGAAGATCTCACGTTGCAGTTAAAACATTAAAATATTTTAGCATAAATGCTCAGTCTTTTGGATCTTCAGTTCTAGCGTGTATGTCCTACAATGAAATGTTCTGAATTTGAACCTTAACTTTGAGCTGAGTTCATACTTCTTAAGCAGAGATGTAGACTCCCTGCACTCCAGTCCCTGGGCTGAAAACTGTCAGATTTTTAACTGAATCTGCACAAAAGCAATAGGTCAATTTAGAATTGGATATAAAACAGTCAGTGTGAGGTCTCTGAAGTAATTTTGTTTCTTGTCTTCTTGGGATTTGTCTGTAGATTCCAGTAAATAGTATGACATGCTCTATTTACAGTTGTTCATACCCACTGATGACTATACCTTGATTTAGTTTTATTCATAAATTAGCATAATTCTAACCAAACAACAGAATAAGCAAGGAATAAAGTAAGCACAGGATTAATCTGACTACGTGCACGTGCCTTCAGTAATATTCATGTATTACATTATTGTGAAAGATTGTAAACATGAACTTAGAAAATTTAATATTTAGTGGCACTGTGAATATGTAGGATAATGACGGTAGGAGGAGACCGCATTTTTTTCTGATGACCTGCAGAGAACGTTTATATCAAATTTGGACCTAAGCATTTAGGAGCTAAAAGTGAATGGAATTTCTATTTGAATGCAGTATCATGGAACCCATTTTAAAACTTTCTCTTTCAATCTGTTGATACGACAATGACAGAAAATGAGGAATAACTACAGCCTCGTTACTTTTATATCAAAGAGATCGATACGGATAGAAAAGACATGTTTGTTGGTTTTTTTTTTTTTTCCACAAGTCTGACAGATAATTTAGCTGTCTAATGCTGGTGCTACTTTTCCTAAAAAATGTCGGAGAGAAAACCATCTGTTTGTTCTTTCTTTCAGACGTTCAGTATCTAAAAGAGGAAGACGCAAACCGCAAAACATTCACCGTCAGCAGCACGCTGGATTTCTTAGCGGATCGCAGTGATGATGGTGCAGTTGTAAGTTGCAGAGTAGATCACGAGTCCCTAAACTCGACACCTCAGATAGCAATGCAGGTTCTAGAAATACACTGTAAGTAATACACCTTATAAGTGCTTGCTTTCGTAGTTCTGCTTTGCTTCAGAGTTTCTACCGGGGGAAAATTCTCTGCTGTCGTGCGGATAGACAACGTCTTTCTTTTTAGCCAGATTGTGTGGTTTATATTAGTTTGGTTGGTTTGGGGGGGTTTATTTTAATTTTACAGGAGTTACTCTGAAAAGTTTAATGAAAGCTTTACCAGTGGGACTAAGTTCTTGGTTTGCTTTGAGAAATAGTAGAGAGAAAATGCATTTGTCTGTTTTGTTTATCATTGAAGAGATGTGAAAATGTTATTAAACATCAAGAACTTCCTAGTTCCCAGTTTTCCTTGAAAGTATCTAGAAACTTGAAACAAGGGTATAGATAAGCAAAGTTTGCAGCAGATTGCCTCAATAATGTTGAATTCTGCCAATGAAACTCTGTAATGTTGTTAATAACACAAGTCCAGGAGGAAAAGCCCTTTAGAATTTATTTTTAGTCTTGGTCTGCACAGGATATTAGTCTAGATAATCCAAATTTCAGTTGTTTTGTATCTTTATATACTGGCTTTTTTTTTTTTCTCAAATAGCATTTCTGACCTGATGTTTTCCACAGTGCATTGTTTCAAAGCTGAATGAACCTGCCTTTTTATCTGTGTGCCCTACTCTCAAGTCATGTTGTCCTTTGAGTCAGTGTTTCTTTTCACTTAAAAACTGTGAGACTCTCAAGAGAACACCTTTTCACCATCAGTTGACATTTTCCTATGCACTTGCATTGTGTCCACCATTCTTCAGGGTGCAGCTGTTTGGATTTCTGCAGAATACCTGTGCATCTCACTGCCAGCTAGCAAAACCAGACACCTGCAAAATAATGTCAGAACAGGGGAAGGGAGCAGACCTGTCATGAATCTGTTTCTAGGGTAGGTGTAATCAACCTGTTATAAAGCAGACAGGGTTGTCCATAAAGCAGACAAGCATTCAGTAACTGCAACTAGTTCCCAAGATACCATGTCAAGGACTGCTGGCATATGTAACTTGTCTCCAAACAGGGATATTTCTATAAGCATTTAAGACTTGTAGCACATGTGAAATGCAGTGATGGCAAAAGCCCTTGATGCATGGAAGCTGACAATTTTGCTAAAAATGCCATCTGCACAAAAGTCTGAAAATGAAGAATATGTGGATTAGCATACGTGCTAAAATTTTAGCATACATGATAAAAATGTTTTCTGAAACATTCTACTCATCGTTTTACTGAGGGAGGTCAGAGCCTTTCTTCACCAAATGGCTGTTAAACACCTCCCTTAACGTGTTCAAAGGCATCTGTGCTGGAGATGTGGATCCTTAACAGCTTTATTTCCTTGAATTCTAAACTGCACAACCATCAGCCACTGAACTTGCCCATGCCTTCACTTCCAAATTTCTTGCTCTTCCTTCAGTGCCCTGCTCAAGGTGTTGGCACCACAGGAGAGGAACCAAATTGAATGGAACAGTAGATACAGAAATAGGACACAAGCTACACAAGGTTTAAACTTAGCCATGGTGACTGCAATGTAATGTGATTGAAGGTAAAGGCAGGGTTCTGCTTTGCATGAGCATCATAAGGCAAAGAAGCCATATATAAAGCTTCTTGAATATTTATTGTTTCCTTCCAGTTTACACCCTTGGTAGCAGGACACTACCTTGCTAAATAGCTGTGAGTTGCATCTTCCTCTATGCTTGTTGCTTCATGTTTTGAATAAGACCCTTTTCTCTCTTCTCTGGGTTCACTGAAGTTCTCTAAAAAGGGCCAAACTGCAATTTGAGTAATTTACAATTACTCATGTGCTGCATGTTATTGCCCACTCAGACTGCCGACTTATCAAAAGCCACAGTGCATAAGTGATTGTTCTCTATCATTCCACCTTGCTCCATTAATTTTCCACCAAGCAATTTAATACTCTTCAGCACTATATAGAGTCATCATACATGGAAAGAGAAGTAAGGAATGTGCCAAAAGAAGCTGGAGTTTAGAAGAGAGGGTGGAACTACCACTTAAAGCTATGGAGAAAGAAGTATTCTATTTGGTGACAAGGAGAGTAAGAACAGCCTATTATCATCCTTTTCCTTACCACCTACATCTCCACAGTTAACATACTCAGAAGTCTTAATGCTGGGCAAGTTTCAAAAGGAAACTTTTTAAAAAGAGAAGATGATGCAGGGAACTGCTGATGTGGTTCATCAGGGAGCCTTGAATGAAAAAGAGGAGAAATATTATTTACTAGAGCAATCCCAAGTACACTGAATGGAGTACATTGCACTGGAACTGGGCCCTTTGGTTTTATTCTCCTGGTGTTGCTCACCATCACTGTGGGTGTTACTGCAGTCACTGGAATGTGCTTTCTTCCATCAATCCATAAGACTTCAAACATACAAGAGGCGTCCTATTTGTGTTAATGAGAAGCAGGCTCACAGCACCCAGTGAACCTGACCCAATATATCTCCTCAGTGTCACCTTGCAGCAGTTCAAAGTAGTGCTGGCAAAAGAGATGAATTATGGGACTTCACGAGAAAAGTCAGGAGAATTTGTTGAGCCTATAACAACCAAGTAGTGTGGCATTGCCACAAGTAGGGCACCTGTTCTGAGTGCCCCAGAGATGTATCAGGTGAGCAGAGAACTATGGGAGAATGATAATCAAGTACCTTAAAATGGCCAAGCAGAACAGCACAGGTGAGCATCATTTTGGCAGAGAACAGATGAGCAATGATGAGGTATCACCCACTAGAACTGCAATTGATTTTTAAACACCTTCTTAAAATCTGAAAAACTTTATTTGTGTTACATAGATGCTCCCTATGAATTAGCAGTGTATCATCACCAGTTAAAAGAGAAAGGCAATAAGAACTTGTCTGGCCATTTCTGTCCTGTATCATTATGCTTGAAATTTGAAAAGTGTTCTTTGTTTCAAGCAACTGGCCCCTGACAATGGACAAAACATTTGTGGCTCCATCAAAACAAACACACAAGCAAACCCACAAAGAATGGGAAAACAACAGAACAGTGGGAATTACAGGATTGTGTTTGCATCCAGTGGATGACAGATAGAGAAAAAGGAAAGCAAAATAGTGGTTGGAATGACAGGTTTTTATTTATGCCTAGTGAAAGGTAGAATAAAATTAAATCTGTCTTAGATGCTGAGACTATATGGAACAGATATTTGTAATTAGTCCATGGAGAGATGTAGATAGAGGTACCTTTGAGTCCACACAGCTGCTTTTATCATCAGCTGTAGTAGGAAGTAAACTTAACAAAATGAAAGCCATCAGAAGCAATATTGATATGGAATATGCTTTATTCCCTCTTCTTCCCCTTACACAAATTTTAGTTTTTATTAGTGTGATGCAGCAATCAAATCAGCTTTCCCCAGAAGTACTACAGTACACGAAATGAAGCTGAGGATTAACTTTTACAATAAAATATTTTTATTTTCTTTTATTATATACTTATAATATATAATAAAATGTATGTGACAGAATAGCATCTAAATCCTTCTGCTGCTCTTTTTTTTTATTCTTAAAGTTCAGTCTAGTAGTTGATATTATCTATATTATTTATAACTTGACTGAAAGGAGGATATTTTGAAGGAGGGTATGATCAGTCCTTGTTTTCACAGGACTTTCCAGATTAATTTTGCAGACTTGAAATATTAAAATAATAGGGGTAAGCATAATGTACCCCACTCCAGAGTGTGGGATAATTAGCTCCTCCAGTCCTTTGATTTCTTTGTTACTAATTTGTGTTGCATCTCACTTCTGCTTAATCCTGTTCTTGTGTACGTTGTGCTCTGTGCACTGCAGGGCAGCCCAATTGCCCAAGTGTTTCTGTCGTGCTGAAATGTTTGGTTGTAATTTAGTTTCTGCTTGGCCAGCAGAGGTTTGTGGTAGCATGACACTGCTTGCTGAGTTTATTTTTCCTCTGACCCTTACTGTCAATAGTAAACCTAAAATAGACTTGTATCCCCTCTGGTTTTGCTCTGAAGTCTGCTTGTCAGCCTAGCTGCCACTGATTATTAGGAAGTGTTTCTTGTAAGTGATAAATACAAATCTCAAAGGGATGTTTAATTTCATTGTTTACTTCTGTGTTCAAACCAAACAAAGGCTGCATTCTTTGTTCCTGTTTTAAAGAATCATGGGTACTGTACTTCAATTTTGAAAGCTTCTCAGTACAATATTTAAGAGATTGTAAGTCCTCATGCACCCTCCTGAAAAGACATTTTGAGGGCATGTACAGCTTCTGGTCCACATCTGGGAAGCGAGTGAAATCTTCTCATCCCTCCTCAGTGTCTCATGCACATTTGGATTCCCAAAAGCAGCATCTTCACTTTTTTCCAGGTCTTATCTGAGCAGGTCAGCCAACATGTTTCTTCATACTGAACAGAGTGCTGTAAAATTACCCAGTGGTAATTACCTTACCTTAGTGAAGATCCTCTGACTACAGTGAATTACCCAGCAGACCTCAGTAAAAATTAATTGCGTAAATCTACCCCAGAGGCTGCTTTTGAAGCTTTAAAGTGAAATCAAATCATTTGAACTTCAAACCTAATCATCGTGATCCTAAAATGGCAGCTGTGATGCGATCCCGGCTAATGGACTCGGTGAGATTTTGCTCAAAAGCTGACCACACTCCCAAATGACAGCACTAATAAGCTAAATATGTGTTATGTAAAGAAGTGTCTAGAGAGGCAATTTTGAGTAAATTCCATGTTGGCAGACACAGATGTGCAGTGAATTGTTGGTCTGACAAGTCTATAGCTTTCTGCAGGCTGTTCCAACATGTTTGTCTGATAGGCGGTTTCTTCTTTTGTGGGTTGTTATTAGATTCTTTTGCAGCGAGCATCTGAACTTGACTTTAAAATTGGGCAGCTATTTCAAGAGAATGTTGGAATTACTGTCCTGGAAATAAACTTATTGATTTTGCATTAAGTAAACAAAGCACCCTGAGTGCTGCAGACTACAGATCAGCAGATCAGTGGTGCACTCATGCAGCCATGTAAAGCACAGAGTATATGTGAGTGCATGTGTGTCTAACAACAGTGTGCTACTCTGATTCCAGATGTAGTAACAAATGGAGGTCACTCTGATGACAGGAGGGGTCTGGAATTTCTGCTGGTGTAAAGCAGCGTGATTTTAAGAACCACATTACCTTAATCTCACCGAGAGAGTTCAACTCATTCCCTTTACTTGGCTGGTTTCAAGTTTTTCTTGGAAAAGAGTTTCTAGAATTGCACATTCCGAACAAAAATGAGTAAAAATGTGTGTGAATATGTGAAAATATAAGACATTAAATAAAATATATCGTAGTATACATTCATATAGTACTATGCCAAATAAGGCATTACAAATAAAGGCAAGAGAAGGGCCGTGCAGAGTTGACTGCTTGACTCTTTGTCTATGATATATGCCTAAAACACTTAGAGTTGCCCATCAGAACAGTATTTAGAGGCAAAAAAACTGTCTTCCTTAAGTCTTAATGTTCAATTCTAATGAATTAGTCACGTGTTAAATACAGTAGGTGGCTCTTCAGGATGACTCAACCTGGGCTTCCTGTCTTTTTGTAGCTCACGAGGGGCAGATGTGTGCCCATGCAGAAGCCCACAAAATGGGACACCTCTTACCTCTGTGAGGGGGTGAGGAGGAAGGAACAGTTTTGCCTGTGGCCTACATATGGCCCTTCTGTACTGTAAATGAGTAAAATATGCATCACATATTCATTTTCTTTCAACTGTTTGGCAATTCGTCTCTTTGAAGCCGTTCAACTGATATAAGATTTTCATTTTCTTTTGCTCCCTTCTTTTTACTTAATTCAGTTATTTTCCCCAAGTTTGTGCTTAAAAAACAGTTTTGCTTTTGCACTTTTGCATATCTCCTTTTTTCCTTCACTTCAGAATTATTTATTTTAATTATTATTATTTTACTTTTTTAGCTTGTGGTATGTGTCCCAGAACTACCTCAGAGTTAAGTGGTACACATAGTTTAGGAAAAAAGGCACATTTCCCTTTTTTTGGAAGTAGCTTGTACTGTCTAAGCAGAGAACATGTTTTTCCAAAGTGAAGAGAATATGAGACTTAAATGAAATTTCCTTCACTGATGCTTGTCTTTTTGGTTTCTAACCAATGAACAGCATTGTTGGTCGTTCTCATTTGCTTGTGACCATCTCTTCATTACACTGTGGGACATCCTGAAAGACATTTGGGCTAAAAGTAAATTTGGGAACATTTGGTGTGATTACACACTCCTTCAAATCTTTGTATGAACAGAAAATGGTTTACTAACTAGGATTATAAGGTGTCACAGCCTTCCAATTTTTCATTTAACAGGGCTGCAAAATATTTAGGCCAACTCAAACAGAGATAGACTGTATGTTGAGTAAAGACTGACAATAGTTGGAATGCTTATGAGATTTGATGTTGCCATGAGAGAAAATGTCTACCTAATGATAACTTTAGTCAATGAGTTTAACCACACAATTCTGTAACTTCTGATGCAGTGAAAAGACATGGATTTTCCAAGGGCATAATTCCCTAGGGCCACAAAGAACTTTGTATTTACACATCCAGGGCTTTGCGGTTCTCTATTCCAAACGAGCATGATTTGCTTTCTTGCTATAACCATTTTATCTTAGTATAACTCAAGTGTTTGGGAACTGTGATACCTCAGAGACCTCTGGGATTTGTGGAAGATGGCCAATATCCCAAGTTTTAGCTTTCTTTCAAGACTAGCATGGAGGCACTGATGCAGCATCACATTCTCTGGCACGGCTCATCCCATTGCGTTCTGTGGATGACAAATGGAAAAGAAAATTTCCCTTTGAGGAAGCCGAATTGCAGAATTGTTTTGTTCCAAACTGATATACTCCTAATGCTTTTGATGGCTTTAATGCTTTAATTCTTCAAGAGTCCTTATATTCAACTCTGCAAACTGGCCACATTTAGGCTGTGTATTCTTTTATCGAGGGAACAGTCTGCTGTCAACATCATACAGCTACCTAGGCCCAGCCTTTTGGAGGTCACTAAGTCATTATCAGACTGTCATCTCTTATCAGTCATTCTGATAATGGGACAAAGCCAGATATGAATGATGGACCACAGTAGGGAAACCCCGAACAGATTTTGGGGGGGTTTTTTGAGTGATTTATCAGGACTGTGGGCGTCTTGGCTTCAGACACCAAAGAGTACTGGGTTTTGCTCCAGCACTGGTATAGAATCATAGAATCATAGAATAGGTTGGGTTGGAAAAGACCTCCAAGATCATCAAGTCCAACCCCTGATCCAACTCCAATTACTATATCATGGCACTAAGGGCCACGTCCAATCTCTTTTTAAAAACCTCCAGGGATGGTGAATCCACCACCTCTCTGGGTAGGCCGTTCCAATGCCTGATAACCCTCTCTGTAAAGAATTTCTTCCTAACATCTAACCTAAACCTCCCCTGGCAGAGCTTGAGCCCATGTCCCCTTGTCCTGTTGTTGGTTGCCTGGGAGAAGAGACCAACCCCCGCCTGGCTATAACCTCCCTTCAGGTAGTTGTAGAGAGTGATGAGGTCGCCTCTAAGCCTTCTCTTCTCCAGGCTAAACAACCCCAGCTCCCTCAGCCTCTCCTCATAGGCCTTGTGCTCAAGTCCCTTCACCAGCCTCGTTGCTCTTCTCTGGACCCGCTCCAGCACCTCAATATCCTTCCTGAACTGAGGGGCCCAGAACTGAACACAATACTCAAGGTGTGGCCTCACCAATGCAGAGTACAGGGGAAGGATCACTTCCCTGCTCCTGCTGGCCACACTGTTCCTGATGCAGGCCAGGATGCCATTGGCCTTCTTGGCCACCTGGGCACACTGCTGGCTCATGTTCAGCCTCCTGTCAATCAGCACCCCCAGGTCCCTTCCTGCCTGGCTGCTTTCCAGCCACTCTGTGCCCAGCCTGTAGCGCTGCAGGGGGTTGTTGTGGCCAAAGTGCAGGACCCGGCACTTGGCCCTTGTTGAACTTCATCCCATTGGAGTCAGCCCATCTCTCAAGTCTATCCAGATCCCTCTGCAGAGCCCTCCTGCCTTCCGGCAGGTCGACACTCCCTCCCAACTTGGTGTCATCTGCAAATTTGCTGATGATGGACTCAATCCCCTCGTCTAAATCATCAGTAAAGATGTTAAAAAGGACTGGGCCCAACACAGACCCCTGGGGAACACCACTGGTGACCGGCCGCCAGCTGGATGCAGCTCCATTCACCAGCACTCTCTGGGCCCGGCCCTCGAGCCAGTTCCTGACCCAGCACAGGGTGCCCCTGTCCAAGCTGTGGGCTGCCAGCTTTTCCAGGAGTATGCTATGGGAGACAGTGTCAAAGGCTTTGCTGAAGTCCAGATAGACCACATCCACAGCCTTCCCCTCATCCACCAGGTGGGTCACCTGATCATAAAAGGAGATCAGGTTGGTCAAACAGGATTTGCCCCTCCTAAACCCATGTTGGCTGGGTCTGATCCCTTGTATGTCCCAGGGAACTTTTTTACATGTGTCCTTTTAGCCTTAGCAATGAAGTGTACTTCCTACCCTGAGATGATGGAGGGTAGCAGCTGGTTAGTATAAGATACTACCAAGAATCTTGACCACCTGGGCTTGACTGCTGCAATATTGCTTTCAGGGCATACTCCACCTGTACAGAACAGGAGGAAAGGACCTCAGGTTCTTAGATCTCAACTTTTCAAGTGGGTTTCTGTATCTCCCAACTTAAATGGTCTTATTGATCAAAGCCACTTTTTTTTTTTTTTCCAGCTTAAAAAGCAAGAGGGCTGTCAAGTCTGTGTGATGTGCAGACAGGACTTTGGTCTCTCACAAAGCCTCTCTGATCATAGACAATCTCTGTAAGCCTAAGCAAGCAGGGATTTCCTTCACTTCAGTGAAAACCTTCAAGCTATTTAGATACTTTAGAAGCTCATGAGGAAAATCTGGATGTTTTCTTGCTACCTGAGTCTGAAAGAGAGGTACCATTTCTTCAGCTGATGCTCCCATCCTTTAGAGGTCAACTATATGAACGGTGTTGCTGATTTTCTCTTTCAATTAAGGTGTTCTGCAGGACTGCTATGACCTTAAGAATGAGAGAATTTCAACGCCTTCCAGTTGACTCTGTGTTATATAAGTTTACCCTTTATACACATTCAGATTTCCACTCAAGGCTCACCCATGTTGTGATATTCAACCAACCCAAACAGGTTTTGATTTTTGTTTGGGGTTTTCTGTTTGGGTTTTTTTATTATTATTATTATTTATTTATTCTTGAACCCCACTGTGAATGTTAATAGGGGCAATAAATATATCTCACTGTTACTACTATACTCTGAGGACCACCTTTTCATTCTATCTCCCTTAAAGGAGGGATATTTCTATATTTACCAGTGTAAGATGCAGTTAAAAATTGCAATAATAAGAATGCAATTTGAAAGCTAGTTTCAGTATATGTACATCTCTTCATATTGAATGAAAATTAAATAAGAAGTTATTGTATTTAATTATATAGCTCAATAATTATGTAAGCACTGTGTTAATAAGTACAATTATCTTTTTTGAGCTTTTCATATTAGCGAATGCTTGCAACAAATGAAACATAAAGGATAGTTACTGTAAACAGTAAGGAATGATATCTGTGAACATGAAAGTTCACTGCCACAATTTGCATGTTTAAATGAGATCAATTAGGTTAATGATGGATGAAAATAAGAAATCCATTATTTAAATGCAAAGTAATTCAAAAACTTGTAAGTCCATTTACTGCCAAACTTTCATCTTTCAAAGGGGATATCGAGTTCAAAGGGTTAATGTACAATCCTGACCTTTGCCATCTGGAGGTTTATATTCAAATATGGTTTACAAGTGAAATATAATCTAATATAATTTATTTCTTGGTAAAATCTTTTGTAGAAAATCCACAGTGGCTTGACTGTTCTGCACAGAAACTTTAAAATCTGTTTTGGGCAGATTATTCATATGCTTGTTGTCTGATTAAGAGAGGGCTCAAGAAGGTTTCAAAGGAAGTTTGGAGGGGAAGGTTTAATAATATTAAAAGTAGGACATTCAGGAAATAAAACATAAAATCCCATTTCAGAGGAATAAGCCTTCAGGCATGGAAAAGACACAACCCGTGGTAAAAGGACTGAAAAGACAGAGGGCATGGCTATGCTGGGAAATGGAGCACAGAGAGGTTGATATAATGTGAGTATATTAGATGATCTATGTTAGACATATATAGTGGAAAGTTGAATTTCAATTTATAGAAAAACTAGGAAACAAGTATTTAAATATACTCATCATAACTACTTTGTATCAGGTAGCACTAACAAGACAATAAAGATCGAATGGCAGTGGAGTGTCTGAGAAGTTCCACATCAAGCCCCAACTGGTGCAGGAATTTTTCAGGTACCTGACTCAGATCCATGAAGCTCCATGCTGCCTTCAAAAATATGGTTAAGATACCTAGCCTAGACTTGGTGTAATTTCAAATGAGATCTTTTTAGAAGGAGACTGAAAATTACAGAATCTGTAATAGTTCACACCCCATATTACCACTCTGGTCACCTTGACCCTAATGACAGATGGACAGAGCTGTTTCAGGCCTTCCTTGCAGAACATTTTCAGGGGCTGTGTATTTCCAAAACTAAAGACTGTCAAGCAGGTGAGACAGTTTGGAGGAAAACACGTAGAGATCGTTTGCAGAACCTTACAAGGAAGAGAAGCTTGACCTTCATGAGTGTGTAGTATATGTTTATAAGAAGCGAGTCAAATTTTCATGCCCTGATGCTACTGCTTAGTTATTTTTATGCAGACTAAACTTTCATAGTGTCCACTATCTGATATGAATGTCAGAGAAAGGCTCGAAGGGGTATTTGGGAATGCTGAGCATCCAGAGCTCTTATTTACTCCTTCAACAGTTTTGGATGTGCTACAGTTCTTAAGTCATATTCAAGATAATTTAAGTCAGACATAACAGAACAGTGAAGGCCTTAAGCAAAAGAATCTGAGGATTTCAGGAGATGAAATTATATTGAAAGGTCTGTCTCTGTCTCAAAGTTAGGCATTTCTTTATAATGTCTGCGGTTTAGGCAGAAGGCTTTTCTTTGTCTTTTTTTTTTTTCTTTACTCCTCTTAGGTGACAAGGCAAACATGAGATAAAATATAAATAAGTCAGACAAAGCACAGTGTAGGGCAACAGAGATGTTAAATGGAACAGATTGTTTAGTCTGAATAAGTGGCGTGACAGAAATAATTAAACAAGATGTGAAAGTTGTAAAACTAAGCTTTGTCGCTTGCATTCACCGAGGAAAACAGAATTGATTTACCAAAGAAAATATTATTTCTACCATATCATTCATGTTTGCATGGGACTTAATGGATAATTAAGAGACCAATGACCCATTCTTCCAGAGCATGTAAAGGGGAGTAGCTGTTGTCTGGTGCTATGTTCCTGAGGGGGCACACATTTAGAACTGTGGAGACAGTGCCCCTCTGTCTACCACTTAATTCAGCAGGGTCTAATGATGTGTCCAACACTGTGCTCACATTTATCTCTGCCTCTTTTAAGATCAAGCACAAAGTAGGTGAGAATGATCAATGGACACATTACGTGACAGAGGAAGGGTAAGGTTACAACACATTTGAAAGGGAGTGGAGAGGAATGTGGAGCTTTGATAGTGAACCTCCATCTTCTCTTTCACCCTCCCAAAACCCCAAGCCACACATTTTACTTACTTTTGTGTTTTTTTTTACTATCACATTTTACTTACTTTTTTTTGTTTTAATACTTGTGGTGAAGGAGACTGGAATGACCGACAGGTGAGATGTCGAAACAAGTACCGTGAATATTTTTAAAAGAGTACCAGATAATCAGTGTTCACAGAATTAGTAACCTAAATGGTTTCCTGCAAGATTGGTGCTTGAGTTCAGGCACTCGTGTGTTATGAGTGTCAGGAGGGAATATTTCACTGATCAATCTTTCTATTCCCCCGCACTGGCATCTGCCTTGTTGTTTTGCATCCAGGAGAGTGTTTTTTAGGTCCTCTGGTACAAACTGTTATCACTTTTTATTTCAACGAACAAAGTTTTAAAATAAATTAAACCAGATGAAATTAAGGATGACATAATAGTCATCAAAGAATCTCGGAAAACAAAGGGACCATATGCTGTTTCTGAACCTGCTTGACTGTAAAGCAGTTTTTAAATATATACACAATACTGAGTTTTTCTGTCATCCATTTAAGTAATGTGTTACTCCTTCTATTCTGAAGCAGAACATCAAACTTACTCTATCTCTCAGGGTACTTTGATGAAGTTTGCCAATGCAGACTTGCTTCACAAGCAAGTCTTTTGCTTATTTAAACCAAGAGGGCACAGGCAGAAGCCGTGCTACTTGTCATTTACAAAGTAAGCTGAATTTTGGGGAGTGCTGACTCACAGCTGTAGGATGCATACAGCTGGTAAGTGTAAAAGCTATTAAAAATGGTGAGCACTTCCACAGAGCTGATTAGAGTACTCCTCTCTCTTCTTCCAGATCTCATTTGGTATATCCAATCTGATGTTTCTTTTTCTGCATATTAGAGTGTTTTGTCCTTGGAATTTACTTTTAAAGTCTTTTTTTTTTTTCCTTCAGGAGCATGTGGCATATGTTTCTAAGTCTGCTTACTTAGCTTTTTAGAAATATGAATAAAATTATGTAGGAATACAGAATTTTGAAGGAGTTTTGTAATTGCTATCCATATATGAAAATTATGATCTTCTCGTGGTTTCTGAAGAAAAAAATAAGTACCAATGTCCTATGCTTACTCCAGTGCTAATTAATTTAGAAAGTAGATATATCATCATTTTCAGAGATATCTGCTTATTTTATCTTTGCATCTGGAAATGATGGAAAGGTTCCAAGGAAATAAGAGTGAGAAAAACCACGATGAAAAATGTAGAAGGCTCTGACATAAATAAATTTTACAAATATTCACTTTGAAAAAAAAAAAAAAAACCAGACAAAAATGGGTAGAAAATAAATGAATTAGTCTCTCAGGAAATACTTTTAAAATCTTATCATCTGGCAGTCATTCATTACCAGGTAGCAATAATCTTTTATTATCAGACTGTTAGAGTTTTATAACATTTTTTAAAATGATAGCACCAGAACTGTTGTTGTTCACTGCCACAATAAAATATCTGAGAAATTTATGGAAGCTTTTCAATATTCAGAAGGTTTGTGGTCATAAAATAAAACTATGAAGTAAAGACATGCTGTTGGTAGCTCATAATTTAGCTAAACCTGTAAGAAGAAAAATGTGTTGTAACAAATCAGTTATAGTAATTTAGACTCTGGTACAAAGAGGAAATGGTGGTTAGTGTGAAAAAAAAAAAAGATTAAACAACAAGGTAAATAAATTAATTTAAATAAATCTGAGTATTATAGATCCAGGCAGGAGATGCTGCTGTACAAGGTTAAATAATTATGTCAGATCTCAGAGTAGTCTAGGAAAATCAGTGGACAATGGTAGGAATGTGGGGCTTAATATTTTCCTTTTGGTGAGACACGAAAATTTTGAATTTTCCTGGGCAATGGCAATTGCTGGCTACATAGACAGCATGAAACAATAACCCTCAGTGACAGAAAGGTAGCTGTTTGTCTTTGGAGGTAATATGTGCTATTATGATCTATTGCTCTTGGGGCTCTTGTTAGAAATAATGCAGCAGGTGATGGCAAGAGAAGAGCGCAGTGAGCCTGTCCAACCAACCAAAGCAGAATTTCATATATTGCAACAAAGCAAAACCTGCTTGCTGAGAAGATGAGAATCCTCCTGTTATTCCTAGAAATCCCAACAAAATTTCCTCTAAGGAGAAAGAGAAATCTAATTCCAGTGCCTTTGTCCAATAGTCTGGCAACCATAACATGATTGTTGTATTATAGGTAGGACCTATGTATTTTATTTGGGCTGCCTGGAGCTCATCTGAGTGGTTTCCAAACTGGCAGGTAGTTAATAAGACCTGTGTTGCTTAGGGTCCATGAAAGTAAAACCTGGCATCCATGGGAAGCTCACTGATCACAGTGGGAAGAACTGCTCTGTCACACGAGCAGAGCTCTTTTCCTGGATGGATCCACTGGCATATTTCATACTTTGGATCCAATGCTCAATGAGGTTATTAAAACAAAGCCTTTTCTCAGTAGCACTGCTTTCAAGGCTTTTGAAGTCATTGTACGTGGAAGAAAATTTCTAGTGACACAAAAGGGAATTAAAAACATCTAGTCATCGTCCTGAAAGATTAAATGAGAAAGCAGTATCAATGCTCTTAGGAGGAGGAATTTTAAGTGACATTTGTAGCATATCCTGATGTTTTCTAAGCACTTGCATCCTCTGACAAACACAGCAAGTGCTCTATTTGCCCCTCCCTGTGTCTTTCCTGTGTCTTTCTTATTACTGGTAACATAATTTGCACTCAAACAATAAGTCCAGCAAGGATGGCAGGTTTCATTACAACAAACTCAGCTTCCTGCTGCAGCTGGAGAGATGTTCATAGCATAAACTACAGGGAGAGAATCACCTTCAAAGGAAAAACACGTCAGAATCAAAGTATTCTGGTGGAGGCCTGGGGTCAAATGATGTTAATGAGATGTTTTCAATTATTTAGAACACAATTAAGGACGGGATTGTGTTTGCCCTGGGTTTGAAATAGGCACCTGACAATTTGTCTGCAGGGAAACTAATCAGATAGGAGGGCCTTGTTTTGGGGGTTTGACATGTTTGGTGTAGTACATTGTGCAGAGGTGTATGGTTTTGTTCACAACAGGCTAGAATTTCACCAGCTGTGCCTCCTTTTCCTGCTACCATTTTCACAAGGGTTAGACCTTCTGGTAGTAGTTTGAACTTGGAAGACTAAGTAGGGAATTGTAGGGGGAGGGGGGGGGAAGAAAGTACAGAATCCCTCATGTTTTAAGAAAGAGAGATTTAGACAGCATATATCACACTAACGTGTGCCATGCATAGAGGAAAGAACCTGACCAATGGATTCTTATTTTTGAAACCCAAAGGCTCATAAACCAAACTAATTCAAGAGTTTAATCTTTCTCTATACACCTTGTATATATTGAACCTTATATGTTACTGTCACTAAGTGGGACATCTTTTTCTGTGCCAGGTCTTTTGATATCCTACAGACCAGAAAAAAATGCATTCTCTGATGTAGGAAAAACAGTGGAAGCCAAGAGAAATGTGATTTCTGCCTGACACCGTCACCCACTTCCTCAAAATTGTGTGAACCAACCTACCCAAAACTAAAAGTTGAGACCAATACTACTTCATGTACTGATTGTTACTTAAACAGTAAATGACTTTATTTTAATATTTATTTTTTAACTGCTTTGATCATGACAAAGCCATGGTAGCCATGTACAAAGAGAAGATCCAAACATTTGGCAAAATCACTGTGCAGCATGCAAACCCATAAATGGATAATACTACAGGAGATTTTAATTGGAAAGTTATAGAACCCACATCTTCTGTGTTGCCATTTTACTTTGAGAAGCGGGAGTTACAGACTACATACAATAAACACATTTAAAAACCAAAAGACTTGAAGGGGCACTGCACTTCTTATGAAATAATAATGTGGAAATATAAATACCCTAGCTGAATATATATTTGTTACCACTTTGAGCAAGGTCTTCTTAAATATGGGTTGGTGTTAGTAAAATATCTAATATCTGCTTCTAGCACTGTGGTTATATTTAGTGATTTTATTAAAAAAAAAAGTTTAAACATTAAAAATGTTCCCATCTTTGACAAGTAAGGATACTCTGAGGCTATAACCTCAAAGGCCTTTGAAAACAAATTTCAGTAAGTGTTTTACATGTAAAACCCAAGAGTGGATGTACCAATTACACCTGATGCTAAGCATTGACACATTCCTAGGAAATGTGTGGGGAATATTAAATTTTTATGAGTTTTTCTTTTTTGTGGATATCATAATTGGCTTTAGAAACCTTTTTCTACGTGTAAGATGAAGGGTATATTCCATGTTATGTTGGCACTGAATGTAAATAGGGAAAATTTGAACAGGACTGAGTTACTTGTAGAATTCTAATTCATTATGTGGATTGGGTTAAGAATGTCCTAATACCTGGGTTTTTTATAGTGTGTCAGAAGATCCTACTTTTTCCAAACTAGGACATAGGGAAAAAAAAAGCTTTTTCAGATTCAAAGGAAAATCTTAATTCAAAATCTGACTGGAAGAGAGGCCTTAGAATACCTGATAGAGCTTTGCTATTGCATGGCAGGTCAGCACACAAGCCCTTGCACTCTTTGAATCAGACCAAACCCTGAATGCACAAACTCTGAAGGGTTGAATGTTCTAATCTCTGAATTACTGTAAAATAAGTATTTTGCTGGGTCTGAACTGCTCAGTGTCATTACTTCAGTACTCAGTGGAGTAAGTAACCTCTTTTTCTCATAAATTCTCATAAATTAGAGCATGGGCTCTAATAACTAATCTTGGTGGACTGATTACCATTTCCCATAAAAATCAAATTGCCTGTAAGTGAGGGAGTGTAGAAATGGCTTCCTAAGACTTGGGATTAGAGAGGGCCTCTAATATGTAGAGTGCTGAAGTACAGGACCCTTCTTCAGGGATTAATAACACTATCTCTGTAAATGAAAAAAAAAGAAGGTGTCCTTGTTCTGTTCTGCTTTCTGGAACTTTAGCCACATTGGAAGATATTTGGGGTGCTGAGTTCAAATTTCATAGTAAGGTATTGCATTTATTTCTTAAAAAAAACCCCTGTAATTCAGCAGAAAACTTGAAAATTGGGAGCCCTGACCTGGATCCCTAGACCTGATACAATAATCCTTTGGAAGTTTCTGCAGAGGAGAACCTCTAAGATTTCTATTAATCCTCCTTAGCCAATGAAGACTAAGCTTTGAACAACATATTTACCCTTTAACAAAAAGTGCAGAGAAGTCGAGTGGCAAGTAGTTTCTATTACAGCTAAACAAATATATATCTCAAAATTATCTGGACAAAAGACTGATGCATGTATCTTTGGATAGGGGCATTTCCAGGACTCTTTGAATTATAATGACTGTGAGATCAGAAATATTTCTTCTCTTGAACAGTCTACTACTTCCAATAGTAATTTCTCAAAAGTCTCCATGAAATGTATGTACTCCACCCACCCTATCATCTGCCCAGGAAAAGGGTGGTCTTATTTTATGTTTCTAGGATTGTAATTACATTAACTGAAGACAGTTGCATTAGGGAGGGATTATTTGATTAAAAAAGGCATGATGCTATGATGACATCATCATAATGTTGCCCCTTTGTCTCATAAAATGGTTTTTCTTCTAGGTACTGGTAATTCCTACACACCTTTTGCTGATTAATGTCCTAGGATGCATAAGGGTTATACTTTGATTTAGTTAGCCAGCCAGCTCCATGGAAAGGTATCCACAGAAGCTCTGGTAATCCAGCATGCTGAGGACTGGCAGGACAAAGGACTTCTAAAGATAAATAAGAAAAATAAGCCAAATTACTTTTTTACTATCTTATTACTAAGAAGAAGCTATTAGAGATTAATTTTCTGATTCTGTTGGTGACCTGTTTTATGATCGTAAGCAAATTTGTTTATTTTAAGAATTCAGTTTTCCATTTTTACCCTGTGGTTGTCGAGGGTTTACACGTACAGTATAACATAACTTATCATGTGGGAATCTTCCAGCAACTTTCATTCGATTACTTTATATAAGGAAATTTATGTGAAGAAATGTATATGAAGAAATTTAATCCTGCATATAACCTTATAAAGCCTTGGTGATAAAATATAAATACATACTGAAATCTTTTTTTACTTCAAGCAAAGTAAAAACAGTCAGTGCATTTTGAAAACAGAGACATAAACCTTTAAGCACTGAAGATCTGATTAACAGCAAAGGTCTAGTGACTGATAAGAACGGCCTTTATTTTGAAATAACTTCAAAGAGATTAAATTAATCAGTAAAGCAGTTCCACAAGGTGTGAACATTGCCATTAGTTATTGCTAAAAGTACAACAAAAATCATGTATTAAAGTGTTTAACTTCTTCATGTATCAGATAACATTCATTATCAGTGTAAACTGGCATCAATTTTCCACGTGCATTTGCCGATTTTGTGTGTTGCTGAAGGTGATATAGCCTGATCAAAAATAGATAAATCTTCCCAAACTTTTGAAATGGTTTCCCTGCTCTTGTGCAGTGAGATGTACCCAAATCCTAGAAAGATGGATGAAGTAGGATCACTCAGTGGAATTTTTGCCTTTGGATAGATATTTTACACCCCCAACTCCATGCCATAGCTCTTATCTGTAGCAACTCCTAAGCTGGCATTTCCAGAAAGAAAAAGGCAGATTCTGTGCACACAGAGTGTAGAAGATGTCTTTTTGTGTGTGTAGAGGCGTGTTTGAGTCTCCATTCCAGTTGCCAATCCATTGCAGCTCACAAGTACCTCATTACTCAAGCTAAAGGCTGGAGGGCCAAACAGCTCTCACTGTTGGAGACACATGTAAAAAAAAAGTCAATGGGATTTACCATGAAGGCTTGTTATATTGCATTCATAGACTACTGTGGGGTTTTTTACAGAATTGGATTTTCCCGGAACTTATTCTTTTTGGAATATTTATCTCCTCCGTAATGTCCTTAGAACTCAGGATAATGACATATTTGTAGGTATTGTAAAAAAAACTGTGGTCACCAGTCCCTTGTTTGTAAGAATTCTGCTTTGAATACTGATCTACAATACTTTATTACCGTGAAATTACTGGGCCAAATCCTCAAAGAAGATGCAAATTATTAAAATTTGGGTTAGTTTAACTAATGTAAATCGATATACTTTTACTAACTATAGAGGAGGGGCAGCAAGAGATCTGACCCACAATAAAACCCTTGACTCTATTCCTTTTGTTTTGGTTGTAAAAGTAGAGGTTTTTTTAGACATACCTACATTACTTATAATAAGCTGATGAGAAAACTGAAAATAAATCAACTTCTTACTCTATTACAGTTCTTGATTTTCTTTCTTTAAGCTGTTTTCTAGTGTTGTTGATGTTTGCTGGAGATCTGGTGATGCTCCAGTTGTTATGATTAATACTTGTAACTGTGACAGGTTAAAGCTCAGAGTATTGATAGAGTACATTTATACTTTTCAAATTCTACTAAAATGAACAGTCCTAGCAGGAGGTAGTATTTTTCATGTTCTGGAAAAATACCAGTCAGCAGGGGTTTATCATCTCTGTTAAAACAACATATTTAGGTTAGTTTTGATTTAATTATTCTAAAGATTTCTTCTCATTTAAAATATTTATGTTAATGTGAAAGTAGAGGACAAGTTTATATTAAAAGTTTTCCCCTTTTAAGCGTGTACTTTAATTCTGGAGAGAAATCAAGCATGGCATGAAAATAAAACGGAAACAGTAACACTGAGAATAAAACATTCAAAATAGGATATCTAGCTTTTGAAAAAAAGCCATTAATAAAATGCAAAAGTTGTCAATTGTTAGCTTCCCTGAAAACTATATATTGAATTAAACCTTGTGTTTCCTGTTTTAGAGAAACAAGTAGTTACTCTTTAAGTCAATTAGTAAGGAAAACCTCTAGGGAATATATATTCCTACACTACTTTGTTGTTCATTAGAGAGAGAATGAAATATAAATATAAATATAACCTTTCTTAGTCTCTGTTAGCAAGCTCTGTTTAGAAGTGCAAGGAGAACACAGAGCTGTCTGGCCTATTAAAGTAGAAATGGGAACTTCAAGATGGGGGAAACAGCACTGCATTGATCCATGCAAATGAAAGCTTAATTGTCTGAAGTCCCCTCTTTTTTTTCATGTGGGTCATTTACAGTATTGCATAAAATGCTGATAATTTCTTAAATATTTAAGGCAGTAGTTGTAGCTCGATGGGCCTTTATTTTCTTTCTTCACCTGTGGCTGTCATGATTATTTCCGTCAAAGTTTATCTCTTTTTCATATTTCTCTGGAAACCTCTTTATCTCGTTGCATTAGTTGTCTCCCTCCCTCAGTTAAATTCTTCGTGTATTCCTCTCTGATACTAATTTGCTCCTCTGGTTCAATGCATAGTCAAGAGAGTAATTTATTCATCTTCAACAGCACCACTGAAATCACAGAAGTACTTGATGCCCTGATTTATTAAGGCACTTGAGGTCAGTGCCTTAAGCATGTGCTAAAAATGAAGCGAATGCCAGCATGACCTCCAAAGGATTAGTCACCTGCATAATGGCTTGCAGGGTCCTTAAAAATATGAACTTGGGGAACAGATTTGCTACTGGTGTTAAGGTTAGTGCAGCTGTACTGGCAAGCTAAATGATGCTGACAATACTTTCAGTGGAACTATAACGAGTCGACACTACCCTTTTTTTTGTCTTATGCCATGTATCAACATGCCAAAAAAATAAAAATCAGAAGTTGGAAAATTTTTTTTCATCGTTTTAATTGTTTAATTGTTCATATGCCACTTAGTGCTCAGCAGGACTATTGGCATCTCAGTAAAGAACTATATTGTTACAGCATATCTTTTTTTTTTTTGTGCCATTTGATTTTTGTGGAGTCATTTTGTCACGCTCCTTCACATTTGCTTAATAACAGGACATCTGTCATGTCACTACTAATGAAAACAGCGGTTGCAAATTGGATGAGACAAAACTTAGATACCCTAGATTTGCAGGTTAAAGTGTTTTGTATTAGGAAAATATGGATAAAAAAAAAGAATTTGTGGAAATTCGGAAACTGGGAATTTTTCTCACTTTTTTTTACTTCTTCCTAAGGAAAAAAATGTGTTATATAGAGATGTTCCTTTCTTTTTGATCTTTTTTGTTCTTTATAATAGGTGTCCCTTAAACTCCTGTGTTGACTATGAGAGTATATCCTTTCAAGCCAGCTGGCAAAATTTTTTAAAAGTCAAATATCTACCTCAATCGCTTTATTCTACATGAATTCACCGTAGCTTTATTATGTATCTTTTTGCAATTAAAACTATAAAACCAATCCCATCCTATAGAACAGATTGCAGACTTTTCTCTGGCGCTTTATGCAGATTTTTGAAACACTCTCTTTGCAAATTCTATTTAAAAAATGTTCTGGTTTAGTGGCAGCATTATTGCATTTCAGAAATAATATCCTGTAAAATGTCTGTAACAAGGTATTTTATCTGAAAGCCCATTGTAGCTTTCTTATTATGAGTTTCAAGCTTCTGCAACAATAAGAGGGTTCTTATTCAAATGTATACTACTGCATTCATTCCTCTAATAGCAGCATTCCATCATATCAACCTGAAAATAGACAAACAATTGCACAGAGTACTTGTTATTCATCCTCAATATATTTTATTTCGTTGTTAGATATCAGACTTTGGAATAGTCATATGGAGTATTTGCATTAAACACAGGAATAAAAAAGTTATTTCCTCTGAGTATACATATGCTTTCTGTCTGTGTTTCCTAGGGATATAAAAAGTTACTGGTTTAGTCACACTGGTCATTTTTATTACCTTCCTGAAGACAATGGAAATTGCACAAGGCTCCATATGAAACTGTCTCCGAGTGTAAATTAAATCTATGGTTTAGTCTGTTGTAAATAGAGAAGAATGTACTCTTAGATAATAAATATTTTTTGTGTATATCAACAAGTTGTCTATTTTTTTCTTCCTAGATACACCTTTAGTTAAAATCATTTCTTCCAATTCATGGCCTGAAGAAGGACAAACTATAATTTTGACTTGTGAATCCAAAGGAAAACCAGTGTAAGTGATTTAAAAAGTAATATTTTTTTTGTTATTTTACTTATTCTGCTGTGACTGCAATCCTCAACTGCAGAAATCTTCTGGTTTTGTCTCATCCTGGGGTGTAAAGTAATCTCTGGTATAGAAAACCCCTTGAAGCCTGTCTTCATTAAGTGTCTATAGAGGATTGGTCTTTTACTTTGTCATCTATTTGAGTTTTTTAGGAAGAATTCCAGCTGTGAGATACTTTTTTTTTTTTTTTCTGGTCAGGTATATCAACCTGAAAGGAATGCAGGCTTAATCAGTCACTCTTTACATCATTGAACTGATGATAGAAGAGAAAATATCTCATGAAAATCTTCCTGCATCAGCTGGCCTCAGAGAAAATATATTAAACTTGCTGGATGCTTTGGCTGTCATTTACAGGGGAATTTGAAGTTTAATGATATGTGCAAGTTGACCACCTGTTTCTGCCAGAATTTGGAAAGATGTAGCCTGCTTTAAGAATATAAATTGTTTTACTTGAAAATTAACATCTCTGCCATAAATATCTTCAAAGACAGATCTTCAAAGACTAGCCCTTGTACAGAATCTACTATTTAAATAGACCTCACTCTTGAAAACTGTGTCTTCTCAGAAGAGCTGTTATATAGTTACTCATAAATTTGCATAAATAATTTAATTGCTTAATATTAAGTTAATATGCACCAAGTTTCTTAAATATTGACCTTCTGCTCAAAAGATCAATATATAGTGGGGTGATGATGCACAGCTTTAGAAAGGTCTTGAAAATGGTAATGCAGTAGTACTTTGGGTCTAGAAAAGGTGCAAATTGCATGACAAAAATCATGTCACTTATGGCTGAATTTCTCCCTGGTGTAAATTTAGTGACTTTATGAAATTGCTTTACATAGGAGCTTGAAGTCAGATTTAGGTCAAATCAAGCATTTAAGCCCAAAATTTCTGCTTTGAAAAGCTCTTCTGAGTTCTGTCTGGCATCATTTGAACTCCACAGGTACATTTCTTTTTTTATATTGTATGCCTGCATCATTTTAAAGCAACTCCTCCATCTAGATCTTGACTGGGCTGAGCAACTCAGCATCTAGATCAGGCTTCTACCCTGCTCGAGACCAAAACACTGGTTTAGTCTTACATGATTAGTCCAGTGAGTCTTAAATGATGCTCAATGTAATCGGTTTTCTGCTTACCTGTGCAGTTTTGATGTAGTATGTGTTTCTGAGATGGACACTTCTGCAGGTAACACAAAAATCAGTTGTGAAACATCTACTGCTTTTATGAGAAGCTTGAAGGAGAAGGAATTATCCATTTACCTAATACACTTTGAGCATTCCCCTAGGTAACACAAGGCACAGAGTCTGCTTCCCCAGTATTTTGAAAATCAGCAGAAGATGTGCAAGTGCTTAATTTTAGGAAAGAGGTCAGCTCTGATTGCCCTGAGGGCACTGTTGGCTAGGTGATACTTAGGATTTTTCCTGTCTCAGTGTTTTCCTCTTGACTTAACAGGGGACAACTACATGAAAGTCCTCTCTTTATAGACTTCAGGCATTCTAGCCCCAGGTGTTTGATTTTCACTATTCATCTAGCACTCCCCGTAGGGAAAAAGATTAGAAGTAAGGCAGTCATTGTGTATTTTTATATTTTTAATTACCTGTTGTTTGTTGTTGGGAGGGGCAGTTTGGCCCTTGAAACTCGGAGTCTGTTTAAATAATGAAGTGTGAAGGCTATGGGTTCATTTCTTCTTTCTGTTCTTTTTTTTAGTTTTGTGAGACAGACAGATAGATTCAACCTGTATGTAATTGGTATGTTGGGAGGAAGGAGAAATGTGTGTATAATAGCAACTGGGGGTTCTAGTCCTCCAGTGAAATCATCTGAGTGTTGCAACAAGTAGGCATGATGCTTTTCAGTTTCAGAGTGTGAGGAATCATTTCAACTGTCTTCAAACAGCTGCACAGTAGAAATTTACATTTGAGCAGCTCTTTTTGTCCTTCCCTTTGCATTCAGTGGAGAGATTTAGGCACTGTTATGACATGGCTGTTCTGCTGTACACTAGACAATTGCAGAAGAGCCAGACTGAGCCAGACCTCTGCTACTTCCTTTCCACTGAATACATGGAGTTTAGACACTTAATTCGGTCAGAGATCTGTATGTTGGAATACCAAAAGTAGATGTCTAAATGGAGACTTATCGAATTTCATATCTGTGTTTAATTTTGGCAAGATGCATCTTGCCTTTTGTCTACAGCTTATAATGACATTTTCATAATTCATTCACTACTTCCCATGGGCAGTCAGGTGTTCAGCCACCTCCAGGAAAGCAGGGCTCTGTCACACACAATGGTGACTTGGGAAAACACTGTCATCCCAAATGCCCCCCACTTTCTCCTTCTTCCCCAGCTTTATATACTGAGCATTAATGTCATATGGTCTGGGATATCCCTCTGGTCAGTTGTGCTCCCCCAGCCCGTTCACTGTTAGGGTGGGGTGAGAGGCAGAAAAGGCCTTGGCTCTGTGCAAGCCCTGCTCAGCAGTAAGGAAAACATCCCTGCATTATCAGCACTGTTTTCAGCACAAATCTAAAACACAGCCCCATACTAGGTAATATGAAGAAAACTATCCCAGCCAACCCCTGCATACTCTGTTAATAAAAGAGATAATTAATATTCTCAGGTAGTAGATTCTCTTGCAGACCTCTCTATTTGTTAATCATTTCTGAAAGCAATAAAAAAGCTGTTTTTCCTTGACATACACACATAATATTATAGGTATACTCTATACCACTAGGAGGCTCTTGTTAAAACATAGTAATTAAGATGGAGCTTCAATTGAGATGTTTACTGATTTATTAATTTTTTAAAAGTAAAACTCTTTTGTATCCTTAATGGATTCAAATGCAAACCTCACATGTGGTTTTGAAAGGGCAGCCAAATAAAAACTTCACATCAGAGAATTATCAAGGCAGGGCACCTGTGTGTGGCAGCCTTTGGGGCACAAATATTTTGCCAATAAATGCACCTCTAATTGTCCCTGCCACAGGAACTGCCAACATCAGCTGCTCTGTATTGCTTCATTAGGTCATTCTTTCAGGGAGCAGAGCCAGTAATAAATAGGCATCCTCCTGGGAGCAGCTTGCAGTCGCTTAGCATGAGAAACAGTAATGTCATATTCCCAACCTGCACTATGATTACCTTGTGGCTCGTAGAGAGAGAGAAATTGCAGAGCTCCACAGAGCCCAAAAATGTCAGTGTCACAAGGTAAGTGATGAACTCTGGGCTTCATGAGGAGCTCAGAGCCAGCCACGGTCCTTCACAGCCATTTGCCCACCATGGGTTAATTTCTGTAGAGTGTCAACTTTGTCACAGTTGCAACAGTCTCTCTGGTTTCCTGTAGGCAGCAGTGAATCATACCAGTAAATGAACACTTACTTATAGGTGCATTTCTCTTGTATCCCAGAGCAATTTTCCCAGGCTTCAAAATGACATTTGAGATGAAAACAGATAAAGAATGAAGCCAGGTAGTGGCTGTGGTGACATTGATGATACTGATAGCTGCTGCAGAGTAATTCTTTCCCAAAAGGGAAAAGCAGAATGAGGCTAAAACTAGAACATACACACCCCATCTTACAGCTCATCACCAAGCTCCTCCTTGCAGGGATTCTGCTCCTCAAACCATGTATATCACAGTTACACCAGTACTGTGGGTTTCCAATCTACAACACAGTCCTGAGGAAAAGCGCTCCCTAATTTACTGTCCTGTAGCAGGAAATGGGAAGGAAGATTTGCTCAGGCCAACACCTCTGGGTAATCAACTGTACACTGCATCTCCTGCTGAAACAGCATCTTCCAGAGATACAGCAGAAAGACAAAGAACAACTGTTTACTGTGTGTTAGAACTGGAGAACTAGGGCCCTGCTGAGGTTTCATGATTTAGGGTGTAAGATTTCGCTTGACCATGACTTCAGACAAGAGAAAAAATGTCCTCAGACACTTGTGTGGCACCGACTGTCACAATGTGTGAGATGAGCTGGAATTATCCCAGACTCTGAGGTTCCTGATTGCTATGAATGGGTTCGTGTCACCTCACATTTGTGGTCTTGGTGCAGATACCAATGTTGGAACAGGGAATTTGAGAGTGGGCTAAGGGGGAGAAGTTGGGGGGATGGGGTGGAGAGAAAGATGGAAATGTGAGCGGGCCATTCTGAGTGATTCAGTGAGGCAACATGAGAGGGTGTAAGAAAGGATGCATGAATTCTGTAACTGGTGTTTTATCTCTCTGCTCATTACTGTGAGGGTGAGAATAGCTCTGACTCTGGTCATCGTCCAGTGCTTATTTCTGTTAGGGGAATTACTTCAAGGCAGGAGCTGAAAATTACCTTCTTTTGGGTAAGCACTGTAGAAGTGTGATGATACCAATAAAAGGAGCAGGTCAGGTTTTCCTGCCTGTTCTGTGATGGTTTTGCAGAGGCAGGCCATGTGGGCAGCTAATAAAGTGTAGCAGATCCTCACAGATTCTGTCCCAGTTCCCTTTGGAGTGTGTGTTGTAGATGAGATGGGCTGCCTGAGAGCTGCTGAGGAGGTCACTGAGGAGGCTTTGCCCCTTGGGCCTCTGATGGGACATGTGTCATGACACCACTCCCACCTGGTGGGATGGCACAGTGACCACAGCATTGAGTCAGAATGCAGTGGTGGGACGGGAAGGGAAGGAGACTTCTTCATCATCCATTGCCTTCCAAAAGACCTGCCTCTTGCTTCCATATACAGCTCTGGCTGCTTATTGACTCTAGGATCTAGCATCAAAGCTTGAGTATTCCCCAAAGACATCGTTACACTTATGGATATACACTTCTGGGTTTGCTGATGTTCTGTTCCAATCATGTGGCACTTAGGGCACCAGTTCTGAGCAACAGTAGAAGGCTGGAATTTGGAATACTATGTGCATAAAGACACGATATTTTCAATTAAAATTTTCTGTTGGTGCAAAGGAATAAAGGAAATATATTCATCAGTTTAGCACAGATAAATTTAACTTACTATAAAACATACCTTATTATCTGTAATATTTTAATGGAACATGAGATATAGCATTTGTGAGGATTCTTGTCTAATTGGTTTATGCCCAGTTTGTAGACCAAATTTAAGAGTTTTCTTTTGGAAAAATTCCCACAGCTACCTTAGTCTTGCCTTTTGCAAGACTCGGTTGATAGTTTCTCAGCCTTATTGACAATTTTGATAATATTGATGTCCAGGTTTGGGTTTTTTCGTTGGTTGGTTGGTTTTTTTGTCAAATCATAGGTAGAAACATATTTAGCCTTTTTTCTACATAACTTAGGTCAAGACACCCTGTAATTGGTATCAATATTCAATATAATTCCGTTTTAGGACATACTATTGTATACTTTCAAACCAAATTGAAGCTAATTCATTACCTTTTCAATCCTTAGTGCTATTTTGTCTTTTCCAATGTTTTTGGCTGGATCCCTGGACAGTTGTCAGTCTATAGCATTTTAGTAAATGAGCTTGCCTAATATGTCCATAGAGTATCAGTGGCTCTTCTTAATTTAATCTTTTTTTTAGCATAATATAGATTTACATAGGCTTTGTTTATTTTCCAAAGAAAGAAATGTAATTAAACTTCAGAAATCATAGACATCCCTTTTATGCAATGTCTGTACTTTTCTGAAGTCCTATTGCCTGACAATATTTTGAGTATTTTAAAATAAACATCAGATAGCTGTAAAAAAAATAAAAAGTAAAGAACGAAATGATCATTTACAGCCATCTGCACTTACAAAATATTTTAAAAACCAATGTCTTCTTATTGAAATCTGTAACTTCTGTACACTGTTATGTCTTAACAATATAGCCTTGTTGACTCAAAACTGCCCCAAAAGTAAACTCAAAACTGTCCCATAGTGAAAGAAAGGTTCAGTATTTTATATTCTTAGTCAGTACTGTCATCAAGGCATGCATGAAATATGTGAGTTTTTTTAAGTCAGTGTCATTTCAGCAGTAAGGACGTCAAAATATAATGGAATAATTAGGGCACAGGAAACAGAGAGTTAGCTGTCTCCTGTGTGCTTTAGAGAAATGTCTTTCCATTCCATGCAGTTCAGGGGAATCATAGTACACTTGGTTGACTAATGTAAAGCGAATATTTGGCCTTTTTTGAAATAAATAGGGAAGATTTTTATTTCAGAAAACTCACATAGGTATTCTTCATTAGAATAACATTATTCATAAGGTCACGAAAAAGTTATAGAGAAAAGCACAATCAGTAATAGACACTAATATTCTATGTACCCAGTAGTATAAAAATATAGACAACTAAGCATTTTAATATCAGAAAAATTGGTCACTTTTAATAATGAGGGTGCACCAAATAATCAAGCTTGTGCTATAAAGTTTTTGTAAATTATGTGTATGGTATTTTCACAGAACGTTCTGTCTTTTCTAGTATCTGTTTAAAGAAGGCTCCCTTGAGTGAGAGAAACATTTTGAAAAGGCTGCTGGAAAAAACTACTAATGACAACAGAGAAATACTCACCACCATCCTGTCAGTGACCCCAGAGCGTGGCTGTGTCATTTGAGAGGGACCTGACAGGGCTCCAGGTGAACCAGAGAAAACTTAGGGAAGTTAACTAGTATTCAGTCACCTGAAAGCAGTGGAGGATGGACTCGAACTGGCTCTAGTTTAGCCTGCTGTCAGCCAGGACTCCCAGGTTCTTCTCACCTCAGGTGTTGGATTTTTCATCTGTGCTTGCTGAATTTCCCTGCCTCCCATGAAGGAACCGTTGGCCTGTTCCTCCAGTCTGTGGAAGTCCCTCTGAATAGTGTCCTTCCCTCACAGGTATTCACTTTTCTTCCCCATAGTATCTGAGAAGTTAGCAAATGCTAAGCAAATAAATACTAAGCAAATACTAAGCAAAAAAAAAAAAAAAAAAAAAGATTATTTTTGTAACACCTGTGGATGATTAGGTTATTCAGTTGCCTCGAATTTACAGCTGGGAACTGAAGCAGAAAAGAACCCTAAGTTCCAAGCTGACAAATAGGTCACATATATTTTGTGTCTAACACTGAACACAGTTCCCATTTTTCCGAGAGTATTTGGAGTGACATAACATCACCCTCAGAAGATAGCTGGTTTGATGAGAACAGTGAGTTCTTAGCATGTCTGCAAACCTATGCTCAAGAGTGAAATCAGAACCTCGGGGAGAAAATTGTGGAAACCCACTTGGCATTCAGCTGTTAACATTTTGGTGTATAGGTAGTTTGCCATACTGCTTTAAAACTACCTCATAATGGCAGGTTTAGATTTTGAGTCATTAGTCTGACGGCCAATTTTTGTCTGGGTACGATTTTTTCTGTCCTGCCTTGACATGATACACTTCCCAGCTTCTCTGGCAGGTGAGATGGAGGTTTTGTAGGAAATGATCTTGTTTTCTACATAAATTTAATTCACTGCAGAATATTATCTGCATTGTGCCGTGAGCACCTAGCAGCCTAGAAAGAAATGCTGGTATCAACTCCGCCTATATGAATTATCATAATGAATCTGCAAAAGCATGCATGTTCCTGTGTTTATAAATCACCGTGCAGAATGAATCCACAGCCCAAGCTGGATGCTCAGGCAGTATCAATAAATATTAATGATTTGGAAAATTGGATGAATTTGCCCATATCCAGGATGAAATACTACTCTAGCAAAATATGAATGTGGTATCAAAGTATTTCTCTCCTAAGCTTCAGATGCTCGTAGAAATCCTGAATTATAGGAGTCTTTTTCCAGGTTTCTCTGGAAAGGACCACCTAGAGCTATAATCAAGCAGGTGAAAAAGAATTAAGGGAAGCTAGGTACTGGAGTTCCACTGTTTTATATTTTGATCAAGACAATCTTTGTCTTAGCAGAAAGGTAGATGGTTTTGAACAAAACTGCTGTGCATTTGAGAAACTGGGAGTCTCCCTTGTGTCCTTTGCCTTGATCCCAGAACTAGCATTAACTGAAGTTTCTTCCTTTGTCTATTTTATGCTTTCTTAAACACTGAGTTTACATTTAAGTTTCCAGGGGCACATGACACACATGTCAGCTTTGGGCAAGATTCTGTAAATATATGCTTGAATAAAAGCCTACGTATATAGGAATAAGTATTGTATTTGTGGGTATAGACTTGGACAAAGGTAAGGAACCCTCCTTACAGTTCCCAGCCCTGCGTTCCTTATCACTGGAGAACAGCTCTCAGCATAGCTCAGGCTCTTCTGTTCATGTCTTTTGTCTTGCTCTCTGTCCATTCCGAGTTGTCTTGCTTTGAATTTGTCTTGTTCAGCAGTTAGATACAGCCTGTCTCCTACAAATGCAGTAGATATCTCTGTGTTGTCTGTCTTTTCACCCTTGTTCTAGTTTCTTGAAATGTTTCTCCTTTGTCTTTTTTTTTTTTTTTTAAACGCTGCCTTTTCATCTTTGTATCTTTATCCTATTTAGGCCGTCTGTATATTTTTTGCTGTTTGGAGAAGTGTGAGCTTCCACTTCTCCAAGAAGAACTTATTCTGTTTGAGTAGGTAATTGTTAACTCCAAACTAACCTACTGTTAATTTGTTCTGATGAGATATGTTCCATATTGGCTGATGTTAATCACTCTGAGTCCCGTGGTTATTGTCAATCACAGGGAAATGTCTTATTGTCAGCCAGACTTGTGGGTTAAGCACCTACATTCTCCACCCACATAGGCAGCAGTGTATATATAAAGAAAGCTTTATTGGTATCAAACACTACAATTCAAGCTCTTTCAGTCTGGAAGGCAAACAAAAAATATCGTGTGCAACATAACACTGATCACGTAGTGAGTGACAGAAGTTTTGTGGGTTGGAATATACATAACTGTTAACAACAGTGCACCTTTTCAGCATCCAAATCGTATGTCCAGCTTAGTTATAAAATAACTCTAGCTAATGGTCACTGATGCCAGCCCAAATCTCTGTTGAAGTCAAACTTGGCAACATTTGCCAGTACTTTGCCATCGTTGCTGCAATTACTTTCTTTGGATAGTTGACCAGTTTTTTAAATTATTTTTGTTTTGGAGGAGTTCATGCTAATGAGATCTCCTGCCTTGATTTAGCATGCATCTGTTACGTGCTATGTTTACTGAGTGCTCATTTTCAGTACAATGCTCTAAGATCTTATGAAGAGCATCACATTGTAGAAAAAAATCTGCCTGGTGAAACTGTGCAGATAGATAGTTTGTCTTTCCAAGAAAAAAACAATTATTTTAAAGGATAATGTAAATATTCTTGTAACCTTCTACACCAATTTTTCATTGACATTACGCCTTCATTGTAAAATTATGCCATGATATGGTAGATGATATATTAAAAAGTGAGTAACATTTTTGCTGAGATACAGGTTGTATGTTTAATAGATTAAATTTAGTTTGTGTTAAACATCCTGTCCGTCTTGGGGGTTGTATCTTCTTTTCAGAGCTCAGACCTTCCACAGGTTTTTTTTTCCCAGAATTTTGCAGGGAGTAGGGAAATCGGTGTTATAAAAAGTGTGACACAAAAAGAAACAGGTGGGAGCATTAGTACCTGTCTGAAAATTACACTTTACAATAAAGCCTCCTGCAGTGCTTAAGAACTTCCCCTTTAGTGTTCTGTAAAATAATCACATTGCCTAATAGGCTCAATTCAGTAATTGCTTTTCCTCTTTTTTAAGTGTCCCTTTTCTGCAGTGTTTACCCATAAAAGTGCAGAAAGTACAGTGTGAAAAACAACTACAAGCAGCACTTTTAGTGCTCCTTAAATCCATTTTGCATGTGTATGCCTTTTGAAATAATTCTTTTCCTCGCTCTCAGGTAGAAACACATTCTAAAATAAAAAGGCCCAGGAAATAGAATAATAAATAAAATTGAAATACAGCATTGGTAATTCTAATTGAGTACTAGACTAGAAGTTAAAACATGAGAAAAAAAGTTTTGGGAGAAGATAAGATGCCCAATCTTTTAGATATTTCAGTTTCTGTAGGCAAGTAATTAGCTACACTTACACACAAAATTATAGAGGTCTTGAATCAACCATAAGCAATAGAGCACAAAAAGACACATAAGTATTGCTCCTTCAGTGCAAGTCATGCTCATCACACTTACTCTGCTTCACAACTCCAGAATATGTATAGCAGATGTTATCTGAAACACCCAGTGTCATGGGGAGCACCAGCTCATGAAATATTTGCATTTTTGCCCCACATTTATAGCAACACAGTACCCCAAAAACATGTACGTGCTGTAAGCTGGCAGGGTAAAACACCAAACTTTTAAAGGAGCTTAACACTGTTCTTTGGTGAGCACAACCTCGAATGGAGGAGACAAGATAAGTGAGACTGTGGTTCTGACAGGCATAGCAGGAAAGAGTTAAGAACGCTAATAAATTAACACACTTTATTATTAGTGTGAATTACAGATTATTCATTGTTTGGTTTAGGTAGTCTGACCTCCTATTGCAAGGAAGATCTCGGGGATTTCTCAGACCTGAGTCTGGCTGCTTAAAACAAGATTTCCAGATTCAAGGCTTACTATTTAAAGCACCACAGTAAACTTTTTCCAAGACTTATTTGTTTATTTAAGACGTAGGAAAGACAGAGTCTGTGATTTGTAGCCTTGCACAGGAGAGCAAAAGCAGTGGACTGGCAGGATGCAGAACCACATGGAGCAGAGAACAGCCAAGAAACTGCTGTAGCTGATTGCCTGATGTGCCCCTCATTTATGAACTTGCTATAAGCAGGCTGAGCAGCCATGTCAGGGCTCTGAATGGTGGGTAACCCAGTCAGGGAATGATTGAACTGGGAGACAGGGGTGAATTTACTGTTTTTTTGGCTAGTGGGGCACTGAATAAAGAATTTCATCACAGCTGTGTGTGCTGAGCTGCATGCATACCTGTTTCTGTGTGTTATGCAGCAGAGGTTTCAGGGAACAGTTTTCTACAAGGGAAGAACGTCACAAGCCATTCATTATCAAAATAATACAAAAAAAGATGAGAGTGTTTAGTTTTTATATGCTGGGAAACAGAAAAAAAAACTTGTCTATCACTTAGTACAGGACCCTGTGTCTTTTTCCTGTGCATCTCTTTCCATGCTTCAGGGGAGTTGCCACATGCCCATCTGGGGTGAGTTGACCATGTCCACCCAACCACTCTCACACAGCCCCCCTCAGCAGGACGTGGATGAGGTGAGGATAGGGAGGTCACTCACCAGCTAATGTCAGAGGCAAAACAGCCTCTGTGAGGGGAAAATGTAATTTATGTCCGGTTAAAATGGAGTTGGATGGTAAGGAACAAAAACCAAAAACACCTTTCCCCCCCAGCCCACCCCTTTCTCCCAGGCTCCAGGGAATGGGTGCTATGTCTGTACATATGTGCTTTGTCGTTGTTTTGGTTTAGAAACAGGGCATTGGTCACTTTTAAGGTGAAATTGTAATGGTTTCAGCAAGGGTTAAGAAGAGCTGATGGGGTAGACTGTGGTATCCTCGTGGTGGGAGCAGGAGAACCAGCCGTGGCTGCTCAGGGCACAGACCTGGGCCAGCTGACGGGGTGCAGGGGGGGTGTGGGTGTCTGGGGGGGATGGCATGAGGGAAACACAACAGTGTTTCTACTCACTATTGCTTTTTAATGATGATTTTTGCTTGGGATTTTTTTTTTTTTTTACTTTCTATTGCTCTCAAATATCCCTAACCTGCCTTCTTACCTCACGCACGTGGTTTCTGGAATGCTACAAAGGGAGTCAGTTGGTTTGCTGGGAGTGACAGTCTGAGGGACCTCTCAGTACCATCTCCGTTCAACTCGTTCTTAAAAATGTATTTACTTGCCTTTTGCACCTAGAGGGAAAAAAAACCAAAGCCTGGGCAATTATATGGTAATCAACATCAAAAAGGGGAACTACATAAGGGCGAAGAATCTTGTTAAAAAGAAGCTATAAGGGGCAACTAAGAGAATTAAATCTTTCCAGGCAGCCTGAGGACTATGTTAGAAAAATAAAAAAGAAAAAAAAGAGTTCAGAACCACAGGGTCAATACACATCACCAAGCAAAAACACTTGAGAAGGAGAAGTTGGTGAGGCTAAACAGAAGAGAAATCAAAGTAATAAAAAAAAAAGGCGAAGCTATAATTTGAAAAGCTGAAGTTTTTTCCCAAAGGAAAGAGAAAATTCTTAGATTTTGGCAGATTAAATATAAAAAAGCAGTAAGCCAAACCACCAAAAGGGGGGGGGAAGTGTTTAAGCAGCAACTAACAAAGAAACTTAAAAGTAGTTAATTTTTTCTGAAATTTATCAGGAAGTTTGCCAGACATTTTTAAGGTCAACCAAGGATCAAGTTTTAAGGGAAAGCCAGAAGAATTTGCTACATTCATATTTACTGTGGTAGAGGAAACGGAGTATGTTATTGGTAACATACCAATTGATGATTCCCTTTTTTTCTGAGGTTCTCACCAGCAAGATTTACTTAAATGGACTGTGGAGAAGTAAGAAGTCAGCAGGACCAAAAGGTTTCACCCAGGCAGTCAAAGGGAATTCAAGGATGAGATTGATGAATTATGAACAGTGACAGGAAACTTAATGCCAACCACCTTGCCAGCTCAGGTCAACGAGGCTTCAGGAGAGATCCCAGAATGTGCATTTCTGTAGAACTGACATCTGAGCTTCACAAATACTAAAAAAATATAAAAAGGACATCTGAATAATACCAAAGTCTTTGGGGAGAAATCCCTTTGGCAGAGGGAAAAGCCTGTTTTATAAACATTGGAGTTCCTTGAAGGGCACAGAAAATATGCCTTGTGGTGGCTTATTTGGTCTAGAAGGGAAACATTAAAAATATTTCAAAAACTGTAAATGGCACAGAGATAGTTGTTAAGGATTGCTGGCTTATTCTCTCTTCAAGTAGAAATGTTATGGTTAAGTTAAACCAGTATGAATCAGGTGTTTGCAAAGTAAGGACATAATTTTTCATAAACTGGCTGGTAAACTTCAGAAATTTGTTGTCAATGGACATGGCAGATGGTAAAAACTCTCAATAATTCAAGGAAAAACTGTGTAAGTTCATGAGAAGGCAAGTCCTTAAGGTTTACAGAATATTTTTAAACTGTGCTTGGTGTCAGAAGTGCCTGAGATCTGTGCTTGGGCTCTCCCCTGGGCATTTGCTTATCCCTGGTGTTGGAGATAAGGCACTGGGGGAGCTGAGCTTTTTGTCTGATTCAGTGCAGCTGTTCCTGTGCTGCTAAGCCTTGAACATAGGCTGTTGTGGCTTGCTAGACTGGATGCTAATGGAGCTGGATCCCATAGAGAGCTTGAAGATATCTCCTTTACAGTGCTAAAATTATTACCATGAAGGTACTAATGAATAATTTTCTGTGTGAGAGAAGTTTGCGCGAACCAAAGCACTCCCCTCTGTCTGGAGATAATGACACGTTTGGGAAAAGAAAAGCAAACTCCTGTAAGTAAATAATGTTTGTCTCTTTTCCCCTTTATTGTATTACTGTTTCATAAGTTATTTTTAGATGCAAAAGGAATTGACACAAACCGTGGTGTAGGACTTAGCTCTGCAACACAAATAATCGTGAGTTCCCAGTGTATTGTTATTAAGATAGCATTATATTATCTGGAAAGCATAAAGCATTTTATTATTCATCGTGGTTTAATACAGTGCACTTCAACATCAGCTTTTTTTGACACTGGTGGAAAAAAAAATACCTGAGGTACAAAAGTTTTATGGTATATTTTCATTCCTTTGGTGCTCCTACAAGCTGTTATAAATAGCAACAAACACTTGGTTACTTCCTGAGAAGAGCCCACTATTCAACTGAAGACCTCAGAAATGTTGTTGTTATTGCTAGTTATTAATAGTATCTTCTTTTGTGAAAAGAGGATATTTTGCTACGTCTCCCAAACTTCATGATGTTCTTTGAAAGTCAAGAAGTGCATACCTTGCTTAATGAGGGTTGGTACTAAAGACTTTGTATAATCCTTGCTTGTCATTCAAGTTGCAGCACTGGTACTTTTATCAGCTCTCCGTGTGTTGTCACTGCACCTCAAGTGCAGGAAGGAATTTTAGTTTAATGAGGCTTCTCCTTGGCTGTGTCTTACATCAGCAGCAAATGATTTCAAACAAGTAGTATTTGGACAAGCAAGTAACTGTGAATGAGATTTTCAACTGTTTACTTAATGGAAGAAGCGGAAATGAATCAGCCACTCTTCATTTTCCTCTTTGATTCTCATGCCAGCAAGCGTTTGACCTGAACTCAAAAAATGCAGCTGGTGTTTCTTAGATGGGATTTCTCAGCTTATTATACCAAAGTTTCTTAGGAATGTTGGGACACAGCTCTTAGCAAAAACGGTGCAAGCTAGGCTTGTGAGTATCCATCCATGTGTCAGCCTGAAATATCTAAGCAGTCTAAAATCCTGGCTTGTCAAAGGGGAAAAGAAACTTCCTAATAATATTTCCTCATCGATACCTTGATATACACTTCAGGCCTCAACTGGCAGTGGGGATATGACCAGCAGACAAAATACTGATTAAGGAAAAAGAGGAAAAGGAGCTGAAAATGTGGTGTGACAGTAGTTACCTTCTGCTTCCTCGTTTTTGTAGTCTCGATGTGGTACTTTAGCATAGCCTATATTAGACAACCTAGTTTAAGGAAATGTACCTTTCTTAATCCTGTAATTAAGCATTTAAAATGTAAAGCATTTAAAATAAGTGGTCCTGAAGCTCTTTCTGCTGGGTTTTTTTTTCTGTTATTTCTGAGAAATCAGTATTCTCTTGCTCCTCTGGCTGGGGATGCAGTATGCTTGTAAGCTGGTGCGAGGAGACATGATGTTATAAACAGATCTGCAGGCCTGCCAGTCGAGATGTTATTTTCCTCTGGATAGTAACTACGGTGTGCACATCCTATCATTATGCTTTGCTGCTGCTTTCCTATCCCCAGCAGTACTTCCTTCATTAACATTAAGAACTTAGTTCCTGGTTAATCCCAGTAATTTTCAGCAGCCTTTCTGATGCATCCACTTGAGCACCATATTATCTTAATACTGCTGACATTTGCATGTCTTTGAAATACATTTTTTTCAGATATTGTCCATTTAATCCATGGCAGTTTCTATCGTCCTTTGTTCTTATAGTCTTGCTTTACTTACAGCTGATGAAAAAGAATAATCTACTAATTTCTCAATAGCTCTTAAAGGTTAAGAAGGAATCAACAAGGTGTAAACAGAAGCATAAGAAGCCCAAAGATTTAGCTGTTTCAACACTGACTACATAATTAGAAACCTATAGAACTGGAATTATAGTGAAACCAGGCCATTAAGATTTCAATGTTTAATCAACAATTTTTCATGTGAATAAAATTCGTACATGCCATTTATCATTCCAGCTGTACTCTGACAGGAAAGAAAAAAGCCCTTAGGAACAGCAATAAAATATTTAAGCAAGGTGTGACAATTATTCTTTATATCCACTTATCTGTATATAGTTTCTCCTCTCTCCCCTCCCACTTCCCCACTCTTATCTGAGAGTGTAGGTCTTAGCTTATGAGGCTGAAAGGCAAGGGATTTGTCTTTGTAATTTGCACATCAATATGTGGCACCAATCCCAGGCAGAACAGGGGACGGGCGTATGACGTGCTCCAGTGCTGATCCAAAGTACTTTCAGCTCCAGAATTTTAAAGAAGCTTTCTGGGCACCAGTGTTTCTCTGCAAGTAGACCTCACATCTTTCCCTGCCTCAAGCTCAGGCTCTGCTGACTTCCCATTCTCCGGAAGAATTCCGTTCTTCTTCACGGAGTCTCCCTTTCCCCCTCTGCCTGCTGCAGCAGGGGAGATGCACCTTGTGGAGAGGGTCTCTAGCCCTTTGCTTTCTTGCACAATCTCCTAAAAACAAGGCTGTCACTTGCCCTTCATTATTGATATGTCATTAAGGATATCTTATCCACTGCCTGTGGGGCTGCTGAACGACTGCACAGCAGATAATAATTGTGTATCCACCCAACCAGGTGCAAGGCTGTGCAATCTCGCCGTGCCAGGCCTTCACTACAAGAGCTCTGATACAAAACCAGAGGCATTGCTACTTTACAGACATTGGAAAACACCTTATCTAATCTGTGGTCAAGTCCAGGCCAAAACAGTGATATTTCCTGTAAAGTATTACCTACTGCTTTGTCCTTGAGCTCTTGTCATTTAGCTGACAGTGGCAGTCACTTCTGCAAGGTCTCCGTTCCCCGCAAAGTAAGGCAGGATTTATGACTTAAGATTGTTTAATGTGGTTTGGTATTTTTGGTTTTATTTTCTTGTTTGTTTGTGATTAGTGTTTTGTTGTTTCTGTTTGGTTTGGGTTGGGTTTTCTTGTTTAGTTCTGCTTTTCTCTTCTCTTCTCTTCTCTTCTCTTCTCTTCTCTTCTCTTCTTTCTCTTCTCTTCTCTTCTCTTCTCTTCTCTTCTCTTCTCTTCTCTTCTCTTCTCTTCTCTTCTCTTCTCTTCTCTTCTCTTTTCTCTTCTCTTCTCTTCTCTTCTCTTCTCTTCTCTTCTCTTCTCTTCTCTTCTCTTCTCTTCTCTTCTCTTCTCTTCTCTTCTTTCTTCTTTTCTTCTCTTCTTTCTTCTTTTCTTTTCTTCTGCTGTACTGGCCTATACCTCTCCTTCTGCCTTTTTAGCCTCAGGAATCTTTTTGAAAGTGATGTTACACTTTTGTGGAGGACTTTTCTTTTTTCCCCCAGTCAAACTTTAAAAGAAATATAAATTATTTATAAACTGGCAACATAAAATGAACAGTATAGCCATAAGTACCATTGTTTTCTAAAGACAGAAGATTTTAAAGCACTTTTTATGAAACCTGTTTGTAAGCTGTAGAGGTTATAATGTTGCCTCTGAACTTGAGATGTTTTGAGCTTTGGACTTTAAAATACATATAAAAAAGTGTGGTTATTAGCTGGTTACTAAAAATATTCTAAAATATTAGGCATTTTGATTTGAACTACTAAAAATGCATTAAAATATCCAGATCTTTTTCAGATTTATTCTGAAACAAAATGAAGTAATTGCCTATTCCCTGACCTAATGGTGTATTTAAAATAGGTTTACCTTTCTTCTTTATGGTATGCATCAGTGTGCCTGTATTCTTCATTTCCATTTGGTCCCAGGTGATGGGCTGGCCTTGAAAATTTGGAAATATGGCAGCCTCTTCCTCTCTCCTCTGTTTTGTGTTTCTAGATTCATGATGAGGGAAGGCAAAAATAAAGTAGTTCAGCAAATTTTGCCTTTTATGAGTATAATTGCTTGCCTGGTGCAGAAACATCTTGAGAAATAATAAAGGAGTGGAAATGTCCAATCTGTTGTTGGGGAAGTTGGTCAGATTCAGAGAATGCAAAAAATCAGAGCAGGGGCAAAATGAGACACCAGAAGTTCAAAAGTAGGTGGAATATATGACAAATGTGGGAGAGATTTGCATAAAATAGAAGAGGGAGAGGTTATAGGATGGGAACCATACAGACCAGGCAGCTGAAGGCCCTTCCTGTTCTCTGCTATGAAAGCTCGTTAAAATTAGCACATCTGCAGTGCTCCCACTTGCTTCTGAGGAAGCAGCAGACACAGATGCCCAAGAAAAAGGTTGGAGAAAATCAACAGCCCCTTAGAAAGCGTGAAATGTTTTTAATCTTAATTTGTGTCAAGAAAGTGGAGGGTATAAGCACAAGATTCTTCTTTTTTTCCCCACTGTGAACGTTTGTGTGCAGGCAAGAGGGAATTGCACAACCAAACTAACCCTGGCAAGACCCTGGTTCTCCAACACACACACACAGTGACTCTTGATAATGAGCCATAATTCCCTGAACCATTTTTTCCACTTCTAATGGGGATCATGGGAGGCCAGTGGATCACTCACAGCAGTGAGCACACTGCTTTGGTGTCTGCTTCTTCCTCCTGCATTACACTTGCCTGAGGGAGGACGGTACTTTGTGAACAAGTAGGGGACTCCCCCACGTGTGCTTTCAGTGGCAATGGATTGGGTGTTTATTTAAATGAAATTCTGGGCGCTTCCCTGTGGCATCTCACTCACAAACTTTGGTTGGGTTTCTTTTTTTTTTTTTTTTAGGCAATCTTTTTGTCCATTTCTAGCCTCCCTGCTGCTTCCAGTAGTAGAATACAAGGGATATTTCTGATACAATTCACTGATATTCTTCTGATTTCACATAAGTTCTCTTGTTGATCTGTCTCATGACTTTGAGAAAGCCATTCTCCAAAATGTTATTCACAGCAGGGTTTTTGCACTTCTTTGAGAGGATAGTGAATAATACAGGAATTAGGTAAGAAACTTCGTATATACATACATATATATATATAGATTATGCACTTTTCAGAATATTAGTCTGATATTACCTTGCCTTCTTGAAAATGACTAACAAAGGAAACATTTTGAGGATGAGAAGGGGAAGGTACATGATATGTGCAAAAGGAAAAGCTGCAGATAAGTGGTTTCACAGTTCCAATTATAATTGGTATAATAGTCAGGTTCCTACAGACAAAGGTTTTTGACCTGGAAGGAACCTGAAAAGAGGTTGCAAGGAAAGATTGGAGTGTAGATGGGAGGAAATATGAATGCAAAAAATTACTCTTTTGCCCTGTAACGAGATATACTTGTATCTTTGGGTAAAAGGATAAATATCTCTGCTTTGAAAAGACTCTTCGTGATTCACTTTAATCGGTTGATGTCACAGTCTGCTGAGGGATAAGGACTCTCTGCTGCAAATTTAGTCTATCACATCAACATGGTTAGTAATCCAGTAGGTGGATTTATCTAAGGCAAGCTGCAAGCAGGGAGGTCTGTCACCCAAGTACAGTTGTGATGAACAAAACAAAGGCTTCATCTGTATCTAGGACAAAAGGCAAGGAATGAAGGGTGTTTGGTTGGTTTTTTGGTTGGTTGGTTTGGTTTGGATTGTCTGCTTTCCTTTTGTGCTCTATTTTTTTTTTCTTCTAATTTTTGGGGTTCTCTTTTTTTTCTTGTAAATGATGAATACTAACACCATTTGAGAATCTTATTATCTCTATATATTTATTATTTAAGCAACTTTTTTAAAGGCATAATACACTGTAACTGTCTTCAGCATTTCTTGTTTTTCCTGCTGTCTTTATAGCTTAAATTCTTGTCAAATTTTTATGATGTAAGCAGTGGAAATCCATAGTTTGTTGCCACCTCATTTTTAATCTATTTTGGTAATTTAATTCTTAACCATTTAAAAAAGTTAGTATAGGATATAATAAATGTTCCTAGGCTACGTTATGTCGGTTGAGATGCTTAAAAAGAAAAATAGAGACAAATATAATAGACAATTCAGATGTTCAAAGCTTCCTTCTTAAAAAAAAAAAAAAAAAGAGAGAGAACTTCATTAAAGGTACTTAGGATATTCTTTACTAATTCTTCTGGGGAGAAAAACACTGTATGAAGCTTACTCAGGCTTTGCAGAGCTACAAGATCACAGACAGTTCTAATCTCATAAAATAAAAACCATCTATCCAAGCCTTTTATGAAAGACCAGTGACTGTGGGTATTGATGTTTTTGATAAATGAAATGCTCCCAAAACAGCTCATCCCGAAATGACTCATCAGACTGAGGCTTTATATAAACAAGAGGTTCCCTCAGGGTTTAGACTTTGAACTGGATGATTAACTGACAAAGCTAAAAACCCAGTTTCTTGATACAGAGAAACTATGTTTCCAATTAATAAGGCAATCGTTCCCTTGGATGACTTGTAACTTTGCGGCAGGATTTCGACAAGAAACACTCTGATAAATGTTGTGATACCTTTTCCATTACTCATTTGAACATATCCACTAGATTATGGTTTTATAGATTTCAGAGAACACAAGTGTAACCCTGTTTAGAGAAGTAAAAGGTATTGTTTGAGAGGACTGTACTCAAATAATGAGTGTAGTTGTCTTTTTAGTGTTCCTCAAATTCTTCTTCTATCCTTCTTATTTTTACCCACACCGGCTACAAAATTTTGACAGGATGCTTAGATACCCAGTTGGGTGATAATATCCTCAGTGAGACTGAACATGTAAAAAGGTGGCATTTTTTGTTGTTGTTGTTGGTCTGGTTTTTTGGGTTTTTTTGGTTTTGTTTTTTTTTTTGAGTGTGATCTTATGGAAACAGAAAGGTTATCATGTGCTATTACTAAGGGCCAGTAACTTATCCAAGTGTTGTTTAGCAAGGTCTCCATGAAGAACACTTTGTACATGACCTTTCTGTACACAAAAATCAGAAAAGGGCAAAAAAAAATTAATAGAGCCAAGAACTTCCAAGTGCAACTGAATTGCATTGCACAAATTCACTTTGTTGAGAAGGAAGAGCTAATACAATAGATATATGTATCATTTTTAAATGAAGGGTAAGTTAACTATAATAGTTGGGTATAAAAATATTGCTAGAAAGGAGGATTTATAAGAAAGTACTGAAACATCACAGTCCTTTGGTTAAGAATAGAGGAGGGGATGGAAAAAAAGTATTTTTTTTAAATATTACTGTGTAATTTTAAAGGCCACAGCTATAAAAAGAAAATATTAGTGTGGACTTAAATATAATTGTTGACTTTCATGTTATGGAAACACTTGTTGGAAAGGTGTCAGTGCCCAAGTGTTCTTTTCTAATCAAATCTGACTTTTGTTTTGAAAACATTTTTTTTTTCCAACACATTTCAGTTTGCCCTTAGTTTTCTCTCTGACTTATTTTGGAAAAAAAAAAGTTTTCTTAATCTCAAGATTAGAAAACAGTTTTGCTCTATTTACGAATTCTTTGTTCAATTACTTGCAAGAGAACTCCTGTTCCACAGTATAAAACATGAGTCATTGTGCAACTTCACACCAGTGTTTTGATACCTTCATTGCAGTCCCATTTCAGTTTGACTGGGAAAGAATACCAAAATTTGTTGCTTTTTATGTCAGGTTTTGAGGCTAACAGGAAGACATGCAACAAAATCATTTATTTATCCTAAAAAACAGTTCCCTTTTATAAGTCAGTCACTGAATGCTTCTGGGCTTTTCCGTTAGGATTAAACATGACTTATAATGAAATCTAAGCCCATTTAACAGTTCATCAGAGGAAGTATAGAGTTCAGATTTCTTGGGGGGCAGGCAGAGACATTACTGTTCATAATGCTTGTGATTGGTGTCTCTGGTTTCTTTCTGTTTAACACAGTCCTGATAATGCCACTGTGAGCAGCTGAGTGCAAAGTCAAATCAGTGAAAGCCACACGTACCAGTCAAAGAAATATCAGGGGCTACCACAGTTGAGCTGTGTCTGTGGAAGTATTTCATCAGTACAGCATGCTTAATTTGTTTGGTTTTTCTTTTAAAAGGTGTCACACCGGGAGCAAATTAGTATGGGTAAGCCAGAAGCAGAGCTGTGTTTAGGGGAAGCAGGCAGCACCCTGGTGCTTCAGCTCTGCTGCCTCCTTCAGCCCAGTGCAGGGTCTCAGTGGTAGCACAGCTCATTTTCACTTAGCCACATCCACATGGGAGGGATTACACCACAGATATAGAAAAGCAGCTCTTCTCCAATGCAGCAGAAAAGGGAGGACAGACTAGTTCTTTGGGTTAGTGTATTGTAACTAACAGGCTGCGTGTTCCTGTTAGGACAGAGCGGGTCAGGGAGCTTGTTTGTGCCAGGAGACGTGTGAAGGGAGCAGCGTGCAATTGCATTAGTGGCTGAAGTGTTTATTCTGATTTTGTAGGGGCTGGGCTCCAAGGAAGATGTTTTCAGGATTGTCTGAAGAAAAATAGGTATTAAATGGCTTCAACTTGAAGTAAGAGCAAACCCAAGGCACGGGGACACCCTATTTGTTCCAGTCCATGCAGGGATAGATAGCATTATAGCAGCCCATTAGTATGAAAAAAAGCACTGAAATTCTGCAGTGTTAGAGATTTGTGCAATGAGGAAAAATATCTGATATGAAGGGGTGTACATATTTGTCAGGTGTTTTAGTGTGTCAAACCTAAGTCAAAATGTTGGCTAAGAGAAAAAAACCTCTCTCTGGGTTTGCACCCAGGATAAACTATGGGGACTTTGAACTTGTCTGTGCCTTGTGTCAGAGAAGGAAAGCTTCCCCGTTAGTGCTTCAGCTGCATTTGTACTTTGGACAATGAAGGTACCAAGGCAATTATCAAAGAACAGCCAATATACTCTAAAGTTAAAATTCCTTTGCCCTTTCTTTTTGAATTTTTTTTCCCCTGCTGACAATCTCAGAATGTATCAAATTCAAACAGAGAAAGAGGGGGAGAGAGGGGCCTGCTAAGTACAAGGCTGTCATAACTTATAACAAGATTATAATATGCAGAAGTGTTACTTACCATATCCTGCAATATTCATTGCCACTGCTAGGAGATCAGTGTAAGACAGATAAAAGTAAATACATTTTTGCATAGCAGGTAGGGAACTTCCAGAATTCATTGCTACGGGAGGCTGGGTTGATGGACATTATAAGCAGATTCCAAAAGATATTAGTGACATTCATAGGCAACAGGTCTAAATATCAAGTAGGTACAAAAGAGAACAAGAGATGTGCCCTCTAGCATCCCTGACAGAATGATTGTGGGTGCTGGCAGAGTGCAGGAGGAATGGACCACAGAAAAGGGACGTACTCATGTGCTTTCCTTAACCAGCCATCCCCTTGTCGCTGACCACAGCAGCACGATGGCCTGGGTGCATGAGCATGTCTCATGTTCTTAGCTCACTCCTGCCTAACTGGTGAATCATTTAGACCAGAGTGTCTCAAAGCTTCCAAGCAGCACAGGCAAAATTTAATTCTGTGGTTGTGACAGAACTGCTACTTTAGGCACCATCGTGCCTGAGAGCTGTGCCTGGTGACCAGGATGTGTTGACTACGGGCCTGCTGCCCAGGAATTGTTCTGCTGCTGCCACCAATACAGCACAGGATGGCTTAATATTAACTGTTAATTAGCAGCTTCCCCAACATCCACAGTATGCAGACCTACCTCTCTCTAAGCTGTGATTTTTCTGCCGCACATCATTTTGCAACCACAGCTAAGTGCTCTGTGTAAGACTACAGCTGGGATATTACAATGTGACAGAGCCCCTGAATAATTTATATCTGAGTCTCCATTTCATACTTATTTGTTATCCTATGGGTTTTCCCCTAGGATACGCCATCTAGTTTCAATTTAAAACATAAGTTCCATAAATTACCACTGCACAGAAGTTGCTTTAACACGCCATTTGTGCAGGTAATGGTGCACATTGCAGCAGAAGTGTTTCAGAGTCTCCACTCCTGGGATTGCAGATTCACAGTGAGCTGGTAAAGGGGAAACAATGAGGACAATGAGGAGTTTGCTAGAAAATTGAACAAATCCGCCTTAACACATCAAAGCAAATCACACCCTGATGTTGGGAACTCTGCAGGGCAATGTTTCTGCAGCAGCGTGGACATCGAGAGTCTCTGCTCGCACTAAGCAGAGAGGAGGTGTGTGTGTTGTTTGTCATGTGCATTTAGATACCAGTTCATGGAAGTGCACTTAGGAGGAGTATTATGACATATTTATGGTGAGGCATAAATAAGGCCCATTACACCAACAGTTCTTAATCCTTGCTTCATTCTCTGGGTATATGATTTTCCGAAAAAAGTCATAACTTCAGAGAACAACCAGTCTAAGTTCAGTGATGTTTTAGCAGGGTGTCAAACAAATATCACTAAAACATGTATAAATCTGTTATGTTTCAAGATAGATGTTTCAGATGTTCACAGGATATTCTGAGTTGGAAGGGACCCACAGTATTTTTATTTTAAAGAGTTAAATGAATTATATAGCGGTAAGTGCATTTCAGAAAAATTCCCTGTTTTCATGTCTTGCCTAATTTAAAAGAAAATCATGTCATTGAAATCATTAGGGCTATTTTTCTGTGCATGAGGCTACATTTTGGCAAAATGTTTCTCCTTAAATATTTAGGTTTAATTCTTATTCTTAACACTTATTAAGTTTAATAGGCTTTGAACACCTGCTTCAAATTAATGAAATGAACTATTTCTTGAGTAAGACTAATGACCATTTTGGCAACTGCTAATTTTGTAACACTGTATCATATTTTGTTTTATTACTTAGTCATACAACTGCATATTTCGATAGGATAATATAATGTAATGCTCTCCTATCAAATATATGTGCCAATCTAGAACAGCTTTGGACTGAAATCACTTAAATAATGTACCCAAAAGAGATTGATATTTGGGTTACAGTGTACAGAGCTACCAGCTACAAGTAAGGTATCAGTGAACCCCCAGGCTGTTAAATATCTTGCTTGAGTGATCAGTATCTAAGGGCCTGAGATGCTCTGCTTGTGACACAGACAGGATTCAGGAAGCCAACTTTTCATTCCCAGTCATGAGTCTGCATTTTTGGTGATTTGCCTCATATAAATTTGAAAGTATATCTTGTTATGTGTGAGTGAAGGCTGCATAGCAGTAATAAACACATCCTGCTGTCTGTTAGGCAAATCTGAACTGGGGAGCTTCTTGAGAGTCCTTAGGAAAGAGTTAGGTATCACTTGCCAGTGGGAAGGTGTGAATCTGGGAATATGTGAATCTGCGGGATTCCCTTCTCTGTGGTGCCCTTAACTTGCCTAGGGGGTTATCACTGCCAGTGCATTGCTTTTGGCCTGGTTGATGCAAGTGCACGAGGCACAAGAGGAAAAGTTTCGCAAAAGAAGGAAATCCAGGATTTTAAGTTAAATCTTACATCGCTTGTGATAACGTGGAACAGGCAATTATTTGAGGGAAGGATGCAGAAGGGGCGGGAAAAGGGATGGTCTGTGACACAATGCAGCAACCGAAACAAATTTAGATTGTGTGTAAGATGTGCTGCCTTGAGACTGATAAGCCTGGTTCAGGGAAAACCCTCGGTGCATGGGAGTGTACTTGTGAATGTGAATGGCCTAAATAATTTGAGAATCCATTTACAAATCACTTACATGTACCTCACCCACCCTGCTCCCGTGATTTCTGGTTCCTGCCACCCACACAGAACCACATTGTTCATCACACAAACAGAAAGCTGCTTTCACTTAGCTTGCCAAGCACCTTGCCAAACTGTGGGCCCTAAAACCTTGCAAGAACTATTTTTTAACTTAGGAAAGATCTTGGCCTGTTCCAGTACTCTTCTACTTCCTTTTTGATTTCTCTTCTTTTCTCTGCTTGTTCTTTCACTTTCTTTGCTGGCTGACATCTGGGATGGTGAGGTTGTAATAGTGACAGTTCATTACATCCAGTAATTCCAGCTGTCGTTGAATACTCTTTGATGGTCGACTGCTACTCATGAGTCTCTCATGCTACTATTTCTGATGCATATGTTGCATATACATGTTTCACGTATCTAAATAAATGCATTGCTTTGGATCCTCCAACAGGCCAGAACCAGTACTGTGGACAAAGGACGGTGGAGAACTGCCAGATCCAGAGAGAATGGTTGTCAATGGCAGGGTTCTAAGCATCAGTTTCCTAAACAAAACAGACAATGGCACATACCGATGTGAAGCAAAAAATCCTATTGGCCGAAACAGCACAGAATATGTCCTGATAGTACATGGTGAGTGTGTTCTTGTTAGTGCATGTAATGCATATGTAACATTTCAAGCCAATACAGTCATTACAGAACATTCTGTAATGACATTATGGTCATTACAGAAAGAACAGCAAGAAAAAAAGTCGGTAGTATAATTGCACTTCTATTTATGCTGTCACCTAGTTATGGGATGGATGTTATCTTTCTTTTGTTATCATGCCTCTCTTCATACAGTTTAAACAAAATATAGTCGCTTACGCTGTGAACTTTTTGGTAAGTAAGGACCTGTAAAAATGTTTTGCAGTATGTAGGTACTGTTTTAAAAACACTTGCCTCAGGCCCAGCTGTTCAGATAAAGCTGGTCACAAAAGGATATATGGAGAGAAATACCAGACAGATGAGTGTTTGAAGTTTTCTGTGTAGTTTTTTATAGACTGCCAAAGATGGGAAATCAGATTCTTCACACAAGTTGTAGCCTGCTTATACGAGTTAGCTTGTCGTCATCTGGCTTATTGTTACAGTGAATCGTCAAAACTATGTCATGTCCTTAATTCATTATACTACTTCTAATAAAACTGAAAAACAGGAAGGTTCATATTAAATTCCTGTTGATTTTTTTTTTCCATAATTAATTAGACAGCAATATTGATCCCGTGAAAGGAATAGCTGCCTTCCAAGTTGATCGTGAAATAGATTGATATAACAGGTACAGGAGAAACTATAATACAAAATTAGGATTTACCTTTAATACAGACTTGCAATGTGGATCTAGCAGTCTCAAAACATGATGTTTTCTTATCACAAGTATGTATTCCTGGAAGATGATGATTTCCATAATTTGAATTTTAATCTAAGTGAATGTAAAGGAAGAAGCTCCACTGTAGTTCATGAAGGTACTTTTTTTGTGTATTTTTTTTTAAAAATGTGACTTCTTATAACTGACAAAATAAAATGAAAAAATCTAATGAAAATGATAGTTGTAAATAGACATGAGAATTATGTAGATTTTATTTGCTCATGATTAATTTGGTTATAACAAATACATGTTTCTTTGATGGTTGTAAGGTCTCAAAAACATTTTTCACTCAAGGTTTAACCTGCCTTTAGGTATTTGGCATAAAACTTCTAATAAGTGCTGCTTTCAGTAAGGAGCTATTTATTGGCACTGTTGATGAAATGTCATTTGTCAAAAGAAACCCTTAGATTACTTTTCATTTTTCTTAAAGTTCACTACTAGTTTATATAGAATTAGTGGCACAAGTAAGGAGGAGGTCTTTGCATGAGGAACACAGAACCTGTGCTGCTGCCTGAGTATTTCTGTATTAAAGGCAAGCAGAAAAACTAAACCCTCTAACCTCGACTTACATTGGTTACCGCAAGAAGAGAAAAAGAAAAAAAATGTCTTTTTTTCATCCTGGAGGTGGTGATGTGGTGGTTGTTGGCTGCAGGCACAAAGTGCACTGCCTGTGATGAGATAATGGCTTCTGCGCTTGCCACGTGTTGAAACTTCTGTGATTCGTCTTTTCTGCCCAATTTACTTACGTGATTATTTCTGAAAATATGACCTTTGATAATGGTAAGATTTTTTTCCCATCAGTGATGACTCTACCAAAGAATATTTCCCCATTTCCTGTGTGTCTTTCTCACAGTGGCGTTGCCCCCCTGTCGGTCTGATTATCTTGCAACAACTTGGTGGCAGTCTGTAAAATCATTCATTATCAGGGAGGCGTTCTGTTATGTTTGGCAGCACATTAGGCACGTTATCAGGTTTAGCTCCCTCATTGCTGACCTCTTCTGTTATGAGTACCAGAGTTTTTCCTAATTGCATTTCTGCAATGCCAGTGTTGGAACTAGAGAAGGTAAATGTCAGGTGCTTCCGAGGCTTCTGAAACAATGAGGGTGATGTGACAGAGTATGAGATGATGTTTAGTGCTTAACAACTCACTGCTCACTTCAGAACTGTTAGGTTTATTTTAAGTACAGAGGAGACTGACACAATTATTTTATCAAGTGTAGAACAATCAGTTGTATAGATCAATTTAAGCAGCCTTATCCCTTCTTTAGCTCATTATATTCATGAATGTCTCTAGTGAAACATAATCCTCCCCAAATTATACAATATTTTCTCTCTATTTCTCTGGGGGCTAAAAAACCTACTTTTTATCACTTTCTGAGATGCATCCTTCCATTTAATAGAAGATGTATTTTTTTTATCTTCCTAAATATATCTGGAAGCATCCTTTGATTTCTCATCCCTTCCCCTGTGCTTAATGTGTTGATGTAATTTTTTTGTCCTACTTCTTTGCTAGAATTGATTTATCCCATAAGTATGCCTTCTTACTTTGAATGTTAGGTTTCTAATACAAGTACATGCCAGATTTTCCATGTGAGGAAACAGAGGACATCAATGGAAGGTATCCTCTGCAGAGGCAGGGGAGTACAACCTGATTCAGAACTTTTCTTTTCTAATGTATACCTGATGTGGACTACATTTTTTTCCTTTTTTTCACTTCTACTCTGACAGATTTTCTGTCTTTCTGTTTGTTAATGTTATAAAAGCTTCATCTGGCTTCTATTCTTTTTTCCCCCCCTATGAAATGCCCCTCTCAGTGGTACTCAATCTAATAATTCTGTCAGTTCCTTAAGTTATCTTCCTAACTGAGAGAAGATTTAGACAGCTTTAGTGTAGAGAGAGGATTGCCTAAAAAATGGAAGGAATAGTTTATCATAATTAGAAGTTAAAGGCAAGCAAAGTATTTATATATATTAATTATACAAACCAAGCAAAGAGTGTCTCATTCCTTTAACTGGACCAACCTAGACACAAAATTATACAGAAAAGTAGTATTTTTTCCACAGTAAGTGATGATGAGGTAAAACTGTTTTGATGTTAAGGGACAGCACTGGAAATAAATATTGCTATAAGCGATGAATGGCAATCTGTCCAATGCAATTAGTGTCTGATAACATAAAAAATCTTTTTAGATTTGCAGTATAATTAAAGAAATCGGACTTCAGAGAAATTGAACAAATTTGAATAAAGTTAACGGCATGGACTATTAAATATGCTCATGCTGCTTTGCTGAATCAATATGTCTGCTAATTTAATTTTTCTTAACATTTATTGTTAATAATGAATGTCATAAAATACTTTGTGAAGCAGGAGGGTGGGCACAAAGTCAGAGTTTATAGGCAGAAGTACAAAGGCAAGACGTAGTTTGCTCAAACATTTGTCTCTTGCAGTAACAAAGGCACAAGCTTTAATGCCTGTAGCTGTTGTCATTTCTGTATTCTAATTGGTAAGCCTGGTGCTTTAGAAGTGCACATTCTGGCTAGATATATTACACCCTTTCTTTGGTAATGTGCCCCAGGCAATTTTCACTCTCTTCCAATTTATTAAGAATTTTTGTTTACCTTTGTCCAAATACTTGTCATTAATCATCAGCAAACAGAGCAAACTGTCAGACTCATGTTGCTCTGCCCAAAACCAGAGATTCTACTTGCAAAGCTTAGGTAATGAGTGCACTGACTTAGCTGGAGTAGAGGAAGGAGGTGGTCCATCATAATCAAGCTGAAGATAACACCTGTGATTTATGTAGGAGTAGTTCATAACCTCTGGAGGTCACTGCTGAAGACTTAGTTCATCATCACACTGGAGTGAGTGACACAAGTCCACACCATTGAGAAACCTTCTTAATGGCAGCATTTGACAATTTGCAGACCTCTTTGAAATGGAGAACCTTGGTGAAATATCCTGATACGCCAATCTACAGACAAGCATTAAATTAATTGAAATATTCAGAGCTGTAATGTGTCATGTAGCAATTCTCTAGAAGAGCAATATGGAAATTAATATGAATCAGCAGCTGTGGATGGTCAAGGCAGTTCTTACTGCCCTAATTATAGATACATTACATACATAATATTGCCCATATTATACATACAAAGCATTTGAGCCAGTTACTTAGTATCTCTAAAGAATAAAAAGGGTCATAACATATTCCTTTGTCTTCAGCCTCTCTATTTTGTACTTTTTTCTTAGGCAAGCTATTTTTTGCAAATAAAGGCAGCTGAAAGACCGAGTTACATCCTCATTAGTATTTTGAAAAGTGCTTTCAAACAGAAGATCTCCTACAGTGCGTAAGACCAAAGGTCCCACTGCACCTTTCCTAACTATAACATTATTTATATTCCACCTGCTTGTCCAGTCCCATTTCAAAACATTTGTCATCTTAGCTTTCACAGTAACCTGTGGCAACAAGTTTCTGAATTGAGTTACGTGCTTTGAGGGAAAAGTATTCTCTTTTGTTTGTTTAAGCCTGCTGCTTGATCTCTTCACTTCCCAACTCTACAAGCTGTTTGGCCTCTCTTGCTGTTTGGCCTGGAAGTAGGCAATTCCAATCAGTTTTGTACTTGTGCTGCTTCCCTTCAGTAGATTCTCAGATTTTTCCACCCTGGTCTCATTTTCTCATTAGTTATGATCTTACACTCTGCATTTCCTGGATTCCTATCCCTTGTATTCACTCTCTTCCTTCAGTGGTCTTTTTTTCACCTTTTTTCTCTCCATTTTTGTTCCAGTTGTAAATCTCTGTGATTGATTGTTCTCCACATCTGGTAAATGGCCTATACCAAATCTGCACCACACACCTTGGTTTATTAAATCCTACCTCCAAATACATATATAGAAGCTCATCTTCTGTGGCCACTCATAATTCTAGCATGGTGCACTTTTAAATTTATACTTTTCAAATCTCTCCAAGAAAGTAGAAACTGAGTCTAACAGTAAATTGAAAGAAAACCGAGGAGGTGATGATATTTTCTGCTTTCTTGGAAAAGTAAGCTTACTGGATAGGCAATAGATCTTTTGATTTGCAAATGTTTTCACTACAGAACTCTAATAAATCTTATGTAGTGTTTCTGGACACCTCATCATCATAACCATACATCAAAAAACACATAAAAAAATATTCACTGGAGTGGCAGAGGGGTGGTGGGAAGGAAAGGAAACAGCATCCACGTGGAGCAGCAATAGTGGGTAATTTTGGTTAAAAAAACCCACAAAATTGCCCTTTCAGCTATCGAGGCATGTCAAGAGTGTGGGACTCAGAAGACATCTTAGGATATAATTAGAAAATTAGTGCATTTGTTTATCTGTGCCTTCTAGTTCTGAGATTTTGCTTTTTTATATCTGCGTTTGAATTAAAAGAAGGAAGTCTCAATTTTGAGTCCTTAAAACAAAGGTGAAAAGTTTTTCCAATTCCCATCTTATAAGAAGATGATAGAGACTCAGAGACAGAGGAACCTGAGCTTTCTGATGAAAAATAAATAAAAGAATGCTCTTGAAGACTCTATCTCAAAAGCCTTCCTTCCCCCTAAACTATCTCTTTTTTTTCTCTCTTCCACTTCCCCACCATGCATGCGTGCATACATACCCACAAGCAAAAGCAATCAGAGTCTGCTAAATAATCCAGGAAGACATCTCTTTTTTCCATCATCGTCATATCCTTTGAAATCCACATCAGCTGGATAGTTTCAGCAAAAATCAAAGTGAGGAGGAGCAAGGTTACACTGTGTCAGGCCTAAGAAGGCAAGTCATTAAAACCCTGTGTCAAAGGTAGCATTATAAACACCCAGATAATTTCATACAGATGTTATTCTTCAAAGCACAGCCCTTCAAATTGTGTTGAAATGTTTTGATTTTGCATATATATCAATGTTCTAAAATGGCATTAAGCTATTAAATAATTATCATATTATTAAATTTGACTTCTCCAGAAGATGTGGTCCAAACCTTAAAGCACAACACAGTCAGATGAATTAAGAAATCATTGTGTAATACAGCTGTTATTACTGGACTAAAGAAGAATAGTGTTTAGTTGACATTTTCAGGTATGAAAAGTCTGTCAAAAAACTTATGGTGGAATTGTTGGCTTAATTTTATGGATGAATTGTCCAGCTATTATCCCTGAACCCTCTCAAGGCAGCTACTTTGAAATTGCTTTTTGTTGATAAATACTTGAATAATGGGGTGTATGGTTGAGCTGAGTGAACTGATCTTTCTTCATTTATGATGACTTTAGAAAAATAAGATACAAATTTTTTTCCAGATAAGCTTAAAATTATTTTGGAAAGGTCAAGTAAATAACATTCCAAACCACACTAACGCTTTTGGGGAATACATTTGACACTTCTACATTTTTACATTAAAATACTCTTTTTCATGAAAAAAACACTTTGAAAATAAACTGATTTTGTTAGATAACATATGGAAGAAATTTTTTATTTTTTTTATTTTTTTTTTTAATTTCTTGCTAGAGTGCTCATTGAAATAATTGAACCCAGAGCATTTAATCAGCAGCAAATGTCTCTCCAGGTCCAACCTTTAACAATATATTCAAATATATATAATTCTTTCCTATTTGAATGGATGTCATGTGTATTCTAAAAGCCTGTAGTTTTGGATAATGTCTCTAATAACACACAACTCTTGAAAATATTTAATTTGCTGTGTATACTTATAACTGATAAATGTGATAGTTCTTGATTGGAATTTCTTATGTGATTCCTGAAAAAGAAAAGGTTATGTGTTGGTTTTGAGTTATAATGAGGGCACCTTCAGTGCCATGTATTTCTGAAATGGTGCTGTTGAGTTTATTATCAGTGATTTGCTGCAGTAGCAAAGCTTACTCTCTAATTTTTCTGTACTTCACACTTTGCTACTGCTTATACCCCCAGTTTTCTTGAACTTTACTTCATCTGAGCTTTTCTGTTTGAGAAGTCGGATTGTAAAGTTACCATGCCTGTGAAGATCATGTGCAATCTTCATGAAGAAAATATAACTGTTCACAGAATAATTTCACTTGAGACTGATGATAAAGTTATAGTCTAACAGTTGCTAATGATCTTCTCTTTCCATCTAAATCATTTATTATTCAGAAAATTCAAACTATAAAGATAATATTAAAGTGACTTAGTAGTTTTTCTAAGCTGAAATCTTTCCTGCACCATTAGGTGCTGTGGAATGCAAATAAGGGTATCCTGTCCCTATCTTTCTCACGTGGTGCTTCTATAACTCACCTTTCTTTTGAGAATAGGTTGATCAGGTTTTCACTCAATTCAAGGAAGAAAATGGTACTGTAGCTACTGATATTGCTTAAAATGACAGCTAGTGCTAAGTGATACATCAGAACTGTGCTCAGTTCCAGCTGAGATTGGGAACCTTGGGAAGGTTCTGACCAAATGGAAACAGGTAAAAATGCTTAGGAGGCTGAGAGGGGCAGGGAAAGCTTCTGCAAAAAAACCAGAACTTTGAGAACTTTCATATCTGAGATCTCTGATCACATGCAAAGAGAATGGAGGCTCAGAGAAAAGTAGACACTTAGCTTGTCTCAAGCCATTAATATTTCTAACATCTATAATTTGATGTTAATAATGATTAGTACTGATTATTCTGTTTTTCCTATTTGAAATTTTAATTATGGTAAATTTTTCTGGAGTTTATCTTAACCTGCATTTCTATATTCTGTAAGGCAAAAAAAATATTCAATCAAATGTTTCTTACAGTATTCTAGTAGCATTTTCCTTACAGCAAATAAGGTATTTCCCCACTTGTTTTCAGTATTCTTTCAACTAAAAAACAGATCATACTGACAAAAATTTGAAATTTTCCTGAAAAAAAAAATCTTTAAAAAAAATCTTTTAAATTTTGTAAGTCTTCCTAATCTCTCTTCACAGCATAGGTTCCATCAAAATTTGTGTTGGGACCTTGAAGTGTCTTTAGGCCCTCCTCCAGAATGGAATCCTCTAAGCTGCAATCACAAACTGTTTTTTCCTGCTCTTACTTCTTGAATTCTTACACACTGGGAAGTTTACTCCCCACATACACCCTGGAAGATAAAAATTGTTTTTCTTGGTAGCCTCGTGCCTGAGGAGGGTATATCTATCAGCTGGAACCGCCCATATTAATCCTCATGGCAAGCAAAGGCAAAAACAAACCAAAGGAGAGGAGGAAGCACAGAAAAAAGTTTGGCAGGGTAGAACTGTTGTTAAAGCATTTTATTCTTTAGATATTACTGTGGGCCATTGCACTAGTGGATTTGTTTCCCCCCCCAGCGATTTCTGTGTTTTACATTTACTGCAGGATTCGTAATCCTTGATTGGTGGGAGGCAGGGAGGAGTTGAAGGACCCTGACATGTTGAAGTGTTAGTTTGGTGCTTGATTGAGGAGAGCTCTGGATGGCTTTCAGCATCCCTAAGCAGGAAGTGAAATCTCTTTGCACTGCTTTGTATATCATTTCGTTTAAAATAAATTAGCAATATGATCAAGCATTCTTTATTAAAAAAAATACTGTGATATTCCGCTGGTGAATTATCCTATTTGATGGCTTTAATAGTTAAGGTACTAAAAATCTGCCAGCCTGATGACAAGCTGGATAATATTAACAAAATTAAGTCTTGACTGTGTTGCATTTATCCCACCATCCATGGTTATGTGTTATACAAGGGCAAAGAGTCGTGACAGGAATTCGACCACATGTGTAGGTAGAACTCTTTTGAGCAAGAAAAGAGCATTACAGGTTGACAGCTAGAAAGATAGGGCCTTATTTTCTCATGTAGTGTACTTTGGTGATAGGAACGTGAGAATTAATTGTATTAGTCAAAGACAGTGCAATGAAGTGCAATAATCTATGTTTTAGGTTTCAGAGATGCCACTCACTTTCCCAAGGTGATTTTCATTGAGGTACAGCTATGCCACTGTGATAGAGTGTTTCAGATTAGTCTTGGACCCCTCAGATTGTATTTTGAAATAAAGCCATTTAAAATAACTGACATTCTCTGCTATCTCTTTTTACTAACCTTAAAATTATTGAAGTGAGTTTTGAGTTGTTTAAGCAATTTCAGTGATCTGTCCTGAATTTCTCAGAGAAATGAAAGTAGCAACTGTAATAAAATAGAGATCAGCAATCTGTTTGCCTCCACTTAGTTTCAACACATGCCTCCGTAACAGGGAAATTTGGGAAAATTCTCTTTGACCTCTTTCTTCTTCTCAGTGCAATTCTGGCTGAGCTTTTTTAATTTTTTTTGTGTGTGTGCAGAAAGAGTCAAGTGTCATTCAGGGAAAGCTGTCATCTTTGTTCAAGGCTGCTGGTGTCTGAATTTGTGTTGTGCATTAGCTTTTCCTCATAGGTTTTCAAGGGCCAGCTGCTGGCACTTTATTTCATTTAATTTTGAATGGTCCTATTTTATGCCTTGGAAAAACAAGGAAATATGGCTTGTCTGTTTACTTAAAAAGAATAAAAATGAACATTACAGCCTAATGTGATTTTTAAGCAGTGGCAATGGGCCTAGAACACCGTATTAATAGTGGGGGAAAATCATGCTGGCTTTATTCATACAAGATGTTTGGTGGCTTTTGTGGTAACATTTTGTCTTGAAAGCAGTGAAATTGGCACTGCAGGTATAAGGACAACTGCTTTTTTAAATGCAGTTTTGAGAGAGGTTTTGTTTTTCCTTTGTGTTTTTGATTTTTGGGTTTTTTTTTTTAGTAGAGGATTGAAATGAGCCTCAGGAGATCTGTTTTGAACTCCCCTGTCAGTCTCAGAAGTCCATAAAATTTAAGACATTCCACTTAATTCTTCTGTGTTCGTTTCCCCAACTGTGAAATGGGAATAATGCTGCCTCTTTTTCCCTAACATTTGGTCTGTACTGTCCAAATAATGACCTCACAAATCTTCAAGGCAGAGATCCATTCTTAACTGTGTATATATATATGTTAATGTAGGGTTGTGAACAAAATCAAGACATACATAGATGCCTTTTTGTAGGTAAATCTTCTTCATTTCAGGCTGTGGTCTCAAACAATGCTCTAAAACTACCTTTTTATTTAAAATGTTGAATTACAAAATTAATTTCCTTAGCCTCCTGCATGCTCTGCAAATTTAACTAATTTCTTTCAGGCAAGTTGCATAAGCTTCAGTGATTTGCCCAGTGCAGTATTTGTAACTAATGAGAAAGGTGAGCTTTTATACAAGAGAGATTGACTCCTTTAAAATGATAGGCTTTATTATTATTACTACTCTTTAATTGGAAAGGACTTTTTTTTTAACTGCTAGCAAAACTTATGCTAACTTTAAGAAAAAATTAGGTCTTACACTTTACTGCTAAAGTAAATTGTGATTTGAAGTCTGTATTATATTCATATAACTCCAGAACATGGGAGATTAGTCTTCCTGTTGAACACTTGGTTTGATTTGTCCTTAGAGGTAAATCTTGCACTAGTAAGCATTAGTAAAGTAAGACTTAGAGTACTTGAAAACAGTAATTCTTCAGTATTAAAGAATTGCCTAATTGAGAATATAATTTTTTCTTGTACTAAGATATTCTTCAATGTCCAATCACCTAGTTAAGTTATTATCAAATGTATCTTTTTATCTTCTCTGTGTATCACCTGGTTTTAGCACAAGCAGAAATTAGGAAATAACACATTGCAGCCTACTCATTTTCTACAGTACAAACGTTGCACTTAATATTATCTGCCCCACCAAAACTGAACAGCAATAGGTAAATGTGTTGAGAGATCCTACATTATGTCACCTTTTATTCTTCTGCTTCCCTGAGAGCAAGAATGGTGAGCTTTTTAAATGGCTGGACCGGTGACAAACAACGAGTCTGACGGACGGGGAAATGGGAGCGTGTTCCAGCATCTCAGGGCCTTCATTGCAAACTTGTCCTTCTGTTCCGGGGGAGCTGCAGCTAAAGTGCTTTTGCTGATAGCAAATTCAGTGGAGTGCTGTGGGGAGCAAAACGATCCCTGAAGTAAGCACTGAGGGCTTCAAAGGTCGAACCCGACCTTTTGAAAGCTACGGGCCACCGGTGCCATCCTCAACTGTTCATGTTAGATGCTTCCCTGGGAAATGCTGGGTTCAGATTTCCCGGGGTCCCTGTGTGCAGCTCCACCAACTGCGTGTGCAGCAGACTACGCCGGTCTCCAGGTGACAGAGCTGTGTTTGTGGCAACATCTGTGCTGTGCAGAAAGGTCATGTGTTTCTATCCATTAAAAAAAAAAAAAAAAAAAAAAAAAAAAAAGAAAAAAAAAAAAAAAAAAAAAAAAAAGAAAAAGAAAAAAAAAAGAAAAATGAGAAAGAAAAAAGCCTTTTTTTTTTCTATGTTTGCTGCTACTCTTTGAATTTTAGCAAGTACTCATGAGCATTATAGAACACATAGTCCCAGTGCCTACTAAATTCGGATCAGTGCAAGGGGAAGGGTGGGGCTGCCTCTGCTCAGCGAACTCTGCTTGTTAGAGTCCCCTTGGAAGGTGGCAGAAGTGGGTTTTACATAAATACCCTTCCCTTCCACATGACCCAGGGTCCCACAACACTGCTGAGAGATGGCCTGAGTCTGGGGAGATGCACCTTGAGGGAGGAGAAAAGTCGCGGAGCCGGTCACTGTTCTCAGCCCTGAGAACTTACCATGTCCTTCCCAACACACTGAGGCACTTCCTTTGCACTGCTTCTTTCTTGTCACCTGCCTGAGATCCACAGCTGCTTGTTTTCTGACAACTCCCACACCTGTCCTGAGCCTGACCTGCTTTACTGGTAGAAAATCAACCTTTCACACACCCGTAGTCTTTGTGAGTCCTGCTGTTGCTCTGGTGCACAAAATAAATGAGATATTCACTCATTTGTTGGAGGAGTTGTTTCAAGACAATTTAGGGCAGCTGGCTTTTTCTTCATATTTCAGTGTCAAATGAGATGGCATAATCAGAAATAACTTGCTACTACACCTTGTTTTTTCATATTCATCACATTTTTTATTTTGTCATAAGCAATTCTGGTAAGAGCATGTGTTGTAAAAATGTGCCACGGTGTGATATCAGACCCTCTTTTTAAGTGATTTGGGATGACACCATACTGCCAGTACTAAGTACTAATGTTGAAATAGGCTTTGTTCTTTTGAGTTATATTCTTAATCTTTCTAAGGACAGAATTTGGTGCAGGGATGTGCAGATTCCAATTTTTGGTTGCCTCTTTGAAAACAGATGGAAATAGTGTTTTTTTTACTGTAACTTAAAATACTTCCTCCTCCTTCGTTTGCTACTGAAACCTATTGCTTTTGAAATGGGAGGAAAAGAAAACAAAGAAACAAACCACAAACCAACCACCAAGCCATAAAACTTTCTATAAGAAAACTATTGTTCTTACCAGTTCCTAACTCAGGAAGCAAGAAAAGCAGGATTAAAATTGTAGTGTCTCAGCACTTGGGTTTTTTTTTCTGTCATGGCTGTGCAACTAAATTATGTTTAATCAAACTTTAATGAAATGTCTTGCATCTTCTAACATGTAGTATCATCTACAGGCTCATGAAATGTCTTACAACCATGGGGCTACGTGAATTTATTTTATTTTCCTTCTAGGCTGCCTAGCCATTTTAGCCCAGCTGTATGTCTTGCAATATGAACTCATTCACCAGAAGTCTCTCATGCTATAACTAGTGATATAGATCTACATGGAGCTTTTGTTAAAAGGATTTGGATATTTTTAATGACATCTGATTTGCTAGCAAAAATGTCAAGCACATAATTGCCATTTCAGAGTTTCATAAATCTGAATCAATTAGTAAAAAGAACCCCTTGACCTCATGTCCATGAGCGTTCAGGATCATTCAGTCTAAGTGCTAAGGAGCTATTGGCACATGATATTCAAGCTGAATGATCCTTTTGTTCAATCCCGTTTTCTTAGAACCAGGGTAAGTGCAGCTCCCTTTGAATTTAAAACCTTGCTAAATTATTTAGTGCTACATACCACAGACTGATTAAATTTTGCACAGAGTAGTGAGATTGTTTCCCAGGTAGGTCATCACTCAGTTCAGTTTACCACTTAAAATTTCTTTCTTTCTCAGTCAAAATACAGCAAGGGCCATCCATCATTATCACTCTGTCCTTTAATTTTTCTGTCAGCCTTTGTCAAGCTTGAAACAAAAGCCTTTACATTTTTATCAACTTCAGCTATTGTTGTCTGATTTGTGCTCAGTCATGTCAAAATATCGGTTGTGTTTTTACCAAAAAAAGTCAAATATTTTCAATAGGTCAGATCTATCTTTCACATAAGCCTGCTAAACCAAACAGAACCATTTCTCATTTCTTTGGAGATGGGGAGTAAAAATGCTTAAGGCCAAATCGGCAGTGAGAGTAAATTGTCCAGGCTCCCTGCACTTAAATGGATAAATGTCTTCTGCCTTAGTAAGAGGAATGTGGCATCAGTTTAAGAAGGGAGAGGCAAACAGGAAATTTTGATCAGGCACAGCTTGACACTGTTTCAAGCTGATCTTGTACAACATTATTCTGCCGCTCATGAGCAGCTCTGCTAAGGAGCAGCCCCCAGACCGAGCCAAGTGTTGTGTGCTCCTCCTTTTTCCTCTATCCACTTGGGATCAAACCTCCAAAAAACATGGTCAGGACCCCATATTTTTTGTTAAAAATCCCGTTCAGGTCTTGTATAACCTGTGGGAACATAAGTGAAAAAGAGTTGGGACTGGAGTCAGTAAGTCCCCTTGGCATGAAGGTCAGCCCCTTTTCTATTTCCAACAACTTTTATGGAAACAATTAGTTCTCCATGAATTGTTTGTATTTCAGAGCTAGCAAGGTTTTGAAATTAATACCAACTTAAATACATTATTGGATTTCTGGCTAAATGTCTCTCTGTCAACAGACATCCAGTTTAGAAGTGAGATTTCAAAATTAATGGTGACAATTACTGCTTGACTTCTAGATCTCTGAGCATGGCTTTTCTATCTTCTTTGGTTCCCCATCTGCAAAATATAGCTATTTTCTGCTTCACAGGAGGCTAGGGATTAATACCTTAGTATTATTGAAATAGCAATCTTGTGCAGTGATTTGGGTATGGCTACTTGAATTAAAAAGTTCCACTCTATGAGGTCTCTTGGTCATAATGATCCTTGGTGTTTAGTGGCATGAGAGGCATAAACAAAGATTTGCTTTCAGCTGAACATTGTGCACAACCAGATTCAGAAATTGCAAGACAAGGAAATGGAATTAAGTTTCACTCTAACACAGGTTTCTTGGGCAGAAATGTGCAAATCCATTCTGCTAAGATCCTTCTTGACAGAAAGCTCAAGAGGACAAATCTTCATAGTCCCTTTGATAGCATGTTTTTGAGCAGCTGCCAGCAGGGAGCTCTGGATAACATAATGTGTGCCTCACTAGTGATGTAAGATAGCTCTGCCCTGCATTAAAAAAAATAAAATAAAATAAAATAAAAAAAGTCCTGCAGGACTAGAAACAGGTCAAATTGTCGTTCCCTTTTCTGACATGAAAAAGAAGCAGCACACCCTCTATGAAACACAGTGATCCAGATGCCTTAAACAGAAGCCTGTGCTGTTAAGTATCATTTCTTACCTGTGGTCTGTCTGATTTTGGGACCTTCCAAACCCACTTACATCCTACACCTGCAATACTGAGAGGGGAGACTGAGGACCACTGTGCATTACTTCTGTTTTTTTCTAAAGCATTTTCCAGGGAAAGACAAAGTTTTCATGAGAATCCATAAGTCTCGGAAGGACTGATAGGAGCCTTTCTGTCAGACTTGGTAGGACTGAGGGGCCCCATCTACATAAGAGGGGCTCAGGTGCTTCTCAGAGTGCTGTGCCTGGATTTGGGCCATCCAAAACAAGACTTAAGGATGAGATATGGTCCCAGAGTTCCAAAATGTGTTGTCTGTGTGCTTTACACATTCCTGTTGCGGACTCTCATGGTGTTAATGAAGCAAATCCCCCGGGCAGAGCCTCGAACCTGGGCAGGTATGACCCAGACATTTCCAGAGCCCAGAGCAGACTCAGATTTCATTGCTCGGGCAGTGTAGTGCTCCTCAGGCTGCTGATTCCTTGTTCCTCTCTTGTACTGTGGTCTTTAAGAGTAAATCTTTAGAATTCTGTGAGCAAAGCAGACCAACTGTAGCCATTTACACAGAGGATTTCACCTTACTCTGCAAAGGAAGAAACAAAGCAAATGTTATTCCTTGTATTTACGTTTCTTTTGAGAACATATGTTTTTCTTTGAGGCTTCTGACAAGCTGCCATTTTGATGTTTGGCATCAGAGTTTATGATTTTGACCAGGAAACTAATTTCTGCAAAAGTTTTCATTATTCTTGACCTGATGAGAGAAGATGGATTTATCACATCTGTATTAAAACGCTGATGTTATACTCTTGTTCTTGTTAACTACAATTTTTCCTAGATAGCCTTTCATTTAAAATGAGAAATCTTGTTGGAAATGCTTCAATCAGAAGAGAAACCAGAAAGCAATCAAATTCTAAGTTTACCAGTCACTCTTGTAAGCTATTATTTGGTAAAATAGGTAGACAGTGTGTTTGCAGAACAGATAGCACTGCCATAAAACCCTAACTTGCCATTGCAGAGTCTCAAGTAAATGGCATATTCAAGAAAGATAATTAATGGAACCGTAAGTCACACTAATTAGGTTTTACATACAGGAATGATTTGTAAAGCTTTCTTAGTAAACAAGTCTTTGCTCTTCTTATGAAGTAGGTGGGGTTTTTTCTGTTTGATTTCATTTTTAGCAGATACTTATCAGGGAAGGAGTTTCCTTTTATGAGAAGAAATTGCACAGATCAGTATATGTGACATGTGTCTTTTTAACATGTTAATTTATTTCTAATGCTTGTTATACTCAGTTCTGTTTAATTATTGTGGTACTCACACTCCAGGTAATATTATCATTTTTCCTGGTGATTAATGTGGCTACACTGAGGGAGTTTCTAAAAGCCTGTTCTAATTTTTCTGGCTTGAGAATATTTTGTACTGAGAAATAGATTAAATATCAGTGTACAACAGATGAAAAAGGGATCTTGTGCTGTTTTCTGAAGGCTTCAGAAGTGGAAAATCCCAGAAGTGTAGATTCCAGAGGCTATAGTGCTGGTGTTCATCAAAACTAGAGGAATACAGAAAAATTTAGGTGACTTATAGATGTTAACTAGCAAGGAGACTTTTAAAGTTGCAAAATAACTGTCGTCCAGTATGAAAATAAGGTAAGTATGCTACTTTGAGGTCTTGAGAGAGTGATTATGCAATGCTGAACACAAGGACCCTGTGTCTGGAGTGTGTTCTGTAGGGCCCAATACTGAAAAGCTCTGAGCTACTTCAGCTTCCATTGATTTCAGTCAGAATTGATGGTACTCAGAGACCAATTGCATTTCTTTCCACGGCAAGGGAAGACAGATTGTGGGTCAGATTTTGGCTCTTTTATTGCATTGAATAGCACCCTTCAGAAATATTTTCACTGAAATCAGTATGGAATAGGTTACTCACCATCAGCTGCCAAGAAACGAGTCCTTTCCTTTTAAACCTGCGATATAAATAATCTGAAAAATGTCAGGTGCTTTTTATGTCTTCATGGAAGTGCTTTTCTTTGGTTCTCTTCAGGGCTTTTGTTTGTTTGTTCTTTAAAAGCTGCAATCACCTTATAAGCAAAGTCCTATTGGTCTTTATTGCTTTTGGCAGTGTAATCAAAGGATTTGCTCTCTGCACATCTGGCTATGTTCTGCTCTGTACTGGAGCATTTTGCAACAGATATTGTTGGTTCCTCTGCAGTGAAGCAGTGGTGCCCCCAAGCCTGGCACACCTGCACTTGATCAAAAGCTGAAGGGTTTTTTAGGACTGCCATCATCAGGGCTGTGCATTTTTTTCTGACTTGCAAGCACGGGTTTGTTAACAGCAATATTGCTAGAATTTCTGATTTTTAGTTTGAAGCAGCTTTAGAGGAATACTGATGTGTGTACTAACAATAAATTGTGTTAAGGATGACTGAAAGATGAATGTGCCTGCTAATTAGGGTAAAGATTTTGAAATATACTCTGCTCTGGATCTTAGCAGACAACTGTGTCTTAATCAAATGTGTGGGAAGAAGAAAAGCAATCCGGAAAAAGCAACTCTTATAGTTAGTAGCATTTTCTCCCCTTTTTCCCTCCATTGAGTCTGTCTGAAAGTGGGTGTTTTAACATACAGCCATTTCTCGTTAACATGTGTGTGTTTATTTTAGCATGATGGTGTTTTTTTCATCTCCCACTCTGACACAGCATGTTTCATCTGTGTATGGTTTCTACTATATGAGGCATTTAAAATGGCTCAGTGAAGAAATGGATTCTTGTCACTTAAACCGTCACTCTCTAGATCTGTGGAAGCTTGGTCATTTTAACAGAGTTTTAAATTCCATATGCTCAAAGATTGACTAAAAAATTGAGAGTGATAAATGTCAAGAATTTAAAGGTACTCTGCTGTACCTGTAATAATTTATGTTAATCATGTTTTAATTTAGTCATTTTCAACATTCTTGTATTTACAAATTAAACCGCTGTTATGGTTCTCCTTTTGTTTGCATGATATGATTTTATTTTATATTTTTTTTTTTTTTCCACTCACCAGATGTTTTCAACACTTTGCTTCCCACTACTGTCATCCCCTCCCTTACCACTGCAACAGTCACAACCACTGTAGCCTTAACAGCCAGCACAACCACCTCGGCAACAGCCACCAGCATCAGAGGTACAGTATACTTCTTTGTTATGGCCTGGAAAGCACATTACGAACAGGAAATTTTAGGTTTTGTTTCTAAGAAGGGTAGATATTGCTAAAGAGAGGGTTCAAACATTTTGGTTCAATGTATGCTATGTATCTTTAATGGAATAAGCCCCGGGATGGTACACGGTTAAGAAAGATTTCATATGACCTTGAATATTTTCATTGCTCTAGCAGTGTGTATGTGAACTTTGACAGGATGCTTAAATTATTTGTATAGATTTGCATTTAATTTTTTTAAGGTTAGTAAGTTAATGTAAAATGCAAGCAAGCTATTTTTAAATAAACTTGACCTTTTAAGAGTGGTTATTTTGGGTGCTACCATTTAAAACAAGACAGGTGCCTCAGCACTGGAATTTCTGTTGATGCAATCTTGCTTGATATCAGAGGCATTGCATTACATCACCCTTGTTGGCCTTTTACAATTTAAGGTATTCCTAAATTAGGGGTGTTTTTATCTCACCAGAACTAGAGTAAGTAAGCTGAAATTTCTCTCTCCCCTCCGTGCCCCCATCCTGTTGGGTTTTTGTCTGTTATAGCTTTTCAAATGTTTCTAGTAATGCTTCATTTCTTTATGTGCAAAATATAAAGGTTAATTTTACTCTTTTATTCAGCAACTGATCAGATAACTTGTTAAATAGGGAAGATGTGCGTGCAAGGTTTCACAGATTATCATCTTCTGGGTAGCTACGAATCTCTCACGGTAAATGAAATGGCAGAAGCTTTCTATGTGGTCTCTTGAAAGCTTTCAATGCACAAAGGGAGAGGAAATAATATTCATTTACCACGCTGCAATGTTCACATGTTGAGGTACAACTAGGCCAGCCAGGAAAGTTAAGACAGAATCTTTTCTTTCTGGAAATGTTGTTACGAGTCAGTTGTAGTGACCTAACTTGCAAGAAGAAGCTGAGCTAATTTGCAAGTCCAGTGTATAAGGATTGTGATAGTATCAGATCACCCAACTTCTTCCTCCATTGGTATTTTAATATTGTGGCCTTCATGAATAAACTGGCATCAAACCTGAAATTACATTTTTTAAGCTCTAATACTGCTTTTAATGTAAAACGTATTGTTGTTTCAGTGAAAAAGAGAACAAGTGCTATAGTAATCCCTTTCCTCCAGAAAAAAAGGGATAGACCATGGAAAATAGTCCCGTGCTCATGGGTCTGAGTGGTTGCAAGAACATTTCCTGAAAAGAAACATAATGACAGGAATTATCATGTCTTTCTAAGAGAGTGGTTTGTGTCAAGCACCAGAAACTTGCCGGCTTTCTGAGGGCTCACATGCTGGAAGGATAAAGTTCTTGGTGTGCTGTGCTGGTTTTTTCTGTCCTTAATGAATTGTTTTCTTGTGTTTGTTTTGTGGTCATAACTAAACCATGTCACCGTTGTGATCGTATATGTAATGTATTCATGTTTTTAAGGCATTGTCTTACCTCCTACATGAGGTTTAGGGCCTCATTTTCCTTTACTATGAAGCGTTCGTTTTTATCATTTGTGTGCCCAGCACCAAGAGGAAGATCTGAAACAGGAGAACTCTCTTCTAAGCCTCAACTCTTAACACGTATGAGAATGCATGTCATTTGATGCCACAGTTACAAAGAGATGCTGCTTTGAGAGAGAGTCCAGGAAGGAAACCTGGGTGAAGGTGATCAATGGCTAAAACATGAGCACTCGCTTTTCCCAGCAAAATGGCTGAGAAGGTGAAACCACTTCAGCCTCAAGGAACTGGTAGTTACAGTCTCTTGGGCAGATAAGCAAAGGGACAAATGAGTGTGGGAAATCTGTTTCCTGAAAAGCTTGTATTGAAAGGAAAATCTGTCTCAATGCAGAGGAAAAGACAGGACACGTGTAATAAACTAATGAAGTTGTTTATCTAACAATCTGAGAAGTCAAACACCAGGAAAACGTCAAAACAAGAGGTTGCTGTAAACATAAATCATTGAGTAGATTGGTGGGGAAGAAACAGGAGACCGGGCATAAAACCAGGTGCAAAACGAAACTAGCAAGTTGTGAGAAATGTAACAAAACAAAAGTGTTTAGAAATACACTGGATGAAAGACAAAAATGAAGAAATTTAGTGATCCTGTTGATTAATGATGAGGACAAGGCTGAAACAATTGGTGTTTTATCCAACAATGGATGACAACTAGAGCGCTATTTCTACCAGGGGGAGCACACTGAAAAATGACCACAAATAGAGATCAAAAAACAAGGACAGAAAATTTAAAGGTATGTTCTGAAAAGAAGCTGAAGGCACCGGTTTGTTTGGGTTTGCTTTTGAAAAAGAAGTCAATATGACTCTGATGAAGAGTTATTTTCCAGCTTCAATGGGGAAAATGAATCCCCTTATTTAGTGGCAAAGGCATTTAGGGGAGACACTTTGTAAATGCACAGGAGGCAGTGACTCTGATGTAGCTATTTAAGTTCTATGACTTCATTCATCCTGGCTTTCATTAAAAGTGCTTGATTCCCATGGCAGAGCAAAATGGACAGGATGCTCTCCTTAGGTCCCTTCATCTCCTTTCTCGGACCCATAAAACAAACAATGTTTGCAAACTTGCAGTGACTGCTGTGAAGGCAGAGTTCTCCTATCCTGAAATGCTAGACTGAACCTTGTCTAGATTGTCAGAACACCTCCACAGCAGAGGCACAAATGGCACAAGAGCCATTTTGGAGAGGGGCAGATTTTCAATAGTATCTGTTGTTGGCTGAGCAAAAAGTCCCACATAAACATACTTTCCTTTGACATTTCTTCATTCTATTCCAGTGAGATTTTCTGACATGAAGGAATATATAAGGACATTAAACTGAGAAACTATTCATATATTCTCAACCTTCAAAACTATTTTTTTTTGTTGGAAGCAGCATTTCTCTTTGTCTTATGTTATTGGATACACCTTAAAGAAACAGAAGTTTGCCCCAGATCGTAGGGCAGTGTGTCTATTTAGTAATATCTTTGAAATGGATTTCCAATAGCTGACATAATAAACTTGATAAACAGATTTCACTAATTCTGTTCTAAAATTATTCCTTCATACTTAAGAATCACCTCAGGTAAATTTTACAAGACATTCCTCTATTCTGCAGGACTTTTACACAGTCCACGTTGAGGATATGTTACTCCAATCCAGTCACAGGAATATGATACAGGATATAAAGAGGCAAGAGAACCTGTAAATCTAAGGCATTTTGCATTATGGTGATTGTACCTCCTCATTACCAAAAGCCTGAATTAATGGGGAAAAAAATTCTCCAAAAGTCATCGGTTAATTCTGGAACCGTGTGATCCATTGCTGTCTTAATTTGCGTGGCATTTAGTAAACAGCATGAAAAAAGCTACTGATCCAGTTGGATGACAGCATGATAATTCATAAACTTCCTATTCAGTCAAACTTTTCACTTTCTCAGACACACGTATGCTTGCCTTTGTGCTCAGTCCTTCAGGAATTAATTATTCTTTTACTGGTACATTACCTACTAACTCAAAAAAATCTAAACATAATTTGATGCCAGTGAAGAGTGTTGCCCTTTATATATTTGTCAAGGGTATCTTAAAGCCTAATAACCGTGATGAGGAATGTACGACAAAATGAGAATAAAATGTATGAGAAGAAACAAATCTGGAGGACTGCTGAAAGAATAATTATACACTGTGTGAGTAGTTGTCTTTCTATCAGATTTATGTAATGTTATTTGTGAAAGCTGTGCATGGATCCATGCTATTTTTCCCTTTTATGACTGGAAAGAGGCACAGGAGGATTGTGGATTTGCTCCTAATAGTGAAATAAGGGATGCCTCCACTGGAGAAATTCTTTGTTAGTATAAAGTTAATTTAGATGATGCCATTCCAATACTTCAAAGTCCTGTAGGTGGAAAGGGCATGTGATTAACAGGCCAGGAGAAGCCACCTCAAATCAGAATAGCTTTGTGTTTCTGGATTCACAGAGGTAAAAAAGCTTGTGTATACAAATGTACATAAAACTCTCCCACAGGCTGGCATTATGTTAATCACCCACACACAAACAGAACAATTTTTTTTTATTTAAGTCTTATTCCTGACAAGGAGAGGGGGGAAAAAAAAAGTCAAAGAAGTTATAAAACTTGTTTATTTTGACTTCTTATTGCTGAAGATTGAAATCTCACCAACAGCTCCAAAATAGGTGCAAAATTAATTTTGCAAGAATATCCCAAGCTCAAAAGATAGATCCATTCCGTTCATTGCACATATCAGAGTGATTCAGCCTCAGCTGACTCACTTGTATAATGACTGTACCAGAATGTTTAAAGCTCTATATAGAAATGCCTAAAAGCATCTCCAGAAGTTGTTGTGTACAGCAGAGACATGATGCTGCTCCCAGGCAGCTGCACTGTGAAGTTCAAGAGTTTATTTGTCAGGGTGACCACAAAGCCAGCGAATGTACACATTTATATGTGAATGAAATCCCTGCTTTATTATAACCCACTTTGCTTTTATTGGCTTTGGCTCTGGTATAAAATAAGGATTTCTTAAAGGAGATCTGTGGAGCTAAATTTAGAAGAAGAGTTTACGGTGGAGTAAGGAAGAGTTTGAGGATGTAATAATTTTGAAAACTATTGTGACTTTAATTTGTGAATATTTCTGTTTAATAGCATAAAATTCAACCATTTTAGCTAAAAAATTACATTGCTTTCTTATTTCCTATTTTTACCTTGAAGTCTATATTAAGAAATATAGACTACTGTATAACCCTACTAGAATAACTATTTCTTTATGGCTTACATGCAGAAACTGTTTGGACAGTACTTGTAGTCCTCATATACTTTTCCTGTCCAAAAATGCTAAACATTGCCAGTTCTTTCCATGGGATTTCATTTTTCTTTCACATAATCTGATTAATATAACTTGGCACTTTGAGATATTGACAAAGAAAGAAACAACAAAGCAAGGATAAGCTGTAGAATATGTGAGGGGCAAGGAAGATAAGGGCAGACTTGTACCTTAAATATAGTTGTGTATGCTTACTTGCATTCAGCTCTGATAACAAAAATGATGGTTGTCTAACGTTAAAAGCAGTTGCCTATGACAGTGAGCTACAAGCCAAGTGCTTCTGTAGCAGTAACATAAAACCTAATTTGTGTTTAGTTTTATTCAAGCTGGGTAAGAAAATTACAACTTTCTGGGTTTTACTTCTTCTTTCTCCCTGCTTTTACACCAGTCTCCTACTGGTGTATCCAGTGTCTAGATTTTTCAGGAGGCCAAACAATCAAACCAACAGTTCTTCAGATCATTTTTTTTTTCCATTAGACATTCAAGTAAGCCTTTAGCACCACCTTTCAAGAATGGCCATTTCACGATTTTATAATGATTTCTTTCATTACAATTATTTTTCCATTCTTCTTGTTTCTCAGCTGTTTACATGATGTGTTAACAAATCACAATAAACCCAAGTCAGACCATGATGAAATCACAAACCTGTTTTACAAGCCTCTTTCCCTGAGGCTTGAAATTGGGCTGCCTCTGGTCAGAGCTGTTCCACAGGTGAGACATCTGCAGGCTCCAGCTGAGGAGTCGCTGGAAAACCTTCCCTAGCATCTGCAGCCAGGGATGGAAAGCACCCTATCACTCACTGGCTCTTGGATGGGCTAAATAGAGCAGACCAGGAAGAGAAATGGTGCCCAGTTTCCCAAGATCCACTACTAACAGGTGCAGAGAGGAGATGCAGGGGTGCAGCCCTGTCTGCCTCCTTTTCCATGTTCTCTCTGCTGCCAAGGGCTCTGACATTGGAAGAAAACTCCACAGCTTTGTTTGTGCCTGGCCTCAGCTCATTAGCAGACAGGAGCCAAGTCTTGGCTTCTCTGTAACCAGGAGGACAAACCCAAAGCAGAAATCCGGAGTGCCGGGCAAGCAGAGAGATGGCAAGATCTGAGAGTTAAGATCAAATAGTTGAATTTTTCTTTTTTTATATCAAAATGTGGCTGTTGTGAGCAGGAGTTGGAGTTTCTTAAATTCTACCGTGATATTTTCATGAGGCTTAGTAGCCCACAGTGCCCATTTTAGGGGTAACAGAGTATTAGTTCCTTTTCCAAAGCAACATTTAATTTGGGTTTCATCCCACTGGCCAAGCTTCGTGGTACAATTAATGCTGCAAATTCTCAGAGCTCACAAAATTAAGATCAACAGAGGAGATTGGAGCATCTGTTCTGACTCAAAAAACTCTTTGGTTTTTAGATCTGATAGACAGAGAGCCAGGAAAAGCCCTCTTATAATGTCATTTGGGAAAAAAATAAATTAAACCCCTCCCTTAAGCCCCACATATCCAGAAACAAAACAAAACAAAACAACAACAAAAACACAAACAAACAAAACCCAACCAAACAAACAAAACCCCACAAAACCCAAACCAAACAAACAAAAAACCAGACCAAACAAAAATCAAAACAAACAAACAAACCCAAAAAAAGCCCAACAAGGCAAAATAGACAAACAAACAAAACCAAAATAAAGCAGTTTCCTACTTTATTGGCTGGATTCCTACAGACTTCTAAGTGTGTCCACAGAGAATTAGAATCATAACAAACAGTACATACTCACGTGCATGGTGATCATGGACCAAAAACATACCAGCTCCAAGCAAGAGGCTCTACAAACATAGTCTGAAAATAACCTTTTCCTTTTTTTTTATTTAAGTTAAGGTTAGGAATTTTGGGTGTTGGTGCATCCACAGAAGATATCTTCCTGTGTCTTAGAGGAAATAAGACAACAGAGCACTAAGTGGCATCAGAATATGGTTATGAAAGGAGGTACCTTTTCATGCAGGGTGAAACTAAGTAAGAAACTGCATTATTGCTGCATGCTAAAAAATGGAAGTATCCTGATGTCTACTGTGAGCAGACCAAAATCAGAACCAAGTGTTTCTGTGTGGAATTGCCAGTCCTCAAGTACTTTTAAAAGATGTTTTTTAGTTGTACTATGAACCCAAGAGTAATCCTCCAGGCAATATGCACAGCATTAAAGCAGTCTCACCCCAAACAAAAATTCTGGCAACATGACCCTCATGATGATAGTTGCCTCGACAGCCATGAAAAGTACTTGTGCTTTTCAATTTTTACCTTTTACAGACTTAAGCAAAGAACTGTGCCATTTAGAAAATGGCAATTTTCTCTGCTTAACAGCTATTATGATGTAAGATGAAGACTGTCGTCATTATTATATGTTATTTGGTCATATTATTCATGAAATGAGGCTGTTGCATTCTGGAACAAATAAAGATGGATTTCATAATCTGAATAGTTTGCCAAGTAAATGAATATCATAAATGAGACATAGATTACACTACAGGCATGCTGAATACATGAAAGAAAGTATCATAATATCATATATTAGGAACCTGCTCTTTGTGTCTGGAACAAATATTTCTAGTGCTAACAAATCCATCCAGCTGTCAGCTCGCAGTAATGAAGTAGGCAACTTAAAAAGTACACAATGATTTCCAGCCTTGATGGATTATCACTTAACCCAAAATGCAACGCTGTACAGATAAGTATCACAATTGGTTGATGGTCTGATAAAGATTCCATTATACAGCTGAGCTCCAGAGAGGCTTCAGCAATGCGTCAGGAATTCAAACATTCCTAACCTAAGCTCTGATCACACTGGGGTGGTTTTTTTTGGTTTTTTTTTTTGGTGCTGCATATGAATTATGCAGTCTAACAGTCTCTATTGTGAGCTGGCAGGAGGAGAGATTTTCCAAATTAAGAGCCCCTTCTGCTGGAAGCAGGCTGTCTGCCTGCAAAGAGCATCCTTTGCTCGGAATTCATCCTGAGACTTTCCCTCGGGTGCCACAGTCTGGAGGGTCTTAGCACCCCTCAGCAGCTCAGCCTGCACGTGTAACTAGCAAGGAAGCACAGGCCTTTGGAAAAAGTCCTTGGGAAGGACTGAAGTCATCAGTGTCACCACCTCTGTGCAAGGTGCAACGTCAGAGTCAGTGTGTGCTGAAGACTGTAACCATTTCCACCTGACCTTTAGCCAGTGGTGACCTCGTTGCAGCGATTTTCAACATTCAGATATAAACAAGGCATGAAACCTCTATTATGTGTACTAACTTCATAGTCTATTCAGGCTTAAAAGTCTTGTGACTTTCAAAATAACAATAATAATAATAATAATAATAACAATAATAATAATAATAATAAGTTACGTGTTCATAGCTGCTGCTTTAAAAGCTAGAATTCTGCTGGTTTCAAGGGACTTTTGGAATCAAGTATTTCCAGCTCTAGAACCAGTTTGGCTTGCAAATTGGCTAGATGAGTTTATCCCATCTAGATGACAGGTAGTTTTGAGGTTTGGATGTGCCTGGATTTTCCAGCCCAAAGAGAGACAGGCTGTTTTTATTGTACTGTCAGTGCTGCCTGCAGTACCCCATAAGCTTGACAACGACCTGCAGGTATGTGAAGTACTTCTCTGCAGGAGAGTACTTTCCTCTCTTCCAAGTAAAACCTTACATATCCATAAGCTCATTAATTTTGACTGGGACTATGTGTATGGGACTATATACTATTGGTATGCTATTCATAGATAACATCTGTGATCTGCTAAGTCTAGAGGGACCTGCTGGGTCAGTCAGCCTAAATTTTTGTATGGTTTCCGCTCTTATAGATCTACAAGGAGGCACAGGAACCTTTATTTTATTAGAGCTTCCACCAGAACACATGTAGACTTAATTTAGGGCCTCAGGAAATGGGGAATCCACAATTCCCCTTGGTGTTTCTCTTCAGCACTTGAATATCCTCGTTGCAAGCTTGAGCCTTCTCAGTTAAATTTCTCTGAGGTTAACAACAGAAGACTGGTTCTTGTTAAACCATTCCCTAGTAAAAAGGCTTTACAATCCACATGTATTTTCTTCTCAAAGGTAAATATGTAGCATAAAGAAGGCTATGAAAATAAACTTCTAAATTTATTCTTGGACTTCAGTTGAAAGAATTGAGCCTATGATCTTTAGGATCTTGTTAAGACTTTTAGTTGCTTTGGTTTGTTTCAAAGGTGTTGTCAAGTGTATCTTCAGTTATGGGATTAAGGGAAACATTGCATTTCTTATAGCAGGGAGAAAGATTAGAATAATAGTTTCTGTTGAATGTGTTTCGCTGTTGCTGTATTTGTATGAGATCACAAGGCTAACAATTTTACTTTATTTAGAGAGATGTTTATGGTATTTTAAAGACAATAGCAGCAAAAACTGATATCTTTGTGTTTGGGGTATTTTTTTTATATTACTGTGTTAGGCAGTTTTGGCAAGTTCTGTTCTGGCAGAGTATTGATGAAGTGCTTCACTGTTAAAAGCAAAAGTATACAACTAAATATCGTTAGAGTTAACAACGAGGACAACTGAAGCAACTGTTCCATTGCCATGTGGGATGTTAAAAAAAGACTGAAGCAGCGCCAAGTTCTAAAAATGAGGAAAGGACAGAAAAAAAGAGAGAAAAATGCTTATAGTTTCAAATGCATTGCTAACACCTTTAATAAAAAATGCACGTCTTTCTCACTAACCAGTGAACTCAAGTCATCAACTGTGCCTTTGAAGCTGAAAAGATTACTCTCTCTGCCCTTCGTTTCTCTGACATTCCACTTGAAACACAGTTAATAACTTCCAGTGTGAGCTTCACAAAATGCAGAATTGATACTAATTATATTAAGGTTTTTTTGGATGAAAGATGACCTTGGTAAAACTTGAAGCTACAGCATTCCCCAGAACAATAAAATAAAAGCAAAATCTACAGAGTGTGACTTTGGAGATTATTTAATCTGACCTATAAATTTTTGCATGTGAGGTTATTCAGATACTGAATACCAAAAAGGGTATTCTTAAGGTAATTTTTTATCTTTTTTTTTTTGAGCATCAAAATAAATTGCAAAATCATACCCCTAACCCATAAATCTTTTAAGGTCAGTATTCTGCTACAGTGTGGCCGTCACACTGCGTGCAGAGAAGCAGAGTCAACACAGGGGAAGTGAAAAAAAGGTGAACGAAAATTGAATACCAATGTTTTAAAAGATTGGCTTAAAACACACCGTAAAAGGAACAAAGTGGGAGAGAAGTCTGGTTTGAAGTCTAGGGTATCATAAGTGGCTGTACCTAATCACAGCCGAGTTCATTTTTTTGTTGCTGTTGTTGTAAAAATTGAGCAAAAGAGAGAATTACAAACTCATCTACTCTCAGAAATACAGGGTGGAAAACCTTATTCAATAACACTTGACTCGCTGTTGGGCTGAGCATAAAAGACCGAAGGGGAAAGCAGAAATGGAAGTGACTGAAAAAAATGAAATTCTGAACCAACACAAGGAAGTACTTTTCACTCAAAGAGAAATACAATTTTTCAATAGCCTACTGAGCCTAGTTTGGAATTGGAGGCACTGGGGTCATTAAAGAAGAAGGGAGATACTATTCTGGAAGAACTGTGTTAACCAAGATGACTTGCAATGGGCTGAATGGCCTTTTCCCTTTCCCCAAATTTATGTTCTTTTTGAAAAACTTTGATTACAAGTCATCCTGCTGTGATTTAGATAGCATGAATTTGAAAAGAATGTATCAAATCCTTTCAATCAAGATGCTTGGGTTTCTTTCCAGTCTGAATTCTGCAAGCCTGTAATAGAAAACCATCAGTCGAGGGAAAGAAATATCAGGAGTAGCAATTTACGTTAATGTACAATTTCCTTTTCCACTGTAAAGAGCAAGAGACAAGGATCCCAGACAACAAAGACCAGAATATAAATCTTTATGGGAATATGTCAAAAAAAAAAAAGGAAAATCCCCAAGACTGACAATTTAAGGAAGACATTCTGTTTCTCTGTTTCTTTTATATACTTCTTTTCTTATGGCTAACAAGTCTCTACTGTATACACATCAGGTCATGCAGTGCATTCAGCACCCTACAGAGGAGAGACAAGTTTCATTTTAATGAATTCAAAGTGCCATAATGGACTTTAGCATTGACTTCAGATCAGGTCCCTGGACATACTTGAGAGAAGCTAGCTTTTAAAACTCTATTAATTGGTTAGAGAATGGGAACCTCATAGAAAATTAATATGCAAAGCCTTTCCAAATTTTAATTTTTTTGTGTAGTTTTCAATACAGATCTAAGAGGAATATTTTTAGCTCTTGAGTTTGACTCGACTACTGTCTCCAGTGCAGGAATCCTCTCTGCTGCTGGGGTGAATTGCATTCTTAGGCACACTTTGAGATTCTTTGACACAATTACTGCCATCAATCCTGAACTTGTTTATCCCCTACAACGCAGTGTTGTTGCTGTGAATGCTGGGTTGCTATTGTATGTGGACATCCATATGTCAGGTTGTCTGTTGTTTTGGGGGTTTTTTGGATAAGCTGTGTGTTTTAGAAAACAATAGCAGACCTGGGTTATTTAAGTTTTTAAGGGTTGTTTAATTCCAGAGCCCTATCCCTCCAGTTCATCTCTGAAGCATCTGTTCCAAATATTTTGAAGTTAGTAACACTGAGAAGAAATTAGTCTTTTATTACAATCGGGTTGGATCTCCTCCACCACAAGACCTTGTGCCAAGTAATTTGTGAGGGGTTTTATAGATTCCCAGTCCCTATGGGACTTTTTTGTTGTTGTTGTTATCCTAAGTCCCTGCATGAGTGTGGGAAAGTGTGTTAATTGCTTTTGTGTAATGGAAATCTCCACCTTTTCACTGCCTGGTGCTTTTGAGTAGTATTCACTAATTCTTACCAAATCATTTCTGTGGAAAGATTTGCTGCAAATTGCTGCTATGGCACTCAGAGATTTTAGTTTTGGTTTCCCAGGCAGAATTCTCTATATTTATTGTGAAATCCGAGGGGACTGTAGGATTCCTGCATAATTTTAAATCCCACTCAACCAAATAAACATTCGGGAGAATAACTCATACACAACAGAAATTCACAGTAGTGTGGGGTTGCCTACCCCACATCATAATAAAATAGATGGGTTGTATGCAGCGTGAAACATCTTGCTCTTGTTATATTTGCAGTGTTACAGAGAAATTAAAAACATTGTGAAAGTTCAAGGGGAGGAAACTTTTCCTTCTGTTTTATAGGCAATGCGTGCATGCACATGTATATAACAACAGATTAAATAATGTACACAATAGTCTAAAACATTTTCTAATGTGTGTGTTTTATTAAAATAGTGATGAACTGTTAAGCTGTGTTCTGAAGACAGAACACAACGAGCAGATTTGGGGGCTTTGGATGTTAATGCTGCTCAAATATTTTTAGGGTTTATTTTTTTTACTTTTTTTACTGTTGAAAGTATGTCTGAGTTGTCTTATGTTGCAGTCTACTAACTCTGTTAGCCACTGTCCTGGTTCCTAATCTGAACTACTTTCAAAATCGTAACATACTAAATGATTTTGTGAAAAATTCTCTTAATCGATGGTGGGTAGAGGCACGTCAGCATTTGAGCCTAGTTCAGTATTCAAACACAAGCCTAAACCACAGTTTTGTATCTCAGTGTAAATGAAAATTAAACCTGCTCAACAGTTAGCATGTGCTTTAAACAGAGATCATACACACCACAGTCTCCGTTCTTTTTGGGGTCATCTGATTTGGGTTTTGTAGCATTGGACATATCTTAAACCCTTCTTTCTCTCTCTTTTGACTTGATGACTACAAGAATGATGCTGCTAATTCTTCATGCTTTCAGAAACTTTAGTGGGGAACCAAAAAGAAACTCTTAATTAGTATTTAAAATCAAAAGTGTCTAAAATTGAATGGGTGTGTGCTTGGCTAAACAGGGGAAGGCAACAGGAAGAACGAAGCTGGACAAGAGAAAGAAAATTAGTGGCTTCTTCTGTGCATAGTAACCTCTCTAAGTTCCCCATTTTTGTCCATTTCCACCTTGTATTTCTCTTTCACACTTTTTGTTATTATCATTCACTTTTTATTTATACCACTTTTATTACTGATTACCTGGTTTTAAAAAAGAAGTCATTTACCTGTGGAAGTGTTGGGGATATGCCATTTTATAATTGACCTACTCATTCTGAGTCAAAATTGGCATTAATTCATCAAATTGAGAAACAGATAAGAACCCTGGGTTTGTCTAGTTTGGAGAAAAAAAGGCTGACCTCGTTGTTTTGTACACCTTCCTGAGGAGGGAACATGGAGAGGGAGGTGCTGATTTCTTCTCCTTGGGATCCAGTGGTAGGAGGTACGGGAATGGTTCAGGGCTGCACCAAGGAAGATTTAGACTGGACATCAGGAAACATTTCTTGACCAAGAGAGTGGTCAAACACTGGAACAGGCTTCCTGGAGAGAGAGGTGGTCGATGCCCCATCCATGTCAGTGTTTTAAGAGGATTTGGACAATGCCCTTAATAAGGTGCTTTACCTGCCAGGCCTGGAGCAGCCAGGCAGCAGAAGTAGATAATTGTTGTGGATCTCTTCCATCAAAACTTTTCCATTCTGTTCTGTTCTGTTCTGATTTATTCAATTCAACCTTAGGATTTATATCATGGTAGCCGTAGCAGATACCTGATGTTGCACTAGGACTTGCAAGCCTCCAGTTGAGATAGGTTCCTGAAAAGATCTAAGTTTTACATTTAATATCACACGTGAAAATCTAGGTCATCTTCTCTTCCAAACAAATTATAATCAAAGGATTCAAGTTAAGAAAGAATATAATATAATTTTTTTAAAGGCACACAAACGTTTAGAAGTGTTACAGTTGTAGGTTTCCTCATCTGTTTCTGGAATCCCTCAGTATATGGCTTTTCAAAGCTTCAAAAAGCTATTTTAATTCTCTTTGTAAGGGTTGGAAGAGGGTCATTTGTACTGTGTTCAAAAGACTAATGTTGGAAAAGGGCAGTTATTTTAGCCATATTACAATATCAACAGTATGTTAAGAGGATGTCTTCTGGAAAAGGGAAAAATGAAAATGGCAGTCAGATATTCTCAGAGTTAGTCTTGGTCAGTTGAGAGTTCCAAAAATCAGCTTTATTAGTCCTGAACATCAATTAAAACCTTACTTCTAACTTCAGAGTTTGGTCAAAAATAACTATGGATGATTTATTTATTGGTGAATGTAGTAAATGGAATTTCCCAAAATTATTATTGTGAGAATGGACACTCCTTTTCTGTCAAAAAAACCCCTTTTATTTAATTGATTTGCAATGAATTGACCCATGTCAAGAAATTTATTCTTCCCATCAACAGCTTATAATTGAAGATCCCAGTTTTATCCTCTGACGTTTCATTAGCATTAATTACTCTATTTGCATTGCATTGTGTCTTAGTGAAAGAAAAATACAGATAAAAACACAGAAATAAAACCGCGTCGTACAGAAAAATGTGGGGGTTTTGGAGACCGTGGCAGCAAGTGCCACAAAATACATGATGACCACTAACTGTTGCAGAGGAATGTGAACTAATCCTGCCTGCATTCCACAGCTATTCTTTCAGCAATCAAAAGGAAAATGATGTATCAGCAGCAGAGCTGTGCTGCATTGGAAGCACCACTTACATACATAGTAGGGCAAAGGCACTGGAAAGAACGGGACCTGCCATCCAGCAGGGTGTTATTTGGTCTAAACTTTACAGGTGGTGTCTTTTTGACAGGCCTGTACTTAAAGCTTAAGAACTTTTCATCAGTTTTACCTGACATTAAACATCCATTATAACTGCATATGGATTGAACTAGTTTGTGACTGTGTAATCACACAGGATATTCTCGACATTAACACTTTGCTAAGTGCTCTCCTGTGATAGGATTTTTTTTGTCTTCTGGGCAAATGGCATTAATGAGGCTGCAGATACCGGCCTGATCCTGCAAACTTGGGCACTTTGTGCAGAATGAGCAATCCCATGGAAATCAAGGGAAGCTGCATCTGTTTTTTAATTCAAATGCATGTGTGTCTTTAGGAGATTAGGAACATTTTTAACATTAGAGCTAAACCTCATTCTTTGAACTTTATTTAAGAAAGTTTATTTGGAAGGTTGTGTAGAAGGCACTGTGGCTTAATCGTGCCCAAATATTCCATTAATTTGATTTTTTTTTCACTTACTCATTGCATACTGAGACAAGTAGAACAAAAATGAGGGGTTTTGGTTTGTTCTTTTTTTCGTGGCACCCAGTCTGTGTTATTATAGATAAATAATTTTCATGATAAGGTTAAAGCATTTATATTGTTATGCACTTATCATGCATTTACTCTATTTGCTCATTTTATGTAACACTTCACAACTTTGATAAGGTGTGAATATTAAGATAAGACCCAATTTCTGTCTGAAGTGTCCACAGAACCTGCTTCAAAGAAAGAAAAAGTAATGGGACTTGAAATTTTTACTCATTTTCCAAGTATATATCTGAACATGTGAAGTACCATAGTAGGTAATGTTAAACAGTACTGCTACTAGACAGCAGTCGTGCAGTTGTATTTTTATGACAGAACTTTAAAACAAATTAAAACTATGTATTCATATGCTGAATCCCCATTCCCATTTCATCTTTTAAGTTCTGAGAGTATTTATCAAAAATGCATTATTACCTTGCACTTCATATAACATTTGAAATCACTTTTATGATAAAATTAGGAAAGATTCATAATTTCCAGTGTCAGCGTATTTGTAGGAGTCTACCAGAGATTATGTGTATTTTTCCTTCACATACTAAAGGGGACAATCCCTCCCTACCCCTCCTTGTCCAGTAGTTCTGTTTTCACAAGCCACTTGTAAAATAACTTGAGGCATTTACTGTGTCCAGCTCTGGGCCCTCAGCTCAGGAAGGACATGGAGGGGTTGGAGCAGGTCCAGAGAAGAGCAACGAGGCTGGGGAAGGGACTGGAGCACAAGTGCTGTGAGGAGAGGCTGAGGGAGCTGGGGGGGCTCAGCCTGGAGAAGAGGAGGCTCAGGGGAGACCTCCTCACTCTCTGCAACTCCCTGACAGGAGGGGGGAGCCAGGGGGGGGTTGGTCTCTTCTCCCAGGCAACCATCAGTAAGACAAGAGGGCTGGGTCTTAAGCTCTGCTGGGGGAGGTTTAGGTTGGATATTAGGAAGAAATTCTTTACAGAGAGAGTGATCAGCCATTGGAATGGGCTGCCCAGGGAAGTGGTGGATTCTCCATCCCTGGAGGTTTTTAAGATGAGACTGGATGTGGCATCAGTGCCATGGTCTGGTAATCACGGCACTGTTGGATCAAGGGTTGGATTTAATGATCTCAGAGGTCTTTTCCAACACAGCTGATTCTATGATTCTATGATTTCAAGACTATGAGGAGTACAAAAATCTTTCATTTGCTACCTGAAGGGGGATTAATTATTTCACCCCAAGGAAACAAGCCATAGGGCCCTGGTTTGTCGTGGACACAGTCAGTTGGCCCCACAGCACTCCTGCCTTTTGCTGAAGAGAAAGGACAACTACCAAGCAGAGAGAGGAGGAGAAAGAGCTGGATTGTAATGTGCACGGACAGACCACAAGGCAAAAAAAAACATGACCATTCTGGGCATGTGACATTTAACTAACTTAGAAATTTCATATACTTGCAAATGCACAGTTACAGAAGCAACCTAATGAAAGTATTAAAAGTGAAAACCAATTCAACTCTACACACGGGAACAGTGAATGTGAGATCTGAAAGAGCTGCTGCTGATACTTTGCAAAGAGGTGTTGGATCATTGCAGCAAGTTCTTCGCCAACAAGTCAGGATTCAGTGATGACACAGAAAGGCAGGAGAGAAGTAGAAACCCAAACAGAAATCATTGCCTTGTCCTTGTAAGTCTGTGGCGTCCTTAAGGACTGCACCTTAGGGTGTGCCTTACATGCTTAATACTGCACCTCTGCTTTGGAAATCCTGCATGGAGTTCTGGCAATCCAGCAGGAAAAAGAAATATGATAGATATGGGGAAAAAAAAAAAAAAGAGAAGGATGGCTGGTCTTTGAAAATGGTGTCTGTGCTAAGAGAGATTAAACAGACTAGCACTCTTCACCTTGGAAAAGAGATAGCTGGAGAGAGAGGTGGCAGCAGTTAAATTAAATTAGAAATGACATGAAAAAAGTGAATGATGTGAATACAGTCACTAATGCAGAAAGTTTCTAGGCTCTGGAGTTGAAAAATGGGTGAGTGAACAAGGGAAACTTTATGTATTCTATTTTTCATCTGGTTGTAAAGGAAATTGGACTAGATGGTGGTGTTTTCCTATCTAATACAGCCACTCCAATGTTCTCATATTGTTCTGCACAGGAAAAAAATTACAGATCTCATATTCATCATCATTTAAGTGAAAAAAAACATAACAACCTAAAACCATACCTTTAATTATTAGAAATAATAATCGTAAAAATCATTAAATCAAAATGGATCTTTCCAACTGTTAAATTGACTAAAATAATTGTAGACTTTGAGGCTGTTTTTGTTGCAATGTTAAGAACAAATAATTAAATATGTTAATTTAATAACCACAGATAAAAATAGGGAAAATTGCAAAATGACTAAATGACAACCATAATATTCCTCTACATTATTCCAGTTTTGTTAAACTAAATCTCCCAACAATATAATCTACTATTAAAACCTTACTGATGTACAGACAATGCAAATATACTGCTGTCCTTGTCAGAGTTCACATAGCACAGCAAACATAGGTAAATATCATTTGATACAGATCTTACAAAATCAGACCAAGTCAGTAATCATTACACAAATCAATATTTCCAAGCACCACTGTGTCCTTTTTCTCATGAACTCATCTTTCAGAAATTTCTATTGACTCGCAGCGTTTTTAAAAGAGGTTTCTATCATTTTGTGGCAAAGTGGGGTTTAGCAGGGAGAGACAAAGCCTGCTAGAGAAATGTCTTCATGCAACATGAGAATGTTTTTGTCATCCTGCCTGGCTCTACCTGGAAAATGGGTCTATAATTTCAGTACATTGTTTGGAACTCAACACCAAAGCCATAGCTCTCCTTATTGTCTGGTAAAGAGAAAAAAAAAAAAGCTACAGTTTCAGCTGGAGGTGGTCTTGCTATAAACCAGTAAAGCTAGATTTTTTATCAGTAGTCCCTAATATTTTGAAGGATTATTTTTACAAAGTTACATTTACCTGCCTGTGTAAAATTTAAAGACTAGGACAGGGCTAAATTTGAAAGGTTGTGAAAAATAGCAAATACTGGAACTTTTTGTCACTGAAAATAATTTTTTAAGGGTGCCGTGGTGTATTTTAATTAGGCCTCAACTCTGAAAACATAAAAGACAACTCATTATGCATGTACTCATAACAGTAAAGTATATTGTGCTTTCCTAAAAGATGCTTCTGAATAAAGTATGTTTTATTTTGGTGTTACAGAATTTGCAAATTTTTCCTCAAGTTTAAATTTTTCTTTGTAAATAAGCCAAATAAAATTCTAATGGTCACGAAGAATACAGAGATGCTTGAGAGTGCAGCTTAATTCTCCCATTACTGACATAAATAATAGCGATATAACACATCTTAACAGAATGAATTACTAATTTAGATTCTTTATTGCCAAGTCTCACAGTTTCGATGACATTATAAAATCATAAAAAAAAACACAAGTTATGAGTTTTCCTCCTTCCAAATAATGCAAATAAAAATTACAGACGAAAAACGCATTTACTCATCCTACAATATAATTTACTTTATCAGAAGAAAAATCAACAATACCATCTGATGAGAATGTTCATCAGATGTGACTCTTATTGCTATAAGGGAAAAAAATAATTTTTCTCTACGGTCAGCTGCTGTGTGAGTTCAGTGGTAAAGCAATTATCAAACTATTTGACAATGGCACTACTGCTATGTGTAAAGAAATACTGTCTGGGTGGCTCAAGGTTGTAATAGCAGTAATGGTTCCACAATTAACCAAAGTAATAGGGGAACCTAAAGAGCATCTGTTACACTAATGGTAGGAATAGGCAACATAAAGCATATAGAGAGGTAATACAAATTCAGATTTTATAGCCACAGATAAAAATACTGAAAATTGCAAGATGATTAAATCACAACTGTAACAACCTTCTACCTTAATCCAATGTAGCTAACCCAAATCTTCTAGCAGTATAATTTACTGCTAAAACCTTACTGATGCAAATATGCTGCTATGCATATCAGAGTTGATCTACCACACCAAGCATTAGTAAAACTTTTGGTACAGTTTTTGCAAAATTAGATTAAGTTGGTGATCATTAGACAAATCTAAATTTGAATGTAGTACCAGTGAAGGCCAATTTATACGAGCGTGGAGTACATTGTGAATAATTTATACAGATGCATTGTCTTTTCCCACCAAAAATCCCCACATTTTTCAGTATTCAGTAGTTACAAAATCCATGAATGAAGCCATAAAAATAGGAATTGTATATAGTGCATTAAAGAAAATAATTATTATAGTGGGTTTTGGTTGGGTTTTGATTTTGGTTTTGGTTTTTCTTCGGGAAAATGTGCTGTTTCATTAGAGACTTTTTATTGGTCTTTTTCTCTTCTGGTGATGTGCATAAAATTCAAGCTGATTTTCGTATCCAGGCGTGCTCCCAGGAAGATCATGCAGCAAAGGTGACTCTGTGACCTGAGGTACATCACCAGGGCTCTTACAGCTTATTGTCTTGAAAGAGTAAATACCAGAAATTGGCACCCCACTGGAGCTGTGTTCTGCTTTTTTGGGCAGAGAGCAAGGAGGGCCATGCTGCTCTCGAGGTCCCAGGCTGTAGCTGAGCAATGAAGCTGCTGCAGTTGTTTTCATTTGTAGCATGCCTTGTTTGGTTTCTGCTCTTACTGAAGTGCCTGGTGTGAAACTCCAGCTGCTAGGAGGACACACATCCTGGTCAGTCCACCCAACCCCCTCTGATAAACAGGCAGGAGAAAGAACAGCTTTTTCACATCTAGTCATAAATCAGAAACACAGACTTTTGGCCCTGGAAATTTAAAAGTGTCTGGATTTTACCTTTCTTCGTCAATACTCACCCATTCATGAGTGAGAGAAGAATTACTGGAAACAACTAGAGAGGCATCAATAGGTAGAAGTTAATAACCTCTGTAGACATTTTCATCCAAGTTACTTGGTTTTTTATACCCTGAACAGGCTCCTTGCTACTTCACATCAGTGAAGACTGTCAAATAACAGCAGCTTACAGTGCTCAGGCTCTGTGAGTCTAACCTAGTAGCTCCATGTATAAAATATTGTGCATGTTGCATTGAATATGTGAGGGAATATTCAGGCCTGGATTGTTTGGGGGAGTTAAGGGTAGGTGGGTGAAGAAGGTATTGAGTTGATTCTTGGCCCATCCATTAAATACATCCCAATTATATCTTCTTGTGCTAAAGAAAATAAAAGGCCATACTTGAGCTTAATGCAGTGCTACAGCTGTACTATGCAAGATGCTTGAAATACGTTAAAGAATATATAGCAAATATATATAACAGCACTTCTCTTCCACCAGATGGTGCAGAGGAGGACTCTGCCCCCGTGTGTATATTCAGGCAGTTGAACTGAGCATACACTCACTCTCAGGGTCTAGTTTTGTTTGAAATAGGGATGTTAAAGTTTCATTTCAGCAGAGGCTCTTGCCTGCTTCAGGCAAAAATTGGAATCCTGGCTTGGTCCCAGCAACTTGAAAAGAGTCTGATGCCTATACAAATATACATAATGGCAGTCTTAATCATTAGGAATTATGTTATTTTTCTGTTTCTCCAGTAGTGTTTCATAATGAATCAAAATGAGCTAGACGGTTCACTAGTAGTTTGAATGCTAATTAAATGGAGACCTTCAGCAGTTTGTGACCACTTCTAGTGCTTCTAATTTCTGTTTGTTTACATTTCTGTTTATCAGCGAGGCTTGTGTTTTAGAAAACCCCAGCATAACAGAAGAATCCTAATTTCTTGCTTTTTCTCTCTTTTTTTTTTAAGAAGCAAAGCTTTCAAATCTATAGTAAACTCTTCCTGCTCAGACATCAGTGCAACTCGACTATGCAACAGGATTTTTTATCTCCCTGAAGTGGGGATTCAGAATATTAAGCAGTTCAGAGTAGGATTTACAAGGATTTTGCCTGCCTAGTTGCTCCATCATTTTCTCACTTCTTTTCTTCGTTTTTGATTCAGTGGACAGAAAATGAGATTCCATGAAAACAAAAGGAATTTAGCAACAGCAAAGCAACCAACTAATTGGAGAAAGAAAAGGGGGGGGGAAAGGCAAAACATCCTAAAATACATATGTTTTGCCCATCTGGTTTTTGCTAATCATACAACAGTGAATGGAGCATTGACCAGTATTGTGCTTTGAAATCTGGTTTTGCTGGTTGAATCTTCTTGCTGATCTTTTTAGAGGGGCTGAGTTTCACCTTTGTAGCTCTTCCCATCCTCACTCTTCTCAGAGAGGATGTCATTTCGTGCCTCTACATCCCCTTTTTTATAACGTTGAAGGAACACACGCCAGCTATGAAGCAGAACCCATGAGCTCCCCTGTGCCATTGCTGTTTTAACTGCTCTGATGGATGAACAGGGCAAAGCTCTGAGCTGGTTCCCTGCCAGGAGGAGGCAACTCCCAAAGTGTGGGGAAGGGACCCAGCAGTTCTGGGCACCAGCGGGCTGCATTCTGCACAGCAAGGAAACAGCAGCAGCTCCTAAAGCCTGGTTTCTGCTTGAGTGGTTTTCACAGAGAAAAATCAAAGATTCACAGGGATATGCGGGCATGTATTTAATTTCTCTGTCGGTATCCTTCTGTCTTTCAATGCCTTAAGAATAGAAATAGTGAAATTCAGGGAGCTCACTATTTAAAGAATCACTATTTAAAGAATCCCATATAATTTCTTTTAAATAGTGTGTAAAAGAGCCTATGGAGGAAGCAAGCACCAGTTTATAACACTAATTCTAATTTTCCTGAATGATACAGAGTGCTATATATGTGAAATAAAACTGGTACTCCTACTCCTGCTACTAATAATAACAGCGATAACTAAGAGAAGGTCACACTAATTTTAATTCATTATTCTTCTAAGGAACCTCTGAAAATCTGCCTTTCTTTTCCCCAGCTCTGCCAAACAGAGAGGAAAAACGTATCCAGTACTTTTTCTTGGTCCTGGTTCGTTTCAACCACAAGTACAGTAACTCTTTCTGCTGAATTGTAGAGCGTTCTTTCATGTAGGAAGCACCAAAAGTCATGGCTGCATCTCTGTGATTCAACAATGTTTATTAGCTAAATGAAATGAGAAAAATGGATGGAAAGAGGTTTGCATTCATAGGACATATTCTTTTCTCCCTTTCACAGTATTTCCAGTCTCTTCTGTTTCTTTAAAATCTCTTAAAATATTTTGTTTATGTTCCTGTATCAAGAATGTTACTAAGCACGTAATGCTGTGAAGAAAACATGGTTTTGCTTTTTCCAAAATTTCCAGAACCAGTGTAACATCTCTTTTTCTATAATTGATTTTCAAGTTTGTTTACAAGGTTTCATGAGGTGTGACCTATTGAAATGAGTCATCTAGTTTTCAGGGTGTTCTGGGAATAAAAACTTCCTGCACAATGTAGGTGTAAAAACACTATTAAAATGTTAGCACTAGAATAACTCTCCCTAAACATGTTGAAAATGGTTTGATTGTTTGATTCGAAAGAACAGTTCAACTCACCATCAATTACACTCAGAGCTCATTAGGTTTGTGCTGTTATAATTATCAGTCCTTTTATGTCTTGGGCCTTTCTTGTAGCTCTTTGGAAGAATATTTTGGTTTTGATGCACAGCTGCTTGTTTCACACTGGCTCTGCCTCAAAAGGGAAGATCTGATATCAAACACTGTTGTCAGTTATGAAAAGCAATCACAGCCACCATTTTTTTTATGTTTCCTCAGAAGGGACATATGAGACATTTCAAAGTGTTGTATTGGAGTGTTTCACAACACTTTTGTCTCTTTAAGCAACCCCTTGAACTTGTACTTTTGTTGTGTCATGGATCCCCTACACATTGTTGCTTCTTTAAAGGAAGATACTCTGAAGTTCTTACACTACGTGGTGTTTTGCTCCTCAAGTAAACTTATCTACATTGCTGTTGGCATATGAAGAGGTGGAATAATTTGAAGTTAGATTTTGAGAACTGGGAATTTAAAGGAGAGACTTTCTCTAGCACTTCCCTTAGTATTTGTTTCTCCGTGCGAGTCTACGGACTAAACAAATTTAATCTTTTAATATTTTCCATTATGTTGCCAGCGTTTTAAACAAGGATTTCTGTGGTAGGTGGTTATAAAACTTGTCTCTAAAAAAAAAAAATCCCCCATTCATGAAAAAACATTATGCCAAAATGTGCGATTCGAAATGATAAATATTATCTTTACTGAAATTCTGCTGCTTGGACTTGGCCACAGGGGGTGTACCAGCACAAGGGTTGTTCTTTCCCACCAAGCTGTACATACTTCTAGACTTTGTTCTTTGCTCTGAGATGAAAGACTTCAGTTAAAGATTATAAATCTAGTTCAGGAAGTCTTCCTGATGATACTATGTTTGTATGCATGCCAGGCCACGACATACATATGTGCATGAGAAAAATACCTGTTCACTGCTTTTCAGAACTGCTTTTTGTGTTCTGCATACTAAGAAAAACGTCTTTGAGCACCTCACACTGAGAAGTTCCCAGAAGCGGTTTGTATTGGCTGAGAATCACCTCTGTCAGCCAGCAGATCTTGGTGGTAATTTTGCCTTGGTTAAAATATTTAAAAGCTTGAAATGTGCATTGAGTCAGATGGGAGGAAGACTGCATCCTTAGGCACTGCAAGCAAAGCAAGCATGAAGCATACACAATGTCAAACTGTTCATGGCTAAGCCTCTGATGAGGGACTCAGCCATGATAGTATTTGTTCAAAGGGTTGGCTGGAGTGGTTCTTTGTGGACCTAATGGAAAACCAAAGTATTTGTTTTGTCTGGGAAAGCTTGTTTTTTCCCAGCATATTGCAGAAAAAACCACGTCAACTTCTTTTCTCTGCGCCTGTTCTGTGACGTGACAGACATCTCTTCGGGCAAAAATATCTTGCAGTAATTTGTCTGACTATCACCAGACAGGTAAATAAAGCTTGAAAAGCAGATGTTTCAAAGAACAAATTTAAGCAGCACTAGACAATGTGATTTACGTTTAACTGTGCATCTTAACTTCTACAGATTTTCTATTGGTAACTGGAAAATAAATTCTGTAAAAACGCAATGCTCAGAAGAAAAATTTCCAAGATTTCACTGTTTTCTTCTGTGCTCTTATAACTTGTTAACAGTAAAGAAAATTATTCAATGAACTATAAATTCCTGTCATAAAATGCTAAAAGTAACTTGTTTAAACTGAATAGAGGTGAATCTAAATGAATAATATACCCTATCAATTAAATGTACATGTGCTTAAAACCATCATGTTCCAATCACCAGCTGTGATAGAGGCACACACATCTGAAGTAAGATGGAGGGGGGGGATTTTAACTGAATGTCTGTATTCTCTTGAACATCCAGTCAAGAATTAAATTAACCATTACAGGCAGTAGGGGAACATGTTTGTGATGCCACGTTCTTCATACATGATATCTTCAAATACAACATCACAGTTCATTCATAGATTAAGTGTTTTAAAGAAACTACCCAGCTGACAGTAGTTCATATCTTATTAAGAATGCCAGAACATTTTGATCATACCCAGGGGCAAATCACACCATTGCTGGTCAGCACACACTTGCTCGTGCATGAAAGGGAGATGAGTTGGGAGATGAGTCAGGAGATGTGTCACTGCATCTGTCTTCTGAATTATTTTTCCACAAGCAATTCGCCTTTCTAGGGGCACCTAGTCAACAGAGAATGAGGCCAAGGAATCTGATACTCAGTGCATGGTGCTAAGGAGTGAGCTACAGAAGAGGAGGTCAGTGCTGAATGACACATTTCAAACTGTTCTTGGGTACAATAACTCATGTGTTCTCTCTACCTGTGCTCCAAGCCAGTTCCATTCAAAATTGGTGTTTCCTTGAATTAAGTTCACAAACCCCAACTTCTCAGATAAAATGACTACCCACTTCTGGGAACTTGACTTCATTTCTGTCTCACAGTGAAAAGGTGGTCATGGCCTTGGCATGTAATTTTGTTGTGGTGAGGCCCTCACTATTTTCAGGGGGTTTCACCCTCTTCCATGCATGCAAGAATTGTATTTATTTAAATATTCTTCGTTAATCTCCACATCCCCAGTAAGACATAACGATTCTGCTCCTCTTCATGTTGCATCTTGAATAAAATGTCTGTGGTTAGTACAGTTTGGTTCGAATTCAGTGTTTTCAAGTGTGCATTTAACACTCTTGACGTGAAACAAATTACTTGGGCCCTCAGGCGACTTGGGGCCAGAGACACCTACTTTGTGAATTTAAAACAACTTTATGGGGCAGGCAGGTACACAGATGATCAGCTCAGCCAAAAAGCTGCTGCCTCCGGGCATGCGCATATTAGTTATCCAAGGATGTGTCTGTCAGGGGTGCATTTCTCTTTCCATCCTTTCTATGGCTTTAAGCCAGGCTTTTGTGAACGCACTTCATGGCTTTGTTGCTCAAATTTGATTTAAGACTGTGGTGTTAAAGATGTTTAAATGTGCGTTGGTTTCTTATCTTGAGTACAGAAGCACGTTGAATAAAAAAAAATGATGCCAGAGGTCTCGTGGAGACTATTTTTGGGACAAGGAAAAATTCTTCATTTCCAAAGGAATAGCAGGAAGTAACAGAAACACCAGCAAGGCAGTAACAGGATGTGTGCAGATGCGTGTGCCACTGGGGAAGTCATTTTAATTGTCAGTTTTGCTGAAGCTGTGTGAGCATCTTTCATGAAAAAGTAGCAGAGAAGCGAGAGCTGTGGAAGGCAGGAGACACAGAAAACTGTGTGCAAGCACGCTCCAAGTATAGTTTGGATGTTATATCATTAACAGGTATTCTGAGAAATTTTACTCTGCTTGAAGTCATGTTGCCAAAGAGCAAGGTATGTAGGGGAGCAGGAGGACAAGAGAGATGGCTGAGGCACTCCAGAATGTTTTCTCACAGGATTTGGGAGAGGAGAGAAATTCCTGGCCGGAATTTTTGCGGCAGGATCGTATCTCCTCAGGTTTGTGTGGAAGATTTGGACCATATATTTAGTTGTCAGATTGTTAGATGAGGGCTTCCATGTGGTAGTTCCATCAGAGCCCCTGCTGTGTTTGGGGTCTACTGTGTACTTTGAAAAATGCGTGCTCACTGTTATTACATGGAGATAAGCTTCAGTATATTTTTATCTACAAAATGTTTTGTGCATTGAATATCAAGTCTGACAGGCAGAGAAGCAGTTTCTGTGGTTGCTGGTTCTTACTCCCTGCTATTACAGAGAAACACCATCCATCCGGAGCATTACTTGCATGGCGAATCCTCTAGTGAGTAAAGAGATACAGGATGTTTCAAATTAGTTGACCTTGCTATAAATAAACCTAGCTATACCTGAGGAAAACAGAATTACACTAGTTTTGTCAAGCTGGCCATAAAACTGAAATCCTTACTGAAAATAGTGCAATTGCCACAGAATGCTGAACTGTCAGCTCATTTCTTTGCAAATCTAACCCCTCAGTAATTGTAAATCTAATTTGATGGAAAGTCCATTGGAACAATTTGCTGATCTTTGACATTCTCATTATGTATAATGCTTTGTAAAACACTCTCTGAAATAATCTAGTGTGGATTTTTTTTTATTATTTTTTTTCTAGAATGGTTACTGTGACCCTGATTTTGAGATTAAAAAACATATACATTTCAAGAAAAAATAAATTATTAGAGGAAGACACACTGCCCTTTATATCACATAGAATTTTCCTCTGCCAACATACAGCTGCTTTCTGTGATGTAATTTCTAAGGTTTTATGTGAACTCTTGCTCCCTGATTCATGTGTGTCCTTTACTAGAAGGTAGGAGAAAAGTAATTGGTGAGCTTATTGAATTTTTGAGTGTAACAGTGATGGCAACAACATAAGACAAGAGAAAGTACAACTTAAAGCAGTAGTAGGATCTCGGCATCCATCTGCTGGATGCTAGTTATTATTAACTGACACTTATTTATTAACTATCCATTTTAAGATGCAGAAATCTCATTTTTATTTTTTTTTCCCCATTTATTCTTTGTTTTGGTGGCTTATGGCCCATCTCCTAGAAGGATAAAATTTTTAACAGACCTCTGGAGATCAGCTGGTCCAAGCCCAGCTTAAGGCGGGGCCACCATACATCAGGTTGCTCAGGGCCTCGTTCTAATGAGTTTTTCATATGTCCATTTGTGGAAAACCCACAGCATCTCTGGGTAACTTGTTGCAGCATTTGACCATCCTTGTGGTGAAAAAGAATCTCTTAATTTCTAGTTGGGATTTTTGATGTTCCAGCTTGTGTCCATTGTCTCTCATCTCCACGCACATCTAAGAAAAGTCTGGCTCGATCATCTCTTCTCCTTCCCACATAGTAGCTGGAGATAGCAATAGTGTTTTCTCCCTAAACTCTCTCTTCTTAAGCACAAAATGATGGAATTCTCTCAGCGTCTCCTCATGAATTATGTGCTCCAGCCCCCAACCACCTTGTTGACCCTTCCTGTCTATGAGTGCAAGCAGCCACAAATTAAGCTGACCTCGGCAGGTTATGGATTTGCTGCTCTTTTATTATTATGTGTCATTCACAAACATTGTCATACTTAACACATGTGAGATATATTGCATTGTGGCTCCTACTTGCAGAGAGTGCCATGAAGTTTTAACCACTTAGACAGCATGGTAATGAAGGGCACGAATGTCCCTTGAACTACCAAACATGTTCGTGTGCTGGAACAGTCACTTAGATTACTAAGAGAAGTCATTCTACTTGTACACACATTATTTTAGAACATTAACATTTTATGGGTCTCTTATTGTGACTGTTGGGATTGCTTTTGTTGCTTGGTGGTCACAAAAATGGTAGGCTTACTTTGCAGTACCATTTCCTGAAACCTTGACAGCTAGAGACGGGTTTGATTGCTTCATGTAATTTTAAAGTTCCAGACGGTATTGTTGCATTTGATTAGCATACAAATAAAACATCTAATATTTAACTGCTCCTCAGAGATATTAGGAACTTAGTGTAACTAAATACAAAGAAGTTTTCATCATAATTTCTAAGTTTAATTGTAATGCATAAATTATTAGCGCTTGTGAGAAAGTAGGCATTATTGGGATGAAAAAGAAAACTGAAGCCAGGAGACTATAGCTGTTCATTTTTTAAGCATTAATTCTATTCTACCTTCTTATGTCAGCTGACATACATCTTCAATGATTCCATCATTAAAATGGAACAACTTTTCCTATTAAATTCAAGGTTATTTATGAACCCAAGGGTTCATGTTGACCTGTTTAACATCATTTAACAACATCCCTAGTACTTTTCTGTTTGTTTCCATAATCTGGAAGTAGTTTCATTTTATTTCTGCTTATTCCCATATTTCTGTTTATTTTTATCTTCATCACTTATCTGGTGTGAATTACTTTCAGTAATGTAGCTGTGTAAGACTATCTTACTCAGTCTTATCTCTTGGAAATAAAGGCATCCAGCTATTAATTTCTTCATTATGCAAAGTCATAATAATAGATGCTCTCTGTCCTTTTATATAAAAAAAAAAAAAAATTAAAAATACGATCAGCAAAAGCTTGGTAAAAATTAAACCCAAGAAACCCCATTTCAAATATATTTTTAAATACTTTTAGGTGAAATATTGTTTGTAAGGGCAGGTGAAGTACCTGCCTTACCACTACCACCACAACATCTAAAAATCATTCTTTTACAAGTCATTCTGTGAGTCGAGGTAAGACATTGTTCATGAGTCTCACTTTACTTTAGAGGAACTTTGGCTCAGATAAAGAGAACACTTTGCCGAAGCACACACTCGGGGATTTGCTGTAAGGCAAGGATTTAAATTTGATTTTCCATGCTTATTCCCTGGAAAAACCTTTGTCTCAAAGGGTGTCACCAGCGTGATGTCCTGGAGGAGCACCTCACACATCGCTGGGCGCAGATTAAGTCACGGCTCAGCAGAGCAAGCGCACTTTTTTATGATTTTGCTGGACTGTGAGGTGCAAAAAAAAAAAACCCTTTCCACCTTAAGTACGGAAATAGATTTTGAAGGAGCAGACCACATGCTGCCTTCTCGGCCCAGGTGACAAGAGCAGGTCTTTGATGAGAGGCAGCTGCCAGCGAGGGGGGCTCTTTGATTTTGTGCTGCCCGGCGCCGCGGGCTCGCTGCTGCTGCTGGCGCCAGAGCCAGGCGTGCTGGTGGCAGAGAGGAGCCGTCGCAATGGGCTCTGAATTCATGAATCTCACCTCCACGGGAGGAGGAGCAGCCTGCTAAAGCTTTCCAGAAGTCCAAAAACACTGCTTCTCACAGATAAAGGATTCCTACCTTAAATTTACCCGTGTCTCCTTTGGTAGTCGGTGCCTTGCAAACTGAAGCTGGGATTTAACATGCCAGTTGCAGCCCAGCGAAGGTGTTTAATCGTGTTTTAAGTCCCATTTGTTGGGTGCCTGCATGTTTTACTGAATTAAGGGCTGCAACACCCTTGAAATATCCACATTTGGCTTCACACCTTTCAGAAGTAATCTCTGGATTTCAGCTGAGTGTACTGTCTACATGTTGGTTAGATAGCTACATGTTGAGATGTTGGTTACATAGTCATAACTAAAATTTCACTAACAAAAGCTTCTGCATCAAGCAGAATACCATAATGAACAAAATCATTGAAGACCATCTTTATTTTTGATCAGTTTTAGCGTGCAGAATACTTCAGAGAGAACCATCATGTGCTTTACATGGTGTAATGTAAAGGGAGCAGTCTTGTTAGGAAGAAGGAAAGAGGGAAAGAAAAGAAGCTCAGCAGTGGAGTTTGGATGAGTTGTGTTAATTCCAGCTTTGTTTGGAACATTGTTTTCTGCTTTCACATTTTGTGTTCTTGACTTCCTTAAAGAGAGGACTAAGTTTTTAGAGGTCTTTTAAGAGGAAATGTCATTTAATGAACCACTTCAGTTAAGAAAGAGTGGATGCTAATGAGACAATTTAGGTTGAAGGGTTTATATGGAAAATCTCATGCAGTTAGAATAAGAACTGAATAGGGAAAGGAAGGGAAAGTTACTTGTTGGAGTGATGAAATAGTAGATGAGCAGAATACTTCTGGAGCAAAAACAGACCCATGAGATTTTTCCTAGGTTCATAATGCTTCCAAGAACTTTTTCCAGACCACTGTCGGAGTGGAAACTAATTTTAACACTGCAATATAAAGATGCTGTCCTTTTAAGAGCTGTAGAGCAGCAAGGGCTTTCTGCTCAGCTTTAGAACAACAATTTACAGGGTCAGAGCTCTCCTTGGTAGGCAGCATCTTGATTTACACAGAATATCCTAGAACACTTTCTGGACAGAATGAATGTTCCATAAGAACCGTGACAATGTGACCAGAAATATCCATAGTTTGACTAGGGGATGGTATTTGCACCAGTATTTTCAATTTTGAATTAATTTTATTGTTGTTCTGTGAGTTATAAAGCTCAAGAAGCTGTAAATCCTAAGAACAGCCCTTCTAACAACAATTTGTTGCTCTGTGAATATCCTCCATACATTTTTGCCCAGCTTTTCTTCCTTACCGTAAGTTTTTAGAAGACCTTCAGCAATGTACTAAATTTTGACTCTCTCCACATGTTGCAGCCACCACTGCAAGGAGAGCTGTAGAGTAAATGGTGAAATGGCAGCATCATTTTTTATTTTTTCCCTTGAAAATTGTATTGTTTCTTTTTGAAGTTGCTGGTTGGGATTTTTCTTTAAGGGAAGGCCCTGAACCACTGAAGTTCTGTTCAGAGAGAGATCTGCATTTCTTTTGCTGCAGATAGTATATAATTTGACACTATTGGCACATTTTGCAGACTTGTCTGATTTTTAAAGTTCTCCTCAAGAACTGTTCCAGCACACTACTTACACTTATTTCCCCAGTGTTAGACTTTCTCCAGCTTTCCAGCATCAGGAACAAGCTCAGGCTGCTATTAAATTGGGTTTGCCATCTTCAAATAGTGTGAGCACAATCAGCATTTAGTAAAATAAACATGGCCCCATTATTTCTTAATGCCTTGCTTAACAACTTTAAGATTAGACCGGGTCTCCCATACTCCCAGTAGGCAGCACTTAAACAGTGAGTAATATTTCTGTCTGCCGTAGTCAAGTAATCCCAAATGTAAGTAATTTACAGGATGGCATTAGGGACTGTTACAAGAGACATATTGTAATATGTCACTGAAAATCAGCCTGCCTCTGCACATTTGATCAACAGCCAGATGGAGGCTTTTATCACGTTTATTTAATCTGAAATATACATAGTAATTACAGTGGACCTCTGATTTTTCAGTCCCAGGAGAAGGTAGGAAATGAATCCGTCGTTTGGAATCTGGTGTGGATGTGACCCCCTTGGTAGAATCTGGATGCCTTGCAGCTAGTGGTGCTGACAGTAGAGATCATGCTGCTGGAAATGAATGCATGCTGCCAAGTTTAAAAAAAAATAATAAAAAAAAAACCTGCCCATAAACCAAAATCTGCGGCTTTATTTTTTTTATGAATACAGAAAGGTTTCAGGAAAGCAAAGATCAATGTTATTCTTAGCAAATCCGTTACCAATCAATGGCATGAAGAGCAAACGGTGTCCTACTAATAGCTGGATGGTATTTAACTTTAAGGCATCTGAAAACAACAGTCTTAATGTTCCCACAGGAGAATTTGGTCAAGCTATTGGATTCCATCAAGCATGTCATTATTAAATGGGGAAAATATTGTTGGCATAAAGAATGGATAGCATTCAATTAAGCCAGAGGCTAAAATTCAAACAAATTGAAGGTAGTTTTATTTTTTGGGCAGAAATTTCACGTTATGTTACTGCTGTCCCAAAAAATTTGCAAAAGATTTTATGCCCTAATTAGAGCAGCTATAGAAGATGCCTCACATATTCACAGTGGTGCACACCTTATCAGTAATTTACTCCTCTTTTCAGTTACTCTGTGCATTACAACAGACTGTCTCTGCTAATGTCTCTCACATCTCTCTTTCTGAGATGAGCTGGATCAGTCAGCATCCTCTCTTGGATCAGTTACCCTAACCTCAAATATGCCTGGCTAATCTTCTGGAGATATATTGACAGATAAAATATACTACTAACTGCCAAAGAAGAAATTCTGTTACAATTACTCATTCTGAGTAGTCCCATGACAGATTAAATTACTATTCAGCATGAGTAAGGTGTCAGATTCTGGCTGTAAGTGGCTGGTTTACTGGGGTGTTTTGATGTCATTATAGGCTTATAATTATTCTAATCTGATTTGGTAAGAAAAAATTAGTATGACAAGCATAAAGAATTCATTTGAACAATAGGTTTTCTTCCACCACAGACTTAAGTTTTAATTAGAGCTGTTCTTCAATTAAATTAAATCTGCCCTTCTTGGCTTTAAAACTCTCATGAACGTATTCAGTACACTGTACCTTGTATAACTGTGAATCTGTCGCTGCCTCTCTGATCCTTATACAACCGTACCTGTTCTTGGCTAACTTTATGTGTGTGGCTCTGCTTTACTGGTGAGAAAGCCTTCTCCTCCCCAGCTTCTGCCATCTCTCTCTCTCTCCACTTCACTGATCCTCTCCATCCACTTGTTTCGTGCCATTTCTTAACTGAAAGTGTGTCTTTCCTCCACGGCTTACTTGAGGGAGTATTTACTATTTGAGCTCTGGCTGATTAGCTCTGAGAAGCAATCTGTGAGGGAGTTCACATAACAGCACAAAAAACAAGGTGGCAAAGAGGTCACAGTGGGAATATTTATGCTCCTTTCTAGTAGTCTTAAGCTATTGGGACTTCCTTAATTTAGCAGAGTAACTTTCTTAAATGCTTTGAGCGATGACTCCCTTAGCAGTCTCACCATAGTTCATGGTGTGTAGTTATGGTGATAATGAGTTGCTTTCTCACAGTATGTGCAAGATAAGACTGCCAGAGACCATCTGAGTGCCTGGCCCCGGCCCTTGCAGTGGCAGCCAGCAACAGATGCCCACGCTCAGCAAATTCCACGGAGCACTTGTGCCACGATCCCTTCCCACACAGTCGTGTTCGCATTTTCTCCAGCAAACCAAAGTCTGTAGGAAGGAACCCAAAGCCACAACTCAAAGGTATACGAGGAAGGGAGCAGAAAAGGACATTGGCATTTCCAGTTTCTGTGTTAATTAGGCAATGGTTTAATATTTATATAGATAATTAACTTCTGGTGACAGGAAAAGGAGTTGTGCACACACCTACTCCATCTGGTCTCTGGCCTTTTTCTGATGAAGAAAACCGAGAAGAGCAGGGATCCTCTTATATTTATTGGTTTTCTAGGTAGAGATGTTTTTTTGGGTTTGTTTTTGGGGGTTTTTCTGATATCTAATAGGTAGGTGTTTCCAAACTTCAGTCTGCTATTTTTTGTTTTCTGCAATGAAGGCACTGAGCATTCTGGAACTTCACTGGGAGATGAAAATTAAAATGCTGGAACAGTTAACTCATTCAATTTAACAGGGAAATTCTCATGTCATCTGTGCCAGTTGTCTCTTTCCCTATGGCCTCCTGTTTCAGCAGAAAGAAGTTATAGCTGGATGGGCTGCAAGTATTTCTTCAGACCCAGAACTGACTTAATTATCCTCTACAGAAAATAAGATGAAGACGAAAAGTTGCAGATTTCAGATCTTTTTATTTCTAAGAGAAAGTCTGAAGCAATTAATGAGTTTATTGACAGCCAAAAATATAATGTTGTCAATAGAAAAATCTTTTATGTGCTCTAATTAGAGGAACTGTTCCCTTTTAAAGCAGCATTTAAGAAGAAAATAATCTTAAAAAAACCCATATGTCAATGACACAGGCACAAAATCTGGAAGAAGGCTCTAAGGACCCTGAAAATTATTGTTAAACTTTTAATCTTAATGTTGTAGGTATACAGTTCTCTTCTAAGCATTTTAAAAAAAAAAAAATTTACAAAATCAATAGGTAAGGGTAATGCTTTTATTCACTTTGACAAGGGCCACCTACTCACGAATACACATCAGAAGACATTTGGGTTTTTCTCTCCACTGAAAAAAGTCTTAGATTCACGAAAGCAACACGAGCTCTTCAAAAGGAGCTGTAGTTTTCAGCTGCTGAAACAGTGTGGCACTTATCCTTCTGGGATGTGGGCTCTTCTTAATAGGAATGTATATATAATTCAGTACTGTGAGAAAAAAAAACAGAGGCAAAATGGGCCAAATGTGCTACTGCAGTAACATGGGAAGAAAAGGCTATAAATTCCTTTGAAGATTTGCAAGTAAACTTTTTCCCTGCCTGTCTTCTGTGTTGTTGATGGTGTTCTACTATTAAAATAGCAGTTTATATATGCTGTATATTAGTACACTGTTCTTCTTTGCTTCAGGCACTGAAGGAAAAAAGAAGCTTGTCACATATTTTAAGTTCGGAATTGGTTAATAACAAAACACATTTTCAATGAATTTCGCAACTGGCCCCTTTGGGCACCTACTCTTTGCAATTTAAATGAAGGTGCAGAAACTTTCTTTTCCCCCTTAACAATACTTTCACAAGTTTCACGTACATTTATTTTGGTGGTTAGTAGTATATTACAAAAGGAGATTAAAAGTACCTGTTTCAGCACTCTAGGCCAGGCAAGGGAAATTGAACTCCGGGGTGCCCAAATTAAGATGCTAAAATGAGTAAATTCTACTTACCAGCATTTATCACAGAGAACACTACTGCCACTTTTCCTAAGGCAAATACCTTGTCAGCTATCACTTCAGTCTAACCCTCTATCCATATTGTGAGAAAATTCCTACTTCAATCTTTTTTTCCTACTGATGTAAATCACTGAGGTTCTGTTTTTGAGGTTTGGGGATTTCTTTCGTTTTGCTGTTGGGGTTTTTTTTATTTGGTTAGTTTGGTTTGGTTTAGATTTTGCTTTTTTTCCCAAAATTTGCATTGGTGGGACAGTTAAATATCATATAGGTCCCATGGCTAAATCTGGCAGATTATATTAGTCTAACTACATTTTAAAACCCAAGTTTGTGCCATAAGCTGCAGAAGGAAATCTCCTCTGGTTTCCATGAGATGCCTCGTGGCTGAGTACCTTTTTAGCTGAATTATAGAAATACTGCAGTGTGAGCTGACCCCTTACAAGACAGGAAGGAAGAGAAGCACGAAGGGTGGGTTTTGGGGGAAAGAGGAAAGAGGTGAAGTAGGAAGGGCTCAGATGTTATAAATGCCACCTAACCATGTGAAAAGCTTCAAACAGGATCTGTGCCATACTGGGCACTAAAATATTTGCAATGGAGACACAACTCTAATGAAATATTGAGAACTCTAAAGAAAAATTGATTCTTGGGCAGAGATTTTAACTGAAACTTCTGTCTCTGTTAGGGTTTTTATAAAGGTATCTATCTTACACCTTCCCTGATATCCAAGACGGTCTGAGCTCCTGCTGTAACCTGTGCTCTCAGGTTAGTTATAGGAAAACAATAATCTTGACATCTTTACTGCCTCTTAAAACTTGCTGTAATGGATCCATGGTTCTTAAGTAATTTGGAGAGAGTGAGAGCGTGATCACACAAGGTATCTCTCCTTAGGAAATAAGGCTGACATGCAGGGAGATGTCAGTGGGTGATATTCCTAATGTAACTTACATTCACTGGTGGACTCCACAAAACCCCAAACTACTTGCTTTCCGTAGTTTTTTGCAGTTTGCTCTCTGCTGGCCAGAGCACTTGAAAGTAGTGCAGTTGTAGATGCCTCATAATTTGTGGCTGCTTGACAGATTCTCTCCAGAAATGTTGACTGTCTCCCACCACTCCTTTACACTCCTGTCTGCACCAATTCAGCAGCCTCTCAAATATGACAGAGTAATTTATTTAATTTTTGTACTTTCTGAGTTTCTCCACCCCAGAATGCACATTGCTTTACTGATCTGATTTTGAGCCAGGTCCTTCAAACAATTGTGAAGTGTTGGTAGATTGTACTGGGGGTGACAGAAAGACCCTGAATATGGGGAAAGAAGCAGGAGTCATTTGAAGAGATTTTTCCACCAAATTGTAACATGGAGCCCCAGGATCCCTTGCTGGAGTGATTCTACTGTGCCACAGCAATTGATTATTCATGAAATCAGTAAAAGTGACTGTAGGTTGGTGGTTTCAGTCCTTCTGTGAGAAATGGGACATCCCTGTTCTTTTCCCAGCCTTAGGGAACACTCATTTATGAATAATACATATACTTAATATCTCTTCATTTTGTGAATGCTATTTAAGCTTCACAGCAAATTAGGACCTTTATTTCCAGTTTTTCTTTTAGTAGAAATGGTCAAAACAAGTTATTATTTTGGATGCCTCAAACCTAGGTCATCTCAGAGTGACTTTTTTAAAAAAATTCAGATGTGAGATAAAAATACATGTTGATAAAGTTCTGCAGTAGAGGGGACTACTTGAGCATATATTCCCAAAAATATGCCATTTCAGCATTCACAAATGTGCTTGTTCTGCCTTGGCTCAGGAAAGGGTTATCTGACCCTTTCCTGCAGCCTGCTCAGTCAAGTCAACTATGCATAAATAAGAAGGAAACTTATGCATGAAGAAACTGAAATTAGATGAATAATTAACATATACTTTATGCAAAAGCATGAAAAACTGTTCCAAAATTTCTCTGCTTAACTAAAGTGTGAATTCATATTAAAATATTCTACACTGAAACTTTGTCAGCAGGTCATAAAAGCGCGTATCTACTTATTTAATGGGTCTAAGATTTGACTGATGTGTTTCATTTCCTGGTGAACGATACATTTTTTTTTTTACTCTTAGTCACTTTAAGAATGTTATTTAATTTAAATGTGTGCTATTTCATTTAAGTGTATTCACTGTTTGTGAACAAACAGTAATGGCCAAATCCCAGAAGCTGAAAATGGGTACATCTTCACAGCATCAGCAATCAGGACTTTGAAGAGGCTTCCTAAATTTAGAACAAAAGCAAATAAAAGAGAATTAAGAGCTTCTGTGTCATTATCTTTCCGTAAGTTTTTCTTAGTCTCATCAAAAGATGAAATAAACAGAAGAACTGATCTTTGAAGAAGATCTAGTCTGATTGCAAAATTGTAATTTCACTGTTTCAGGCCATGACTACTGTAGCTGTCTGTGGTCATGCAGGAAAAAAACAGTATATATGTGAAACGGTAACAGTGTAATCTAATTTTTTTTTTAAATGGAAACAGCTGGGTTATAAGTATGTATAATGCTGTATAGGTACCTAAAATACAAAAAGGCATAGTTTCCAAATCCCTGTATTTCTATTTTTCAAATACTGCTCAGGCACATTTTGATATAGAAATTATTTATACGGTGATAGATATCCCCAGATCTATAATTCACTCATGGGGCTTAGGTCACTTCATGAAAGGCAAAAGTACAGTGCATTACTCTGTATGCATAATGTAGACCATATTTATATTTAATGCTAACATTATTTTTCAATGAGGAGACTATTCATGAGGTATGCTTCCTGTTCAGAATGTTGTTTATGTTGTACAGATTTTCATTTTGAGACAAAAAATGCTTGTTTCCCAAGAAAATGTTGGCCACTTTTAACCATGTTCATTTCCTTCTCCTCCATCTTTCCCTTCCTCTCCTTCCTTTCCTTTTTTCTTTTCAATAAATAAATTCTTCATTGGTAATATGTATTATTATAATATGTATAATATTGTACGTTGGTAATAGGTCATGTATAAGTTTTTTCCTGGACAAACTTCTCTAGCAATGCTAACCAATATAGTTTGACCTTGATAGCAAGGTTGAGATTATAGCAAAATATATAATACTACCTTTGCAGTCCAACGAATACCTACATTAATTTTAATGTTAAAAATTTCAACCTATAGCAGCATTAGAATCTCATTAATCTACACTATTAGGTGAAAACCTTATGTTTATGCTGGCTTTAGGTCACTTCATGTAGTCACATCAAGTATTTCAGAGGAGGAGTGAGTCACTGTATAGAGTGACTCACTATACATAGGATGAAAACAGAGAGGAGTACTCATCTCAGTGTATTGTGAAGATTTTTATCTATAATGTTTATTAAAGCTCACAGAGAACATACACTAAATCAGGGTATTAAGGTAAGGCTGTGCACTTCAACCAGCTTTTCAAAAAATGCCTCTGAAGTTCTGTGCTAACCCTTGTCTGGATTATCATCTACATCAGGAAGTTCATTATCCCTTAAAATATCTCCTTTCGTTCTTTAGTGTTACTGCCAGTATACCAGCAGGAGTAGTTAGTTTTTAGTGGGAAAACATGTTCTGGCTGCTCCTGAGGCAGCGTTGGAGAAGAGCATCTCCTGCAGGTCGCACACAGGACCGGCTCCTCAGAGCCCGTGTGGGTGCTGCCTTCGTGCTGCAGGGAGCAGGTTTACGTCAGCATTGCCACAGGCACCACAAAAGGAGGAATCTTCTAGATGGCTCAAGCAGGCTGACATTCCTGCAGCAAGCTGTCGCCTCTCATCTTGTCAAGTGAGCAGTCACCTCCTCCTTGCTCCTCTCAGAAAACAAAGCCCCTGCAAGGCACAGGAGAGGATGGCTGCACGCTCCAAGCTCTTGCTGTGCCAAGGCACTGCTTCAGCATTCTTGCTTCCCCCTGCTAGTCTGCTGGTGCACAGAACTTGGGGTTCAGTTTTAATCATCAAAACAGAGCCTAAGTGCCCTTGGACTGATTGTGTGTGCTCAGCATAGTGCCACCAACAGCAGCACCATGCTGGGAGCTCTGTGGAGTTGGAGGAGGAAGCAACCACAGCTGACTTTATAAGGTGTTTGTAGCTTTTTTTGAGGCCCTAAACCTACCACTTGCCATCATGTCCACATGATGTGATCAGCTTCCCCAAAGTCCTCTTGGCAGCCAGAAGAGAATGATGTGGGAGCTCTGAAAGCCAGCAACAAGTGACAGTCATGTCTGATGAGCCCAGTGACCATGAAGAGCAGAACTGAGTCTGTAACAGTGGCCATACCACTCTGTGCTCCAGCAAACCTGAAAGTGTGGTTTCAGAATGCCTCACAGATTACAAAAGGAGGGGAAAACATGATTCTTTTATTTAATCTATATAACATTATATTTATGTACACTTGTATGTTTGTAGATCATAGAATGGCTTGAGTTGGAAGGGACCTTAAAGATCATCTAGTTCCATGGGCAGGGACACCTTCCTCTAGACCAGGTTGCATAAAGCCCCATCCACCCTGGCTTTGAACACTTTCAAGGATGGGGCATCCTCAGCTTCTCTGGGCAACCTCTTCCAGTGCCTCGCCACCCTCACAGTAAAGAATTTTTTCCTGATATCTAATTTAAAATTAATATCTCTCAGTTTAAAGCCATTTCCCTTTGTCATATCATTACATCCCCTTGTAAACAGTCCCTCTCCATCTTTCTCATAGGCTCCCTTCAGGTAATGGAAGGCCCCAATTATGTCACCCTGAAGCCTTCTCTTCTCCAGGCTGAATCATACTAATTCTCTCAGCCTTTCCTCATAGGAGAGGTGCTCCATGCCTCTATTAATGTTGGTGGCCCTCCTATGGAGTCACTCCAACAGGTCCATGTCCTTCCTGTGCAGGGGACCCCAGAGCTGGAGGCAGCACTGCCGGTGGGATCTCCCCAGAGCGGAGCAGAGGGGCACAATCCCCTCCCTCACCTCCTGCCCGCACTGTGGCATCAGCCCAGGATGCAATTGGCTTTCTGGACTGCCAGCAAACATGGCACACCCAAGTCCTTCTCAGAAGGGCTGCTCTTGATCTGTTCATCTTCCAGCCTGTGTTGATACCGGGGGTTGCCCCTCCCCGGGTGCCGGACCTCACACTTGGCATTGTTAAACCTCATGAGGTTCCCACATCAGATGTACCCATGCATTCTGCTGCTGCACAGTGATCATGGTCAGCAGACTGTGATTATGGTATTATGGAATCACACTGCCCCAGCAGTATCACAGGCCCTTCTAATCATCTTCACAGACTCGCCCTCTTTTCTGTGTAAATATATTTCCTACCTTTCCCTTTTGCAAAGCAAAGAAGTTGTTTGCAAACTATTCGTGGGCTATAAACAGCTCATACAAGGGAAATGCCCTTGAAGCAGTGAGAGTGGACTGATTGCAGCATACAGTACATGCTAATAGCATCTTCAGACAATTACTATTACTTCATAGCAGAGGCGCTTTCATTATAATAGAAATCTTACCATGATCCTTAGATTGAATTTTCCCCTTCTTCTGCATATATCTGGTGTGTCAACAGTCACAGGTTGCTGGTTCATTGTTGAAAAGCTCCACTAAATAGTACCATTTCCCATGATTGCTTCTTTGCAACTTTTGTGAAGCATCAGGCAATGTAACAGGCTCATGAGCAGCACAGAAAGCTTGAATCTGACAGTATTCCTAGAGCTCTGAACAGAGTTAGTAAAATGAGCCTGCTAATACATGGTTATATCTATTGCAGGCTTACTCACATGGGGTATTAATCGAGCAGTCGTAGTAAGTTCACAAACTGACACTTGAGACTGAATGATGATCCTTCAGGTTGCCTGATACCTTTATCTGACCCAATTCATGCAGACTCAGCCATGTGCAGAGGAACTTGGCACGGCTGCACTTTATCTACCTTTTTATTTCTGGTGCAATAGGATAGGAATGAAGAGCAAAGAATATATAAGGATTCCCCACTGAGAATCAATTCTATAAATTATGTATTATGCAGACACTATTCTGCTGATGCTATCCAATCCCCAATTCTCAGTTCCTTGTTTTTTTCTTCTATAAATAGCTATGGCCAGGTTTTAAGTTGTAAAATGATGAGGACAAAACTAGAAACCTTTCCCATTTAATAACCTCTGCCGAAAGAAGAATAAGGTAATATTTTTTGTAACAGTGATGTCCTCAGGGTTTTAACAATCTGGGAATACAAGCAGCACTGTGTTGTTGATAAGTTACTGGGGGTAAAAGTGGGAATAACCGTGTTGAATATTAAAGAAGGTAATGCCCTATTTTCAGGATGATCAGTATAAAGCTTGGTATTCTGAATTTTCCCGTCATATTTTGTCTGTGTAGGACCACTCTTGCTTTTTGTTTCTCCCTCTAGATCCAAACGCTCTGGCTGGACAGACCGGACCTGACCACGCTCTTATAGGAGGAATAGTGGCTGTAGTTGTCTTTGTAACACTATGTTCTATAATTCTCCTTGGTCGATACCTGGCAAGACATAAAGGTAGGACAGATTTAGCGGAAGTTCCGTCACTTTTGGAAGCGTGGCACGAATTCAGTGGGAATTCATGTGCCATTCCCTTTCGCCTTTCCCCATCTGCTAAACGGTCTGAATGAAAGAGCTCAGTTCACAGTCCAGTTGCAAGTGAAGCCCCTGTGAATTTTGACCAGTTTTCCAGTGGCTAAGGCAAAGGACACATCATCTTATAAGTCAGTTATTTAGAGAGACTAAGAAGTAAGATTGCCCCTTGGTTTTGGCCCTTAACCTGGACACTTGATTACATGATCTCATAGTTTTATATAGCAGTTCTCAAAATATATATATCTATATCAAGTGAACAAGACTTTTCCTTTTAATACATTATGCTGATATTTTAAGTGTGTATTCAAAAGATAATATTAGAAACCGGTGGCGAATTTTCAGATCAGTTTACCAAGGATCCCTCTGGAATAAGGGGTTAATTCCTGGGGCAAGCTTTACTTTATTCAGTGATTTCACCTTAATAATTCTGCTCTTTTCATTTTCAGTCCCCTCTGCCCTTAGAGATAACAGGGATGGGGTGACACTGATTTCTGACTTCTCTATGATTTGATTTTGACCTAGTTAATTCCAAAATCATTTCTTGAGATTTAACCTCTGCATGTCTTGTAGACCGGTTGTTAAAAATAAGTTGATTCCATGCCACTCTCCTCAAAAGAATTTTAAGAAGGAATGAAGAGAGGATGAGTGTTGGTATTAATTCATTAAGCCTCATGTTAGATAATCATATGCCTAGCAAACATAAGCTCATAAAAACATCTTTTTAATTTGATTGGACCGTGTGAGGGAAAACCAAGATTTTTTTTTTTTAATGAGCCAATGAAAGTGTGTCTCTTTTGTTTTACTTTTCTGAATGAACAGTTTTACTTCTTATGCCAACATAAATTTCCCTTTTCACAAAGGGAAATTTGATTATTGTACACAATTCTTTTTATTCATATCCAGAGCATAAAAATAGCTGTGATATTATAATGTGAGATGGTTCAGTTAATAAAACCACCTCAATTTTGTAATTCTTGGAAATTACTATGGTACGATTCTGTAAAATTAAAGCATAGATATGATCAAGAAAGAACAGAAATACAAATAATCAGTGGCCATTAAAATAAAGTAAAAAACCAAATATGTTTCTGAATATCTAAGTCTTCAAAGTTAGTTTGGTTTTGATGGGTAATTACTCCATGAAACAACCAAAGTTTTATCACTTGTTCTAGAACTGCAAAATATATTGCATATTACTGAAGTTAGATAAAGTGGATTTTTATTAAAATATTTCCTTAATTTATTGTGAATATAACTTCCTTAATATTGTGAATATAACAGAGTTTGTGTATGTGCATTAGCAGTATAAAAAGTGTAAGTATTTCTTAGGCAGATGAGAAAGCTGAGCATACCTTTATGATGCATACTAAAACTGTGTAAAAATATTTGTCCGTTCATGAAATAATCGTAGCATTGTTAGAAATGTACTTCCTATAATGCAGTGTAAAGCTAAAAAGAAAACCCTAATCTTTCTTCTTTTTTTTTTTTCTTTCCTGTTGTACTGATTCCTATAGGAACATATTTAACAAATGAAGCAAAAGGAGCTGAAGATGCACCTGATGCCGACACAGCCATTATCAATGCAGAAGGCAGCCAAGTCAATGCAGAGGAGAAAAAAGAGTATTTCATTTAGATGCAGAGCTAGAATCTTGGAGTTTTACTTATCAGGCTGACTGCTGGAGAAAACTGGCTATCATTTCTCAGAATTCCTTTCTGCCATCTTCTGCTATCTTTATTAACTCGCATACCTGCTATAAGTAGCCAGTTTATGCCAACAATCAGCCGTTGACATCATCATTCTATAATTACAGTATCATGCGTAAAACAGGACATTTCTTATTGCCTAAAAATCATATCCACTGCTCTCTTAACATACAGTGCTTGAATATACAGCCTTAACAATGTTAATCATCATCTTAATCCAAGTTTTCTACATTTTTAAATGTTACGCAGCTTTCTTTTTCGGTTTTCTTTTATCATGTCCCTACTAGTATGTCATAGAACAAAATTCATAACGAATGCTATTAGGTAAGGTCCTAATTTACTTACAGAAAATGTTAAGTCTAAGATTAGAGGTTTACAAAGAATGTTTTATACATGTCTATCTATAATTCAAAAAGCAACTTGTTTTTGAAACATTTGCCCTTGGAAACACAGATTGAAATCTGTTTAGTATAGTTTCCTTTATGTTTGGATTCGGTGGAAAAACAGATCAGTCCAGTGAATTTTTTTGTTTTGTTTTGCTTTGTTTTGTTATGATTTAAGTGGTACCTTGATAACAATGCCATGTTTCAGTGGTGAAAACATGCTGAATAGCTATACAGATTCTGCAAAGTTAGATAATAGTGCTTTATTTGAAACAATTTGTCCTACCCTTTTACTGGCTTTTGGAATCACGAAGATTAGAGAATTTTCTGAGTAATTTATGTTTTTATAATTTATTTGCTAAACATGAACTCACCTGCCTACTCAAATTTGAAGTGTTCATGGGACACAACTGCAAGGCATTTTAGTATCTGTATATAGTGCATATAATAAATTCAATTAAACATTATTTGATACATATTCAACTTTTTTTGGCAGTAGCTGTCAGTCACAAGTAAGCATTTTCTAATGTCCATTATATCCCTTTAGATATGACTCAAATCAATATTCTGAGTAGATAACATGTGTTAGTATTTTTTTTGTCTGTATGTCCTAGCACTGTTCAGCAGCAAACTTTTCTAGTTCTTGTTAATTTTTTCTTTGTTATACAATGGAAGCACAATGTTATATGGAAAGGTAGTTTTAAGCTAACAACCAGTGCACAGCCTCAGGTTTTAAATTACAACCACATTTGATTACTATCCTTAAAAAATACTATTGAGTTGCTAAAATTCTCAATTTTTAATTTGGCAGTTCCAGAGCTGCTTCTCTATGTTGGTTTGCCAAAAAAAAAAAAAAAAAAAAAAAAAAAAAAAAAAAAAAAAAAAAAAAAAAAAAGGGAAAAAAAAGAAAAATAGAAGTGTTAAAACAAAAGATATATGTTTTGTGTATACAGTAAATGGACTAATTCTTTATATTAAATTCCTGTCTATGCATTTTGTGAGGTACAAACTTATGTCACCGTGAATGATAGAGAATTCCTGCCATGCTTTTAGCTCCACAGTGAAAGTCTCTGTTTGGATTATTTCTGAAATTTTTTTGTGTAATTGACAGCTGAAAAAATCACATGCTCTTAAATATGACAACAAAACACTGTAAGCCCATCGGCTTATTTCCTCTTCCAATGAAATGAAAAGGTTGCCATAACAGCTCTTGGGAACGATTCTACACTGGAGAACGTGAGTTAGCCTAGTTGGAGCTTGTTTTGCTCCTACCTTTTGCACCTTTGTCGAAGGAGTATTTCTCTCTGGTTGCTGTATTTGTGAAGCATAAAAGCATGATGGTCTGCTGTAAAGGACTTTCTCCTGGGATTTTATTTTTGTGTGGGGAAGGGAGAGTTTGGAGTACGACATCATGTAGTATGGTAAAATGGAAGATAAAGGTGCTGTGTCAGATTATTTATCAGAAGAATATAAACCTTTTAAGGACAATATTAGAGTATTTTAATTGTTTTTGTTGAAGCATTTATCTTGTTAATTTCTAAGAAAAAAAGGTGACGTCAATCAAAGCAGCACTTTTTTTCAAAATATACAGACATAAATAATATGATGTGGTTGAGTGTTAACATAATAAATCATATACAGTATGACATTTTAAAGAAATAAGTCTGCATTGATGTGATTGCATGCTTGTTTTTACAGTTCACTCCATACCCATCTGTGGAAAAATGCAATAATATGTTAATATAATATGGTAGTTTGAGAGAACCAGGTAGGTGCTACTAGACACATTGAAAACTAGTATAGGTTTACAAGATATTCATGTCTTTCAAAACATACACATGTGAAAGGCTGGCAAAGGAAGTTATTCAGTTTAATACCAAAAATATGGGTTCTTGTCACAGCAGTAAGTTACATTAGCTACAGTACAGTACCACTTACAACAAATTTTTATTTCAGGACCTGGGGCCCAGTCCAACTAAGCTTTTAAGCACATAGCTTTGGGCATCAGAGAAGTTCCATTGGAGTATAAGGCACTATTCATATGCTTAAAAAATAAGTGCTTCCCTGGATGAGAGCCTTGTTTGCTCGAGTGGAATTCCCCACCTGCGTGGTGTTTACGACTTTTTGCATTCTTCCTAACTCCAGCTTGTTGGAATAGCAGAATTGCTACTTGAACCATTACACTGCCAAGGTCAGGTAGGACCTTCCAAAGGAGAATTGGCCTCGTGGTAACAATTTCAAACCATTTTCTCCGGTGGCATAGAAACAGCATTTCAACTTGGCAAAAAAAAAAAAAAAGACATATAAATTGTACCGATACAAATTGTGCTGTTAAAATAGTTTTTTTCTTTTCATTGGCTTTCAATTAAAACTTCTCACATGTGCTCATTTTTAACACGGCTGATCTTCCGTTATCTTGCACCTGGTGATGTCCCTTGCATCTGTGCACAGCACAGGTGTGAAAAACCCCACACAGAGCATTCTACCTGGGTAGCACTTCGCAGGCCTGTCTGGTTTTCACGGGTGGAAATTACCGCACTAGGTGTAAAGAGGCATCCCCCTCTTTTCTGTAAGCAGAATCATGGCTCAGCATGGTTCAACTCAATCACATTAAGTAGGCCAAAAGCCAGTTGTCCATTCCCTTTGTCCAAGTTCCCATTCTGAAAAAATTGCTTTTCCTACGGTGTGAGGTGCCCATGGAGCGTGTAAAACGGAGGCTCTGAATGGGAACCACCTTTGTTACGATGTAGGTGACATCCTCTCCCACACTTTACTTGCAGAGTAGTTTTCTCAAGACCAGGTAGCTAGTTTCTGCCAGTGTACTGTTTACAGTGTCGATTGCTGATTATTTTTAAACTTTTTGATGTAGATTTTATTTTTTTTTTTTTTTAAACGCTTCAAGAACATTCTCATGTTTTGAACAAGAAAGCGGTGCATCAGAAGACAAGGGGTGCATCATCCCACTCTTTTAGGGTCATCTGACAAACCAAGAGACAGTTTAAGGAACCTGATGTTTAACTTGAGGCTCAGAGTTTAAGCTAGAACACTTCAAAAAGTTTCCACATTTACTTAAGGATGGTTCGTCTTGCACTGAGACTCCCTCTGTAAAGGAATACGTGAAGAAAACCAACTTTTCTAAGTAAGACATGAAAGTTAACATCTTGTGTATTTTCATTGCAGTATAATATATATATATATATATAACTATTTCAATGAAAAGAAAGGACAGAATCATCTGTAATTATGTAATTCATGATTGTAACAGCACTGAAGTTACCATGTACGCACATGTACAGTAGCTATTTCAACAGTTACAGTGTAGTTACATGTAATTCCCTGTAACATAGCAGTTATAGTGTAATTTAGTGCCACTTATTGTAAAGTGTTACCAAAAGGAAAATGGAGTTCTTACCTTTACAATTCCGTTCAAATTAAAGGTAAGTTTATTAAATTAGCACCGTAAATCTGATGTTGCATTTCTTAATTAAGGAGGTGATTTAAAACTTCATGTTCACGCTGCAGCTTCCCCCACCGCTTACCCAGACTCCTCCAAATGTCTATTCTCTACACTCCTAGGAACTGGTAATCTGTGAGGAACATACCAAAAATCCCAGCTACTTTAATTTAATAAGCTGTCTAATGGAGAAAAACAAACAACGGCAAAAAATAACGAGTAATGCTTTTTATTAAGTGGCACAAAGTACACACTAAAAACTATGCAAAAATATAGGTAAATACAGTGTACTTACATGTAAGTATCTTGTACTTGCTGTGTATGGATATTGGAAAACCGTGTAATTATAATATGCATTTTGATTATTTCAGGCAGGGGGTGACCCCTAACAGTCACAAGGAAGAAGTGGAAGGTACATAATACAAGCAGTGGATATCCTAATGCAATATGTGTAATTCCTCTACTTGCAATGACAACTAATTTATAAAAATGCTCATACCAGTCCTCATTCTCACTAGCTTTGCTTTCCATTTCTTGGAGGCTCATTAAATATCACTGAAACACCTTTAGGCAAAGTAAGACACTGACTCCGCTAATGGCTTGGCTGCCAGCACTCTGTCTGGCAACACTGTTCTGTAATCTTATTTCTGGCTCAACAGCACAAGTTTCCTCTTTTTTTCTGTCCTCAAGGGAACCTAGTATGTTAAGATGCTGAAATATGCTGCCATATGCCCTGGTATTTTTAGCATGAACAACAGAGAAAGAGAGAGAGAAAGAGAGAGAGAGCTGCATTCTTCTGACCCCTATTTTGCTGAATCACCTCACCTGGAATTTCCACTACTTTCCCAGTAACCCCAGGTAATGTTAAATTGTAAGTACAAAATGCTTCCATTAAAGTACAGAGGATGCCTTTAATTACAAAGCTAACGTTTTGTAAACATGAAGTTTTGTATTACAGAGCTTTTTGCTTCTTGACACTTTTCCATCATACCCTTCCAGAAGAAATGCACTGAAAGAGAGATAACATAGAGTATCAAATGAAGAAAAGAATATTGTAAGCCTTCTTGTGGTTGCCACTGCTATAACCCTCCTTTGTGTCCTGTGTAACAGGCAAATACATGTATTTAGAAACTGCCATTAGCATCATTCCACACTATACTGTTCCTAGAATATGACATCTACCTCTTAGTCTAAATACTAGCTATGAGAGATTTGTATACATTTTAAATACTACTAGAATCTTTGGTTTAGTCTTGAAATGATATCATTGTATTATTTTTTTTTCTGTTAAAACTAGAAAAAAGTATTGCCTGGGTTCATAATTCTTGCCCTGTTCTTGACTAATTTTGGGATAGTTTGAGCTTTTAACAGGGCATAAAGACACAGCCTCAGCTGGTATAAATCAGCTTCACTCTGTTGCCTTAAATGTGGGCCAATTTACACTGGCTGGGGATTCATCCCAAACAGCTGAAAAATAAACTGCTATAACACATCAATATTTAGTCAGCACTAGATAATGATGTGCAATCCAACTGCAACACAGTTCTTACCAGTAAGGCGTGCAGGTACGAAGAGAAGCTTTTAAAAGCACATGCAAGCTTTTGAATTAAATATGCAATATCAATACTGTTTAGATATCCTGACTTGTCTCTTACTTATTTAAGCATAATATTGCCAGGGCACGTTTACATTAAAAACACTCAATGTGTGGGGAACAGAGAAGGACTCTTGCAAACAGTAGGAGAAAATTAAATGGATAGAGCAGCCTTTGATGTCAACAGAGCAGAGTAGAAACTCTTTTCAAGAGCAGGACTTCCTGCTTGGTTTTTCAGAGTGGACCTTGTGCATTAATAGAAACTAGCACAGTTCCTTCTTGCTATCGAGGAATCTAACCCAGCACTCTGCACTTCTTTTAACTCAGGAGAAAATAAGGGTACAAACATGGTTTAACAGCACACTTCTGTATCACTCCACATCCTCAGGATGCTCCAAGCCTTGTGCGCTTCCAGCAGCCCTTAAGGGAATTCTTCCAGCATCTAGGAATCATCTTGTTGTCAAGCTGTGTTCATTTTCTTCAGCAATGTTTAATGTACTCACAACCAGGCAGAAGGTGTGAAGCCAATATGATGACTTTACAGTACTAGGGGCTTCCAGAGCCTTGCAGTAGATGGAAAAAAAAAAAAATAAATAAAAAAATTCTTTGTGGCTTCTGTGTTTACTGTAGATCTGCCCTCCACATTTATTCTCTGCTGGGCTAAAAGCAGCGATCTAATTGGAAAGGAGGGAGGGAAAAAATAAAAGTGTCTCCTCTAAAAGCAGCAATCTGAGCTACTATTAAAGAAAAGTTCAAGGATTTTTGTTGCTTCTGTTTTTTAAGATTTCAGATGCAAAGCCAAGCCTGTTGGGGTCAGCACTTTAGCACTTTCCCTGTGTTCAGGGTCAAGCCAGCAGTGTTTCATGTGTGAGCTCTGATCTCACATTTCAACACAAACAGCCTTAGCCTGCCCTTATGCATAGTGCTGAAAATCACCAATGCTATTTTCTTCTAAACATGCTAATTTTCTCTGTCTTATTCCAAAAGGAAATATTGAAGGGTTTATATAATAGGTTTAAAGGGAGGGATTATAACTTGTAAAGAAAATGGTAAGGGTGATCACCAGTCCTTTGTGTTGATTATAAAGAGGACGATAATCTTTAATTGCTGGGTTGATTTCTTTATCATTTCCTCTTTCTCTCCTTTCTATGCATATTGATTAATGTTAGTAAATATGCAGTTGCACAAGTTGTCCTTTTTCAGTGAAAGCAGATTTGCTTATACCCCTCTATAACTTCCATAAAAATATGCAAATATGACCTACAGTCGCCTGCTTCTGCCAAAACAGTGAGGCAGGAGAGTGAGCTCATGGATTCCTGGATTCATATATGTCCTGCTTCCATAAACATTGAGTACAATATGCCTATTGATTTGAAGAGAACAAGGCTCAAGTCCTTAATGCACATGTTTGAGTTGCTATTTAGCTCTTTTTCAAAAGAATTATAAAGCAATCCTTGTGCATCCTTTACTTTTAGCCTAGATATTTTATAACTACAAAAAACCTTCAGTTCAGCAGGAAGTTTCCTAGAATAAATAATAAGGCATAACTTGTGAAAGGACTATAACAACTTCATCTATTCATGGTCAGTGTAAGTGTGTTGTCCTAGGAACTCCAGTATACTCTGCTCTTACACTGGCAGTTTATGGCCCTGGGAAGGATATATTTCAGTGGGTCGGAAATACAACCACTAACCTGGAAAACAAAAAAAAATCCACGGGAATTAAACATATTGCACTGACGATAAGACACATTTACTTCATTTTATTTCCTCGTTAATAACTTCAAGCAGACAAAATGCATATTGTAATGTTGGGTACATGACACTTGCATGTTGCTATGCCTATATACTTACAAAGTATTCAATGTGTACTTAGTGGCGCTTAAAAATGTCATGTACAATTCTTCTAAACATTCTTACAGGGTTCCCATTTGCACTTCATCTTTCAGAAAAGTCTTGTCAGAAAATTGTCTGATGAATATTATTGAAAAAAAAATAAAATTTCAATTTTAGTTATCTGTTGGACATTTCTGAATTGTCTATTCATTTTACACATTGCCTGGTGCTTGCCAGTTTGGCAGTGGAGTTGATTTAGACCAGTGGCTGTACACACAGACTGTTCACTGAGCATATTTTGCTGTTTCCACTAGAATTGTTGTAATCATATTCTTCTCGAAATATCACTTCTGAGATTTTAAACAGTAATCCAAGAAAATAATCCATGAGACACTGGTATTTTACAGATAATTACAAATTTTATTATTTTGTTTGGTGTTTATATACTATTTACTGTGTGTTGCTTTATAGTTTCTTCTGACTGACAAAGTAACAACTGTTGGATTCCGTCCTCGCTGTAGGAGAAATTCATCCTTATGAAGAGGTCAAGTGATGAAAAAAAGCATTTAAGCCTGTGGGACTTAAATGGTGGATTAGCCCTCTTGAAGGAGCTAGAGAATTCATGCAAGGTTTTCTACACCACTTATCGTGCTTGAGTTGCTGTTGTAAAGGGCAAGAAGGCCACTGGTCTCAAAGGGAAAGAGACAAATGTCACAGGGAAGAGGAAATTCTGAGCAGGTTCGTGTTTATGAAAAAGAAACGAGTCCCAGATACCGAGGGAGACACTGTTTGGTACCTCTGTGCTGAGGATATGCCAGTGCTGTTGAGCCTCTCTGATGGCAGAGTTTTCCTGTGACCTAAACGAAGCACATATTTGACAAATGGAGGTTGCTGTTGGATTCAGTGCATTTGTTCTTATCTTTATTGCTTCTTTTCACTAAACCAAAACATGTCCTCTGAAGTGATTTTTTAATGTGCAATAACAATCCTTTTAAATATAGCAACAATGCAGATTTCCACATGAGCCTCAAAGTCACGTGCCCATGATTTAGGGCAAAGTATGCTGGAAATCTACAGTGTACCCAAGCAAAATGACAGAGTAATCCACCTTGTATTAATAGTTTTCTGCATTCTAGCTGTAATTTCAGTGCTATCCTGGTTTTCTTCATCGGCCAAAAGTTTACCCAAAGGGAACTGCACTTTGCTCTGTGACTTTCCCTGGTCAAGAGTAGATTCTTACAGTTATCACTCTAACCTTATATATCCCTCACATGATTCCCATTAAAAAAAAGAATCCTAAATCTTTAAATGCTACTAACAGATTTTTTTGATCAACAGCCAGCAAAATACCTCCCCTCTTCCCTACTTCCTGTGGTATTAAATGAAAAGAGTCCCTTTTTGTATGGGTTTTTGGTTTGATTTGGTTTGTGGTTGGTTGGTTTGGTTGGTTTTTGGTTTGAGGTGTTTGGGGTTTTTGCGGGGGGTGTTTTTTGTTTGTTTGCTTTCAATAGGAATACTGTAAGGGGAAACAAACGGGGTTTCTTTTAAACTGTAAAGGCTGCCTGAAATGTCATTGAATACTGAGAATGATTTCATTGCATACATAATCTCTGTACCAGACTGTCATGGCATTATACACTGATGTGTAAAAGGGGCAACTTGCCCCTTTTAACAGTCATCAAGTACCTATATGAAGATATACAGAGTTTTTCAAAAGTGATATTACAGAGCAACACTTGGCCAAGCCCTGTTGGTAAGTGTAAGGTAAAGGTAAGTGCAATTAGTGAAATTCAGAGATAATTAAGTGGGGATAATGAAGATGATTCCTTGCTTGACAAAGCGCTGTAGTATATTGCCTTCTGGTTCTGCTCCAAGCACTTGGCAACATCCTGAGCCATGGGAGGGCACTTTTGATTATCTCTGGGCTCCTTACTTGCCCTAGCTCTTCCTCCTGCTGAGTCTGTAGCAATAGCTTCTCTGCTGCTCAGGGCTAAGAGGCTGAGGCCTTATTGATTCTTCAAGCTGCACACAGGAAGAAAAGAAGACAGAGAGTGTTTTTAAGCAAGCCGGAAAGATTTTTTAGAAAGAGGCCTCTTCTTTATTCTGTGGCAACTTACAGGAAATTAGCACTGATGTCAGTGGTACGGATAGCAACCAGCCCTGCTTGGAGTACTGAGGGGGAGCACATCCTCTGGTCTGTGCCAGCTGGATGGATGAAAAGAGGGAGCAAAGACAGGAGGCAAAGCTTTGCACATGCCAGGAACATGGGAGACAGGTTTGTCCCTCTCTGGGTGTAGGACCAAAGGGGGAGCATGTTACTCTTCTTTTTAGTCTGTATTCACTACTAGAGATTTAGCTAAAAGAGGTGCAAAAAGAAACTGATCCAACCAGCAGAATCATAAAGCTACTGAACAACGAGAAACTGCCTCCAAAAAAACTGATGCCATCACCTGGAAAAGAAGCAGTGCTTCCCACTTCAGGGACTTTGAGTTGATTGAACTTATAGAGTGATGGGAATTTATAGAATACAAAGAAAAGAAGATACAAGAAAATCAGAATTTGGACCTTGACAGATAAAGTTGGACAGAACATACAAGCAACAAAAATGAAAAAAATTTGCAAGAGCTTTTAGTTCTGTATCATGGTGTTAGACAGTCCTGACTCAGGACAAATAGAATATTTGATATAATTCTGTAATTTTTATGGTGCATTTTCACTCTTTCTAGTGCTAATCTCAGAGACAAAAATGCATATACTATGCAGATCCATTTCAAATACATCACTCACTAACATGGTATGAGATTACCCTCCAGAACAGCAGAAAGCAACATGACTAAGAGCTGTCATATTCATTTTCTCATTCATACCCCGTGAAGGAATGTGTGTGCAATGAAGCATTGCGGTTTATTTTTTTATTTATTTATCTTTTTTGTGTTTCCCCTATGTTTATGTAAGAAGTTTAGATTTAAAAAGCACTTTGTACTCGAAGATGAAACCAGGGCAGTTCGTGACGATCCCTTCTTCCTGTGAGATTCAATGCTCCAGTTTTAGAAAATTCACCCTGTAAAACCTTCAGTGTGATAGAGGGATAAGGTTATTGATGATGGTTTACATTTATGAGCTCTAGTGAGCCTTTTAACTACACTCAAAGATGGCCTTTAAAATAAAGTCCAAGACCTTGGACTAAATTCCAAAAGCTACAAGAAGCCAGTGTAGGCTGTAGGGAGCAGGCTGAGCTTGTTTATTACTGAGGAGATACATCCAAGTTTTGCATGCCTTTGAGGGTGCAGGAGGATATTCGTCATGGTCAGCCGACATAGATGAACTGCTGCCACCACATTCCAAATAATTCATTGCCTAAAGGTGGTAAAAAGCTGTGGCTCCTTCTGTAGAAAAGGGTAGCAGTACTCCTGTTGGGAGAACAGCAATGCCTCTGGATCAAGTTTGGGGCCTGTTTTTGGCATTCCCTAGGGGCAGACTGACCCCTACGTTTTATTTACCTGGACACGAGCGAGACTGGTGCCCCCTTCATGCAGACAGCACGTGATTGCAGTGCCTCTGATCAACCAGCCTCCTGTCTGCGTGGGCAAACTGAAGGTGATGTAGGAGAGGGTTAATCCCAGGGTGCTGGACAACTGTAAAATGGAGGTATGGTTTCCCAGAACTACTCCTTGGGTGCCAGAAGAAGCTGCTGTCACCACCTTCCCCTTTAACAGCAACCCTTGTGCAGCACACAAAAACCACTTTGAGAGATTTAGAGAGTCTCAATTACACATCATACACTTCTCTGATGGGTCGTGTGGGACTGTAAGAAATCTGTTCATATTTTAATATGAAGGCAGGGTCTCCCTATGGTTCTTCATGGTGGGCTATAAGTTCGGGGTTTTCATTTTTCAGGTTGATGGGCTCACAAACACACAGGCACAGCTGCACAGAAACGTACATACACATAAGCACATCACTTTCTGAATTTTTCTATGCCTTATTCTTGCCTAATAGATATGTTCTATGTTCTCTACTACTCCAAGCTCATGATTTTATATCTATCATAGTATCTCAGGGCACAGCTTTCTCTGTTTCAATGTTTCTTTTCTCCCTGCACAGCTACCAGTGATGCTTTGTGTGGCATAAGTGAACTAACTCTAGGTTTACTCATTTATCAGGAACTTTGGTTGGATGTTTTTCAGTGAGAGGTATACTCAGGCTTTCTAAAAGAGGCCCTAATATATGAAAATTGGGATGGGGGAAATAATTTTGGATTTTCTCGCCCTACTCAGTACAGCTGGGCAGTATCCACTGAAGGGGGAGAGAGATTCAGCATCAGTACCTGGAGCTGCTTGTTGCAGAACCAAGGATGGGAAGGAAGTTATTGGTTGTGTCACTGGTTTTGGCTCTGCTGTAGTTTGGCAGAGGGTGTGTCAGCAGAAGCACCAGATCCGGGCATTATTTGATCACCAAATCACATACTTTTCTCTGCCAACACCATTCTTTATTTCTTTCAAAGTGGGAGGGAAATAGCAAAGATTGTTTCAATGCCCCAGGGGCATTGAATCTACATTTTCATTTAGGAAATGAATCACAATCATCCTGCCTTTCTGTAGGGCAAAACCAAACAAATTCGTATTTCCCTTTAATGCACAAAGCTAACAAATGCTGGTCTTGTAAGGAACTGGAAAGAGAGGGAAGAGAATTATGTAAGCTGTGTGGGGTGGAGAAGAACAAGAAATACAAAGAAGTAAGAAAAAGAAAGGTATTGGCAGGAGAAAATGCTGCAATACTTCTCTCAGCACCTAAAGTCTCATAATTAAATTGTAAATGTGAGGTTCACAATTAAAGGAGGGCACAGCCAAAGATTCAGATAAGACTGCAAAAATTGCTTAAGGCTCGGGGAGGGAATGAAAGAAATTTCAAAGCAAAGGCAGAGAGAGAAAAATGCCTCTGAAAGAAGATGATGGCAGACTGACAGAGTGTCACTCGACACTGCTGATATGCCCTGAAGTCCCCAGAGCTGGGACTGAGGAGGCATCACATCAGGTTCCCAACAGAAAGACTTCCACTGTCACTCACAGGCAGCCTTCAAACTGAACAAAGGGTACTGCTGAAAACCCACACTGAATTCAGGAGTCCAAGAGGGAGCAGGTTGCCTACAGGCAACACCTTGAGCATAAAATCTGAAGTAGGCAATAAAGCAGAAGGGAAGAGCTGGAGGTTCCTGTAGCCCCAAAAGACCCTCTCCCCGTAACTGGTGGGAAATGATGATGCAGTCTAAAGCATTCCCTGTTCTTTTGGGGTAGAAGTATACTAGCAGCTTCAATTGGAACAAGCACATTTGATATAAATATTTACATCTGCTCAACTCCTTTCTCAAAGTGTACTGGAGATGTAAGGAACTCAGCAGCAATTGCTTCGGGCCAAAGCTATCACAAGGAAATGGCAAGTGAAGTCATAGCCTTTGTCACCAGCTGCCACCCATTTACTCGGGTGCTTGCCAAAAAGAATGACAGATAGTTAGTCTCTGACAATGGCAGAGGCATTCTCACTTCTTCATAGCTAAAAGGAACTGTAAAATCCCTCTGTTAAATTCACACTGAAGGAGGTGAAACCTTGATGCACTATTAATAAGCTCAAGAGACAAAACTTGGAAATCTCTCACCTCCTTATATACCTCGGGCAGGAATTTCCTTCCCAGAAGTAATCTCTTTTATAAGAAGCCAATGAAATTTGTTACAATTAACCAAAAGAAAGGAGTGAAGATCACTGTCAGAGTTTCATGAGCTGCAGAGTTCATTGTACAAGTCATGAAATTCTCTTGCAAATGGAAATGAAGTACTCTGTAGAAACCAGGATCATTATATAAGAAGACTAAGGAAAGCCCTTGCTGCCCTATATCCCCAATGAGTGAGCTAATTTATGGTTTGATTTAGTTTTTGTAATAACTGACAATGATTTGGCAGATATGACATATCTGTTTGAAACAAGGTGAAACAGAGAACCACAGAAATCAGGCCGAGTTATACCAAAGCAGGCTCAGTTTAAAATCAGCCTAACTACCCCAGACCTCTGTGAAATTACTCCTGATTCATCTGGATGTACTTGAGTATAGAACCCAATTACTGTTTTTGCAAAGTGCTGGATGTAGTGTCATCCTGGGGCAAGGAATAAAGAAAGGTTTAGTTCAGCCTTTTTTTTTTCTCCTCATTTCTTTTCTTCCCCCCCCCTTTGAATGACCTCTTATGTCAAAGTTCTCATTAGGCAGCATCAGAGACATCAAAAAAAATGTATGAAGTGGTACAGTACTGACCCATACCTCGTCTATCCTCCATAAAAGTCAGTAGCATGTTAATGCAGTGACCTCTTACAAGAAGCAGAGACAACTACACAGCTTGTTTCTAAGTTAATGCATAGAAATTGGAGTGGGAGGATATTGGGAAGGATTAGTGTCTGGCACAGTGATATACTGGTAGCAAACTGTCCATGTTTTTAAGTTAGAAAATGTGCAATTACAGCTGGACAGAAAAATAAAATATCTGAAAATAATGGGGGGACTCGGTATTTGTTTTTTCTGACAGTTTATATATTTCCTAGAAGTCATGGGAAAGCAGGGTGGTTTGGTTTTTGTGGGGGGTTTTTTGTTGGTTTGGTTTGGTTTGGTTTCTTGGTTTGTTTGGTTGGTTGGTTTTTGTGATAGGCTACAGGAGGACTTGGCAAATATGACAGGGGAAAAACCATGAGAAGATATTCCTAAGAAGAAGTTGTTATGTCAGTGAAATGTGGGCCTGCAGGGAAAGGTCTGGGAATTAAATATCCTCGTAAAATTCACTGGGCACAGCTGCTTTCAGTAGCTGTGCTGAGCTCCAGGAAATGCAAATATCTGATTTCTGAAGAACACAGAGCCTGGTACGGTGTGAGTAACCCACGTGTCCTCGCTCCTTGCTGGCCAAACAGCCACTCTAATGCTCAGTTTGTTATTGGAAGCTAAACTCCCATGTGGGTACAGAGCTGACACCAAGAACCAGCAAAAGCTTTTTCAGTGGGACTGATCTAACAGCAGCATTTCCTCGATGGAGAACCAGGCTTTAGACCAAAAGCAGAAGTCTCTGTAAGACTCCTGTGTGAAAAGACACTTCACAAATAATTTCTCAACAGAATACTTTCCCCTTCCCATGAACTGATAAAAAAATACTAATAAAACTCTAAAAAATAATCTTGAGGTCATCCCTTAGCTTCTCGATGTTCCCAATTCTTTCCTACTTTTATTTGTACCAGGTAACTTTAGGAAAGATACGATAATCAAAAAAAGCCCCAAGAAAATTGTAACAAAGAAAGGTTTAAACAATATGCAAATTTTTGCTTTATTTGCTTGGTTTTTAAACACAAATACAGTCTGGAAGTACCTGGGTTTCTTACTGCTTCCTACTGTGATGAATTAGAAAGTCTGTCCACACAGATGAACCACACATTGCAAACCAACATCTCAGATGGGACTTGAGCTGTGATGAATGAGGCCAAGGATTATCTCACTTACTAGTGCACCTGTGCCTCTTGTTGACCAAAAGTCCCATAGCAACGTGGCTAGAGAATACAGATACACATCTAAACTGATCTCAAAATATATATACTGATACCTCTAAATGTATTTACTCAAATCCCTAGGCATTGCTGAAAATCCTTTTGTCTCTGACTCTCTGTGTGTCTATGCAAATATATTTTGTTTTCAACATGTTTGGGTGGGGAGGATATACTTTAGGGAGTGTTCTCTTCCCTAAAGCCCTTTAACTGACAGAAACAAAATCAATATCAAGATACTTAGGTTCTACTGTTTTTTGAGCAAGTCTGGTATCATTCCATCTTTTCTGTCTATGAAATGAAGGTAGTACGTAAGGCACTTTTTCAAATTACCAAAAGATTGTCATGTTAAAAATTAGCACGTTCTTCTTACTAATATGTTAGCTCAACATATATTATAAATGCCATTGGATTTGCACTTAGGTTGGGTGGTATCAGGAGAGCAAATGGCTGTGACAACCACATGTAGAAAGAAAGTGAATTCAGCAGGATGTACTGAATCTGCTAATAATCCCAATTCAGATAGCTGTCAGAGCTGGAAAGGCAGTAGCTAGTCTGGAAATAAGCAGGCATCTCTGAATCCTGACACTGGAAAAGCATGTCCTCTGCAGGACAACTCATCTCCTGCTGCAACGTCTACCACATCTTCAGCAACGGAAAGCAAAACAACTTTGCAAACAGATGGGCTGTGTGACAGTCAGATGTGTCAGTATCTTGACTCGAGAGAATAGGAGGTTGTAATTAAGGTTTTGCTTTAGTGCAGGAGTTTTTATAGCACAGATATTGCTCCTGGTATTTGTTTCAAGTAGAAATCAGTAACTTACAGGGGACTGACAGTAGTGACAGGTATTGGAGGGGCAAAACTGTTGGAGACTTTCCTCTAGCTTTTGCTGCTTTTATAAAATGTTTGGATAGTCTGGATATAGCATAATGCAATCCTCTTTGTCCATTCAAGAAAGATAAATTATTGTGTGAGTTAATTAATAATAATATTAACGATTTAAAGATATTGCCTGATACTTGGTTGTGTAAAGTACAAGTTCCTGTACAGACCAATTTCCATTTTAGCTGTTCCATGCTTTATTTAGAAATAGCAAAATTATTTTTTTCTTACTCTGTCTATGTCTGATATGGACTAAACAATAAGTATTACTAGCATACAAGGGATTATAGCAATACATCTTTATTGGAGCTATTGCCAAGTTAAAAACCTCTCATCAACACTTTTATCAGACTCTTAGACTTGAAAACTAGTGCTTCAGTTTGTGTGGTTAGTTCAAAAGACAGCAAATGCAAAGTTTACAGAAGTGTGTGACAGTGATATATTTGCCAGCAGCAAATTAGTCCAAGTGAGTTGTAAAGCTTGCACTGACATATATAATTCTTAGCAGGTTTCAAACTGTCTTCTCCAGGCTGTGATTAATTTCATTAGATATTCTTAAAGTTAAGAAAAAAAGGAAAAGTAATAAGGTAGTCTGTCAATCACAAGTTCTAAAACAAGAAAACATATCTCAGATTAAGTAATCTTTCCATTCTGTGGAATTGATTCTCATCTCACTGACATGAAAATGGTTCTGCTGCACTCATAACCCATACATTTAAGCAGATGAAGATTTAATTTTAGCACCAAGCACTGATGGCTGATATGTTTATCTCAAAAGATCTCCTCCAAAATGGAGATTATGCAACACAGTGTTTTTTAAATCTACCTGTCCCCAAATAATGTGAAATGCCATATAACTGGTGAAATTACATGCCCATAAGAAAATGCCACTGCCGGTAGGCAAAACTATGCATATTGTGCAATAAAGACTATTTATGTCATAAGTGAAAGAAAGATTTAAACAGTAATTTACAGCTAGAATTCTGCATTGTTATGGTCAAGTTATGAAGCAAATTTATACATTCATCACAAAGAAACCACAATGACAGAACTTTTGTGGAAAGGCAATTTGTGGCCTAAATACCTAACAATAGAAATCAGCCTTAAGGTGGCCCACTGGCTAATGACAACATGACTTTTGTTAATCCTTGATGATTAACAATCTACTTTTTTTCCCCTCTTGATTCCATTACAGATTTGAGTTCCCAAAAGAAGCTTGATCTACTGATGACAGTGTTATTCTTTAAATGAGTGGGGAGGGCTGGGGGGGACACCATTTCTCTTCTGTGGTAAGGCCCAGTTCTCCTTTCTCTCCACTCAGGCTTTGCCCATCACTTACTTGTTGGGCTGGCTGGCTCCTCTGATCAGGACACACAGGGCTGTGGTTTTTTTGCCCTGGTGCTGCTGACACCTGGCTACCATTGGCCTCAGCTGTTGCCATTTCACTGACTCTTTAAAAGATATGGGAGAGCAGGTGTGGGAGGAGAGAAGAGATTAGACTGTTTATTTCTTACCTCTGCCCACAGCCCACTCCTGCTTAAATGCTGCTCACTAGAGCTTCCAGCTCTCACTTCTGAAGACAGACTACAGCGGCTCAGCAGCATGGCAGTGAGTGTAAATAACCTTGTTCAGAACAGCATCCAAATTTTCTTGGAGATTACTGCTTTTATTCTCACAAGATGCCTGTGATAAAGGGTGGGTAGTGATTTCGTGTCACGTAGAGGAATCTGAGCACAAAGAGGTGGATTGGTAAAGGGGTTTAAGGATCAGCCATGTGCTTTGATATCTAACCTTTGGTGCCTACCTGCCAGAGCAGAGTGCAGAGCTCTGCATTAAGTCTGTGTGGGTGGATCTGAGTGCCTAGGATGTGGCTTTGCAGCTTTAGCCCCCTGAAAACAGGTGCATTTTAAAGTCAATGCGCAGTGTTGGATGGCAAGAGATGCTTACAAAAGGGATATGCCTGAACTTGCACCCTTCTCTGGAGCTTTGTCAAATTAGCTGAGCATATAATAAATCAGCTATTCATTTGGGCTCAGTACTGGAACCTCTTACCTGAACCTTTTCCAGAAACTGGGTCAAACAGCAGATCTACCAGGAAGGGTGACGGGGTTGTGTGGTCCCTGGTGTCAGTGTTTTTGGTTCTGGCATGAGTGCTCTCTGTGAAGTGATATGGCTGCAGAGACACCCACGTTTGCTTGAGGGTTTGTTTGTCACCACTGCCAGCTCTCGGAAGAATAAGATCACAACTTTACTGGGTCAGTGATGACGAGAATAGTTCTTGAGGCTAACAGCTAGGGACCTAACCCATTCTTCTGCAAAGTCAAACCACCTGACCAAGCAGGGGAAGAACACACTTCTCCTCCTCCTCCCCAGTGCAGCTTTTCTTTCAGTTGTGTGATAGCAGCTCAGAGATTGGAAGATGTAGGCTTGAAATACCCCAGGGAAAGTGGCCTTCCCCCAGGTCTGAAGCCAAATGGGATCTTTTCTGCAGCAGGTCACTTCTTTACCCCACTTAGACCTATATAAGATACGAAGGCATGGTTGCTGCTGTTTTCTGACTGATTTTTGAGACAAAATGAGACCTGTCAATTGTCCTCCACCTCAGCAAGATGTACAAAACACAAGGCTCTGGATGACTGTCTCAGCAGTGAATAGGTTAAGGATGACTGGAGTACTTCTTGCATACACCAGCCTGCTGAGAAGGGAGTTTTATACACCCAGCTGAGGCAACTGTAATTTTCCACTTGGCGCTGCTCACTTGGGAGTTGCCATTAGTGCCAGCATCAGCTTAGGGATGGCTCAGGAGAGGGGCTATACTTTACACTACCATTTGCACCCCAGCCCAAGCCTTTCTCATCAGAGTTAGAGCCTTTCCAGTCACCCACGGATGTTGTCACGTGGGTAACAACACGAACTAATATGTGTAGTCATTCTCTTAATTTCTGAGTAGGACCAGATTACAGTGGAAAAATAAGAGCTAATAGAAATGCTTGAGCAGGCAAATGGGAGTTGGGCTTTTTGCCACTTTCTCACTCTAGTTCCTCTGATGCCTCTCACTTCTGCTTTGCAATAACCCCTGCTACTCCCACCACACGAATCTTGATCAGAGTCTGTCAGTCACGGTTTCAATGTGCCAGATGTGATGTTATGTTATGCCAAATGTGACTCACTATCAAACTGTTTTCTCCTGTGAGCCAAACAAGATTTAATACAAAAAAAAAAAAGGGAAATAAAAAATACTAGGGTGGATTTTAGACATGACTGTTTTGTAGTTTGGTTGGGTCTCTTGGCTTACTCCCTACACACGTTGAAAAGCAGTATATTTACTAGCCTTTGTTTTTATACAAGCAAACAGTGAGTGGCCTCAAATAATATGTGTGGAAAATAGCTTGAGGATTTTTTTTTTTGTTGTAAAAGCACATGGATTTTTGGGGTTGTCTGGAGCAATTTCACAGAAACAAGGGCAGATTAAAGGAGGTAATGACATGTTTGTAATTTCATTCCTAAGGCTCATGGTGTCCTTGCCTCTGTCTAGTTTTCAGCCTGGAGATAAATCAAGGGCTTCAATTTCCAAATCTGTCATAGAAGCTTCACAAATAAAAATGCTGACAAAAAATATCTGCTTTTAAATGGCTACTTGCAAGCGCTGACAACTAGCAGTCTATACATCTTTCACCTCGCAGGGATGAGAAGCACTGTGTATTGCCAGGAAAAATGAAGAGCAGAAAAGCAGTGCTCCTAAAGTTAAAGTAATCTAAAAGTACGACAACAATAAACCATTTACAGTCATGTTTTGAATGCTAGATGAAAATAGATTTCAGGTGGTGTATTACCAAAGCCTCACAGCTGCCTGGCGTGGAAAAAGAATGGATGCGGTGTTAGAATATGAAGTAGAGGGACCATGTGGACAAGCAGAATTCCTTCCCACCCCCAGCTGCCCTCACAGCTGCTGTGACTGCTCCACATGTGCTCCTCTATGCCCACAGAGAGAGTTTGTATGTGAGTGGGGAGGAGTGGGAAACAGGCACCATGAAAACCAGTGCAGGTTATGCTGGTTAATGCTGAATAATTTGCTGTATCTGTTAGCTGCAGGCTCGAGCTTTTGCAGGCTATGAATTCCAATTATAAGGCAGAGCTGGAGCAGTCGATAGCAATAGGCAAACTAGGCCACTTACTCCACCGAAACTGGAGGTGGCAGAGCTGAGAGCACAGCAAGGAGTGCTTCACCTGGCAGCACTGCAGGGTCCCTGAACCCCCAGAGGCCATGGCCCCCTGCAGAGTCCCAGCACAGGCATTTTGCCTGATGGTCATACCTTGGTGCGTGGGACTGAATTTTGTACTAAAATTGCAGGGCTATATCTTGCTCTTGAATATTCCCCATGCCCTTGCTGACATTAGAAGCAGAACAGTATGAGTCAGCCCCCCGTGCTGTGCCGAGGTTTGCTGGCTTCATGAAAGTTTGGACCTGCTTCAGCCTAAAGCCAGAGGATAACTTGGCATGCAGACTGTGTGGGGCTCTGGTCTGAGTGCAAGATGTGAATTTGTGTGGCAGAATAAATGCACCCACCCACCCTTTCTTCCCAGGAGAGTGTTTGTTCTTCGCTCTCTGTCAGCATGTGTACTTGTAGGTACTCGCCTTACAGTAAGCCTGTCTCCTTAAGGCTTCTGTCTGGTAAACCCTGAAGAGAGATGTCCAGCAGTCTCCAGATCCAGGGGATGGAGTGAATGATACATGCTTTAGGCAGTTGAAGTGCCCTATTTAAATTCATTTCATGCACAAGCATGCTGTCTTTATGGTGTGTGACTCCAGGATTTGCCCATGCATGTGCTGTGGGCAGGCTCTGTGATGGCTGCAGCTCCTGTTCCAGCAGGACCTGTGCTCATATCCTACCTAAGAGGCAAATGGCCACGGTCAGCCTGAGTCTGATTTTTAAGGTGGAGGTAGAAAACATGTCAAGGGAAACTTGTATCTGATGTAGCCCTACAGATGAGAAAGGACAGGATACAAAAGACAGAGGACCACGTTGTCTGGCTAAAATAAGGATTTTTTTTGAAGTGCATGAAAACTGCCTGTGGGACATAATAGCTTTCTAGAGCAGGGGACTTTGCACATACTGCTACCTTCCATCGATGGGGATATAACATCTGCTCAAGATGGTGATTATCTTTATCATTACAGGTTTGTCAGCTGGTTGAATTCAAAATGAGTCTGGAGAAGGTGGATGCTCTCATTTTGCTCTTCACCATTTATGCTTCAAGGTCAAGCGAGCACTGTGAACCTCACCATTCTAATTTTGCTTTTAGTTTTACCACAGCTGTAAAAGGAAGGGTTAGGATAGGTTTTTACTTCAAGTAGAGGACTTGCCACCTCAGCCATTGAGAGATTAGGCTCAGTAAGTAACCACCACCGAGTTTTTATTTCAGTGAAAGTTTTAGAGGAAGAATGCTTTAATCTGTGGGTCTGAAAAGTAATCTGTGAATAAGGGCAAAAAGGGTTAGTATTTTTAGGACATATTATATGTTCAAAAGGCTATGCATGGTGCTAATGCACAGCCATTAACAAATTGATCTTCAGCCCCTGTGTGCAGTTAAGTAGGAGCTGTTTTACAGATGGGAAGATGGAGACAAAGCATCTTGCTCGAGGCTGCCCAGCGACAGAGCTGGCCTCAGAAGTCAGCATCTCCCGTCTCCCTGTGTCATTCCTCCAGACAGCACTGCCAAGCAACAAAAAGCTGAATCAGAGACACCTTTCTGTAAGGCTTAAAAAGCATGACCATGAAATAAATATAACAGTTAAAGCAAGAGGCAGTCCAAACAGAGCCACTGCATTTTGAGCGCCGGGGTCTGCAGAGCAAAACCATTGATATTTTGGTAAAACTAACACAAAAGACATTAAGTTTTATTATCAATAGCAGATCATTGCCTATCTTGGTAATCACTGAACTATGTGTTTGATAAAAGACCGTTTGAGAACAGCTAGGCTGTTATTATATGTAATTGCTCTTTACAATGACTGGGTATCTCTAGTGAAAATGAATCAGTGATCTCCACTGTAGCAGAATCTATTAAATAATTGGAGAGCATGGCTAGTATCTTTGATGTTGAAAGGAAGAAATTCAATAAGCAGTCTCGTCAGGCTTTCTAACACAGCAGAAAAAAAGGGCTGCAGGCAGGAACATACTGACACTACAGGTCAGTGAGGGTTTATGGATTTGTGTGCCTCAGAAAGGAGGCAGAACCTGGCTGTACAGGACTGTTGAACCATTAGATACCTCAGGGTGTCAGAGTATTGTTGTGTAGCCTTCTAAAAATATAAATGGTAGGGCCAGACATCAAATGTTTCTCCCCTGCCCACATTTTATGAGAATATCATGTGTCCTGAGGATATGTCAGAACTGCGCTTCAGCTGTTTTGCTACTTGACAGTGGCACATTATCCTTAGAAGGTTCATTTTCACATTTATTAACCCGTTTCTACCTCACAGACTAGCATTTTTCCATCAAAGAAGTGCCTGTTTGTCTTTGAATTAATAGCTTAGATATATGTAATGGCCTTCATTACAAAAAAAAAGAAAAGGCATTCAGCTTCCTCTGCTAGATGGAAGACAGCTGGCAGGTACTTAGTACACTGCCCTGGGAGAAGAGAGCTTGGCTGAAGAAAGCACAGAAAAAGTCCTTATTCTCTTCTAACAAGAGGTACCCTGGGACCTTTAATGTGACCGTGGGACCAGCTTTAAATGGCTCCTCTGAAAAAACTGCACACAATATGCCTCATGATGCACTCTTTATCTGGAAGGCTGAAGGAGGAAAAGGCATCAAGGGGCTCTGAGGACCGAATTATACCTTTCTGATGTTCTTAGGAGCATTTGTGCTGGCATTAGGCTGTCAAAGGGATATTTGAAGAAAGAGTTGACAAGATCATGTTAGTCATTTCCTCTGTAAAGATGTCTAATAACAGAGAGCAAAGCACCCCAGCTGCAGAGTTAGTTATTGCTGCTTCAGTGTGCTGGGGGTGGTTGGTACACGATGTTGGGATGGTTGGTGTCAGTGGGCTGCCCCACAGTCATGTGGTGGCCCATTCCTGTGTTACACCTCGCTTCTCCTACCTGAGGAGTCAGCCAAGTTGAAGGAAACTGGTCAGGAGAAAGCACAAACACTCTGTCCATGGTGACTTCTCAGTCTCCAGGGCAGAAAACCCACCCTGGCCTGTGGTGCTGAGGACCAGTGGTAAAGCAGCGAGAAGGATGCCAGGGTCTGTGGGCAGGAGAAGATGGGGAGACCTTGTTCTCATTCTCAAATCCCCCTGTCAGTCCCAAAGCTGTGTGGCACAGGGATGGGTGCCAGCAATAAAATGTGGTCACCCCAGTGCCCTCATGGACAGACATCTGAATCCTCTGACCTGCAGGCTATTTGTGAGGGTGTGGCCTCAACACAGCATTGAAAATCCTCTGGACAGCATTAAGCACTATGCAGATCTATTATACAGCATTTTCAGTATCTCCCAAGTAGTCCACATTACTATTGTTTCATATCAGTCCACCTCACATTCATTATCTGTTTGCTTCAAAAATCATAAATACAGAGCTGATTTTAAGTGTAAATTTTTCAGTTGTAAGGTTTTAGGTTTTCACCTTTTTTGAGACACATCTCCTCTATAACATGATGATCTAAGCACTCCAAGGGCCAAATAAATATAAAATATATTTTTTTCACTTTGTACTAAACTATGGGGGGAAGAATTCTAAAAGACATAAAAGACAAGTTAACGCTTTTTCAGAAGTCTCAAATGAAGTTGGATTGCTGTGAAACCATTTCTCTCATAAAACCTTCTCTTCCTTGCCCACCTTTTTCAAGCTTAAGCAAATTAAATGGAGAATTCATACACAGATCAAAGAGAATGTTAACTGTAACTTTCTGGACTCACTTTCTCTTTTAGGATCAGTAACTTTTCATCTCTGATGTAGTGTCTTGATTAGTTTTTTTTCTCACCTCTGTGCTTTATTTCCATTAGAATTTCTTTACAGATTGATAACTCCCCAATACAGTAAGGACCTGAAGCCTCCATGCTGTAGAACTGAACCTGTGCTTGGAGTACACGATTAAAAAGAGCAGATGAGTACAGGGAAGTGAGCTAATCCCAAGGGCAATATTGAGCTTCAAGTATTGATCTGTGCTTTAGACACTTCATAAAGCATCCTTTACAGGTGTTGGATTCTGTGAGGAAATGGTAATGAGTTTGTATTTTTGGACAAGCTTCCAAGATATCCCAGTATTCTTGCACTTGAAGTTTACCTGTTCATGCTGAGCTGCAACAGGGCAGATGATCTGTGTTGGAGTGTAGCTGTAGATATATTTGGGATTCACATCTTGCAGTTCTTGAGGGCTGAGGCTTTAAATCTTCAATGAGGCAGAGTATGAGCTGAACACAGAGCTGGAAATTGGGGTGTACGTGCTCTGCTTGTCTGGCAATGGGCTGTTGGTGCACTGTGCTGCCCAGCTGCTTTGAGGCATCTGTCCTTGCTGCTACGCACAGCATTCCAGCTGCTCTCCAAGTGCCATGTCCCCATTATATTGTTGGTTTTTGGTTTTTTTTAATCACCTCTGCTCTGTCTTTTAATTGAAGGAAATGATGGCCTTTATTTTTTAATTTGTACTTAGATGTTCGTTTTTCCTTTGATGCCAAACAATGGATTCTTTCTTGTGAATTCCAGCTATAAACAAGATTTTTGTTCCCATTTGACCTGTGCCACCTCTGTGTCATGCAGTGCTCATGGCTCTCTGGCCTGGGGTCCTTCCTCCCAGGGTGAGACACCAACTCCCAGCAGCTCTGAGGAGAGGGCAAGTCCCTGCAGGAGGTACTTCATTAAGAACAGGACAAAGGAAAAGAAACCACCCTCGAGTGCCACAGACTTCTGCCATTCCTCCACCAGGATAATTTAGGAGCCATGTGACTATTGCCACTTGCAATGAGCCTGAATGTCTCCACGTTGTAATGACCAGAGCACTGCAGTGATCAAAAGCTGCTCCTGTGCCTCAGCTGAATTGTGGCTATTTTGCTACAAAATCAGACCAAGGCTCTTGTGATACCTTGGCTTACAGAAACAATAAGTCAGTGTAAAATGGCTTTTCTGTGCTTGAAGTAGAAAATCACTAAGCAAAAATTATTTTAATAATTTCTTAGAGGTACCTTTTCTAAAAATCTTGTGCTTTCTGTAATTCAGATATGCTTTTTATCTCATCAGCACCTCAGTACAAAGACCATCAGTGTTTTAAATTGGCTCATTTTATGTTTATGAAAGCTTTCCATATTTAAAAAAAAATGTCAATTAAAAAGCTTACTGGTATATACTGATACTTCAAAAGGAGTAGAGAAAGATGTATGTTTTAGATAGTCAGGACTCCTGGGGTGAGTTGGGTTTAATATTTTGACAGGGAGAAGTTCCATTAAATCCATATCATTATCACCAAAGAAAGGCTTTTCTTCCTTTATTAAAAGCTTAACATTTTATCACATTCAACGTCAAGATTGATTTTTTCTTTTTTTTTTTTTTCTGAAGACATCCATTTTATATTTAGAGTGTTGAATGTGTAGTCCTTGCCATATTCTGCTGTTGTAAAGTCAGTATGCACCCCCCATTTATCAGAAAGCATCTTGTTTTTCACAGTCACAGTTCACTTGCCTCGATTAGATCCTTTGCTGTCGGGATTTCATGATAATAATTTGTATTTTTCAGCTGTTGTATAATTTTAAGGACATTATAATACATGTGAGATTCGTAATTATAAGTCACCAGATATTTTAAAATGTTACCTTACGAAAATTGAAATAAATTAAAACAGAGTCACAACTCTGTTGAGGCAGCTCTCTGAAAATGAGCAACACCAGCTGACCTTGATCTACATTCTAGATGCCATGTAACCAGTCCTATGCCAGTGATACGGTCCATTGAAGTGGAAAACATGGAACTGCAATATTATGTGCTCAGCTGGTTCCTGGTTCATGGGTAGAATAATGTTGGCTGTACTTCTAGCTGCCATAAAGCAGTCCCACAGCTCCTACAAATTAACCAGTCAGGGTGGGAAAAGCTTGGCCCTTTGAATGATTTAAGATAAAGAAAAGTAGAGAGGCAACTTAAAGCCCCAAGCAATTTAGAATCTGATTTTAGAAGAATATGATACAGAGGATAAGAGTAAAATTGTAAGATAGGGTGTGATACTGACAGCATTTAGAGCACTGCTGTCAATCTAAGAGAAATGTAGGTTATATGGAGGGATTTGAAGGAAGAGAATGAGAGTTCTTTGCTGACAAGAGAGAAGGGTGGTTTTTAAGTATAAGAACTTTGCTTTGAAGGGGATAGCAAGTTTAGAAAAGGAATAGACAGAAAAAAGGAATATGTATGAATGGTGGTATTATGATGATGCTAATATCTGTAATATTTAAGCAATAATGAGCCTAATGACATATGTGAAAATTCTTTTGGAAAGTATTGCAGGGAAACCTAACAATGTGGTTTCGATGGTTAGCAGTTTCTAAATCCTACTCTCTGCCTCAGAGTTTCCTTTAATGGGTTACAGAATTAGCTACTGAATATATTTGGAGTTTAAATAATATTCATTATTTTCCTTGTTTAAAAAGGAAATGAATAAGGAAAAAAGTCAAGGCATTTTGAAAATCACTTTAGATTTGTATTTTCAAGCTAGTTAAACACAGGACTTCATAAAAGTGCCATGCTTTTTCTCACCTGCTTCATCCCATTACCATATTTGCTTGTTTTACTGATTTAACTTAAACTCTCTCAGAGGAGACCTGTAAATTGAGTAATAAGACAGAGAGAAAACTACATTTGTGTTACATTTTTGTATAGGAACACTGAGCAGTTCTTTGCTTCCTTCTTTACTTAAAAACTCCCCTCCTCAGTTGACCCTGTTATCAGCAACGATGCAGAGAACAGAAATAGGGTGAGCTTGAAGTATTTTTAACCTGGTTAAGTTGGACAGGGAATCCTTAAGAGAAGAATGAGATTGTGGAAAGTCACCTTTAGAAGCTGCGAGCAGCCCTAGGTGGTTGTGTAGACACTTTGTCTCGTTGTATCTTTATAGCCCAGCCCTCTCTCTGTTTGTTTAGTGAGCCACTTGTGTTTTTTTTTTCTGAAGCACTCTCTCCTCCAGTCCAAGTTTTATACATTTGGGTCCAGATTCATGCTATAAAACCCTGATGAAATGTTTTCAGCTGGGAGACATCTCTGAAAGCCAAGTTGGAAGAGAAGAGGCACAGGTAAACTGCAGGAGTTTAGGACTCGGTGTCCTGTTGAGGATTTCTGTCTGTGCATCAGATCTGTCCCTGTAAACCCACTCTTCTGGCTCTTTCTGGTAGACTGGTGTAATGAAAAGAGCAGCAAAGCTTTGGCCTCATAGGTTAAATGTGTGCTGGTGTTCTGTGCTCATAAGCCAGACATTATATCTTAATGGCATATAAGAGCCAGAACAATTTTCATTTGTTCAGCTGTTCCTGGTCAGGGTTAGAGGACTGCAGAGCCAGCCCAGGCAGTAGTAAACCTCTAAGGAATACAAATAACTTAATCAAGGCTGCTTCCTGCCTGACAAGTATAGTGGCTCCTGGGGAACAAATGGCTGGCACAGGAATCCTGGATTCCTCCCAGGCAGTCACTCCTTTCAGGAAAATAGCATGTAAACACAGGACAATGAGAGGATCCTGTTAATTCTGTGGGGATACAAAAGTTCATCTCTCAAAATGCTACCAAGCCAAAACGTGGGAGCCCAGCTTGGGTTTGAAGACTCAAATCTCATGGAGTTGAAAGCAAAAAGCACTTTGCAGCTTTCTTAGTAATTTCTTCTAATGTGTCCTTCTGATTTATCTGCAGGCTGATACACAGTGCTTCAATCCACCTGTGCACAGATATGCAAATGCTGAGTTTTTACTTGGTCTTCAACTGTTGCTTCTTATTAATTTCTCCTTATGATTTGATACTGAAAAGATCAGTCTACTTTGTTCATTTCTACTTTTCAAAACATCTCTATTTTTGAGCCTTGATATTTTAGATATGGGTGAAATTTTACGCAGGAATAAGCAGTCAAAAGTTTTTAAGCAGGAGTGTTCTCTTGCCCCCTAAACTGAGAAATGTAACAGCATAGCTAAAGAAAAGTTTCTATGTAAAACTTTTTCTCACCTTTGAAAGGGAACAGGACAATTAATCTAGATCAACAATTTTGTAATGCATCTGCGGCACTCAAACTACTTGAACAAACACTTTGAAAACTTTTTATAGAAACGCACAATTTTTTTTAATAGCTAATATTTTGTTACTTTTGAGTGATCTGCTTTGAAGGGGATTATTGTTCCTTCCTAGTCCTAAACAGCTTTAGATGCAGCGTCCTAGTTTTGCCCCTGAATATGAGGGAAAGTCTATTCTGACCTCAAAACCAGAAAAAAATTGGCTTTAAGAAATTATTTTTGTTCAAATGTTATCAGTTATTTGTTTGCATAAATCTGTATATAATTCCTCCCTGTGTGTCACCTCTCTAAGGAGTAAATTTCCCCCTGTCCTTTCTCTTCTTTTGACTCAAATTAATTTCATTCTATTGAGACTAAGTTCTCCTCTCCAATGGTGGCTGTGTTTGCAGTTTCCTCCTAATAAATTTGCCTTGATACCTAAGTACTCTTCACTGTCTCTGCAAGGGATGCTGTCTCCCAGCAGTGGCTTGGATTTCCAGTATTTCTTTTTATTCACAAGGAAAATGAGGGCTAAACCAAATAAGTAACTGATATACCTGAGAATCAAACATATTCTCTCCTCAACTCTGAATTTATAATGTAGAGCTATGCAGAGGGTGCCAGGACAGGTGCACAGGCAGGGTTGCCTTCTTTTGAGTAGGGTGCACAGAGCCAGCTGTGCATTTTATAGCCACTTAAAATCGGCATGCTGGGCATAACAGCTGCCTTGTACCGGCAAATGGAAGCCTCAGAAGATGGGAGCAGCCCTTCTGTGACACAGGAGTGGTGATTTGTGTGCAAACCACCAAGTCTCACTTCCTAAAACCTTTAGTTTACAGCTCTTGACTAAGACTGCTCTTTAACAGTCATCTACTGGAAGAGGTGTGGAGGAGGTGAGTAGTATCACTTCCTATTATCTAGTAGTTTAGCATGTATTGTCATCCTCTGCCCGAGGGAATGACAATGGGTGCTTATCCTTTACCTGAATGCTGCTTTAGAGTAGCAAGTCTTCCTTTCTAATTTCTTTTCACGAATCTCCAGAATCTACTGGGACAGGAGGGGGGGAGGGGGGAAGAAAAAAAAAAAAAAGAAAGCCCTGTAACTCTGGGAAAGTGTTTCCTGGAAGTGGGAGAACTTAGGCTTCTGAACAGCAGCTGTTTGATACGTATTTGATGTGTATTCTGGGACACATAGGACACTTTTGAGGAAATATTGAGGGGCACAAATTGTCTGTCATCTTTGTCTCCTCTACAGAGCCCAGCTGGGCTTACCCTTGCATGCACACGTATGAAGGTTCATCCCTGAACTTACAGGACACAATACTGTTTATTTGTAAATAAACTATAAGTGGTTTAAGTTCAGTAAACTCCTAGCTGAGAGCCTAAAGATTAGTGCACTTTTTAGGGAAGCAGCAGGATTTTTCTGTTTGGTTTTTTTTTTGAATGGAAGGCCTGGAACCCTTTCTTATGTGAACATTTTAGCCACAGGCCTAATGCATTTGGGGCAGAGGCAGTTGCTCATCTGCTTGGCAAGGGCATCCTCCAAAGGAGTAGTTGCTCTTGTGCACATTTGAATTCACGTGCAAAATTAGAGCTTGGGAAGTTTAAAAAGTGTGATCTTTATATACTATAGAGGTCTGCAAGTTCAGATGATTTCTCAAGGTTAAATTTCAGGGCTGCAATTTGAGATCTTTCACTTTTTTTTTATTTTTTTAATTTTCAGTTGTTCATAAGGACTTTTTCCTTCCCACTAATTACTTTGTCTGTGGTTATACTTCATGCTTTGAAAGATATATTTGACCTCAAAGTCTTTCTTTCTGTCTTATAAAGATTATTCCTCTATATAACCCCACTTTTTTTCTTGAGGCTTCATAAATTCATGACATTTTGAGGATTGTGTTTTAGGGGCAAAAAACACCTATAGCAAACCAAATGTGAAGCCTTAATAAAATATATTCCCTTTTTAGCTTCTTTTTGTTCTTTAGCTACTTTTATTTTATAAGAGTGAAATGAAGAGTGGGGATTTATTGAGTAAATGTGCTGTTAAGCTCCTAGAGCTTAAAAATATGTCTGATGTTTACTGTGTTGACCAGTTTGTTCTGGTAGCTCTAATTCCCAGGTTATAAGGTATTTTGGCTTTACCCTTCGGAGAAAAAGCTAGGGCAGAAAGGCTTACTACTTGTGTATGGTCAGTAAATATCAATTAAAATTATTATTGAAGATTTATGAAATTCGTTTTACACCCTTGACAACCAGATTGACATGAAAGGCTATAATTGCTCCCGAGCAGCTGTTAAATTCCATTACATCGATGATCTGTGAACTAAACAGAAGTTGACTGATAGACTGTAGCTTGATTTGAAGAAGTCATCATGGGCCATTGGGTCAAAAATGGCCTTTTAAGAAGCAGCTTAGGTGTAAATTCACACCAGCTTGAAAGGAAAATTAAATAGCCACAGGGCCATTTGGATTGTGTTTCAAAACTTAAAGTGGTTTTCAGAGTACAGCCCCCTAGAGATGGAGCTCAGGTTTAATATGTGTCTGTAAAGCACCAAGCATATCTACAGGGGAGTAATCACCATCCCCCCTGAGGCTGTATGAGTGTACATGCTACGTCTGCAGCTCTGAATAAGAAGGACTAGTCCTTCACCCCAAGGCTCTGTGGTATCCACCAGTCATGTCCAGACAGCACGAGCAGATTGGCCAAATCTCTGCTGAAGTGGTCCTTGAACTTGGGATTCCTCTGGGTCCCAAGGAATTTTTTTTATTTATTTATATATTGCTTATTATAAAATAGTTTGTGTGGCTTTCTGGGCTTGAAACATCTCGTATCACGTCAAAGATCTTGTAGCAGCCTAGAAGAGTGGTTTTCCTCTGCCATGAACCTCCTCAGTCAGTGACAAACAACTCTGTAGAGAAAAGAACCCATGTCCTGGTAAATGTCATCTGCATCAGCTCTGGAGTTGAGCTGTATCTCTGGATGTACTTGGGCAATGTGATGGAGAGTTATAGTTCAAATAGTCAGAACAGTGAGGAAACAGCCAGTCTGGGTGATCAGAGTCCAGTGCCCAAATTTGTTTCCTGGTCCTTTTTTAGTGAATGGTGTTATGTGTCACACAGTTATGTGTCACTTTGTGCCACCCCTCTTGCCTGCACAGTAGCAGCAATAAAGTTCAGTTCAGAAGTCTGCAATATCACAGAGTTTTTGTTTGTTTATTTCCCTACATTAGTGAGTGTCTGCTGTCATATACTCTCCACACCTGGCCTATTGCATTTGGAGCCAGCTAATAAAATCCCTGTTCAGGGCTCTCTTGGGAAGGTGTGGGAAGGAAACAGCTGGCTGTGACAGATAATGGTTTGTGTGCTTTTGAAAGGTGCTAAGCGTTACAGGAGAACAAGGCTTGTATGGAAAAAAAAAAAATCACAAATCAGAGGCAAAAGTTTTGCTAAATGCAGCTGGCAAAAGGAATTTTGCCTTTGGGTGTTGCAATATTCCTTTAGATATATAAAACAAGGCAGTGGTAGGCCTCTTGGAAAACTGGCAGCAGGGCTCTGTGGCAGTCACTGTCATAATACCAGGAACCCCTGTGCCAGTGCAGTAGTTGCTGACCTAAAGGCATAGCACAGTGTACTCATGCATCAGATCACTCCCTACCCTGACAAAATTAGGGAATTCCTCTTTCTGCCTTGTTACCTCTCACTTTTCTCTAGCCTGGGATCAGCTGAGCAGACAAATGTGTACGTGAGGGCAGTGAAGAGGTTTCCATTGACCTGTGGCAGGTGAAATTTGAATTACTTCAGTTGTCTTTGATATAGATGCTTGAATTGGGCTCTGCTACTTGTGGTTTGTACCAGCCATAGAGAAAGCACTTTCCACGCTGGACTGTTCTTCTGGAAAACAGCAACATCTTCAAGGCTAATAGAAGAACTGTCCAAAAGATCATAGTTGTTTATTCCCAAGTAAATCGCTGTGAATTAGAAGGAAAAAAAAAATCAGTAATTAATCGTCTTAATTACCCACTCTAATTAATAACCATGGGGAAGTTTTCCCTAGCTACCTGCACAAACTGTGTTTTCAAAGTACAGAAGATCTCCCCATAATGCTAATTGGTTATGAGTTCATGCATCTAGAGTTGCTCATCCTTGGACCTATAATGAGGTTGCATCTGTGTGTTGATGAAAAGTGGAGCAAGCACTTCCTTTTTTTTTTGGTAGATCCACATAAAGCCGATGAATGGTGAGTGATTTGCTTATGAAAAATATCCTCAAGTCTGACAACTGCCAAACAAAACTTTCTGTTCTCGAGTCCTGTGGAGAAATCTGAGGAGCAATGAATGCACGCTTTTGTTTATGACAATGTATTAGAAAGGAAGCGGCTGAATACCGAGAGCAATTTTATTCTGGAGATATTCAGAGAAAGCTGAGAAATGCCAAATGGATTTTTCTGTAATAACGAGATGAGGAGAAAGCTAACAGCTAGAGCATAGATGGTTTGCCCTATGCTTATTAAAATTTATAGAGGAGAAACTAATTGTTCACTTGCGGAAACTCAGTCAATGGGCCAAAGATATTTGCATGATTATGAATATTCTTGAGCATGTGGTGTTAGTGTATGTTGCTTGGTTAGGCTAAGGATCTTGCCTAGCTGTTTGTTTGCCAAAACAAGGGATGCAACTGTTTTTGCTCTTGGTTATGCAGAGATAATCTATAAGCACCTCACAAAAAAAGCCATTTTATTAACAGATACTGCTTGTTGCTTGGCTGAATTAGAGTAGTATGAAAGCACAATAATGCTAAAGTTACAAGTCTGAATTAGAGCAAAACATATGATTTATACTGGATTTATGCAGCTTTATTTAACTGATACTGTTAAGAGAGTTTGGTGGGGGTGGAGTGGGATAGAAAGAGATTTCCCAGAAATGGTTAGAACTGCTCGTTGCTGTGGGTTTGACATAGAAAAATCCTGCATGAATCTGTGGTATTAAAGTCACTGCAGTCTATAGCACAGACGTGTCAGATGAGAAACAAGGATTGCTGAAGATGAAAGGGCACGATAGGAAGTTGAGTCCTGCCTGTAGTGCCCCTCGTTGCCTTCATCCCTCAGAGCAGACTAGATTTGACTTTCCTGGCCCAAGGTAGATCCGTGACTTCAGGGAAAGCATTAAGTGATTTAAGAGTTGAGGCTTATCTCTTTCTGGGTAGCATTTACTTCTTTATTCTGGGTTTTCTGCTAGAAGTCTTTTGTCTTTCAGGTGCTCACGACCTATTTGGGACTGTGAGGGAGGATATTGTTTTTATTTGCTCGCTCTTTACTTTGTGTTCTGGGAAGAGGCTAAGGTGGGAGGCAGGTGTCTGGTGGCCAGTCTTGCCTGAATGCAGTGCCCTTGTGTTACCAGGATGGTTTTCAGAGGGAGGGTGGGAGGCTGTTCACCACAATGAGCAGTGGGGCTGCCTGGAGGCAGATGGTGCATGTGGAGGGTAGAGCAAGAGATGGCCAGAGGAAGAAAGAAGAATAAGGCAAGGATATTACTCAGGGGAGCAGAAGTACAGTGGTGCTAGCAGCCCAGCACAAGGGGAGGCAGTGTGCAGGAGAAGGCAAGAATGAAATTGTTTCTCTCACTGGCAGATGTGAGGTGTTAGAGGTAGTGTTTGCTCTGATAAAACATTGTGTTGGCACTTGCTGTTAGGAAGAGGCGTTCATGCCTCAAAACTCCAGTTAGCTGAGGAGAGCAGCACAGCATCATTTAAACTCTTTCAGGCATGGAAAAGTTTGTGGGGTTTTTGTTGATTTTTTTCTTTTTTTTTAATTTATCTCGACATGTGATACTAGATTAATTTTTGTTTGAGTTAAAGCAAATGAAGAGCACCTGGATTTCTCCATAGCTCAGCAACACTTTCCAGGCCCCTTCTTCAAATTATTCAAGACACGCACAAGACTTCAAGAGTGAAAAGGAGAGTGGGAAATGCCTTAAAATTTTCTTCTAAAACTGAAGGTGAATCTAATTTCTTGAGTCTTGCTAACTAAGGATGACTGTGTTCCAGAGTAAAGGACCTCCACCACCTACTTTGATCCAGGGCTTGCATCCTCTTTATTTCAGATAGCTAATCATGCTGTACAGCCAGCAAAGGGATGTGTCTTGTGCTGTGGCTCAGCTGTCTGATGATACAGCAGTGTCTACTATTCAGATGTAAAATCTGCAAGAACAATGGTTATAATAGTGTTTGATCACAATTTGGTCATAAAATATGGATTGCATAGCTAAAACAACTAGATCACAGCTCTGCTTTTCAGACTGAGACTCAGCTGCTCTTAAATGCACAGTGGTTTGACATATGTACCTGCATTTCTTTTTTACCTTGCTAAAAATGAGATCATTTATACAAGGCACAGCCCATCCCTTCCTCCACCATCACAATGCAGACTTTCAAAGTCCCCCTAATATGTTTTCTGAGTAGGTCATGCATTGTGACTGTAGTCTTCTCCAGTCACCAGTCTGCTCTCCTCATGACACGCTTTGGCTCTAGGGTAATTCATGATGGCTTGTTTATTGGAGCCAGCTTCCTCTGAAGCTCTGAGTTAGGGAGGAGAGGGATCTCTATCCTTCCCTGGGAGAGGAAGATGCCTGGGTGGGTGCCTGAGGGTGATGATGGCGTGGTGTCACTGCACTGCCCAGACCTGTTTAGGGCCGCAAAAGCCTTTACAGGCTCCAAGATCATGTTTCCCATGTAGAGCAGCTTAAAGTTCAAACAGACATTCCTCCTAGCACGCTCTGGACTGTACTTTTAGCCTCTTCTGTCCTACCACTTTTCAGCTCCAGCATGACAGCCCTGAGATAACGTCCTAAGAATATATACGAGGGTGACTTCTTGTAAGAAGAAAATCAATGTGCACCTTCCCATCCTGCAAAATTATGTGCCTCCTAACAGTCCCCAGGGGCATCATCCTTTCCTAAAAGCACTCATTTCGCTTCTTGTTTCCCTTTCATATATGCTGAAGAGGGTATCTCTGTGCAGAGTTCTTATGCATAATTCAATTTCCAATGTTGGTTTAGAAGCTGCTTTTAAATTTGAAGGCAAAAGGGTTATTTTTGCTTTGCCCTACCTGTGAGGAGAATTTGAATTTCCTATAGAAGAAGCTGCATCCACTGGATTGGGGGCACTCCTGCCTTATTACTCTTCCATCCATGCCTCTACAAAAGCACATAAAGAGAACTGCATTAGGAGAAGCCTGTAATCCAAGTCCCATCACAGAAATCTTCAGCGAGTCAGTGTCATTCTAGGCAGCTCCTGGTATTTGGCCATTTATTTCCTTTATTCTTCCTCCTGAAATAACACATAATGGATGCACCTGTCCACTCATGCAGAGAAAATTAGGGCACTGCTTGTAAGTTAAGTAATGATTCTCTAGCCCTAAATGTTTCCCCCAGCGTTTTGGTTCCCAGCACGTAGTGGTACATATTTTTTTTGTCTCTCTCTTTTAAAGCAAGACTCAATTTAATTCTCTCTGAAGTGTCAACTGCTGTGATTGCTTTATTACACGATCTTATGCCACTCATAGCTTATCAGATTTTAAATTACCATATAAATCTACATAGTTTGACAATACAAGAAACATAATTTTAAATTTATCTAATCTCATTTTCAAAGTTAGATAAGAAACAATCAACACTTTAGAATGAAAGAGATACCCCTAAGCTAGAAAACGGGACCTAACAAAATTATCTACACTAATCATCATTAACTGCAATAATACTTGCAAAACAAAAACCACTGGTATAATTAATTGTAACACCTAGTGGGTAAAAAGGACAAGACAAAAAAAAAAATCCTGGGATTACACATTGTTTGCTAATTCTACAACATGGTAGGTAATGTGAGGGTTCTGTAATTATATACGTTAATATTGCTTAAGTTTTAGCAGAATATTTGTAGTGTACTGCGTGTATTAGAACGTGGTAGGTATGGAATAACCTCTCTGAATTTGGACTCCTTCAATAGAGGAAAAAAATAATAAGCAAGGGGTCTTGGCTGAAAATCTGTGTACAGCTACCTTGTGGTCAGCAAAAAGAAAGTCTGCTGCAAGAACAGACTTGGGAGTAATGCTTAATGATTGTATGGGAGGAATATGGTTGGTAAGAAACTCTTGCCTGCCTTGGGAGGGTTGCTTTGGCAGGAGCTGAAGTGGGAATGCTGTACCAAAGAAACAAAGCAGGAAGGCTTGTTCTGAATTTTATTAGTTGTTTGAAAGCAAGCTCTCAAAAGTCCCATTACAGAGGAAACATTCAGTCCGATTCCTTAGGCAAGAAAGGAAAACAGAGATAAACAGGCCTGAGGCAAGAGCGGCCAAGGTGTCATGCAGTAAACATGACTCGGGCTGTGTAGACTTGGGTCTTAGAAGTTGAGTCTCTGAGGACTGGGAGGCACACAGACCAAAGACGTGGCTGCCTAGTGAAAGCTTGACCTCCTGTGATCTGAGCAGCATTTCCCAGGTGGAACTCCTGCAGCACCACCTGCCCGATGCCATTGGCATTCCGCTGCCTTGTACGCTGGCTCGTAACTGTGGTGCTCAGGGAGCATTTCTAGCTGCTGTCCCATTAACTCCTGCTCTGAACACAGAGTGAGGAGATTGCAGCGCTTCCTCATCTGTTTTCGTGGGTTTGCTCATGTTGATTCTGATTGTTAAATATTCAGTGTGTGTGTGTCCCGGACTGCAAACCTTCCTTTCGTTAAAAGGGCTGTTCAACTCCTGAATAAGAATTGACATGAGTGATTGAAGCTTAAAATGATGTGACTTGGCCCAATACATATGAAATGAAATATAAGCAGGCTGAAAGGCCTGGGACTTCTGAGGAGAGCTGGTAGTGCTGCCCATCAACTGGATGGATGGCTTTGTGGGAGAAAAGCCTGTCTTCACCTGCGTATAACTTCTAATTTTAGGAGTTATACTGAAGGTTTCTAAGACCTGCATCTGCTTTAGAGTGATTAATGTATGTGACTGCATTTAAAAGTTTCAGATGATGTATACTTTGCCAAAAAGGAAAAACACGGCACTTTTCTCTGTGTAAGTTAAATAAAGCCTGACTGAGAAGCTGGAAAACCCACATGAAAAAGGGAAGAAACCTGCTTGATTTACTCAGGGGGCAATATCCAAATTCTGTGGTTGATGCTCCAGACGAGATCAGCTTACAGTCAGATGGCTGCCTCTTGAGCCTCAGGAGCTGCAGCTGCAGGAGGTTACACTGGAGATGGTGGCTCCTGCTTGGCTGCATGGGAGGGTAACTGGAAATGGGAATGCCAGCTTCTCATGCTTCAGGCTTGGGTGGCTAGAGTGGCTGTGCTGCACAAAAGCAGCTTGCTCTTTCCCTCTTCTCTCGCCTCTGCCTCCTGCAGCTGCTCTACCATGCCACGGTGTGACCCTGCCACGCCACACGGGGCATGAAATGCCTCACAGCCACTGCCCACGGAGCGGAGAGGGAGCCGAGGGAAGGGCCGGTCGTGCCTGACAGAAGCTGTCAGCCCTCGCCTCTCTGTTCTCCTCCACTGGCACCTGCAAAGCCTGTGGGCAAACACTGCTCTGGGCCCTGCTGGCTGCTGTCAGGGAGGCTGGGAGAGACCTCTGCTGCCATCCCCGCTGGCCAAAGCCCGTGCGGGGCTGGAGGTGTCGTCGGGACTCGGTGCGGTCTCTGCCTGAACACATCACATTACCAAACAGTCCTGAGAAAGTATTCAGAAGGGTGGCATGGTCAAGCCTCCAAAGATAACTGGAAAAAAATCCCCTCTTTTTCTGATTGTCACAGCATGAGACAAAGTCCCCCAGTGGCCCTAAACTCATTTGGCTCTATTGCTTTATTGGAGTTGTGCTGGTTCATCCGGGCAGATGAACTCATTCAAATGTAGATGGTGTCTAAGTTTCAAATTGTCAGGCTTTTAAAAAATTGGAAAGCACAGGTACTTACAATGGGAAACACCTAAAATAGTTTTGATTGCAAGAACCTGTGCTCTGGATTTTGCCCGTTTGCTTTGTCTGTGGTTTCCCAGCATTTCCAAGTCAAGTCTCTCTATTTGTTCTCTTGCAATAAGATGCATTTCATAAAGATAAGCATAGTAGTTGCCTTAAAATCTCATGGAAATGAATTCTAAGAAGTCTTGTGCTGTACTGCTCTTTTTCCAAAATAAGGAGAGCCTGACATTCCTCCTCCTCTTATTTTTCCTTTTTTTTTTCCTTTTTTTTTTTCCTTTGTCCTTATAGTGCAAATTCCGTGTATAATTTGTTGTTTTACAAAAGTAATTCTGGCTGACTCCATTCATTTTTTCACTTATGATTATTCACTTTGTTTGAAAATGCAAACCTACTACAAAGTGAACAGAAAGCTGGGCACTTTCTACTTTGATGCTAGTTCTGCTTTTTAGGAAACTTACAGAACACGAACTCAAACTGTCTAGCATGCAAAATTCAGTGCAATATATGTGTAAATTTGTAAAACATTTCTACTAAAACCTAGTAGATCTTATGAACTGCAAGGTGGTCAGCCCAGTCTTGTCTCTAAATAACAATGTTGATTAAACATCCTGAGATGAAAAATAAAAGGCAGGTAGGTATACACTGTCTAATAGAAATGATAAGTTATAAAAATGATGGTGTCAAAAGAATAAAGTAGGATAAGGTCCTATTTTGAAATAAGTGTCTGGCACATCTGCCATTTGGCATCTGGTGAATGTTTCATTCACCATTTGGCATCTGGTGAATGTTCACCATCTCTCTGGTCATCATGGATCATCAGATTTTTATTTTAGTTGTTGTTGGGTTTTGGGTTTTTGTCTCCCTTTGTGGCTAGCTCAGATAACCAGCCTTGGAATTTG